>NC_080023.1:4396875-5001250 GCF_030020395.1 Manis pentadactyla
TTGAGAGGCGACGCACGGAGTTGCCCTCTTGCTCCTGTGCGTGTAGGCTGTCTTCCTGGTGGCCACTGTGTGCAGGCTGGTCTCTGAGAATGACGCTTGGTGGGGGGGAGCGGGGGCTGGACTCCAGGGGAAGGAGGGCATGCAGAGCCACAGAGAGCAGGATGAGATCACCCCTGGGCTGTGGCGTGAGCCTGCGCCTCCCTTCGTGTCCAGCTCACCGCCCCAGGCTGCCCATCCCTCCAAGCAGCGGGCTGTGGGCGCACCTCCTCCCTGCACTGGGCACCCTTGGGCCCAGCCTCCACCCCCCATCTGCTGGCCTTTGCTTCCCAGAGGCTGGACCCCGGCCTCAGCCCTGCACAGCCTGGTCCATGACTGAAGGCTGGCACATAGTTGACTCGCACGTCACCTGGTGCCACCAGGAGACTCTGTGGACGAGGGGCCAGAATCCTGTGAGCTGTTCGGAAGCCCCAACGTGAGGCTCTAGGGCAGATGTCAGCAAATGTCTGCTGGGGGCCGGGTGGGCCGTGGACCTACCTCTGTGTCAGCTCCCCACTTCTGGCAAGAAGGAAGCAAGTGTGCAGCCGTGTCCCAGGAGAGCTTCATTAATAAAAACTCTTTCAGCAGAAGCTGGCTGTGGGCTGTGGTCAGCCGGCCTGTTCCAGAGCAGGATGCAAGTCTTCAAGGGAAATTTATCCGCTGTTTGCCTCCTGAACGTCCTGTCCGCATGGAGTGGGCACCTGTAGGGGCGACCTAGGCTAGAGCTTCCTCAGGCTCCTAAATGGGGCTGGCTGAGAGCTGCCTCCTAGGACCCCATGCTAAGGTTCCAGGAGGCCACCCCAACAGCACGGGTCTGCAGCAGGTGATGGGGTGGAGGGCGTCACTGCCTGCTCTTGAGAGGAATGAGAAGGGAGCTCCAGCTCCTGCCGTGGGGCTGCCCAGAGCAGGTGTTGTCTGGGTGGGGAACCTACCCCAGGGGATTTCTCAGAGGTGAGTGGCACCACAGGGGCATCGTTGGTGTGGGTGGGCTGCTGGGCAGCAGGGCAGAGCACCGCAGCACCTGCCTCGTGAGCCCTTGTGAGAGCGGCCTGGGGCCTGTGCCTCCTGGTCGCCCCAGGAGTGCAACCTGGCTGGTTTTCCAGGACCCCTCCCCCCCACTGCCCTGTGCTGACCCTGGGACCCCCAGAGAGGAGGCAGAGATGCAGAGCCTGCTGCCTACCCCCAGGCCTGCCACCCGCAAACAAAGACGGAAACACTGGTGTGCGTGGGCAAGGACGCAGGCCTCCAGGTCAATGAGCACAGGGCTCTGTGATGCCCAAGGGGCGGCGTTGACGAAGCCCACGGTTCTCACAGTAAAACAGGGACCTTCGTATATGAAGGGAGTACATACTTTGTTCAGCTCACTAATTTACAAGGGAAGCCATTAAATGTGTGTGCTGGTCTAATGAGGATCCACAGAGCGAGCGGCGGAAACAAACGTGTGGGTGCCTCAGAGCCCAGGGCAGCAGACACTCCGGGACAAGGAGACCAGCCCGTGGCCCAGGCAACCTAGAAGGGAGTTCCACACACCCACTCTTTCTGCCTGTCCCAGAATCACCCATGCTTTCCTGACATCGGGGATTCGGATCTTTGCAGCACCTTCATTCTGTGGCCGGAAAAGCTCTCCACGGAGCGCACATGACTGGGAGGCGCAGTGCAGCTGCATTTGGTTGCATCCCCAGAGCCGGCCCGGCCTGTGCTCTAGGTACATGGGGCCTGGGGGCCTGGCAGGGGACAAAGGCAGCTGTGCCGTCTGGGAACATCTAGGAGGCCGTGGGAAGAGGGTGTGAGTGCCGGCTGCACGTCACACATGCTGCTCCGAGTGGCCATCTGCCATGTGGGCCATTGCCTCTTGTTCCCCCGTGACCTCCTGCCACCATGTAGAGGCCTCCACTCTTGAAGCCATGCTCCCCAGAATGCTGCCAAAGCTGGGCCTCCCCCGAGGTGCCTTGGCCTCCTCGTGCTGCCACAGTGGCCCAGCTGCCTGGCAGAGCCCCACTCTGTGGGGTCAGAGTGGCCACTGAAGTCCTCAGTAAGCTGAGCGGAGCAGGCAGTGCCCCCAAGTCCTAGACAGTAGCTCTCAAATGTGCTCCAGAAAGCAGGTCCTGGCCAGGCCCAGCAAGGTGTTCACAGAGCCGTCACCCCATTCCCATAGGGCACCTGTGCCTTTCCCCAGGCCTGGCCTCTGTGTGGCCACCACCCAGGCACTCTGGGTCTGTAAATTCTTTTTGCTTCACCTGCTGGATTTTCCCTGAATGGAGGACCCAGGAGGTGGCTCAACCAAAACAAATCCTTTCCTGTTGGAAGCCAGTGTGAGAAGAGCTGTGATTCTAAGCTGACGAGCAGCTTCGCCCTCAGTGATGCAAGTGTTTCTGTTGAAGTTTCAAATACTGTCTCACTTGGTCAGAGTTGGCGTGAAGTGGACACACGTGGCAGTGATGGATAGAACGAGGCAGAGGCCAGGAAGGGACAACCCCTGTGGAAGGCCGTGAGGAGGCGTGCCAGCCGTGGCTGTGAGCTTGCACGTGGCCTGGGCTCCCTGAGTGAGTGCCATCCAGTCACCTGAAGCCGAGGGCCGCCAGGAGGACCAGAGTGAGGAGTGAGCACCCTGAGCAGGTGGAGGCCTTGCTGAGAGACACTCTGGATTTCAGAAGTTTTTCTGGGACAAGAGCGAAGCATCAGTGGGGCCTGAGCTGTCTGTAGAAGGTGCCTTGGACAGACCCACCACTGGGCTGGTGGGGTGGCTTCTCCATGGTGGATGGAGCAAAGGTCCATCAGGGTGGAGGGCACGGGAGCTGGAAGACGGGTCACCACGATCCCAGCAGGCAGGGATGGTGGCCAAGTCCAGAGACAGACCAGAGGGGCCCCGGTATGAGGGGCCCCTGCAGCAAGGCCAGGAGGGCCGAGGAAATGAGCTGGGCAGCCCGAAGCAGCGCTGGGCCCGGCTCCTGCAGGCTTTGTGTCCACCCCGCCCTCCAGGCTCCACCCACAGTGCCAGGCGGGTTCTGGCGCAGGGCCTCTAACACACAGGCTGCTCTCTCTGCGCTCAGTGGGGGCACGACAGGGCACAGCTCTGGGCAGAGCTGGTCACACCTGCTCCCTGCCAGCAGTGCACCGTGCCCCACTGTCTGTGTCTGCATCTCAGGGTGACAATTATTCACCCAAAATGGGGATTTACTCAGGGTTTTAGAGTTTCTACGGTCAGCCAAGAACTTCATTTACTCTGTCTTTCTTTGAGATTCTTAAAAGCACTTAGTGCTGCTCTTCATGCCCACGCTGCTGTGCCCCTGGTGGGACAGTGGGTGCCCTGTGCTCGCAGGGGGCAGATGGAAGCTGGCAGGTGGACGGAGACTGAGGAGCCGTGTTCTCAGGGGGAGGTCTTGCTCTCCTAATGGCAGCTTTGGCCTGATCACTGTTTTCCTTTTTATGTGCTTAGCCTGAGATCGCAGCTGGCCCGACAAGAATCTCCCTGATTAGTCCTCCTCAAGATGGGCGCATGGGTAAGTGAAGGCCCCTGTCACCACACCCCAGGCCCCTTGTTGAATACATTCCCCTAGGGGGAAGTTTCATCACCTCCATCAGAGCCCATCCAGGTGAGCACGTCCTTCCCAGCGCCCATCTGGGCGGCCTCACACCCCCAGGGCGCAGCTCCTGGGCTCGTTCTGGGACGCCTTTGTGAGCATCATGGACCAGTCAGGAGAAAAACACTCTCGTAACTCCTCTTGGTTTGCTTCCTGGCAGTTGGAGTCACTGGCCAGTTTCTGGAGCCCATGCCCCTCCACTGACACCCCACTGCCCCAGAGCACAAGGCCCCTGGCCCCCTCTGCCTGCATGTCCTGGTCGCCAGCCCCAGCCAGCCCTGGGGCCTGAGTCTGGGCCGCCTGGAGGGGCTCACACTGCAGTGCTTGCTCGCCCGTCGCCACCTACATCCCTCCTCCGTCTTGCCTCATTGTTCTTACTGAAGCTGACATTCTAAGAATTGCCTCAGAGAAGGCCAGGGATGCCCATTTTCTGAGTGGCGCTTGTCTAGAGCCTGCTGGCGCCTCTGTGCACCTGAGCGAGGGAGGTGCCCCTGCAGCCTTAGGAGATGTCGCTTCACCCACTTTGGGGTGTCTGCCCACCAGGAGGTGCCTCACTGTGGGGTCTGCGTGCATCCTGCCCCCTCCCTCCCTTTCCTCTGGGGACCCCTTCTCTCACACCCTGGGCCTGCTGTGCTGTCAGCAGGCAGACCCTGGATGCGGCTCGCTGTGCCACTGCCTTGCTGAAACTCCGCCGCGTGCCCCCACATTTCACTCATTGTAGCTGGCATATCACATGGGGGCAGCACCCTGTCACCACCCGGTGCCATTTCCTTGGTGTTTGAGTGGCATCTCCTGGCTGCCGGGGCTTGTTGTGTGCTGGCCTTAGTTGGTGGCGTTGGGGGACTGACGTCCCATGCACCTGGGCAGGGCCAGGCAAACTGCCCTCACGTGTCCTGGTCCTGCCCATGGCTCAGCCCTCACTGTTCCCAAGTGGTTTATCCTATAGGATGAGGGGTGGAGCCCAGCAGCATGAGACCGCAGTTCCAGGCACCCCTGTGCCTACCTTCTCCACACTGGCGGTGCCCTCACCGTCCTGCCTGAACACATCTCCGGCCCAGGAGGCCCTTCCCACCTCCTCCTCTTGCCCAGCCTTACCAACCAGGGAACGTGGGTTTCGCTCCGATGCTTTGTGCTCCTGCACACGTCTCTGGAGGGTCCAGGGGCCTCCTGATGGTTTCCAAGTGTGTCGTGAGGCATGGTCAGGTACAGAAGGGCTGCGGAGGGTGTCCTGCTCCCACACGTCTGTCTGTGAGGACCCCCCCGCCAACCCCACAGAGAAAGGGCCTTACCTCTGTGATGCTAGGCATGCTGACTGTCTTCATGGGGGTCGTCTCTTGGGTTTTCTGGTGAATTGTCTGTTTTTCCCTTTCTCCTGTGTATGTCTGAAATCCTCAGTATGAAGGACATTGACTTTACCATATTTGCTTTTTAATTTTGTATTTGAGTTTTTAAATTTTAGACGATTAACATTTTTATGTTCTCAAGTCTGTTGCTATAATCTTTTTTATATAGGTTTTTATACTTAGATGGATTTTTCTATACCCAAATCATTTTCTTCTAGATCTTAATGTTTACCTTTTTCTAAATTCTTCAGAGTACTTTGAGATACACTGTAAGATGGCTGTACTACTTGGTATCCTCATCATTTACTCTGAGACTATTTCAAACACAGAGAAATGGTAAGAACAGTGCAAAACTCCCATCCCCCTCTCATGAGACTCCTCAACAGTTGGATTTTTGTCAGGTTTGCCCCCTCTCTGTAGCATTGTCTTATCTCTGAGCTACTGAGAGCGTGTTACACGGCACCCCACTTGCTGCAGGGTGCAAGGGGCCTCCTGCAGAAGCACCCACCGCCTGCAGCAGGTCAGCATCAGCAGCGCCGGCATGCTGGCAGTCACGGTGGGGCCTCCCTCCTTCTCTGACCCACAGCCCCCTACATCTAGTTGTGCGCCCCTTCAGTCTCCTCCAGGCAGGAACTGCCCCTCATACTTGCCCTGCCTTTTCTGTCCTCAACAGTTCTAAAAAACACAGACCTTGAATTCTAAAATGCAACCCACAACCTGGGTCATTTGGTGTCTCCTCATGAGGCCAGACCACTCTCCCCTGGCAGGAATAACCCAGAAATGCTGCCACTCCTCTCAGCATGTCACGTCAGGGCACCCGGGGTCGGCCTGTATCACCCCAGCTGGTTCACCCGGTGTCTGTCCATCCCTCAGGCTCGCACCACGACCCTGTTCCCCACCGGCCCCAGCCGATGCACACAGCCCTGCTCTGGCGGCCACCACATGGCGACCTCATGTTCACACGCCCTTCTGCACAGAGCAGTTAGCATCCTGCTGTGAGAGAGAGCCCCTTTAACCCAGTTTATATCTTCATTTATAGCAGAATAGATCCATGGATTCCTGTTTCATTCAATGCTTTGTATTCTCTGCTCAAATCCTCCCAGTTACAATCATATGCAATGTCATAAAATGTCAACCAAGACTCACTTAAATAAGCCAGGCGGAGAAAGACAAATGCCAAATGATTTCCCTCATTTGTGGAGTATAACCATGAAGCAAAACTGAAGGAACAAAATAGCAGCAGACTCACAGACTCCAAGAGTGAACTAGTGGTTACCAAAGGGGAGGGGTGGGGGAAGGCGGGTGGGGAGGGAGGGAGAAGGGGACTGAGGGGTACTATGTTTAGTACACATGGTGTGGGGCATCACGGGGAGGACAGTGTATCACAGAGAAGGGACATAGTGGATCTCTGGCATCTTACTACACTGATGGACAGTGACTGCATTGGGGTACGGGGGGGACTTGATAATGTGGGTGAATGTAGTAACCACATTGTTTTTTCATGTGAAACCTTCATAAGAGTGTATATCAATCATACCTGAATAAAAAATTAAAAATAAATAAGTAAATAAAATGTCAACCAAGAAACCCATATACAGTAGAATTCTCCTTTTAAAATGATGACAAAATAAACATACGTAGTAACAAAAACAATTAATCGCTAATAGGCCAGCCCCCCAAGAAGTGCTGATGGAGGCATTCAGGCTGAGCGACACTGAAGTGTATACCTGCCACACCGAGGGGTAGGAAGAGCCTCAGAGGTGGTGAGCTTGCAGGAGAGTATAAACCACTGTATTCTTGTTCTCCATCCCTCTTACTTAAGGAAACATAAGACTGTTGAAGCAACTGTAACACTATTGTTGGGGATACAATATCAGTGGATGTAATGTGTATGACAATAGTCTCAGAGGAGGGGAGAAAAGAACTAGGTTGGGGCAGAGGTGCTACATAGTAATTAGACTTGTTCAGTTTAAAGTGACCACAACAGACATAGCTCCAAGAATAGTTTAAAAATGAATATTACATTACAAAACATTTGTTTAACACAAAAGGTAACAAAGGGAGAAAAAGAAAAAGACGAAATGTAGACAGAAAAATTACAAAATGGCAGGTGTAAATCAGATCATACCGATACTTGCATTAAACATGAGTGGACTAAACATGCCAGTCATAAGACAGAGACTAAGAGCAAAATACAACCACATACTGCCTACATGACATGCTTTAAATCCAACGTCACAAGTAAGTTCAGAGCAGCAGGGTGGAATGGTACCATGCAGACAGTGATAGACGAGAGCTAGAGTCATGATGTGAGCATCAGAACAGACTTCAGGACAAAGGGTGTTTCTAGAGACGAGGAGGAGGAACATCTCACAATGATAAAGAGTCGCTACATCAGAAAGACAGTGTTTTACAATATACATACGTGTAACATCAGCAGGTACACAAAGGGAAAGCTGACTAAATGGGAAGAAGAAACAGACTTTATTTTTAGAGGGCTCAGTAGTCCTCTCTGAGAGCTTGACAGAACAAGACAAGGAGCGTGTAAAGGGGAATAGGGACAGAAGAGATGGGCATGTAGGAGACACCAGCAAAATGGCACACAGATCTGCCCATGGTTCTGACATTGACTGTGACAGCATTAAATGCTCCAATAAAAAACATCATTACACTGGTACAAAAGAAGGATCCAATGTGATGCTGCCTATAAGAGATGCACTTCAGATTCAAAGATACAAAGAGGTTGAAAGAAAAACTATAAAAGGATAAAGAGCCAATATATAGCTGGAGTGGCTATTTTCGGATCAGACAAAGTAGGCTTTAAGATAAATATTACTAGAGACAAAGATGGGCATTTCATGACAATAAAAGTGTCAAATACTCCACTTTCAATAACTGATAGAACAACTAGACAGATAGTAAAAGACAGGAGTCTTGAACACTATTAACCCAAATGACTCACAACTATAAACCCACCCAACAACAGCAGAGAACACGCTCTTCGAGTGCAAATGGAACATTCACCACAATAGACCATATGCCAGGATGTAAAGCAAGTCTCAGTACATTTCTAAAGGATTGTAATCATACATTATTATTTCTGGACCACAATGAAACTAAACTGGAAATCTACAGAAGAAAAATCTGAGAATAAAACAAGTATTTGGAAATTGACACAATTGTAACTAACGGATCAAAGAAAAAATCAACATCAGGAAATACTGTGAGCTGCATGAAAGAAAATACAACATCAAAATTTATAGGATATAGATAATGCAATGTTTAAAGGGAAATGTGTAGCTTTATTTTCCTTTTTTTCTCTTTTCTTAAATTTTTGTATTAATATACAATTACATGAGCAACACTGTGGTTACTAGATTCCCCCCATTATCAAGTCCCCCCCACATACCCCATTACAGTCACTGTCCATCAGCGTAGTAAGATGCTATGGAGTCACTACTTGTCTTCTTTGTGTTGTACAGCCCTCCCCGTGCCCCCCCGCTACATTATCCGTGCTAATCATAATGCCCTTTTTCCCCTTATCCCTCCCTTCCCACCCATCCTCCCCAGTCCCTTTCCCTTTGGTAACTGTTAGTCCATTCTTGGGTTCTGTGATTCTGCTGCTGTTTTGTTCCTTCAGTTTTTTCTTTGTTCTTATACTCCACAGATGAGAGAAATCATTTGATACTTGTCTTTCTCTGCCTGGCTTATTTCACTGAGCATAATACCCTCTAGCTCCATCCATGTTGCTGCAAATGGTAGGATTTGTTTTCTTCTTACAGGTGAATAATATTCCATTGTGTATATGTACCACCTCTTCTTTATCCATTCATCTACTGATGGACACTTAGGTTGCTTCCATTTCTTGGCTATTGTAAATAGTGCTGCAATAAACATAGGGGTGCATGTCTTTTTCAATCTGAGAAGTTGTTTTCTTTGGGTAAATTCCTAGGAGTGGAATTCCTGGGTCAAATAGTATTTCTATTTTTAGTTATTTGAGGAACCTCCATACTGCTTTCCACAATGGTTGAACTAATTTACATTCCCACCAGCAGTATAGGAGGGTTCCCCTTTCTCCACATCCTGGCCAACATTTGTTGTTGTTTGTCTTTTGGATGGTGGCGATCCTTACTGGTGTGGGGTGATATCTAATTGTGGTTTTAACTTGCATTTCTCTGATGATTAGCCATGTGGAGCAACTTTTCATGTGCCTGTTGGCCATCTGAATTTCTTTGGAGAAGTGTCTGTTCAGCTCCTCTGCCCATTTTGTAATTGGATGATTATTTACTTTTTGTTTGTTGAGGTGTGTGAGTTCTTTATATATTTTGGATGTTAACCCCTTGTCAGATATGTCATTGATGAATATATTCTCCCATACTGTAGGATGCCTTTTAGTTCTACTGATGGTATCCTTTGCTGTACAGAAGCTTTTTTAGTTTGATATACTCCCACTTGTTCATTTTTGCTTTTGTTTCCCTTGCCTGGGGAGATATGTTCATGAAGAAGTTGTTCATGTTTATACTCAGGAGAATTTTGCCTATGTTTTCTTCTAAGAGTTTTATGGTTTCATGGCTTACATTCAGGACTTTGATCCATTTTGAGTTTACTATTATGTATGGAGTTAGACAGTGATCCAGTTTCATTCTCTTACATGTAGCTGTCCAGTTTTGCCAACACCAGCTGTTGAAGAGGCTGTCATTTCCCCCAGTGTATATCCATGGCTCCTTTATCGTATATTAATTGACCATATATGCTTGCATTAATATCTGGACTCTCTAGTCTGTTACATTGGTCTGTGGGTCTGTTCTTGTGCCAGTACCAAATTGTCTTGATTACTGTGGCTTTGTAGTAGAGCTTGAAGTCAGAGAGCATAATCCCCCCAGCTTTATTCTTCCTTCTCAGAATTGATTTGGCTATTCGGGGTCTTTTGTCATTCCAAATGAATTTTAGAACTATTTGCTCTAGTTCATTGAACAATGCTGTAGGTATTTTGATAGGGATTGCAGTGAATCTGTAGGTTGCTTTAGGCAGGATGGCCATTTTGACAATATTAATTCTTCCTACCCAAGAGCATGGGATGAATTTCCATTTGTTAGTGTCCTCTTTAATTTCTCTTAAGAGTGTCTTATAGTTTTCAGGGTATAGGTCTTTCACTTCCCTGGTTAGGTTTATTCCTAGGTATTTTATTCATTTTGATGCAATTGTGAGTAGAATTGTCTTCCTAATTTCTCTTTCTGCTGGTTCATCATTAGTGTATAGGAATGCCACAGATTTCTGTGTATTAATTTTCTATCCTGCAACTTTTCTGAATCAAGTTATTTGTTCTAGTAGTTTTGGAGTGGAGTCTTTAGGGTTTTTTATGTACAACATCATGTCATTTGTGAATAGTGACAGTTTGACTTCTTCCTTACCAATCTGGATGCATTTTATTTCTTTGTGTTGTCTGATTGCAATGGCTAGGACCTCCAGAACTATGTTGAATAAAAGCAGGGACAGTGGGCATCCTTGTCGTCTTCTCCATCTTAGAGGAAAAGCTTTCAGCTTCTCACTGTTAAGTATAATGTTGGCTGTGGGTTTCATATATGGCCTTTATTATGTTGAGGTACTTGTCCTCTATACCCATTTTGTTGAAAGTTTTTATCATGAATGGATGTTGAATTTTGTCAAGTGCTTTTTCTGCATCTATGGAGATGATCATGTGGTTTTTGTCCTCTTTGTTGATGCGGTGGATGATGCTGATGGATTTTTTAATGTTGTACCATCCTTGCATCCGTGGGATGAATCCCACTTGGTCATGGTGTATGATCCTCTTGATGTATTTTTGAATTTAGTTTGCTAATATTTTGTTGACTATTTTCACATCTATGTTCATCAGGGATATTGGTCCGTCAGTTTCTTTTTTTGTGTTGTCTTTTCCTGGTTTTGGTATTGGGGTGATGCTGGCTTCATAGAATGAGTTTGGAAGTATTCCCTCCTATTTTTTGGAAAACTTTAAGGAGAATGGGTATTATGTCTTCTCTAAATGTCTGATAAAATTCAGCAGTGAGTCCGTCTGACCCAGGAGTTTTGTTCCTGGGTAGTGTTTTGATTTCCAATTCAATTTCATTGCTGGTAATTCGTCTGTTTAGATTTTCTATTCTTCCTTGGTCAGTCTTAGAAGGTTGTATTTTTCTGGGAAGTTGTCCATTTCTTCTAGGTTTTCCAGTTTGTTAGCATATAGATTCTCATAGTATTCTCTAGTAACTCTTTGTATTTCAGTGGGGTCCGTTGTAATTTTTCCTTTCTCATTTCTGATTCTGTTTATGTGTGTAGATTCTCTTTTTCTCTAATAAGTCTGGCTAGGTGTTTATCTGTTTTGTTTATTTTCTCAAAGAACCAGCTCTTGGTTTCATTAATTTTTTCTATTGTTTTATTCTTCTCAATTTTATTTATTTATTATCTGGTCTTTATTAGGTCCCTCCTTCTGCTGACTTTGGGCCTCATGTGTCTTCTTTTTCCAGTTTCAATAATTGTGAATTTAGACTGTTCATTTGGGATTGTTCTTCCTTCTTTAAATACACATGGATTCTATATACTTTCCTCTTAGAACTGCCTTTGCTGGGTCCCACAGAAGTTGGGGCTTTGTGCTGTTGTATTCATTTATCTCCATATACTGCTCAATCTCTGTTTTAATTTGGTCATTGATCCATTGATTGTTTAGGAGCATGTTGTTAAGCCTCCATGTGTTTGTGAGCCTTTTTGTTTTCTCTGTACAATTAATTTCTAGTTTTCTACCTTTGTGTTTCTGAGAAGTTGGTTGGTAGAATTTCAATCTTTTTTAATTTACTGAGGCTCTTTTTGTGGCCTCGTATATGTGTTCTATTCTGGAAAATGTTTCATGTGCACTTGAGAAGAATGTGTATATCCTGCTGCTTTTGGGTGTAGAGTTTTGTAGATGTGTTAGGTCCATCTTTTCTAGTGTGTTGTTCAGTGCCTCTGTGTCCTTACTTATTTTCTGTATGGTTGATCTCTCCTTTTGAGTGAGTGGTGTGTTGAAGTCTCCTAAAATGAATGCATTGCATTGTATTTCCCCCTTTAATTCTGTTAGTATTTGTTTCACATATGTAGGTGCTCCTGTGTTGGGTGCATAGATATTTATAATGGTTATATCCTCTTGTTGGACTGACCCCTTTATCATTATGTAATGTCCTGCTTTGTTTCTTGTTACTTTCTTTGTTTTGAAGTCTATTTTGTCTGCTACAAGTACTCTAACACCTGCCTTTTTCTCCCTATTGTTTGCATGAAATATCTTTTTCTATCCCTTCACTTTTAGTCTGTGTATGTCTTCAGGTTTGAAGTGTGTCTCTTGTAGGCAGCATATAGATGGGTCTTGCTTTTTTATCCATTCTATTACTCTGTGTCTTTTGATTCATGCATTCAGTCCATTTACGTTTAGGGTGATTATTGAAAGGTATGTACTTATTGCCATTGCAGGTTTGGATTCATGGTGACCAAAGGTTCAAGGGTAGCTTCTTTACTATCTAATCATCTAACTTTAACTCAATTATTATGCTATTATAAACTCAGTCTGATGACTCTTTGTTTCTCTGCCTTCTTTTTCTTCCTCCTCCACTCTTTATATGTTAGGCATTTTATGCTGTATTCTTTTGTGTTTCCCTTGACTGATTCTGTGGATAGCTGATTTTATTTTACATTTAGTTAGTAGTAGGTTGGTCTACTTTCTTTGCCGTGGTTTTATTTTCTCTGGTGACATCTAGTAGCCTTAGGAGCACTTCCATCTAGAGCAGTCCCTTTAAAATACACTGTAGAGATAGTTTGTGGTAAATAAATTCCCTCAACTTTTGGCTTATCTGGGAATTGTTTAATCCCTCCTTCAAATTTAAATGATAATCTTGCTGGATACAGTATTCTTGGTTCAAGTCCCTTCTGTTTCATTGCATTCAATATATCATACCACTCCCTTCTGGCCTGTAAGCTTTCTGCTGAGAAATCTGATGATAGCCTGATGGTTTTCCTTTGTAGGTGATCTTTTTTCTCTCTCTGGTTGCTTTTAATACTCTGTCCCTGTCTTTGATCTTTGCCATCTGAATTATTATATGTCTCGGTTGTCCTCCTTGGGTCCCTTGTGTTGGGAGATCTGTGGATTTCATGGTCTGAGAGACTTACTCCTACTCCCTTCCCCAGATTGGGGAAATTTTCAGCAATTTTTATTTCTTCAAAGACACTTTCTATCCCTTTTTCTTTCTCTTCTTCTTCTGGTACCCCTATAATGCGACTATTGTTCCTTTTGGATTGGTCTCAGAGTTCTCTTAATATCCTTTCATTCCTAGAGATCCTTTTATGTCTCTCTGCCTCAGCTTCTCTGTATTCCTGTTCTCTGATTTCTGTTCCATTAACTGTCTCTTGCACCTCATCCAGTCTGACCTTAAATCCTTCCATTGTTTCATTTGTGTTATCTCCCTTCTGAATTCATCCCTTAGCTCTTGCTTATTTCCCTGTAGCTCCATCAGCATGCTTATTACTTTTATTTTGAGTTCTTTTTCAGGAATATTGGTGATTTCAGTCTCACCAGGCCCTCTCTCTGGTGTTTGAGGGATTTTAGACTGAACGAGGTTCTGCCTTTTCATGGCGATGGGAGTGGTCGCCGGCAAGTGGCGCTTATGTCAGCTGGGAGAACAAAGTCCTTTCCTGCTTCCTGGTTGCCTTGCCTGTCTCTGCTGTCTGTGCAGGTCAACCGCACACAGAGAGCAGCCTCTGGGTTAATGCTCTGAGTTGCCATGGGTAGGGTGACCTAGGGCACTGGCTGGGGTCACAGGCCAGTGGCGCGTGTCCCACTGTGAGAACAGAGCCCCTTCATGCTTCCCATATCCACTGTCTACACCAGTCCATTGCATGCAGGGAGCAACCGCTGGGTTAATCCCCCAATCTGCCATTGGTGGGGTGGCCCTCGGGATGGCCTAGGGCACTGGCGGAGGTCACAGGTGAGCAGCACATGGTCTGCCATGAGAACAAAGCCCCTTTGTGCCTCCCGGACTATGCGCCAGTCTCCACTGTCTGTGCTGGTCAACCACAAGCAGTCAAGCAGCCTCTGGGTCTGGGCCGGTTAGCCGCGCGCAGGGAGAAGCCTCTGTGCTATGCTGTGTGGTTGCTGTAGGCAGGGATGCTCCCCAGCTGGTCCACAGCAATGGCAGGTCAGCCAGTTTGCAGTGCTGGTGGCGGGGAAGGAATGACAGGTTGCTTATCGCCATGAGGGGCTTCAGAGCTGCATTGCCACCCAAGGTGTTAGGGTGCCTGAAGTTCCTTAAAGTTACCAGCCTGCTGGGCTGAGTGTGCCAGGACGACTTTATCCACCTGTTAAATCCTTGTCCCTTTAAGACTTTTAAAACACCTGCTTTTCTTTTGTCCCAGGGCAGCCAACTGTGGGAACCTGTTTGCAGTCTCAATCTTGGGCCTTGCTTTTCTGCTCCTCCAAAACCCAGTGCACCAGACAATGTGTGTCTGTGATTCCAGGGAAGACCACCAGGGCTGGTTATTTAGCAGTCCTGTGCTTCCACTCCCTCCCCACTCTGATTCCCTTCCTCCCGCTGGTGAGCTGGGGTTGGGGGAGTGCTCGGGTCCTGCCGGGGCACTGCTTTGTATCCTACCCTTTTCCATGAGATGTTGGGCTCTCACAGATGTAGCCTGGCTCATGTACTGTATCTTCCAGTCACTCTTTTAGGAATAGTTGTTCACTGTATTTTCAAAATATATATGTTTTTGGGAGGAGATTTCCATCACCCTACTCACTCTGCCATTTTGAGAATCCTCGACAGGGTGGTTTGGAAATCTGTAGCTTTAAATGCTTATGTTAGGAAAGACTAAAATCTGTTAAGTATCCATCTTAAGCGACAAAATAATAGAAATCTGTGAAATAGAGAATAGAGAAAGTCAATGGAATCTGAAGTTTGCCCTTCGAAAAGATTACCAAGATTGATAAACTTTTACCTAGACAGACCAAAAAAGAGAACATAAATTACCAGTATCACCAGGAAAAAGACGAGGATGCCCACTGTCACCATTATTATTTAACATAGTACAGGAAGTCCTAGCCACAGTAATAAGACAAGAAAAAGAAAAGGCACCCATATTGGTAAGGAAGAAGTAAAATTGTCACTAGTTGCAGATGGCATGACACTATATATAGAAAATCCTAAAGATGCCACCAAAAAACTGTCAGAACCAATAAATTAATTCTGTAAAGTTGCAGGATACAAAATTAATACACAGAAATCTATTGTACTCCTGTACATTAATAATAAGATAGCAAAGAGAAATTAGGAAAATTCCATTTATAATTGCTTCCAAAAAGTAAAGTTCCTAAGACTAGGTTTGAACAAAGAGATGTGAGAGACCTGTACTCTGAATATAAAACACTGATGAAAGAAATTAAAGATGATACAAAAAAATGGGAAGATATACTGTGCTCATGAATTGGAAGGATTAATACTGTTTAAAATGTCCATACTGCCCAAAGTAATCTACAGATTCAGTGCAATCCCAATCAAAATACCAATGGCATTTTTCATAAAACTCAAACGAGTAATCCTAAAATTACATGGAGCCACAAAAGACCCCGAATGGCCAAAGCAATCCTGATAAGGAAGAATAAAGCTGGGGGGATTATGCTCCCTTGACTTGAAGCTCTACCACAAAGCCACAACAATCAAAACAGGATGGTACTGGCACAATAACAGGCCCATAGACCAGTGGAATGGAATAAAGGGTCAGGTATAAACCTTTGGTCAATTAACATAGAGGGTATTATGGTCAATTAACATATGACAAGGCAAGAATATACAATGGGGAAAAGACTGTCTCTTCAAAAATGGTGTCAAGAAAACTGAGCAGGAACATTCGAAAGAATGAAACTGGCCCAGTCTCACCCCACACTCAAGAACAGACTCGGGATGGATTAAAGTCCCAAATACGAAATAGGAAACAATAGAACTCCTAGAAGAGAATATAGGCAGTAAAGTTGGACATCAGCATTACCAATATTTCTCTAGTTACATCTCCCCGGGCAAGGGAAACAAAAATAAAAACTAGTGGGACTACATCAAACTAAAAAGCTTTTGTACAGCAAAAGGCACCATCAAGAAAAAAAAAGCAGCCTACTGAATGGGAGAAGATGTTTGCAAGTAATGAATCTGATAAGGGGTTAATATTCAAAATATATAAAGAATTCACAAAACTCAACACCAAAATAAAAATCCTATAAAGAAATAGGCAAACCATTGTGGAAAGCAGTGTGGAGTTTCCTCAAAAAACTAAAAATAGAAATACCATTTGACCCAGAAATTCCACTCCTAGGAATGTACCCTAAGAAAACAACTTCTCAGATTCTAAAAGACATATGCACACCTATGTTTATCACAGCACTATGTACAATAGCCAAGATATGGAGGCAACCTAAGTGTCCATCTGTAGATGAATGGATAAAGAAGATGTACATATGCACAATGGAATACTCTTCAGCCATAAGAAAGAAACAAATCCTACCATTTGCAACAACATGGATGGAGCTAGAGGGTATTATGCTCAGTGAAATAAGCCAGGCGGAGAAAGACAAATACCAAATGATTTCACTCATCTGTGGAGTATAAGAACAAAGCAAAACTGAAGGAACAAAATAGCATCAGACTCACAGAACCCAAGAATGGACTAACAGTTACCAAAGGGAAAGGGACTGGGGAGGGTGGGTGGGAAGGGAGGGATAAAGGGGGAAAAGGGGCATTATGATTAGCATACATAATGTAGGGGGGCCATGGGGAAGGCAGTATATACAGAGAAGACAAGTAATGACTCTATAGCATCTTACTACGCTGATGCACAGTGACTATAATGGGGTATGTGGGGGGGACTTGATAATAGGGGGAGTCTAGTAACCATAGTGTTCAAGTAACTGTACATTAACGATACCAAAATAAAAATATAAAAAAACACAGAGAAAAGGGGAACCCTCCTGCTCTGCTGGTGGGATATAAATTGGTACAGCCACTATGGAAAACAGTCTGGGGTTTTCTCAAAACAGTAAAAGTAAAAATACCATGTAATCCAGTAATTCCACTTACGGAATTCTGAAGAAAATGAAAATAAATGCAAAAACAGATGTGCACCACTGTGATTATTGCCTTATTATTTACAATGGCCAAGATAGGAAAGTAACTTAAGTGTCCATCAACAGATGAAGAGGTGGTGCATATACATAACAAATTACTACTTATCCATAAAAAAGAATGGAATGTTGCCATTTGTGACAATGTGGATCAACCTAGAGGGTATCACTTTTAGATAAATAAGACAGAAAAAGACAAATATATCATTTAACTTAAATGTAGAACCTAAAAGAAAAAGAAACAGACTCAAAAACCAGATAACAGACTGCTAGCCACCAGAAGAGCAAGGCGGGTGCGTGGGAGAAGTAGGCGAGGGGGTCAAAGGTGCACAGACTTCTGATCATGAAATAAGTCATAAGGATGAGAAGTACAGCCTGGGAATCTAATCAATATCATAACAACTTTGTATGGTAACAGATGGTAACTAGACCTATCATGGTGAGCATTTTGTTTCATAAAAATATCAAATCACTGTCTTATACACCTGAAGCTAATGAAATATTGTATGTGAACTATATTTAAGTTAAAAAATTTTTTAAGTAAATCACCTGTTTCAGGAATGAAAGAAGCAACATCACTACACATCCCACAGATGTTAAAGGGACTAAAAGGGAATATTATACACAATTCTATGCCAGCAAAGTAGGTGACTTAATATGAAATTAAGTGCAGAATTCTTCTAGAATATGTGAGACAATAACATCTAGCAACACAAAAAGGATTATATACCATCACCAAACGGGGTTTATCCCAGGAATTAAAAATTATTTGACATCTGAAGATCCATAAACTATTGGCAGAATTCCGGATGTAAAAAGTTCTACAATCACTCCTGATAAAAAATTCTCAGGAAATGTGTCATAGAAGGGAACTCAACCAGAAAGAGGGCATCTACAGAAAACCCCCACCAACATCACAGTGCTGAACGACTGTTTCCCTTGTGGGGAGGGAGATGAGGTGCCCACAAGCACCACCGCCATCTGATGCTGTCGAGTCAGTGAGAACAAGGAGCCGGAGGCACGTACGTGGGAGGAAGACCTGTCAGTCTTTGTAGACAGTGTGCTCTTGTATGTAGAAACTTGTAAGAATCACACTAGAACTGTAAACAAGGTTGGTAAGGTTACAGGTTGCCAGATCCGTGTGCACACACCAGTTGTCATTCTGCAAACAGCAGACAGCCCAGAATCGAAGTTGCCCGTCAGCTGTATAGTCAGGCTTTCCTCTGGCCTGTCCATCATGCCCACTGGTGAGCGTGCTGTCCTTCCACAGACACCACACTGGCTTGACTACTGTTGCTTTGCAGTAAGACTTTGAAAGCAGTGTAAGCCCTGTAACTTTGTTCTTAATTTACCAAAATAATTTTGGATATTCTAGGTCCTTTGGACCTTAAGATCCATTTGTCAGGTTCTATCAGAAAAGGCTGCTAGAATTTTGGTAGGTGTTTTATTGACTCTCTGAGTGAGTTTGAGGAAGACTGCTATGTGGGTGTTAAGTCTTCCAACCCATGGACCTTCCCCTCTCTCCATCTGTCCGGTCTTTAATTTGTCTAAGGAAGCTTTTGTAGTTCTTAGGGTGCAGGTCTTATTCATTATTGATAAACTTATACCCAAATATTTAATTATTTTTTATACAGAATTTCCTTCATTTAATTTTCAGGCTGATTATAATTTACTTGATGTATCTTTTCCCAGCCTTCTATGTTCAACCTCTTTGTGTCCTTAAGTCTGAAGCATGCCTCCTGTGCAGTGTAAGGTTGATCATGTCTTTCTTCTTGCTTGACTCACTCTTATACTCTCTGCCTGTTGATTGGAGTGTTCATCTATTGATAGTTAATATAGTTCTTAACGTGTCTGGGTTCATGTCTGCCATGTTACTATTTGTTTTATATGTGACTTGGGGTCTTTTGTTTATCTGTATCTCCTTAAATGCCTTCTTTTGTATTAAAATTTTTAGTGTGTCAGTTTGCTATGCACTGAATCGTGTCCCCTCAGAATTTCTATATTGAAGTCCTGACCCCCAGCGTGACTATATTTGGAGACAGGACCTCTGGTGGGTCACAGAGGTGGGGCCCTAACCTGATAGGATCAGTGTCCTTGTAGGAAAGAGGCGCACCAGAGCTGGCGTGCTCTCTCCATCGTCTGCTCAGAGGCTGTGGGAGGACACAGCTAGAAGACAGCCCTCTGCAACCCAGAAAGGGGGGAGTCAGCCTGACCTTGGACCCCCAGCCTCTGGCCTGTAAGAAATAAACTGCCGCTGCTGAAGCCACCCCGTCTGTGGTACTTTGCTGTGGCCACCAAGCCGATGAGGACACATTCGGTCCCTCTGTTGGTGTTTTAGCAACGAGCTTTCTCTTTCCTTAGTGTCTGCCCTGGGGCCCCCAGCCTGCATCTTGAGGTGAATATTGGCTTATTCTGATGAAACAGCAGCACCACATCCCTGCACGTTGTATGTGCCATTTATACATAACTGTACATGTCACACGTGGTGTATATGACATCCATAGGCGCTAAAAGCCCAGGATTATGTACTGTTATTTATGTTAAGCAAACTCTTATTTCTTGAAGATCATACAAGGAACCAGTCCCTGCACGCGCGCGCGCGCACACACACACACACACACACACACACACACACACACACACACACACACACACACACAGCACGCTTGTCCTTCCATTCACATTGGCACCATCCCTGAACTGCTTATCCCTTCCTGGGGCCTGGCCACCGTCAGCTGCTGCTTCCTTTCAGCACGAAGTACCTTCCGTTGTAGGGAAGTTGGCGGCCAGTGGATTCTCTGGGCCGCGTGGCCTCTGTCTTCCTGTTGGAGGAGGAGCTCTTCCATGGCCCCGCACGGCCCCCCGCCCCTGCCCTCCGGCTCCCTGAGTCCCACTGCGTCTCTGTGTAGCGAGCTGCTTTTCCCTCACTGCCCCGAAGGCTCTGTGGCATGTGCTCAGGGGCTTTGGAGTGACTTGCAGTGGCGACGTGCGGGTCCTCTTTCCTCCTTGAAGGGCCCGGACTCCACCTCTGATACCCTGTGCCGGTGCCTCCCAGCCTCCAGCCAGCTCCCAAGCTGCTGCCCTCTCCCCCCAGGCTCTCGGGGTCTCCCTGCATACGCACGCATGCTTTCTGCAGCCTGGCTGGCGCTGTGCAGCCTCTCAGGCACTCTGGCCCCGAGTCTCCCAGCCTCTCCTGGCTTCTGCTCTGTGCAGCTGGGCTGCGGTGGCATGGGCACCCGTCCCTCCCACAGAATCCGCCCCCTGCAAGCACAGCCACCCCACCTGGCGCAGCACCTCCCCAGCTCCACACAGGCCATGCGGTGGCCAGGTGACATCGCCGTCTGCCCTGCTGACTCCCCAGCGTCATCGTCCATGCAGTGCGTCCAGCCCCACACGGGGTCCTGGGTCTTGATGCCGCGGTAGCTAGAAGCCCCTGCCCTACGAACGCTCATCGCATGCGTCAGTCCGCCGGAGCAGCAACCTGGGACGCGGGCCTCGCGCCTGACCGCTCAGTGTTTCTGGCCTGTTTCCCCACAGAGGCCACACAGAGCACATTGTCCCACCCAGAAAACATCCTTGTTTACCTAGCACCACAGAAGATTCATTTTTTCATGTTTACCAAGAGGGTAAAGAAACTTACCACCTTTAAATGTCAAAGTGTTTTAAATTTGAATTTTTCTAATGGAAACCTTTCTGAAGTGCCCTGGATAACATGGTTCTCCTGGACAGAAGTCACAGCCTTGACATGCAGGGGCCCTGTTGGCAGCACAGCACCCTCCTGGCACCTGTGGGGCCTCCCTCCGGCAGCGCTCTGCACCTCTTCCATGAGAGCAGACCTGCAGTGCCATGCGGTCCTTAGGACTGGACGTCTGCGGGCACGCAGGCCACCCATGTTCTCGGGGTCAGAGGGCCACGGTGCCCCCTGGCCCCCAGCGCTGCCCACACGACCCCCTGAGGCGTTGGCCTCCTGGGGCCTCACTCTCCTAATCTCTGTTGGTTACAGCTGTCTCCACAAATTGAGAAGCAAATAAGCAAGTATTTCAGGGGACGGCTGTGGTGCCAAGCACATAACTGCCGAGCAGGTCTCTGCCGTTACAGTTGTGTTTGAAACATACCCGGGATTTGGTTAATCAGAACAGGGAGGCTGCGAAGGAGACTGGCTCAGTCCAGAGACAGAGGGAGCAGGGGTTGGGGGACCCTCACAGGGAGGAGTGAGGAGGCAGTGGGAAGAGCCCGCCCGCCAGTTCTGGGGTTGGCCGCTCGGAGTCAGTCCAGTCCCTGGTGCCTGGTCTCAAGGAGGCAGGGCAATGTAAGGCCGGGGGGCGCCCAGAGTGTAGGCCCTGGGTGCGTTGGTTTTTATACCCAGCCCACTCACCCGCAAACCACATACCGGCTCCAGGAGCTGGCCAGCCCCAGGGAGAGCTCTGCCTCCCGGGTCAGCAAGGCCCCAGATGTCCAAACATTGAAGGCACAATAACCAGCCTGCTAGCACCATTTGCCTCCCTGTTCTTAGCTGCTGCACAGGGCCTCTTGGTGCCGCTGTAGACTCAGGAGTGCTCTGGTGCCCACACAGCCCAGGGCAGAGAGATGAGACCCCCCTCGGCCACCTGGCGCTGTGCAGCCTTGGGAAAGGCCCTATCCTCTCTGATCCAGGTTCTTAGCAGTGAAAGGAACACAGGGAGCCTAGCCTGAAGTCTGTCTCCCTTCTTTCCCTGCCTTTCTTCTGTTAAAATTCTCCAAAACTCAGATGCAAAGGAATTCAGGCATCAACCAGAGCAGTCTTTCCACATCTGCCCTCGGGTGACTGGAACATACCGGGGCCCATTTACATCTACACGAGAAGTCTCTCACCAACCCGGAAGATCTCAACAGACAAACCGGGCAGTGGCGGGCACGGATGCCCCTGTGTCGCCCACCGCTCCTGCCCCTGGCCCGAGCAGAGAGCCTCTGGGGGTCCTCTTCTCTCTCAGGCACCCCGAGGGGCGAAAGCCAAGGCTGGGGGGCAGGGAGCGCCTTGCGCCCACAAGGTGGGGCGGGGGGCCAGTTGGGACGCTCTGCATGTCGTCCGAGCTGCAAAGTGCCTGCGACTGAGAAGATCGAGTGGACAGCCGCCTGCCTGCCAGGAGAGCAGGGGGTGCGGGCACCCCCCACAGGTGGGGTGCGGGGCCCGGGTGTGGCCTCCCTCCCTGGCTCATGCTCACCTGTCCCCTGCAGGCGGCATCTCCCACCGTGGCCCTCAGCGCCCCAGCCTGACGCCTCATCTCGCCAGCGTGCCACCAGCACCCAGGTAGTGCCCCACGCAGCCGCCTAACCACTGGGAGGCCGGGGAGGCAGGTTCCAGTGACCTGACTCACTAGGAGCAATGCTCTTCACATTCTGCTGTCTTGCTGTTTAAACCCATTTTTATGTTTTGAGTGAGATTATACAGTAGATGCTCTGCATTTTGCTTTTTGAAGCTAAAACATAATTACACAGTTGTCCTGTTACAAAAAATCCTAAAGAGCCCCTTAGCATTCACATGGTATATTGTCACAGAGACAGCCCAGGAGAGCAGGTGCTTCTGTAAAAGGCAGGTACCAAATATTCTCAGATCTGCATCCATCATGCAGAGAAGTCCTAGAGTGCGTGAGTGGGCACGCTGCATCCCACCAAACTTTATCTCAAAAGCAGGTAGGGCTGGGTCAGCTCTGGGCTGCTGCTTTCCAGGCCCCCTCCCCTGCCTCCTCTGCAGGGCCCTGTCTGCAGCTCTAAGTCAACTGGGCTCCCTGAAAAGGGACCCTCCCCACCACCCAGTGAAAGCTCCTTCCTGGCTTCCCGCACCAATGCCTTCCCCACTGACCCAGGGCCTCCTCTGTGTGCCACCATGTGCCCCTCTGTTCACTCCATCCTCGTGCCTCTGAGGGTAACTCCTGACTTTGGTTGGCATCAGTGCAGAGGAGAGCCTGGTGGGAGGGGCTCACCCATGTCAACATAGCCCAGAGAAGCCTCTTCTCTGGCTGTAGCGGGTGACTTTGCTCCTCCTGGACACTTGAATGTGGTTTTTTGTCCACACATGGCCTTTAAAACTAAAAAACAGCTGAAGTTTGAGTGTTTACATTGCGAAGACATTGACAGTGTGTCTGTTGATTCAGCAGGGTCCCACCGCTGCAGATCCCGGGCAAGGGGCTGTCCCCAGCGCCAGCCCCCCTGGTTCCCGGCGGAGGGAGGAGAGGGGGCACGCCCAGCCTCGGAGGTGCCCAGACCACCAGCCAGCATCTCGGGGCTGCTGCAGAAGCAGCACTTAGGCAAGTACAGGCGGTGCAGAGCAGAGCTGGTCGAGGAGGAGCCGTCGGAGGTTCCAAACCCGCGACACCAAGCCTCGCTGTCACCGTTGTGGCCCTGAGCCTTCGGCCAGTGGTTCAGCACGGGGGCGGGGAGCTGAGCTGCGTCCTCAGCCTGGCTCTCCGTGCTTCCCGCAGGGTCCGCCGGCCTTGGGAGTCACACACGCAAGGCGAACGTGGTCCTGCCCCTCGACTCTGTTGACACCCGGGTCCAAGGCCAGCCCGTGAGCAGACATTAGCAGGCAGTGTGTCCTCTTCTTTCTTGATGGAATAATTAAGTAATGCAGTTGAATAAAGCTTTCTATCTGGGGAACATATGTGTGCAGTTTGAATCTCTGCCCCTAATACCTTAGACTGCCCTTAAAGTGCTGCTGCAAGCACAGGACACCCTCCTGCTGGCTCTGGCGAGATGAGTAGGCGGCAGATCAGGGCCCACACGGCCCGGCCAGCCCAGCCCTGCTGCCTCCACCGCAGCCATCCTGCCGCGGGATGCACATTCATACACACGCTGCGTGCTCGGGGATGCTCTGTGCCCAGACACAAACACTGTGCCGGCTGCTCCTGGCTGGCGGGGCTGAGGCTGGGGCTCCCTCCGTACCCCAGCAGTGGGGACCGCCAGGGCTTGAAAAGAGGCCTACGGGGCCCACCATGATCCTCGCATTATGGTTGCCTGACACTGAGAGAGCCCTGGGTCTGGCCACCTTACGGGTCAGGCTCCTCCGAGGGTGGGTGCCAGCAGGGAAGACCCACCCTCCTCCTGGGAAGCCTGCGGCCGCGGGTTACACTTTACTCGAGGTGACGGAGCCAGGAGCCATCATGCACAGCACCGGGGGCTGCACGGGGGGAGACACAGAGTCCTGAGGGAAGGGCGCACAGCCACCCCACAGCCAGGTGCAGCCCAGAGGCTGACGGTCCAGACCTCGCAGCACGTGTGTCTGCTCCAGGCTGGCTCACTCCTGGAAATCTCAGGCGTCGTACAGTCCGTGACGGTGGCCTGTGCCCCATGCGCAGTGTCTCACGCACCTTGTCACCTCCCTCCAAGGGAGGGCTACTGGTGGGACACAGGGTGAGCGTCCCCATGGCCCTCCCCCAGCGCCCACTCCGGCCTGGGCCGCGCACTCTGGGCAGCAGGACTGGGTTGGAAGGTGGGCGTGGGCCTCCCTGGAACCACTCTGGAAACGGCCGCTGCTCTGCGCCTCCCGCAGGTGTGCCCGATGGTCGGTTCCTAACTTTAAGGTTCGCTGTTTCTTCCACCCCATCGCACACCATTTAGATGGGTGCTGCTGCTGTATTTTCCACATGTGACACTTGTCACCCCTTGAATTTCAGCCCGTGGGCCCCAGGGCTTGCCTGGCCAGCGCCTGTGACCCAGCCTTGTCTCAGCTCACCAGCACCAGCGCTCCTGAGCTCCTTCTCAGAAACCCCCTGGAAGGCAAAAGCAGGTACAAGTCCAGATGAAGCGCAGGCCCTGCCATGCCGGTGGCAGCTCCAGCATCCTCAGCCGGCGCGGAGAGGGCCAGGCTCGGCCCAGAGACGCTGGCGGACCATGCACCAGGTGCGGGCCACGTGACAGTAAGTCTGTGGAAGTCGGTGGCGGCGGGCTGAAGGTCGTCCGTGGGGCTGCGGACAGCTGGGCGCCAGACGGAGCAGTGGCAGCGGCGGTTCGGCGGCTGCTCCCTGAGTCCAGTAGCCCCATGCGCTGCCTGGGCATGCGCCTCCTTCCTCAGCACCTCAGCCCTACTTGCTGGGTCAGGTCATTTGTTCTTGTTTTAATAAAAATGGGACCACAGGAGCAGGCTCTGTGCCACGCCTGCTGGGTCACGTGGTGCCCCGGCCGCGCGTGGGGGGCAGGCCTAGTGACGTCTGGCATGCCAGAGCAGCCATGAGCACCGTGGCCACACGCGGTCCTCAGCGCCTGCCATAGGACTGGCCAGCTGGGAGCACTGGGGCTGGGAGCTCAGTTGGAGCACCCCAAACCCCTGGACCAGGAGAGCCAGAGGGAGGGTTGGGGGCCCAGCCTGAAGGAGCTGGGGGATGCGGGCCATCCTCAGGAGCGGGCCCAGAGAGTCTGGGCGATGTGGTCCTGGGAGCCCTGGTGCGGGATGCGGCTGAGGGGGCAAGTCTGGCAAGGAGGTGGGGCTGGGCAGAAGCCTGTGTCGGGCTGGCCAGGCCCACAGGGTTGTGGGAGGGCGGGGACAGCCTGGGGCCGGGCGAGCCACAGGTGGCGGGGTCTGTTCCACAGGGCCAGGCGCCTGGTGGTCTCCCGTTGCTGTCGGAGGAAACTGTCTGCGTCACAGAGCAGAAGGGCCACCACCCCTGCAAGGCACAGTGCCCACAGCCAGCCCACCACCCCCCTGTGGGCGCAGCCACTCAGGTGCCACCCAGCCCTGGTGACCACATGTCCCACCAGGAATGCTCTGGGAGAGCCCCGTGGGAGCAGACCTCCCACTGGTGTGCAGAGAGGCACCTTGTGGCCCGAAGGCCTCATCTTAGGGGCTGCTTTCCATGTCATTCTACTTGTAACACATAGCGTTGCGTGTGTACATGGCTCTGAAACCCATCCCACCCCAAAAGGGGCTGGCGCGTGTGGCCGCCTGCTCCCCGCCACCCGGACAGAGCAGGCCTGTGGTTCAGGCTTCCACTGCTCCCGTCAGTGCAACAGAGTCCGCGCCCCTCGGACATAAAGGGTCTCCCACACTGAGCGTGCACGCCCGTGTCGGGGCCTGTCCCCAGCACCCAGGTGACACTGTGGGCCTAGCTCTGCCCAGCCCCCGCCGCCCTCCCTGGCAGCCCCGCAGGAGCAGCAGCACCCCGGGGGGCCTCGGCCCTTCTTGCCGTGCACCAGCTGCCTCAGAGGCAAAGTGATGCCGTTCTGGCAGGGACCTCGCTTTTAACCACAGAATTTCCATGCATGGAGAGTGTGATTCGGGTATGAATTTACAATTCCTGGATGTGTTTTTCAAAAGTGAAAGAACGGGAGCTGGACCAGCACCGCTCCCGACGCCAGGCAACTGCTGATGCCTGGGATTGCGGCCGGCCCCACGTCCTCCCCACACCGGGAGCGTGACGCCTGGGTGAGCCACACACATGCTCACCTGCACATGCTCTGGCACACGTTTTGTTCTGAACCAGATGGCAGACATGGGCACATTTGAAGCACACCAGCCTTTCCTCCAAGTGGAGCGGTTCTCACTCTGGCTTCACCTGATGGCTCCTCAGGGCCAGCGCAAGCATTCCAGATGGAAAACCACATGCATGTCCTTCCGGGGCACCCAGGTTAAGCACATGAGGTCCAGCACACCTCACTGGTGTATTTAGATACACTCTGGCAAGTATGTGGACAGGTGTGTGAGGAAACCACACGTGTTACCGTGTGTCTCCAGGCATAGGAGGGCATGCTGCGCAGGTGAACACTTGTGTCTCATTTTCCTGGGATGTAACTGAGATCTGGTAACTCTCCGTGTGTCCTGATGCTGCCAGTGTGGACGCCCACTTGCTTTAGGAAAGGGAGTCAGCGCCTTGTGGCCCTACTGAAGTCCTGGCTGGGAGGGCAGGCGGCCACCCAGCTGAGGCGCCTGTCCTGTTGGCTGGCTGGCTCTGAAGGTGCTGGGCCTCCCTGAGCCTGGCCGGGGCACCCCAGCTCCCCGGGGAAAGGGCTGTTGCTGGAACCCCAGCCTGCCACAGAGCCAGACTTTGTAAACAGCACAAAAAGGCATTCCTTGAAAATTAGGTTTTAGGTAAGCACAGCACACAGCCCATGTCTTTCTTACCAGGTCCGCAGGGCTGCAGTTACCCGCTCGATGGTCAGAGAGTTCCTTCCAACCTCGGGCTGCAGCTTGTGGAAGCCAGAGGGCGGTGAGGAGGCTCCGTCCCCCAGCTGATGGTAGGAAGTGGGACGTCTGAGCGCTCCAGGACTGGGTGCGCTGGCAGCCCATGGTGCTGGTGGTGGAGTCCGGGCACTCAGGCAGCTCTGGGGCTTCAGGAAGGCGGCCCAGCAGGGCCTGTAGCCAGCAGCTGGGACGTTGCTGCAGGAAACACCTACAGGAACCGTGAAGCTGTCAAAACCCTTGAATTAGGTCCAAATGTATGCGCAGGACCAAACCTCTGAAGCAAGGCTGATAGGTGAATCTCCATGCGTGAGCGGGTGGGCAGGGCCGGGGGGGGTTGGGGCGGGTTACATTTCCAGGAGCAAAACACTTGCCCAGACTGTCAGCTGACTGATCCCACACAGGAGACACGGGAGGCGCAGGCACCGGTGTTTCACAATAAAATCAAAGGACGCTAAGTGAAGTGTTTAGCACCCGTTTGCATCTGTGGAGACCTTGGCATCGTGCCCAGCTGTGTCCACCGTGCTGTGCGGACACTCCAAGAAAGAGTTCAGGCACCTGAGCCGGGGGACCCTGCTGATTGGGTGGTGTGTGTCTGGGGGCGTCCCAGAACTAGCGGGTGGCTGTGCCGCTCGGCAGTGAACAGACCTCATGCCACAGACCTTACGCTCAAAAAGGGTTTAAATGGCCCATGTGGCAATATGTATGTTTTACCACAATAAAAAACTTGGGAGGCACTCCGGAACCCAGCCTGAGGAAGCACGCCTGCAGAAATGCCGCTCTCTCCTTTTAAAACGCTCCGTCCCAGTCACTGCACAGAGGACGCCGGCTCCGGGCGGCGTGCGAGCATCACCTGGGGAGAGGCTGTATGGGGGCAAGCGAGGTGTGGCCCCGATCCCCAGAGCAGCCTCGCTCGCCGGCCGCCCACCGCCTGCTTCATCCGGGAGGCAGGCCCAGGTCGGGGGCGAGGGCCAGCTGCTGCGGGTTGGGGCCACGCACACCCACCCTCGGGCTTCCACAGGCAGGCGACCACGCTGGTGGCCTCACTGAGAAACCAAAGGTGGTGGCTGGATGTGTGCGCACAGCACACTTGCCCTTGAACCTTCTGTACTTGTCAGAAGTTTCTTTAAAAAACCCAGGGTTTCCATCGTCTGTCTCTCTTGTAGCAGCGATGAGCAGCTTAGCACAGCACCCACAGGACTGTTGTCACGTCTAACGCCCTCTCTGCTCCTGCCCCACTGCGTGGGGCTGTGAATAGGCCAAGAATTCAGTTTCACAGGCGGGACGCCCTGCCTCAGTGAGACATGTTCCCGATCCCAGAAGCTTCGTCCCGTCCCTGCCCAGGTCACTGGGCCCTGCTCCGTGGCGTTCCCCTCCACACCAGCCTTCTGCCCCAGTTAGCCCACACGTGGCTGGGGGATGTTTGCCCACAGCACCAGGGACCCCCAGGAGCTGCCCAGTGAGTGTGAGCAATCAGAAATTGGGGGGACACTAAGTGCCCCCTGCAGGAAGACCAAGGGTGGGGCCTTGTGGTCGGCGGGCCTCAGGTCCCATGAGTCCCAATGGCACAGGCCAGGAGACGGGCACTGGGAGGCTCAGGACGGCCGTACAGCCAGCCCGTGGCCAGCGGGTTTACCCGCCCGTGTGCTCTCGGTGGGTTCCGGGCAGGGGGGAGCTGCCGGATGGGCCAGCAGGTCCCAGAGACAGAGGCAGCCCCCTGGAGCTGCAATGGTGAGCACAGGCTCACCCAGAATGGTGTGTTTCAACCACTGCTACTTGGAAAGTCGCCTCCAGAAAGTGTGTCTCGCCTTAGGAACACAGAACACGCCCAGTGACGTGCATTTGCTTAGCAGGGCCCGTGGTGCAGGTCTGGAGCTGTTAGAAGGCACGGGGCCGGTGGCCGGCCTCGGCTCTGTGGAGGGCCAGCAGGCTAGTGACAGAGCCCATTCAGCCAGGCACAGAACGGGACCCCGTTCCCTGTGCCACCTGCCCTGGTGGGGGCAAAACCAAAGAGAGTGACCCCATGGTGCCAGGAGGGGCCCAGGCTCCCCAGCCGGGGTCTCTCCCTAAAGATGTGCAGACGGCACCACGCCCCCAGGAGCTCCAGGCACAGGCCTGTGGGAACGGGCACCACTGGCCCCAGCCCCACCTCCAGGGCCTCCTGGGCTGCACCCACTGCTCACACACCGAGGTGGGGAGCCCTCTGCACCCAGCCTCAGGTCCCATCCCTGTCACCCCAGCTGCAGGGCCCAGCTGTGTCCTCAAAGGACAGCCAGGAAGGTGGGAGTGGGCACGCAGCTCCCTGGGGCCTTTGGAGGAGGGCTTCCCTGAGGACGGGACGCAGTGCTGCAGATGCTGTCGGAAGGCACTCTGTCCCATGGTCACAGACCCTCAGCACCCCAACAAATCCATTTTAGGAAACATTTCTCTCCCATCAGAGAAACACCGCAACACGGCCCTTGCTCCAGAGCCCAGGGCCACCTGCGGTTCAGCCTGGGCACGCTGGGGCCACATGATGGGGCATAGAGCACAGGATGGAGGGGCCAGGCTTGGTCCAACATGGCCTCAAACCAGGCAGAGGACAAGGAGATGCCACGAAGCCGACCAGGTCCAGGCAGAAGCTGACCCGAGCCTCCACCCCGCCTCCCACCCCTGCTCTGCCCCCCTGCCTGGGCGGACAACCGGGTTGGGAGGGGGTGCACATGACTCAGAGTGTTGCCCAACCCGGGATTACCTCACTGGGTGACTCGAGCCCCACAGAGAGCTGGGGCTGACTCAGTCGGGTGAGGGCGACCTGAGTCATCGGGAGCACCAGTGCCCTTGAAGGGGGCCCTCCACGGGCTGGGGGTGCTGGAGAGGCCAGGAACAGGATGCCCAGGGAATCGTGTGGCTGCAGACCCGGAAAACTGTGGCTCCAAGCCATACAAGCCCTGCCCAGCCCTGCTGAGCAAGTGAGGGCAGAGCCCCTCCCAGAAGCTCACCCTGCCCTCCGTCCAGGCCCTTGCTATGGGACAGGACCCTCTTCTAGCCCCTCAAGACCCCCTCAGGCCAACCGTCCCCAACTCCACAAGGCGGCATGAACCCCGAGAGCGGGGCAGCGCCAGGCCTGCATGGATGGAGGGGTGGATGCACCCAGGCATGCACGTGTGTGAGCACATGTCTCTACATGTGAATGTGTGGGGAGGGAGGAACGGAGAGAAACCTCTGCGGGGCCCTCGGGGGCTGTGCGCACTCGGCACTAGCCAGGACCTGGGGCTGTGGCGTTCCTTGGCATCCGCCTGTTTCTGGCCCTGGCAAGTGGGTTCTGACCCAGGCTTTCAGGCCTGGTGGGCGCAGACCCTCCCACATCCAGAAACCTGCAGGGGACGCTGGCCTTGCGTGTCTCCTGGGCAGGTGGCCGGCTGCCTAGCCAGTAAGGAGCTGTCTGTGCCTTCTGCCCACTGCCTCCTCTCACCTCATTCCAGTGTCCCCACTCCTGGCTTCTGCGTTTTTACATCTTTGGCAGAAAAACAATTTGCCTTGTACTTTTCTGAGCCGAGACCTTGGGCAGATCATTCAGGAGTGTGGCTGGCACATCAGCCCCTGTGCTGAGGTTTGTTTTCTTTGCAATGGAGCCTGAACTGGTGTCAGGGAGAGGCGTCTCCATGCGTGTGCGGATGCTCGCTGGGTGTAAACCGAGTGCGGGCCATTCTCCCCCTTGTGAGGAAGCACAGAAATGGTTTCCTGGCACTCAACACCCTGGGCTGGGGTCACCGTGAGGTCCCACGGTGGTCCCCCACCCTCAGGGTGGAGCTGGGGTTACTGAGACTTCCAGAACCCTCTGCACGATCACCCCCAGGCTGGGCCCACCTCAGAGGGGACGCTCTACAGAACAAGGTCATAAGGAACTTCAGCTCCTGAACTGGCTGCAGGCAGGCTGGACGGCATTGCAAAGCCCCAGGGTCTGGGCCTCTGGGACCGCCTGAGCTCCTGCCTTGGGGGACCGAGGTCTTCCGCCCAAGCCTCTGGCTCCCTGTCTGCCCGCAGCCAAGCTGGGGGGCACTGTCTTGATGCCGTTCAGCCTCCATCCTACGTGGGACGGCCCGACTTCCAAGTGCAGCTCCAATCCTTGGAAGCATTTCCAGACATCTTGGCACCAGAGCCTTCAGTGAAGCTGGGAACGTGGCGGGCAGGGGTCCTGGCTTACCCAGAGGGCGCTTCTGTCATCTGGTGTGTCAGCCACACCATACAAGTAGCATTTGCTGCCTTCCAAAGAAAACAGGCCGGCTCAGGGAAGACCCTGCACCCACGGGTGGGCAGGGGCCCTGCCCTCGGCTGGAGGCTCCTGGCGTGAGGAACCCAAGGACCAGGGTGGCAGGCTTCTGCCCCTGCACCTCCCGCCGCAGAGCCACCAGGGCCCCGCAAGGCCCACCTGCTGTTGGCAGCAGGCAGAGGGAGACCTGGTCCCCCTGCTGTGGGAGGGGTGCTGGGGGCCGAGCCAGAGTGTGGAGGAGGCAGGGGATGTGCTCAGACCCACACTGTGTGTGCTCACATGTGCACATAGTCTCACGTGAGCACAGACACTCATGCGCTTGGGCACACACGCACACTCAGTGCACACACCCCGCCCCCGCCCCACAACTGCATGTGGTGACCCCCTGGCGGAACCGCAGAGCAGCTCTGCCACCCGCTACCCTGAAGCCCAGGTCTGCACCGGGGCCCCTCCTGCTGCCGGGGCCTCGTCCGAGCATGTGGGACCCGCAGCAGCGCCCAGGACAGCGTCCCCAGCAGGCCCAGCTCCCCAACCTTGGGAGGAAGCACAGCTGCCACAGCCCTGTGGGATGCGGGGGGCTGGGAGGGCCGTCTCCACCAGATGGGGCTGACCGCTTGGGACAGAGGGGCCTTCCGCCCCAGCCCGTTTCCCCACCAGGCCTGCACCCTGAGTACCTGCCTGGGTGCTGGAGGCCTGATGCCCTTGGCCCAACCGCAGAGGGCCCCCAGAGCTACAGGTCAGCTCTGCCCACGGGCCCCCCACTGCCTCCTGTGGCGCCCGCCTGTGGCTCCAGCTGGGCGGGCTCCCACCCTCAGCAGGGCCAGCAGGAACTACCAAGTTCACTTAGCACTCAGGAAACTGGATATATTTGCAATTTTTTAAAAGCTTGGAGCCAACATTCTAAATGGGGCTGTTTTTCCAGTGGAAACTGTAACGTGAGCCCAGACCCCTTCCTGCTTGCTCACAGCACAGACACCCCGACGCCCCCGCCACGTGTGAGCCGGTGCCCTAGGGCTCAGGGGCCATGCTGGCCTAGCTCCTGCCCCCCATCGTGGTGGCCCTGCCCAGTACCTGCCCTCCCCCTGCACACACCATGAGCCCCCCATGAGCTTGCTGGGCCCCGGCCTGGGGCATGGAGGCAGGGCGGCAGACAGGTGCTAAGGAGGAAAAGACCAGGGCAGCACTGGGGCCAGAAGGAGGCTCTGAAGACCCCCCAGCAGAGCCCAGCAGAGCTGCAGCCGCAGCATGCCCACCCTGCACCCCACAGCGTCCACCCAAACCCCTCGTGGCACCTGGACCCAGCTCTTAGCCAAGCAGGTCCAGTCACCAGGCACCCCCAGCCAGCTGTGGGCGCGAGAGGCCTCACCAAGTCACATGGCTTCTGCCCTCCATCCCTTTGGGGAGCTCAGCACCAGGCAGAGGTCCTCTCCAGGGGCACCCTTGAGGCCATGACCCTGGGCACTGGGTGGCGTGAGGCCGAGCCGAGCACCCAGGTAAGTGCTGTTCTTGTCCACGCGCCCCCGGGGCTGAGGGCAGCTGCTGCGACCCCTGGGCTGGGCTCACCTGCAACTACTTGTCCTCCTGGAAGAACTTTCGCCCCACCCCACATGGGCTTGAGCTGCAAAGACATGGGACTGGTTCTTGGCTCTGCAGCTTCCAGAAGGCAGGGGCCCGGTGCTCAGGGAGCCAACGCAGGGTGGGCTGTGCATCTCAGCAGCCGGCACTGGGCACTGAGAGAGGCTCCCCAGGACTGCTAGCGGAGTCCACCCCCACTGGGCCGTTCCTGACCCCAGGGGCCACCCTCACCAGCACTCACTTGAGGAACCTGGGCCCCAAGGGAAGGGGAGCCAGGCCTGCTGCCCCCGACCCCTGGCTGGGGACATTGTGTGCTCATCACCCAGGGCACTCACCGCTCCAGCTGCCCTTTGCAGAGCCAGGCCTGCCTCCTGTGCCTCCAGAGGGCAGCCTCTTCTGGGGCCAGAGGAGGGAGGGTGGGCCAGGACCCCCAGCCCTGGAACCGCACAGCTGAGACCAGGCGTTTGCTGCAGCACAAGGCCGGGGCTGGCTTGAACCTCGAGGGGGTGGTGACAGCCTCTGCCCCAGCCTGGGACCTTCCCACTTCTGGGTGGGCTTTGGCCCTAGGCTATCCTGGGGGTCCAGCACATGCACCTGAGGTCCACGGGTGGGGACCACAGCCCCCTCCTGCTGGTGACCTGGAACTGATGTGCTCCCAAGCTGGCACACTGTCGTGGCAAGGGGGGCACCCTGCTTGCCGCAGCCTGGGTGGGATCTGCCCATGAGGGTTGGAGCTGGGCACCTGGGCAGCCGGCCTTCCCAGCCCAGGCAGGATGGTGGCAAGACCGAGGGCCTCCTTACAGGTGAGGCCCAGGCGGCCCATTAGCCCTGATGCAGTGGGCCCCAAAGGGCAGCCCAGTGAACGGGCTCCTGGGGTCCTGCAGCCCCATGCCTCATGCCCCAGGCCCCTTGGGGGTGTGCGGAGTGAAGGTGTGAGGGAGGAGCATGGGGGGCCCAGGCCCCAACTGTGTGTGTGTGTGTGTGTGTGTGTGTGTGCGTGCGTGCATGCTCATGGGCACACACTCCCATCGGGGCCCAGGCTGGCTCTGGGGACGGCCCTCGGGTGGAGTCCACTGGGCAATCTGCCCTTCAGATCCCCATAGGCCAAGCTTACCTGCCGCAAGGACAGATGCAGACCCTTTGGCCATGTCTGGAGGTCTTTGGTGAGTGGCAAGGAGCACCAGCCCCCAATCCAGCAAGACCTCTGCCCTCCGCCACACACCCTCAGCCAGGGAAGACAGGAGGGGAGCAGCGTGGGTGGGAGACCACCGGCGGGCCATCCCATGAGGCAGGGGCTACAAGTCTGCTGGGACCTCTGCTCAGAGCCCACTCGGCCAGGGCCCTCTGCCGCCCTCACAGCCGAGGTGCACTGGGACCTGGAGCCTGCCCAGGTGGAAGTTGGGAGCAGGCGTGGCAAGCAGCTGGCTCCCGCTGTCCTTTGCGGGGGCCCCACAGCACCCCTCCCTAGAGCAGGCCCCTCAGGTCCCCTGGGGGCCAGCCTTGGCGCCTGCCGGGCCCGGGCAGTGAGGCCTGCGGGGCGGGTGAGGGCTGCTGGCTGGCGCTCCCCTCATTTCCTCTTGGCCCGCAGGCTCTGGGCAGCCGCAGGAACAAAGAGTGGATTGTGCCTCATTCTGGGTCTGCTCCTCAGCCCGCTGCTGCCCGCCTGGGCCCATGGGCGACATGTGCGTTTGCAGCCACACAGGGCTCACCTGCGGAGGCGCAGGGGGCAGCCCAGGGCTGGGGGCCTGTCCCAGGCCAGGCTGGCCCGCTGAGCTCCATGGTGTCTCTGCACGCCCAGCAACAGCAGCCAGGCCGGCTCAGCTGCACCAGCTCCGCACCTTTCCTGGGAAGACGCTTCCTGTGGCCAGCCCATGGCCGGCCAGCCCCCCAGCCCAGGGGCCCCACGTCTGTAACACCCACCACCACCTGTCCACCCTGCTGCTGGACCAGAGGAAAGGTCTTCCAAGTCACCAGGCATTTACGGACAACCTTATGCTCAGTGTTGGTTTTTGGGGGTGCCAAAGGGGGCCAGGCCTCTAGGTTCCCAAGAGGGAAGGAAGGAGGCACAGCCCCCACTGTACCTGGTGCCGCACTCCCCGGTGCCCGGGTCTGGCAGCCCTCCCCCCACCAGGCATCAATGACTGCAGCTGTGTGCAGTGTGGGTGCCAGACCCCAGCCCTGCAGAGCCAAAGGATGGGGGGACATAGGGCAGGGGACAGACACCCCAGGACAAACACCACCCATTTCCCAGGAAGGCCCAGAGCCCTGGAGCTGCACTCGGCCCACAGGCAGCCTGGTCCCTGGCCGACTAGACGCCCTCATTTGGGGTACACGCTAACAGGCCGGGACGTGCCCCTCAGAGGAGATGCGCGATGCCGTGCTTCAGCCAGAGGGGCCTCATGGCACCAGCCTCGTCTTCACAGCCAGCAGCAGAGTGGGCTCCGCTGGGCAGCCCCGGCCGGGGTCCCAGCACGGCCCCTCCCAGAGCCTGCCCCGCAGGCCCGCCCCTCCCCCTGCGGCCGCACCCCAGCCCCTCTGTTGGTTTAGCCGCACCACCACCGTCAAAGGAGCTTTGTGGCCGGCAGCAGAGCTGCCCGATTGTCTTGGAGGGGGTCCAGGAACAAACAGCGGCGGACGGCTTTTGGAAGAAAGTAGAAAAAATCAGAGGAAAACGCTCTGAAGGAAGAAGGAATTTGCCTCCGCAGAGCCGGCGCTGCCCCACCCACCCCACCCTCCGGCTCCGGGCCAGGCCGAGGTCCTGGGGGCCCCCTGCGCCGCTCCATGGAAGCAGAGCAAGTCTTGGGCTTACCCTGTCCGTGGGCCGCTGGGGACTCCCGCAGTCCCGGAGCTGGGCGCGTCTCCTCGGTGCCGCAGATGAGGATATGGACAGTCAGAGCGGGTGGGTCCTGGCCTGGGACCTCACAGCACAGGGGCTGCCGGACCCCGGAGATGCCGGCTTGCGCACACTGGGCTGCGCGGAGCACATGAGGGCTGCGGCTACAGTCCTGCTCCCTGCCTCTCAGGGCCAAGAGTGGTGGGGTGGTGACCCCCAGACTCCCACCTTCCTGCCCACACATCAGAGGCCTGGCTGACTGCCACGCTCTGCCAGATGGCTGTCCTGGGAGAGGCTGCCAGGGACGTCCACCTCAGGGGAGGCTCAGAGACAGCAGTGCGGCAGCCGGGTCGCATTCTGCCGCCCACCTGAGCTTGCTGCCCCATCCCTGGATTCTGCCTAAGTCTGAGGCCCCCGTGTTCTTGGGCCACAAGCCCACCCCAAACCAAGTCTCCCAGGGGAGGTCCCCACACGCCCAAGGGAGGGGGTCCCACCCAGGTCCCTTCCTGGCTGCTGAGAGAACAGCAGTTGCGGAGGGGCTGGAGGCTCAGGAGAAGCGGCCCCGGGGGGGGTCACTCGCACCTTCCGGGTCTTGGTGGGCCAGCTGCCCCCACCCCTCACCGTGAGCCTGGGGGGAACCGGTGTCAGCGGTGGGTGGGGGGGCGCTTCTCGCCAGGACCTCCCCTGCCAGGCCCCTCGGTACTGCTGCCCCTCGGGGTGGACACTGCTTTGCAGCAAGGACCCGACCCCAGCCAGCCTTGCCCCCCCGGGTGCCCCCCAGGGGCCATGGAGCCTCCGGGAGTCCCCGCCGCAGCCTCAGGCTGAGAGCCCCCACCTATTCCTCACAGCACCCGGGCAGGAGGGCTCGCCTGCCCCTGGGCTTCCCTGTTCACCCCACTTCAGCTGCCACCCAACCCCAGTCCCCAAGGGCCGGCCAGACTCCCCACCCCTCCTCATGACTGGGGATGGGCACCCGCCCCTCCAGCCAGCTGTTGGCAGCTGTCACCACCTGCCGGCCCAGGGCCAGATGCCTGGCGGCTGTCGCAGGGGGTGGGGGGATGTGCAGCTGCTGGGTAGAGGGGAGCCTCGGAGCCCCCCTTACCTGGGGCTGCAGCAGACTCTTCAGTGGAGCCCCACCCTGGCCAGCCCCAGGTGTGGGTCTCCACCCCACCCTCTCAGGCATGGGCCTGGTGGGGTGCCTGCCCCCAGGCCAGTGTGGGCCCTCCCCCAGGCTCGGCAGCGGGTGGCTGGTGGGCTCCCGGAGAGCCATGCACCGTTCCGTGGGCCCCTCTACAGCCCCGAGGGGCAGTGGGCTGGGACCCTGAGTCAGCCTCCGGGGTGGCCCAAAGCCTTCCTGCCCAGCAGAACGGCCCCACTAGGCCTGACCAACATCAGGAGTGGGGGACGCTGCACGTGCTCAGCCCGTGACCCCAGGAAGCTGCCGGCTCCTGGGCCTGACCCAAACATGCTGTCTTGTCAGCCCCAAACAAATGCCAGAGTCAAGGCCCCACCAGAGGGCCCAGAGAGCGCCCTGAGCACACGGGTGCCGAGGGTCCCTGACCCAGAGTGTGGGATGTGTGCTGGCAGGGCCCCGCCCCCCCCACCCCCAGGCTGCCCGGCCCTGCTGGCAGCAGCCACGTGGTGACGGGCGCGCTAAGCTGGGCTGGGGCAAGTTCTGCCTGGAATTGGCATTGCCGGGGGCATGAGCGGCTGACGAGGGTGCAGGAGACCGCAGGGTCTGGTCAGGCTGCTGCCCCGCAGAGACACATTGAGGGGTGGGGGCCCTGGACCCCCCAGAGAGGACCCCAGGTTGTCCAGGCAGCAGGGAGGATTGAGTCAGTGAGGCCAGAACAAGCCATCAGGAGGCGGCTGATCCGGGGCTCCCCTGTGGTGACCCCTGGGTGGTCTCCAAGACAGCCCAGCAGAGGCAGAGCCTGCCTGCAGAGCTCCAGCCCGAAATCTGGGCTAGGGCCACTGAAGTGTGTGGGTCTGAGTGGGCCAACCCCCTCTGCACAGACAGCAGCAGCCCAGAGGTCAGGGCGGGCATGGGGTGTGGACACCCCAGATGGGACTGAGGGTTGGATTAGGCTGGAGGCGACAGCGGGACCTCCACAGGGCTGGCAGGCGAGGGACTCGGTGCTGGAGAACAGCAGTGCTCGAAGGGCGGTCCCAGCATGGACCTGGGGACAGGACGCCCAGGGACTGTACATGACCAGCCAGCCTGGGGGCCCGACCTACAGCCCAGGCCCTGCTGGGCCAGTGCACGTGACAGTGCCCCCAGCTGTCCGAGGGGCCTGGATGGGTGTCCCCTGGGGACAGTCTCACCAGGTGGGGGATATCCTCTGGGCCCGGAGTCCAAGCCCACTCGGAGCCCCATGCGGGCATGGAGGTACCACAGCAGGAGGGCCCCCAGCAAAACCCACCTCGCAGGTCCTGCCTGCCCTCCTGGCTGGCCACTCCAAGCCAGGTCCACTTCTGGGTCACAAGGGCTCAGCCAGCATGGCGTGCCCAGCTAGGGCTTTCTCTCAGCACCCAGACAGCCTAGGGTGGAACACCCCTCAGAGACAGTGGTGTGAACCCTAAAAATAAACACTGGACGCTGGGATGCTGGATCCCCATGAGCACCCCTGTTCTCAGGCTTCCCCCATCCCGTCCCAGGTTCCCCCAGCCTGTCCTGAGAGGGCTCAGCCCAGCCAGGGCCCATGGCTGTGTGGGCCGGGCACATGTGGAGGTCAGTGCAGGGCTGGGGGAGCCCCCCAGTGCCAGCCTCAGCCCTGCCCAGGCCCAGCCCCTCTGCTTGACAAGCAGGCCCAGGCCCCACCCACCGGGCACTGCAGGGCTCTGGTCGGCCCTGGCCCCTCGGGACCCACAAGCTTCTCAGACCAGATGTCGGTGCCAAGTGAGGGACTTCTGCACATCGCAGCCCACCCAGGGGTCCAGCTCCCAGGCTTGACCCTGTGGGAGTCCCGCTCCCTGACCCACCCCCCAGCTGCCTGCCCACAGGCCCACATGTTCCTGTGCGGCCCAGCCCAGTTGCCTGAGCCTGGCAAGGTCATCCCGGAGTGCTCAGCACTCGCCCCTCCCGAGCCTGGTCCCTGCAGCACCGCCTGGAGGGTGGGCAGCCCTTGGCCTCCCTTGAGAGTCCAAGCCGAGGCTGCGCCCTGCAAAGTGCCCGTCCTGTGTCCTGGTCACACGTCCCGAGTTCCTGCCATCTTTCCGGCATCCCACACTCTGCATTACTGTCCCAGGCCCCCTTGTCTGGCCCTGGGACAAGGCTCTGATCTCCTGCCAGTCCCTCCCAGCCCAAGGCCTGTTGGGGTGGGGGGGAGTGCCCCACGTCCCCGCATCCTCAGCCTCTTGTCACACGGCCCCCTTCCCCGGGCATCAGCCTCAGGCCCCCCCTCCAGGACAGCTGTGACACCCCACAGATACCTCTTTGAAGCCAGGAGGGCTGGGCAGCGGGCGGGCGGGCGGGGTGTCACACTCGAGGGTGTCAGAGCCTGGGCTGCCTTTCAAGTTCGCTGGGCTTCAAGGGAACGAGCTCAGACGGTCCAGAAGAGGATCAAGGGGGTATCACTGGCCTGGTGGCACCTGCGGCAATCCCTGGCACCCCCTCCAAGGACACTGGAGGCTCCTGCCCCGTCCCCACCCGTGTGGCCCTGGGATCACTGGGGACACTGCTGGACGCTGCCTCCAGACTGGGACCCCCGGCCAGACCCAGGCCCAGCCTCCACACGGGGAGCCCCACAGAGCTGGCGTTTTTACTGCCATGGTCCCTGTAGCATTGGCAGCCGCCAGCTAGCCCGTCTGCCTGGGGCTGAGGGCACTTCAGCGGCTGCTCTTGGTGCACGTGGAGGGGCACGGAAGCCCCGGGCGTGGCCCCACCACCGCACCCCTCCCTGTGTGCCTCTGGACGCCTCCTCCTCCCCCCCACCCCCATCCTCCCGGCCCATCAGCAGGGTGCTGCCCGCAGGCCCACACCCTCGTCCCCAGGGCTGCCACCCCCCGCACCCTCCGCACCCAGCCTGGGAGCCCAAAGCAGGGCAGGAAGCCCTCGGAGACAGAGCAGGGGCAGGTGGCAGGTGGGGGTGGGCAGAGAAGCCAAGCTCCACAAGAGGCCTGGCCTGCCCGCTGCCCGCCAGTCAGCGAGGCCATCCGGAGGGCTGGCTACACACACCTCCACCCTGGGACTCAAAACGGGGCCTCGCAGTGGGGCCCGCTGCTGAGGGGATGGGGTGGCGTGTGGGCACTGGAACCGCCAGGGGTCATGGTAGGGTCCAGCAGAAAACAGCCCGGGGACAGCAGGGGTGGGGACTCTCAGCTGCAGACCAGGGGGCTGCGGGAGGAGAGCCTGGGAGCTGCAGGGGGCACAGGGCGCTGACCCCGCCAGGCCGCCCCTGGAGGGGCCCGTGGACACCGAGGGCAGGAGGTGAAAGCTGCAGCAGCAGGAGCTGGGCTCTGGGGCGGCCAGCAGCTCCTCGAGGTGGGCGTCAGTCTGTCTTCTGAGGGCCCCCTGCCCAGCCAGCACCCCAACATGCTCACAGACCAACCAGCCCAATACACGACCCTCCAGACTCCAGACACCCGAAAGGGCCCTCGGCGGGGAGCCCAGAGCCGCTGGGCCCGGAGGACCAGGACTGCGCCCCCGTGGCCAGGTGGTCAGCCTCCCAGGCCTCCTGGGGCGGGTGGGGGACAGGCCCCATGAAAGCCACGGGGGAACAGCTCTGACCCCAGGCTCAGGACAGGGCGGTTCCAGAGGCTTTCGGAGGTTCCAGGCGCTGCCCCTCGGCCCTTTTCTGGTGGAGAGGGCAGCTGTCTCCTGGGGGCTGGCAACAGTCACCCCCACCAGAGCCCACCTCACTCCCCAGAGCCCCCCCAAGATTGAAGCCCAGTCAGCTGTACCTGTGCAGCCTGACCCGTCTGGGGAACACATCTGGCCACCTGCTGAGGGCTGCCTCGGTCCCCACTTCCCCGTGGCCCCTGAGCAGGGCTTCCCACAGCAGGGCCGGGCGCCCCATTGCATCTATGTGGGTGGCATCCATCACTGGCCACCAAAGGCCCCCACCCCTGGAGTCTGGGCCACCCAGAGGCCTTCCCTCAGAGGCTGGTCCCTGCCTTCCTGGGGACAGCAATAGGGGGACACTGAGGACGGAGGACCCAGCTTGCACTGTAGAGGGGCCCAGTGGGGAGGGGTCGAGGGCCTACCCCTGCCACAGCCCCTGGACCCCAGCAGGGCTCGCCCCTCCCACCTGGCCTTCTGCGGCCCCTGGGCTTCTGTGCCACACGCCAGGCGGCTAGACTCACACCTGTTGGCTTGTTGCCCTTTCCCGAGAGGCTCCAGAGCCCCTGGCCAGAGGCAGACTGGCCCTTCTGTGCTGGCCGAGCAGTCAGGGCCTCCATTTGCCTATCTGGAGATGGAGACCACTTCTCACAACCCAGGAGTGGCTGGAAGCCCTCCAGGGGGTGCCTTGCACACAGCAGGCCCCTGGATGGAGGTGACAAGGGGGCTTCAGCTCTCCAAGGCCAGCCCACCTGGATCCCCAGAACAGGGACAGGGGAAGCGCAGCCCTGCACGGAGAACTGCAGGGGCCACATGGCACAGGAGGGGCCCGGGGACGACTCCCAGGCTGGGTATGTGGACTGGCCATACAGGAAGGCGTCCACAGGGGGCGGGGGCGGGGCTCCAGACATGGCTGCCAGTGACGGGCCCTGAGGACCCAGGTGTCACCGCAGAGCCTTAGGCCCAGTGACGGGACTCCTGGGGGCCTTCTTTGCTCCTGGTTCAGGAGGCCAAACTATGGGTACACACGTGTGCACACATAAACCTGTATACAACACAGGCTCACACACTTGTACAGACACAGCCCCGCACACACACACACACACACACCTGCACACAAACCTAGGTCTCCCCACACATACACTGGCACACAGATAAAGGCCCATGTGCATGCACACATACAAAACGCCAGCTTAGAGGAAAAGGATGCACATTTTCTTGTTTAACAAAATAAATTAAATATAGGAAGCTTCAGCTCAAACTCTGTATAAAATTAGAGGTCTGGGGCCACCATGGACAGTGGAGTGATGGGTACCTGGCCCCAAGGTGGACATCAGCGTGGCCACAAGGCCAGTAAGTCCTGAGCCCCAGGAGGGGCCAGGTCTCTGTGGCCCAGCCCCCATTCCATCATTATTACCTTAATTTCTCAAATATAAATATCAAGGGCCCCTTCTCCCTGGCAGTGGGAAGCCACATGGGGCAGGGGTCACCCCCAGCCAAGTTCCAGCCCCTCAGGGAGAGGTCTGGGACTTCTATGTCTGGCACCCTGGCCCAGGCTACCAGCAGACTCCCCCGGACAGTGGGTGGTCTGAGCAGGGTCCTCGCAGGGCAGGGCGGGAAGGTCAGGGTCCACAGCACCAGGGCGCCTCCCAGACAACCCGCCAGGCCAGGCTGGGGTGTGACCACGGTCCCCGTGAAAACCTCCCCAGGCCAGGCAATTCCTTCATCAACCAGCCAAAGCTACGTGGCCACTAACACAGGCCCTCCTAAGGCTGCTCAGTCTGAGCACGTCCATGTGTATAACTGCATACGCACGCCTATGGCATGTCTGTGTGTGTGTGTGTGCATGACTGTGGGCACGCATGTCCGATGTGCGCCTCGCAGGCCCCACCTCCCACCTGGGCCCAGCCCCCGCCCTGCGCAGCCCACAGCGGCCTAGCACTGGCAGTGGCCATGCTGGTGCTGGTGGGCCTTGCCCTCCACGTGTGAGTGTGTGTGCGTGTGTGTGTGCGTGTGTGTGTGCACATCTGTGTAGAGTCTGGGATAAAGCTTGGGGCCAGCAGGCGAGCCTGGGCTCAGAAGGTGCTGGGGGGCTGCCGGGGGCCCGAGATCCTCGCAAAGACCCACGGCAGGGGCGGTGCCGAGGGCAGCTGGTGCAGGCAGGTCCTTGTCCCCACCGCGGTCGCGGGCCGTGGCAGGCGGGCGGTGTGCGGGCATGGCAGGGGCAGACGCAGGCGCACATGGCTTCTTCTTGGCCTGGCAGAGCCACAGGAGCACAGTGCCCAGGATGAAGACGGCACCAGCCGGGATGCCGATGGCCACGGGCCACGGAAGGCTAGTGGTCGAGGACGAGGCAGCCACAGGTGGCCCCGGTGGCTTTGGGTCTATGGGAGAAGCCAAGAAAGGAGGTAGGCAGAATGCCCCCATAGAGCCCAGGAGCGTCTGCAGGAGGCCAGCGTGGACCTGGACATGGCAGAGGCTGGGGGGATGGGGTTGGGGGGTCCTAGCAGGGCAAGGGCAGGTCCTGGCCAGGTGAGGGGTGGGTCCTGCCAGGTGAGGGGGACGGGGCCAGCAGGGGTGGGGGGAGGAGCAGGTCCCACCCACCCACCTGGCAGCACCGTGAGGAAGGCGCTGCGGAAGCTGTAGCCCATGGTGTTGGCGCCCAGGCAAATGTACATGCCCGCATCGTCCTGGCGGGCACGGGGGATGAGCAGCTTGTTGAGGTAGGAGCCGTCTGGCCGGGACCACACATCGCCCGTGGGCAGCACCACGAACTTCTGGCCACCCACGTCGATGGTGGAGTTGTAGCGGCCCTCGGCGCCATACTCCACTCGCTTCAGCCACTGGATCACTGGCTTCACGTCGCTGCGCACTTTACACTGGAAGGACGTCGTGCCCCCAAAGTCCACCGTCGTGTTCACAGGGTGAGTGCCCGTGAGGACAGGTTTGGAGCGTGTCCGCTCTGCGCAGAGACACTGCATGTGGGCGCAGCCCCTGGGCACTCCCCAGCCCTCCGCTCCTTGTCCCACACTCACGGATCACGTCCACCTTGTAGGTGGCATTGATGGCGCCCACGCGGTTAGACACACGGCATGTGTACTTGCCACTGTCCTCAGGGCGCAGATTCTTCAGGCTCAGCGTCCACTTCTTCCTGTGCTCGCTGGCTTCTGGGCGCGCCAAGGCCTGGTCATCCTTCATCCACATGATGTCAGGCCGTGGGTGCCCGCTGGCCACGCATTTGAGCCGCACGGAGCTGCCCACAGGCCGGGCAATCACCCGGCGTCTCATCTTGGACGGCTGCGTGAAGCGGGGCCGTGCTGCAGGGCGGGAGTGGCACGGCGGTCAGCGGGGGCCAGGAGGGCCGGGCCCACCCACCCGAGGGGCTGATGCTCACCCCACCGCCTGCTGGCTGGGTCCTCCTGGCCCCCTGAGGACCCGTCCTGGCCTGGGCTCTCCCTTCCTGGGCTGGTATCATCTGCGGAGGGGAGGACATATGAGAGGGGCCCCCGCCCCTGGCCCGGCTGGGAAAGCCCTAAACGCAGGGGGAGCCACGGGTACACGCCCCCATCTCAGAAGCCCAGACAGCTGAGCAAAAGCTGCCGCCCAGCCCACTTCCCGGGTGCAGGTGACCCTGACAGGCGCGGGTGGGGCCAGAAAGCCAGCCCCCAACCCTGGCTCCGGGGGGTCTGCAGGGCCCAGAGGAGGAGGGGCTCAGGCACAGCCAGCAGCTGCAGTAACCCTAGCTCACATCAAGGGGCCGAGGGCTTGGTGAGCTGACGTGGCTCACATACCACCGGGCCATCCTCCCCTGTGAAAGGCTGGGGGACACCCACCACGCTCCCATTCCACACCCTTCGAGAAGGCCCACGGGCCGGCTGGGGGGAAGGGGTGCTCAGGACTGCTCCCTCCCCAGGACAGCCGTCACCTGTGCCCTGAGCCAAGCCCAGGCCCCGGCCAGGCTGTCTCAGGCCCCACTAGGCCCCGGGAGGGGGTAGGCTGGGTCAGGCTGCTTTGGGATGTGGGCCAGCATAGCTGCCAGTGAGCCTGCCCCGACGGACCCATCCCAGGAGCCGTTGAGGGAGGGCCAGGCGCCACTGCCTGGTGTCAGGAGCAGAGGGCGGTCACCAAGCCAGGCCCCAGTGCAGAACGGGGTCCTTCACTTCCTGGCGGCCTCTCTGGACTCAAAAACCGGAGGCCAAGGCCACCGGACCAAGGTCAAGGCCAACCCGTCTGCCCTCGGTTGGAACCACCACCCTAAGAGCCCCCATACCTACTTCTGTTGTGCCCCAGGCAGCCTGGGCCCCGGGTCAGCAGAACCTTTGGGGAGCAAGGGGCCCTGAGGTGCAGTCTGAGAAGGGGGGCCCAGGCTGGGGTCAGTGGCAGGCAGCGTGCCGTCCTGCTGTGGGGGTCTCACAGGGAGGTCTGCCCAGGGCCACGCTGGCCCGGCCCGGCCGCCCACCCTGGCTCAGCCTTCACTAACCCATCACGATGAGAGTGTAGTTGACGCTGAGGCTGCCAAAGCCATTGGTGGCCTTGCACACATAGGCGCCCGCGTCCTCCCGCTCGACCTCCTTCACCTTCAGCCCCTGGGGCAGCACACGGAAGCGGCTCCAGCCGCCGTGGATTGTGCGGCCATCCTTGGTCCACATGGTCAGTGGTGGCGGGTCCCCCTCCACAGGGCACAGCAGCCGTACGGTGCGGCCCAGCCGGGCCACCTGCCGTGGGACCACCTTGTCCGCCATCCTTGGGGGGCCTGCAGTTGGTCAGAGGGCACAGTCAGGGAGAAGGCTCTGGCAGGCCGCCAGGGGCTGAGTGGGAGCCTGGGGGGGTGGCTGTTCTTGCCGGTCCCTGCCCAGGACCCCACCACATACACCTGCCCACACAGGCAGGGGGCCCCCACCCAGCACACAGCCACGGGCGCTCCCTCAGGCCTGTAGCATGCCAGCCCATGTCCACTGAGCTCCACTCCCGTCCACATACTCAGCCATACCACATGCCTCACAGGACCCAGGCACAAGGGACCTGGGCAGCTCACCAGGACACAGGTCCCCAGCAGGGGAATGGCCCCTCAGTCTCTGGCAGGCCGCCCACATATCTGGGCACATGTGCATGTGTGTCCGTGTGCCACACACACAGGGTCCATATCTGGGGCCACGTGGTGCCTGCACGTGTGGGCTGCATCTGGGGGCAATGCCCCAAGGCCCTGGGGTCAGAAGGCAGGGCTGGGTATGCCAGGCCCAGGTACAGCTCCTGGTCGCTGCTCCCCACAGAAGCCCATCTTGGCTGAGGCTTGGTGCCCCTCACTGCAAGGAGAAACCCACCCCCATCTGCTCCAGCACAGGGAAGCCTTGGGGCCTCCAAGGTTGAGTGCAGGGACAGTAGGGGTTGGAGGGCGCTGAGTGGCGGGCGGGCTGGGAAGGACCGGGCCATCTGGCCAAGCCAACCCCCAGGCCTGGGCTGCTCTGCAGCTCCTACACCATGCACAGCCATGAGAGGCACTGGGCTCTTGGGGCCACCACCACTGCAGCCCCGTCACCAGCAGAGGCAGCCACAGGCACCCGCATACACTCTGCAGGGGCCGGGTTGGCCCGGCTCTGAGACCCTGCTCTCCGGCCGGCAGTAGTTTCCACCACCGCAGCCACCACAGGCGGGGAGGGTAGAGACCTGCGTCCTGGCCACACGCAGGTGCCAGGGGGCAGAGACGGCTCCGAGATGGTCTTGCTACAGAGCCTGAGGGAGGCATGTGTTTTTAATAACCAGCTGGTATTTCTCTGACATGCAACCATCAGCCAGTCACGCTGCCGGCCAGCGCAGCCAAGGGCTTCTGTGGCCCCCAGATTCAAGCAGCAGCTTTGGCTTGTCATCTCCTGCCTCCCAGGGGCCCTCGCAGAGCACAGAGCCCCCCACCACCTCCGCCTGGGGCCACTGGGGAGGGGAGCAGCAGCTGGTCCCTACTCGGATGGAGGGAGCTGAAGGCCAGGGTGCAGGCTTCTCTGGGGCCCCCAGGCCCTGCTCCCAGCCGCACTCTCCCAGCCCTGCTGGGGGGGCCACCTGACACAGCCAACAGGAAGGGTGGGGTCGGGGCATGTGGAGAGGGGCTTTTACCAGCTGCCCTCCCTGAGCTCTCACCCACACCTGCCGGGTCCCCCACTCCACCAAGCACCCCCTGCCAAGATGCAGGGGACCATCCAGCCCTTTGGGGACCCCCACTTCTCTGCCTCTGCTCAGGATCCCCCATCCGACCACGTGGCTCTGAGATGGTGCGCCATAGGTTCGGGCCAGCGCTGGGGTCCCAGTCAGCTGCCTCCTCAGCACCCCTGGCCCCCGGAAGGGGCGAGAAGAGCAGGGGGTTCTGAGGCCCTAATTACTCTGTGGTGTACAGGCCCCCGGCTCCTACCCAGGTCATGGTGGGCGGGGCTGCAGGGCCCACAGACAAGCCCAGGATCCCCGCCTTACATCCACACAGACCCTGTCCACCACCTGTCGCTGCTTGGAATTCCACCATTCCCAGGGGCCTCCCAGGCTGCAGGACAGAGGGCACCCACAGCCCACTCAGTGCCCTGGGCCTCCCAGGCTGACACCTGGGCACACACAGACCCACGCAAGCACCCAGACAGCGCAGGCCGGCAGCAGTGCCCAGGCCAAGGGGTCGGCCCCCTGCTGCTGGGCCTCTGCCTGTCCCAATCCCATCCTGGAGGGCACAGCTCGGGGTTGGTTCCACACCCACGCCCTGAATGAGCTACCTCGGTGGCAGACAATGGACTGGCCTCACTGCACTGGGGATCACCTCCATCCCTGCCCCTCCCAAAAGCCAGCAGAGAGAACCTGAGGGGCGGGGGCACCTCCTGGGTGGCGGGCGCTACAGGCCCACAGTAGGAGAGGTCAGGACCCCCTCAGTCACGTGGGGAAGAGCTCCACAGGAGGCCAGACAGGCCGGAAGCATGGCCCCAGGCCGGCCTGGGAGCAGTGCAGGGGACAGGCAGGCCCGGCTGGAGCCAGCCTTATCCTAAAGCAAACAGCTCCCCCACTCCCATGCAGCGACACACACCCCACCCCAGGCTCCGCCAGACCCTCACGCCAGGCCAGGCCTCCGCAGAGACCCCAGCAGGCCCATCTGCAGGAGGCCGGCCCATCCTCCCACCCCCGCCCCAGATTCCTGGGAATTTTGGCCGCCAGCACGACGGCCACAGCTCTATATTTAGCCTGGGAAATACAAGTCCCCATTGTTCCACCTGGACAGGGCAGCCAACCTACCCAGCCATGGGGAAACTGAGGCAGGAGCTGAGGCCCACAGGCACCTGCAGGGAGGAGGAGGCAGCCAGTTCCGGTCCCGGCCTAGGAGGAGAGCCTGGCAGCTCCAGGTGGTCACTGTGACGGCAGCACCTGGGCCTTCTCCTGCGTCCCTCCGCACAGTCTCAAGCTCCTCTCCGTGAGCACCTCCTCCAGGGAGTCCCCCACCCTGTACACACTCTAAGCGACAGCCCTGGGAATTCTGGGCACAGGTGAGGTGCAGACAGCCACATGGACAGGGGACAGAAACAGGAGTAAACAGAGGCTGGGGCAGGGTCTTCCCCCTCAGTGCGAGGGCTGAACATGGAGACGACCAACAGGAAGGGAGCCACCTCCCTGCTCTCCTCCCCTCCAGCTGTGAAACATGGCCAGGGAAAGGGGTTCTGCGAGGGGCCTGGGTGTCTGAAGGGCCCCACACAGCCCCCCATAGCTCAGGTGTCCCCCAGATGCTGCCCCCGACACACAGGTTGTCCTCCAATCCCCAGGTACACACACCCCAACACGGTTGCAGAATCTGCCACTCCGGGACACAGACCATCTCTGAGCACCTGAGATCCCCAGACCCACATCCCCTGGCTCCACTTGGCTGGGAGCACTGCACCCCTAGACTCAGCAAAGTAAGATTCAGCTGTGACCCCAGGTGGTGCCTCCCCACCCCGGGGGGCCCAGGGAGGGCTGAGGGGCAGGGGGCTGCTTTCCTGACACGCCCTCAGGAAAGCCAAGCCCCAGCTCTGTTCAGCCTGCAGGGGCTGGCTGTGGGGCATCCCAGGATGCTCGTGAGCCTGACCTGCTGACCCCTGCTCCCTTCGCAAGGACCTGGATGACACACAGCCCCTCCTCCAGCTGCCACGCACCAGGGGCCAGTGGGGGCTGCAGAGGCACCTGGTAGTCTCCCGCCTCCTGCCACTGAAGCACCTCCACCCCAACACACCCACCCCCCGCAGCTGGGGACAGGTGTGCAGGAGCCAGGTGGCCAGCTCCCTCCCCAGCAGGCCCTGCAAAGCCTGTCCTTCCCAGCCTAGGTGTTCTGTGGCCAGGGATGGGGGCATCAGGCTGACTGCACTGGAACTGGCTATGGAGTGAGGGTGGCCAGCCAGGAGCCAGGGACCTGCTGGTCCCCAACCACCCCTAAGTGGCTCAGGGGAGTGGCTCAAAGGACAGTGGGGGGCCCTGGTCAGAGGGCAGATCTCAGGGCAGGGAAGTGGCAGGTCCTGGGCCAGGCAGGGTAGGTGGGCACTCCCTGGGGAGACCCATGGTATTGGCCCAGGGTGAGGGCACTGGCACAGGGGCGGGCTAGCACCCCCCCAAAAGGCAGGGTCTGGGGAAGGAGCAGGAATTCCCTGACGGGGCTGCTATGGGGGAGCTGCCTGGCCACCCAGGTGCACACCCACACACAGGCACACAGGCTCCGAGTCATCAGCCAGCCCAGGGCGGCCCCCGGGGGCTGGACCCACGGGATCTGAGGTGAAACTGGTAGGACCCGCAGGACGAGTGGTTGCCCCAGAAACCCATTCTCGGTGCAGCAAAGGGCAGCCTGACCCACTGAGCGAGCCAGCTGGCTGGAGCATAGAGCCCGCCCACCACCCCCATGGGCACAGGCAAGCCAGCAGACTGGCAGGTGGACCCCTGGCTTCAGGACTCCTCGGCACCCCCACGGCACTCATGGGGGTACTGCCCGGGGGAACTCCACTGAAGTGGCCAGCAACCAGAGCAGCACCCAGACCCAGCGCCACGAGATCGGCTTGGGCTCAGTGGGCCAGCCAGGGCGGCCACACGCCATGTCCAGATCCTGCAGGGTTCACCAGGCTCCAAGCTGACCCCTGCCACCACCCTGCCCACGTCTGCCCCCCAACCCCCACTCACGTCACTTACGTGGAACTCAGATCCTCCCTCCTGGCTCCCACCCCAGCTGCCAAGGAACCCAGGAGGCCCCTGCCCACTGAGGCCTCCGTGGAATGTTGGCACTGCACTCAGAGGACAGGGTAACACCCCCTGCCCACCACCCCCATGGGCCCTGACCCAGGCACCCATGTCACCTGGGGAGAGTGACAAGGACATTTCTTCAGCCTGGAAGTCCTAGGCTACAGGTGGGGCATTTAGACAGAACCGATGCTCTGCCCACACTGGCAGCCAGACCCACCTAGCACTCCCATGCCAGAGGGGCACCCCTGCCCACAGCAGGCCAAGCTCAGGCCTGAGGGCAGGAGCCCTGGGCAAGCCAGAGGGCTCTGTGCAGGCTGCTGCAGCGGCTCCGCCGTGAGGCATCGGAGCCCAGCGCCACCCCAGCTCCCTCACCCACCTGCTGCCCCAGGCCTCATTATTCACTCAGCCACTCCACCACACAGCATGTGTAAATTGCTCACGAAATAAACTGGCCTAGCAAGAAGAAAAGCAATTGTTTCTTGCCAGGATGGAAAGCCCTGGGTGTCAGCCACCCTGAGGCTGGGGCACTCTCCCTGCCCCAGCAGCCCCAGACACTTTGGAGACGCTCCTGCAACCCCACTGCCAGGCTGTTCCCGCACAGGAGCCAGCGTGTGTGCAGGAGGAGCAAGGAGCATGCAACATCTCCCGCTGTCTGCCAGTCCCCAGGCCCCGCCCCAGCCCCTCAGTGGAAGAATGGGGTGCAGAGGCTCACTGGGGAAGGCTGGCTGCGCTGCCCAGCTGCAAAAGCCCCCCAGGACACCGCCAGCCTCTCCTACCTAGAACCCCCAGCTGACCAGGCCCTCGGCCCAGTCCTGGCCCATCTCTGCTTATGGCCCCCAGTCTGGCTACACCAAGGAGCCAGCGGCCACTGGATGTCCTTCCTGGCCCAGGTGAGCTGCTCACCTCTGCCCACCCTTTGCCCCCACACAGAGGCCTTTCCTTCCTCACCCGACCAGCACCCATGTCTCCTGCAAAGCCCGCTCTGGCCTGGTCCATGAGGCTGCAGCCCCACTTTCTCCTGGCTTTCCTGGGCTGTGGCCCCCCAGGCCAGCACAGCAGTCCCTCCTCTCCTTGAGCAGCCTGGCTGAGATCCCCAGGCTTAGCCAGGGGCACCCAGCAACCCCCACTTGGAAGAAGGGACAGCACGCAGGGTGGAGCAGCAGCACTGGGTAAGGCATCTCTGGGTCTGGGGACAGTGGCTTGAGCACACCTTCCCCTCCAGGTGCTGACCCTGCCCACTGAGGCTGTAACTGGGCAGAACGGGGCCACGGTCACCAGGCAAGGCACAGAACAGGGTGAAAGAGGCCACCGTGGACAGTACCCCATGGGTGGGTGGCCAGCAGCAAGGGCTCCCACTGTGGGGCTACAAACCACCTCACCCAGCTCTGTCAGCAGTGCCTGAGCCCAGGACCCATCAAGCCAGCGGTGGAGGCCACGTCTGGGGAAAAACCAACATTTCCCTTGCTAGGGCTGGCGCTGGGCAGGAGCCGGAGGCCCATTGATTCCCACATAATGGAGAGGGAGCCTGCGGCAGGCCCAGCCAAAGGCAGCTTTGTCCAGGGCTCGCCCCTCCCCGCGGAAAGGGACAGTGATTTACTTTCCCTTCCAGGAGCAGGGCCTGAGATGTAAACGGGGCAGCTGGCCCACATCCCCACCTCCAAGCTCCGGGACCCAGCTCCCGCACGTCTACTTCAGCCAGCCCCACGCTGGTCAGCCGCCACCCAGAGGGGCCTGCGGGAGGTGGGCGGCCCCCTGCAGCTTGGCTGGAGGCCCAGGTCAGTGAGCCCACGCGCACACCGCCATGGCCATCCTGACAGCCACCCACCTTCCCACTGAACTGCACACACAAGCAGGCTCTTTCCCCACATGGCCCTGCAAGGAGGGCGGCCCCAAGACTGCACCATCCCAGTGGGGCCAGCCCCCAACCCCTGGGGCCAGCGCTCAGCTCACCCAGGGCATGCTGGCCGGTCTAGAGAATAGGGAACTGGCCTCAAGGGCTAGCTGATCAGAGACCCATCCACGGTGCCATCCTGGGAAAGTTCAAATGTGGCGCTGCTCAGAAAACCCCTCAAATGACTTCTGAAGTTTTTTGTGGAAGGTGTTTTTTCTGAACCGCTCAAGTTTCCACTGTGAGAGAAATAAAATGGAAATGGAGACAGCCAAATCCTATCCTTCCTCAAATTTGAAAAAACAGTTTAAGACAAACCCCAAGATTGTGAAACTTCGTGAAGGAGGCTTAAGCCGTAATGAGTCGAGATAGGAGATTCCAGAAACAGTGACACCACGGAAATGGCCAGAGAACAGTCCACCCTGCCCAGCTGCGGGCCCAAGGAAGGCCCACACTCGGCCACCCAGCCACCAAGCGGGGGCCCGGAGAGGCCTCCCCAGGTCAGGAGCCACCACACTGGAAGCCAGGGGGTCCCTTTGTCCTTGGAAAGTGGCTCTCAGCTCCCCGCCGCCACCAGGGCCCTTGCCACACAGAGCCAGGGCTAGGGGCCAGGGCGGGACACCAGGCACAGCCCCAAGGCCACAGCCAAGGGGGACAGAGGGAGGCAGAGCCCCGCCCCCCTGGGCTCCCAGCACCAAGGCAGGCCCTTCTGCCGGCCATCCGCACTGCCACCACCATCCGCCACATCTCGGGCTCCAGCCAGTGACCCTGCGGGGCAACGGCCTCCAGAGTCTCTTTGGCTGAGTGGCCAGAGGACAGGCAGGTGTGGGAATGGGGGAGTCCAAGCAGATAAAAGAGGAATCAGAGCCCCAGCCGCTGGCTGCGGGGAGGGCCCTACTGGGCATGACCTAAGGCCTGGCCATGCCCAGGCAGCCCCCACCCTCAAGCCAGAGGGCCAGCCGGGTGGGGGTGGGGGAGTACCATGGCATGAAGCCCACCTGGGCCGCCGCCCGCCACCCAACACCCGAACATGGCCATATAAGGCCAGGTTGTACTTGGTGCGCCCGCGGGCAGTGGGGGAGGGGTGCGAGGGCTTAGAGGACTGGTGGACAGGGCAGGGACAGTCCTGAGGGTCAACACACCCAAGGGCCAGCCTGGACACAGAACACAGAGGGCAGGAGTCCACGGGCACCCATCACCCACCACCCGTCAGCTAAGGATGTCCTCCACTAGGGTTGGGTGTGGGGGCCAGGGTCCCTTGGGCACCAGCGCAGGCCTGCCTGCTTGGGTATCAGGTGTGTGACACACACCGGAGAGACATAGTGTGTGGCCCCCAGAAGGTGGTCTTTGAGGTCTACCTTGAGACAGCCGCTGTCCTGGCCCCTGTGCCGTGCATGCGGCAACACCAAGCTCTGGGGCCTCAGCCCCCATTCCCTACCCTGGGCAGGCCCAGGGCACAGGACTGGGCCATGAATCCCAGACACCAAGGATGTCCCCACAGTCCCCACCCTCACCATTGGGAGTGTCTCTGAAGGTTCCTGGGGGCCTAACTGGATCCACTGTAGCCAAACAGCCCACCCCCCAGGAATCCACAGGGTGACCAGCTGCCTTCGACCGCAGGTCCATGTGTGTCCTGAGGGGAACTGGTGCCAGAGCCCACCCTGCCAGCAAGCGTGGGGCCTGCAGGTGGGAGGGGCACCCCGTGGGTGCTGGGGGCCTTGCCTATGGGGCCCTACGGGTGAGCAGGGGGGCACCCCGTGGGTTCGGGGGGGCCCTGTGGGTCGGTGGGGGGTACCCCGTGTGGGGCCTGCAATGAACGGGGTCACCCCGTGGGTGCTGGGGGCCCTGCGAGTGGACAGGGACACCCCGTGGGCCTGCGGGAGAGGTCAGGCGCGCGCCGCTGCACTGGGACAGGGTTCAGGGCCGGGAGGAAAGGGGCGGCCCGGGACTCACCTCGCGCGGCGACGGCCTGCGGGAGGGCCCCCAGCAGCAGCGGCGGCAGGAAGAGCAGCAGCGCGGGGCGCGGCGCCATCTCGGCGAGCGCGGACCTGGGGATGTCGGTGCGGTCACTGGCGCGGGTCGGGGGGTGGGAGAGGGTCGCCGCCTCCGGCCTGCGCGCGCTCCGGGCGGAGGAAGCGGCGGGGAGCCCGTGGGCATCAAAGGCAGACAAAGGGTTCACACTAATTACAGGCCGCCCCCGCCGCCCCCGGCTCGCACACCGTCTGGATTCCAGGCGCTTGTAATCGGCCCTGCCCGCGGGACACACAACAGCAGCGGCCGCGCAGATAATCGCCTGCGCCATTAGCGGACAAATTTGCGCTGGGGGCGCCCAAGTGGGGTGCAGGGCGGGGGCGGGGCGCGAGCAGGACCGGGGGCTGGGCGTGCGGCGGCGGCGCGTGCGTGCGTCCCGCGACCTCGCTCCCGGGGGTCGCAGTCTGGGACCCGGACCCTCCCGGCCCGCGCCCGGGACCCGGCCCTGGTCCCCACCCGCGCCAGTCGGCCTGGGGTCGCGGGCGCGTGCAGAGGGGCTCACCTCGGCGGGACTGGAGGACGGCGGGGCTCAGGGCCGGGCCCGCGGGGCGCGCTGCGCGGTCATCGCTGCCCCGGGCGCCGCACCCCGCCGCCCCGCGCCCCCGGGCCCGGCCTCGGGACCGGGCGGCGCTACCTGGCGCGGGCGCTCGGGTGGGGCCGGGCCGGGCCGGGGTCCGGGGACGGCGCAGCGGCGGGGTCGGGGCCGGGGGCCGGGGTCCCGGGGCGGCAGGGCGAGGGGCCCAGGGCGCCGCGCCGCGAGGCGTCCTTCCCTGCGGGGCTTTGTCAACTCTCCCGGAGCGAGCGCCGAGCCCGCCGCGCGCCCCGCCCCGGCACAACTTCCCGCCAATCGGCAGGCCCCGTCCCGCCCCGTCCCAAACTTTGCCCCAATCAGCGCGCAACGGCCCCCCCTCCGGGCTCCGGGCCTTAACCCTCGCGGTGCGGGCGGCCCTGGGGCGCGGCGGCTCCCTGGGGCGCCGCCCCGCCCCCAGCTGGCTCCAGACCACCGCCCCGCCCTCGTTCCACGGCGCCCCGCCCCAGCCTCGCTGATACCCCGCCAGCCCCGGCCCTGCGCACCGCTAGGTGCTGCGGTGCCCGCCCCGCACCTGACCCGCTCGCGCCCGTACCAGAGGCCCCAACCTCAGGGCACACCCCCGCGCCCCCAAGGCCGGCCGTGGACAGCCCCACGACCCCCTGAACTCTGGCTAGCCCGGGCCCAACCCAGAAGGAGCCAACTGGACGGCCATGGGGCACTTCCGGCTCTCGAGATGCGCGCCCCGGAGCCGTTGTGAGCAGAGGGGAGATCCAAGATCCCGCTTCAGCCTCAAGCGCCTCCGGGAGGGGGTGCAGGTCTCAGGTGACGCGAAGCACAGAGGTCCTGCCCCAGCGCCCAGATTACCTGGCGCCCTTGACCGATGGCAGTTATGTCCCCATGGCCCACCTAGTGATGGTGATCAAGACACTAACAATAACAGGGAACACACGCAGTGCCTCCGTTAATCCCCACAACCAGGCAGTCTTCTTACAGTCGCCTGGTGCAGATGAAGAAATGCAGGTACAGAAAAGGCAGGTAATTTAGCCAAGATTTCCCAACCAGCACTTGGCATGTCCAGGAGTGAAGCCTTGCTGGGGTGTCCAGCTCTCCTGCAGTTCTTTCTCCACACTGCCCCACTGCCCTGCTCAGCGCCTGCACACAGTGGCTGCCATGCTCCCCCACTGCCACCCACCAGGTCTCCACCCCACACCCCACAATCTTCTTTGGTCCCAACAACTGGGTCAGGCTCCTACTCCACCATCACTTCACTTGGATCAAGAATCATCATTTTAAAACACAACCTGATCCTTCTGTGGCTCCCTAGGGCCCCAAACAGATCCCACAACCTTGAGGCCCTGGATTCCTGTGTCCACCCCCACACTGACCCCAACCCCGCCGCCAGCTCTGGCCAAATTCCAGCTCCCTGTGCCCCATGCAGCACCCTCTCCATCCTCTCTGGACCTTTGCACATGTTGTTCCCTTAGGAACCCTGCCTGGAACAGCCTGTCTCCTCTCAGGAGCCCCCTCTTCCAGGAAGCCTTTCAGGGAAGACAACTGGAGAGGTCTTCCAGACCAGTGTCCCCAGAGCAGAGGAGAACTAGGGGAGAGGGGGAGAGAGTTTGGGGCCCATTACAGCCCAGGCTGGTCACCCTTCCCAAGCCTGTAAGAAAGGAGGTTCCCAATTCTGTCTCTGGGGCAGTGTGGGTACCTTGTGAGTGGGTGGAGGTGAGCCCAGCCCCCCAGCCCTGTCCTTCCTGCCCCTGGCTGAAGGCTGGAGGGTGGGCCTGAGTAGTCCTCTGGCACTTGGAGTCAGGAAGTGCAGGAAGGAAGCCAGGATGGTGGGCTTGGCATCTGGGTCACAAACAGGTGCTGGGGACAAAATGGGCAGGTGGGTGGAGAGATCCTGGGCTGCCAAGCTCCGGACTTCGAGGACAGGTATATGAGGAGGCACCACTGGAGCGTGAAGAGCGCCGACAGGTGTGCAGGCTGCCAAGGGCAGGTGTGTGAAAAGGCGGCTCTGAAGTGGGGGATGTCAGAAACAGGAAGCGGGCCCAGGGCGAGGTGTGAGGGACAAGGTGGGCGGAGGGGAGGGGTCACGAGCCGGTGAGAAGGCCCAGGTGGGGTCGGCCGTTCAGGCAGGCGGGCGAGGAGGCGTGGCCGCCAAGGTAAGGGTGTCAGCAGGAAGGGGTGCACCCACTGCGCGGGACGCGCTGCCCCCTGGCGGAGGCGCGGGGCTGGGCGGCCCCGAGGGCGTTCGGCCCCTCCCGCCCGCTGCGGAGACGGAGACCCGTTCGGCCTCTAGACCTGAGCGCCCAGCCAGCCAAGGCTGCTTCCCTGGGAAGCCACAGCCCCTTCATGACAGCTGGACCATAATACGGAGGCGATTCTAATCCTGCCCCTTTAAACTTGAGGTTTAGGGCAATTAGCTAACCTCTTGGTGGCAGTCCCATCTACAATCTGATCCCACAGAATTATCCCTGGGGTTGAACGACTTCCTGTCTGCCACCTGCTCCCACAGGTGAGCCCCAATCACTATTAATTTACTTTTCGTATGATCATCATTCAACCATGACAAACTGAGCCCTGGCTCTGTCCAGAGCTAGAGCTTTGGGGTTCCATGAGGAGGATGTGCCCAGCCCTCAGAGAGATGCCATCTTAATAGCAGGTGCAGGGACCACCAAGAAACATGTCAGGTTTTGGAAAGTGCTTGTACAGGCCTCAGCTTCTGCTCCAGATGAAGGAACAGGAACCAGATTTACATGCTCTTGCCTGAAGCAGCCAATAAAAAGCAGAGAGAGATATAAGTGAAAAGCAGCACCTGAGACAGCAGACATTCCACAAGGAAAGCCAGTGATCCTTGAGAGATAGGAAACAAGTGAGGGGCACCCCACAATTGTCACTGCTTCCTATGCGGAGAGTTTCCAGGGCACAGCGCAGGGAGCGGAAACCCAGGCAAATACCTGGAGAGGAAAGAGCTGCACAGAGAGGGAACCCCAGAGAAGTGCAGGGGTCATCCTTGAGGCCTCAGCTGACTACAGACCAGCATAAGAAGAGAAGAAGCCACCGGCCTGGGGAAGGAACCACCCACGAGGATCAGAACCCACACAGGTGGGATGGCGCTGGTGTCCAATAGCCAGAGCTGAGAACCTCATAATTCATTGGGCTTGGGTGACAATAGGAAGAAGGGTCTTGATCAACCCGAGACTAAATGTAGTTCTGGTCCTCCCAAAAAAGCTTGAAAACAAGACCCTAAAGGGTCACAGTTTCCAAGTAACTTAACTACATTCCAGGAACAAATCCAAGAATAGTTATAGGAATACAAAATGATCCAGTGTCCAAAAAGGTGGAATATACAGAGTGTGACATCAAACCAAAAATTATTAGACATGAGCAGAAGCAGGAAATTATAACCCATGTTAAGGGGAAAACCAATCAAAACTAACTCAGAAATGACAGAAGATAGAAGTAACAGGTGAGAACATCACACTCAACAGGGACTGTCCATACACTCAAGATACAACAAGAAAGCTTGAATATGCTAAGTAGAGATATGGATTTTTTTTAAAGCCTCAAATTGATTTCTAGTGATAAAAATAACAATGTCTGAGATAAAGAATACACTGAATGGGGAACTGCAAAAGAAAAAAATTAGTGAACCTGAAGTCAGCAATAGAAACTATTCAAATGAAACACAGAGAAAAATGACTGGAAAAAAAATGATCCATGAGTTGTGGGGCAACTCCAAAGGGAGAAATACAAGTAAAATTGGAGTCCCCAGAGGAAAGGAGATAGAGGTGGACAAGTAAAAATATCATAAGAAAATGACCAGAATTTTTCCAAATGTAATGAAAAATACAAACCCACGGCTCCCCAAACCTCAACAAAACTTAAGTACAAGAAACATGAAGGAAACTACACCAAAGTATGCACAACATTCATGGAGTGCTGACAAACAGTTATAAAGAGATTAGCTTAAAAGCATCCTGAGAAAAAAGACACATTTTGTACACAGGAACAAAGGAAAGGAGGTTTTGTTTATGTCTTGTTGAATTAAAACAATGCAAGCAAGAAAACAGTGCAGCAGTATCTTTAAAGTACTGAGAAAAGAAAACCTGTCAACCTGTATTCTTTACCAGCAAAAATGTTGTTTGAAAACAAAGGTGAAATAAGGACTTTTTCATTCATGAGAAGCTGGAAGAATTAACTTCTAGCAGATCTATACAGGAAATGCTAAAAGACATCCTTTGAGCAGAAGGAAGATGGAGGCAAAAATAACAGTACTGTGGAGCTTATGTCCTATGAAAAAATAAAACGTATGATCACAGCACAAGGGGTGGAGAAGTGGAAATATGAGATGATACGATATCACTTGACAGCACACACAGACAGACTGAAAATGTACAGCATAAATCCCAAAGCAATCACTGACCTAGACTAACAAAGAATAGTGAGTGAGGTAACACAGGATACAGATGGAATACTTTAAAAAATAATAATAATAATCCAAAAGAAAGCAGAAAAAGAGGGAGAGAACAGATAAGATGAATAAAAGATAAATAGCAAGACAGTAGATTTAAAACCAACCCTATCAATAATCGCACTAAACATAAATGATCTAAACATCCCAGTTAAAAGGCAGAGGTCACCAGAGCAGGTAAAAAAGCAAGATGCAGCCATATGCTGCCTACAGGGAACGGATTCAAGTACAGACACAGATCGCTCAAAATGAAATGAGTGGGGAAAGATATGCCATGCTCACACTGACCAGAAGAAATCTAGAGTGCTGTACTGACATCAAACCAAGGAGATTTCAGATCAAGAGTATTACTGGGGATAGAGAGAGTCGACTCATGACAAACTGGTCATCATGAAGCACAAGGACATATGACCCTGAATGCACATGCACCTGACATATAACAAAAATCCACGAAGCAGACTGATCAGGGAAAATGGGTACATCTACAGAGATTCCAGCACTCCCCTCCCAATATCCAATTCAACAAGTAGACAGGAAATAATTAGGGATAGAGAAATACACTATCAACTAACTTGGCCTACTCAGTATTTATAGAACAAACCAAGATTTTCTGGCCACAACTCTCAATATATTTAAAATAATCCAAGTCATTCAAAGAATGTTCTCTGACTACCTGGGAATTGTACTGGAAATCACTAACAGAATGATAATCTGGAAAATCCTCAAATAATTGCAAACCAAATAATCCACTCCTTAATTTCCCATGTATTAAAGAGGAAACCAAAAGGAAAATTAAAAAATTACTTCGAACTGAACGGAAATGAAAAGACATCAAAAACTAAGTCCATGGGATGTCATATTTGAGAGGAATTTATAGCTACTAAATGCCTGCATTAAAGAAGACAGTTCTCAAGTCAGTGACCTCAGCTTCCATCTAAAGAAACTAGAAATAAGAACAGATGAAATGCAAAGTAAATATAGGAAAAAGTAAGAGGGGAAATAGTAAAGGTCAGATCAGAAATCAATGAGATAGAAACAGAAACAACAGAGAAAATCAATGAAACCAAAAGTCGGTTCTTTGGGAATATCAGTGTCTTACACTGGATCCGAAACAAGAAAGGAGATACAGATGACCGATGCCAAGGACAAGAGGTGACATCGCTACAGATTCTGCACATATTAAAAGAGTAACAGGAGATATTATGATTAACTTTGTGTCAAGAAATCTGACCCCTTCTGATAAAATGGACATATTCATTGAAAAAAAGAAACCACCAAAGCTCACTCTAAAAGAAATCACCTGAATATATCTATCAAATAATTTGAATTTTTAATTAAAAACTTTCCCACAAGGAAAATACCAGACCCAGAGCATTTCACTGAGAAATTCTACAAAATATTTGAGGGAAAAAAACCTTTCTACACAAACGCTAGCAGAAAAAGAAAAAGGGATGCCTCCTATTCATTCCATGAAGCCAACATTACTCTGACACCAAACCCAGAATGACAGGAACAGAAACCTACAAACAAAATCTGTTGTGAATATAGATGCGAAATATTTTTAATTTTAGTGAACCAAATCCAACAGTATAAAAATGGGACAATGCATCATGATCAAATCAGGTTTATTCCAGGAATGCAAAGCTGGTTTGACATTTGAAAATCAATCACTGTGACTCACCATATTATCAGAAAGAAAAACCATGTAATTATCTCAATAGATGCAGAAAAAGCATTAGACAGAATCCACCAAACATCCATTCCTGACTTTTAAGACAACTCTCAGTAAATACACACAATAAAGGACCTCTCCAACCTGATAAAAGGAATCTATGAAAACAGTATGGCTAACCTCACATTTGACTGTTAAAAGACTAATGCTGTCCCCTAACCTCAGAACCAGACACCAGGATTGCCTTCCGGCCACTATTCATCATTGTACTGGTGGCTCAAGCCAGAATAGGTCAGAAAGAGGTAAGTGAAATGGTTGTGGCTCATAAATGACATCATCATCTATGGGAAACTCTATGGAATCTACGAGAAAAAAAACCACTAACACTAATAATATTAGTGTGACTAGCAATGTGGCAAGATGCAAGATCCATATATAAATGGATCATAAATGACCATTTATCACATGTAAGTGGCCCACCATCTGAGTTTGTGCAGGAATGGGACTTCCGTGCCATTTCAGAAGATAGCTGAGCAGGTTTTCTGGAAGCTGAGCACCTGTCTAACCTGGGCACGTGACCTCATGATCCCACTCTTCAGTGAGAAGGCCCAGGCCCGTGTGGTCTAGCATGCTAATGCTTTCATTGCCTTTAGTTGGAGTTGCCCCAAACTGGAGGCCCCCCCAAATGCCCCCTGATGAGGGGACAGGCTAGCAACCACTCTCCAACCACACAGGGAGCCTGCCGGCAATAAGAGCAGTGAGCTACTGACACTCAGCACGGATGAACCTCAGAATAATCATGCTAAGTGAAAGCAGCTAGAAAAGGGTTCATCCTCTGTGGTGGCATTTGTGTGACATTCCAGAAAAGGCCATTTGATCCATAGTGACAGAAGCCCACCTGGGGTTGCTTGGCACAGGGTGGGATCCCGAGATGGGCGAAGAACAAGCTGACTTTTTGGGGCAATGGAAATGTTCACTATCTAGATCGGGTCTAGTTCCATGGATGTGAACATGTCAAAACTTACCAGATTGTATTCTTTAGATAACACGGTTTATTGGACCAGTTTTGACTCAATAAAGTGCTGTTATTTATAAAAGACAAGCCAGGGAGATGTGCTACCAAAACAGCAGAGGCCTTCACAGAGGGGTGGGCAAGGCCGCTGAAGCGGACAGGCTCCACAGCCATAGACCCTCTGTCCGTGTTTGTTGAGTGGATACACATACACCTGAACAAAGAATGCAAGTCCTTTTGGACTTCTTAATGCACAAGCAACCTTCTCTCCAGTGACCTGCCACGTGAGCTCCAAGTCCTCATCACAGCACAGGGCCAGCCTCACTCCTGCGCCTGCTTTTGAACCATTGCTTGCAGGGATGAGGGCCCACTTACCCCTGCCTCTTCAAGGGTTCTCGGGGTGCTGCTGGTGATGCTGACTCTCAGTCAGACATGGCAGGGCGGGTGGGCCTGCTGCCCTCTGCGGAATGAGCTCAGAAGAGCAGCCCCTGGTCTGAGTCTTGACCTGGAGATCCCTTCTGAGGGTTCGCTGTCCCCACAGGGGCTCACTGGGTTTAGGTGCATGCCACTGGCCACTTCATGGTGGGCCACCGCAGGACACGGCCCGAACTCCTGGCAGGCCAACTGGGAAGGACAGCAGGCCAAGTGGACCCTGCGAGCTCTGGGGCTGACCAGCACCCCCAACCCAAGACTGGGCCCTGGTCCCCGCCAGAACACACACCTGGACCCCTGAGCAAATCTGGCCCAAGGCCATCCTGACCAGGGCTGATGGGTGGACAACCCTCCCAGATGGAGATGCTGGCCCACTGCTGCCATTGGCCATGGTGGCCCCCATGGGGTTTCTCTGCCCGGCTCTTCCTGGGGGCAGTGGTCTGCCATCTGCAGTTCCCTCCTGCTCAGAGCCTGGGCATCGGCCTCTCCTGGAGGCAATACCCTTGTATAAACTGGCATGGGGCCCCAGAAAGGGCTCTGGCCACTGCGGGCTGCTGAGCAGGGGCCTTCACAGCCTGCCTTGGCAGGGCAGGGCCACTAGCAGCCTCCCATGGGAAGCCCCTCTCCTGTGCCAACCCAGGTGGGGTCCCTCTACCAGGAGGCTGCAGGGGGCGTTCTGACCTGAGGTGCTTGAGGACAGCGGGGCAGGTGTTTGCTGCCAGGTGATATCCAGGCACTGGGGGTGGGGTGTGTGTGAACCCGGACAGCTGCACACAAGGTCCCTCGCAGCCTGGGGAGGATGTGTGCTCACATGTTCCATCCACACGCCCTGGTGCCCAGCTGCCCCCATGCCCGCTCTGGGCTATGGGCAAGGGTACTGGGCTCAGGATGGCCTTCCCTGCTCTGCAGCCCCTGCCCCTACCCCAGGGCCCTGCTCCTCTCCTTCCCTTTCTCCCACCAACCCCTCACCCACCAGGGCCTAGTCCGTGCCCAGGTGTAGGGTGCTTCTGGCTCCCCTGCCTTTGGGTTCCGCTTTGGTTAGGTCTGTGCACAGCCTGGCAGGGGGTGATGGTGGGGTCAGAGGCCTCAGGCCTGTGGGCAGCCCACTGGTCCTCCTCCACACTGGGAGGGGCACTGTCTACCCCTCCTAGCCCGGCCCCTGCAGGAGGCTCCATTGGGCTTTCTGCTCCCTGACCCACCTCTGCAGCCAAGTCCTGCACAGAAGCTCCTCACTGGTGTATGTGTCCTCCCCACCAGGGCCCCAGTTGGGGCCCTCAGCACCAGGAGCCCAGGGCACCCTCTGCACGTGGGGCTCTGGCATCAGGTGACTCAGAAACAAGGAGCCCAGGGCTGACCCTGCAGATGTGAAACAGCGTCAGCGACTCAGATTACAGTGGTGACAGCACTGGGAGATGGTCAGGTGGAAGGCAAGGGCTGGTTGCCACAGCAACAGCAGGGCTTCTAAAGACTGGGCATCCCTCCTTCCAGCTTGAAAGGGAAGAAGTGAAATGGAGCCCTGAGGGTGAAAGAGGTCAGCCTCTGTGGGCGCAGGGCATGTCCCCCTGCTGCAGCCCAACAGAAGGCAGGGCCCTGCTGAGGCCACTGCTTTGGGAGGAGGGGCAATCTACAAGGAAACGAGAGATCCCCGAGACCCAGGAGGGACGTGGGACAGACAGGCAGGAGGCCAAGACCACCAGGTCCCAACCCCCCGACCCACATAAAGCCTGATATGCCTGCACCTGGCGGTGCTCTGCCAGCATAGCCCCAAGGGCAGTGCTCCGGGAGGGAGTGGCCAGGATCCTGGTAGCACATCTCAGTCACCACACGGAACAATGCAGGTGTGGTGCACCGCCCCTGGGAATGGAGCTAGTGGTGGGAGGCTGGGCTCTGACCTCCCCCGGGCTGCAGCCAGGCCCCCATCACTGCGGGGCATGCTGCCCCTCACCGTGCTACCAGGACTGGCAGTACCTGGGAACACTGGAGATGCAGCCCCAGGCCCGGTCCCAGGCAGGCTAGCAAGCCAGACCAGCATCCCAGCAGGGCCCAGGCATCTCACTGCACACGTGTGCTTCTGAAGACATGGACCCTCGGGGGTCTTCCTTAAATGTGAGATGACCAGTTACATGCAGGGTTCTGAGAACTGGAACATCAGGCAGCCACTTTAGTGCTGTCTGGAACGCATGCCGCAGAAGGACTATAGGTCTGGACTAGAGTCAGAGAACTGCCACAATTTGTCACAGTGAGGCCTGAGGGCCTGGTGTCCAGTTCCCAGACCGAAACCAGTTCACGGACTCAAGAGTCCCTGGTGGGGTCAGGGGTTAGATCCCCTGAAAACGAACTCCAGTACAGTCACTGGTATATGTGCCCAAGTGTGTAAGGTGCGCCCATGACCCTTTCACAGAGGCTCCTGAGAGCACTGGGTGGGTGATGGCTCTGAACTGGGGCTAATCCTGTTGTCTGAGACCCATCGTAGGCACACAGGGCAACATGGGCACTGGCCTGGATCTCAGCCCCGGGCCTCTGCACACTCCCTGCAGTCCCCGGGGCATTCATGTGCCAGGGGCAGCACCCCCATATTGGCCCCCCGACGGGTGGAGGGAGGGCTTCTCTGAGGCTCCCAAGCCCACCCTCCATGCCAACCCCGAACAACTGCAGATTAGTTCCAACATCAGAAACTTTGACCATTCCAGGGCAGGGGAGGAGGTTCCTTCCGTGCTCCCCACATAACTCATCACATGGGTGTTGAATGACAGGGGACCCCGCGGCCTGTGGGGGCACCGATCCCAGCTGGTATCTGGACATAGTGTTTTTACTGGAGAAAATCCTGCAGCCACACCATCCCGACACGCAGCCAGGCACCCCACTGAGGAAGATGGGCAGCTTCACATTCACCTGGTGGCACGAGCCTCCTGCTGACTCAGCATGCGCCGGAGATCCCGGTTTCCTTGACGACGCTATGCTGACTGGATCGGGTGGGATGGGACAGGCACCCAGATGCTCAGTATTTTTGCACTTACCGGAGGGTGGGAGGGAGACCCGCGAACGTTCAGGGGCCTCCAGGAAGTCTTTGGGAACCCATGATCTGGGACATGTTGGCACATCCTATTGAAAGTGAGGTAGGTTGCCACCCGCTACACGACCCGCTTCTAAGAGGCACAGTGATTGGTGGGGCCCCGGATTTGGGGAGCAGCATGTACCACATCTGCGCATTCTGCTCTGACCCACTTCTTGGGCAACAGGTAAGGCTGACAGGAAAAGGCTCTCCGGCAGCTCCAGGTGTGACACGCCTTCTCTCAGCTGGGGCGGATGGCCCATCAGACCCCGTGTTTCCTGAAGCATCTGTGGCAGAGACCCCTCTGGCAAGGGCCAGCAAGAGGAACACCTCCAGCCAGACTTCTGGGGCCCGAGTCACTCGCCCTCTGTCAAAGCCGATTCTCCACTGGAGCAGCAGCTCCAGACCCGCTACTGAGCCTTGGCAAAGTCTGACTCAGCTTATGAGTCGCCGTGGCCCAGGTGCCCAGGGCACGTACCGCTGTCCTGCACGACGGGGACACCTGAGTGCATCCAGAGGCAAGCTGGGGGGTCGAGGGCCCCGCTCCTCCTGAACCGCCCTCTCGCTGAGCCCACCTCCTCCCACAAGGAGCCTCCTGTCAACTGCCCGGGGAGGAAAAAGTGCAGCGGCTTGTGGACACAGGTGCACATTTGCCCGTGTCTCTGGGCACAACCAAGCATGCGACACATCTGGCTCAAGCTGGGCTCTACAGCGGCAGTGCCCGATAGGTGGCCAGGCTCAGAAAGACCAAGGGGGAAGCCTGGGGACAGAGCAGTCCTGGAGAAGCACACGAGGGGGCTGGGTCCCACAGAAACACCGACACTGAAGGAGTCCGTCCGCTGGAGACTCTCACAAGCAGGCCTCTCTTGCCATTCAGTAGCCACTCCATGGCCCAGGTGCCAGGTGGCCATGCAGCAGGGGTGGTTAGCTGTGGCGCAATCACGGTGGTGGCTGATCACCCCAGAGCAGCAAAGACCACAGCGAGCCAGTCAGCCTGGTCGGAGGGTGGGGCTGCGCCAGCTACCTGGGAGCGCGGGGAAGCCACAGCAGTGGAGACAACTGGCCCCCGAGGACAGGGGAACCCAGCACAGATGTGGCTCCCCTCTCCCAGCAGAGCTGCCGGTGCACAGCCAAGTCCCACTGACGGCCCTAGAGCCACCATCACCTTCAAAGGAGGGCACGCCTTACCACCAGTTTGGGCGCAGCAGGCCCGTGCCAGGAGCCGTGAACCCCAGAACTCCCATGCTGAAGTCCACAGAATGGGATCCTATTTGGAGGCAAGGTCTTTAGAGAGGCGGTTAAAATGAGGTCATGAGAGGAGCATCCCCATTCTCACATGACTGTGTCCTTGTAAGAGGAGATGAGGCCACAGACGAGGTCAGGGAGGGAGACCTCTGAAGGAACGGCCCTGCCTGCCCCTGCCCCGTGGCTCCCGGCCTCCAGGATGGTGAGAAAATACATTCCTGTTGTTTGACTCTGTGGTCTGAGGTGCTTTGCAGCCCGAGAAGCCTTCCGCAGGGCTTTGCAGTGGGGCAGGAAGAAAATGCCTGGAATCCAGGGACCTCCCACTGCCCTCTTGTGCAGTAACAATGGTCAGTTACTGAGACACAAGGACTACCGGGGAGACAGTCTGGGACCCCAGGCACCAAGCCCTAAGGCACCCACAGGCAGAGGGGTAACAGGTGCCTTTGGGGGCCCCCAGGCACCAAGCCCTAAGGCACCCACAGGCAGAGGGGTAACAGGTGCCTTTGGGGGCCCCCAGGCACCAAGCCCTAAGGCACCCACAGGGCAGAGGGGTAACAGGTGCCTTTGGGGACCAAATCCACATCTCCCACCCATGATAAGGGACTTGGCGGCCCTGAGCCTCACGGGGACGGGGCAGGCAGGTTTGGGGAGCCAGAGGGGCTGACTGGGTCTTGTCTTCGGTCTGCTGTTCCAGACCATGTCCCCTCCCCCACCAGAGCCCAGGGTGGTGGACGGGGGCAGAACCAGGCCCCCCAGCCTGGCTGCAACCCTAGCCTGATGTCTCTGATGCTCACTGGGTAGCCTCTCCACACTTTCTCTATCTGGACCACCAAGTGCTCCCTCACATGGTCTGTCTACCCTGGGGCGTCGCAGGGTGAGGAGGAGCCCCTGGGTTGCACACCACCCTCTGTGGCTTCCCTGCCCCCTGCCCACATCCCAGTAAACAGCCCCCTAGTCATCCTGGATAAGCCTGCCGTCTGTTTCCTCCTGGGCCCAGATATGGAGCCAGGAAGACTATGCGGTGGGCACAGCACACTGCAGATACTGTGGGCCCTTCCTGCTGCTGGTCAGCGTGGACACAGCAGCCTGGAAGCCCCTCGCCCCACCTGGCGGGGCATGGGGAGCAGCCCATTTGTATCTCAGGAAGTGGCACCCCTCAGGTGCCATCCTGACCAAGAGCCCCAGTGCACCCTCAGCCCCAGCTCTGCAGCACAGCCAGGTGGGCAGAGCCCAGGGCAGGGCGCCCATGGTCACGGCAGCTCCTCAGCCTCCTGTCTGCCCACCAGCTTCCCAGCCTGGCTCCCGAGGTGGGTGGTGGTGTTCTGATCGGGAGGGAAGCAGGAAGGCCTTCTCTGGCCAGGCCCACGTCCACCCAGCGCCTGTCCACAAAAGCCAACCCTAAGACCAATATGCAGAAAGGTCCTTTAAGGGATGAGTCGGGGGACTTGAGGGGACGGGAGGAGATGGACAGAGCTGACAAATGATGAGTGGCCGGTGGTGATCCAGCCCACCTCGGCTCCCGGCTGCCCAGGCTTGCTGGCCAGCACAGGCTCACGCTCGCTGGGAAGTAGAGGCCCTCACCGGGCAGGGGCCTCCATGTACTGCACAGGGTCTGAAAAGGGACCTGGCCGGGCCCAGTAGTCCACAGCTCGAACCCGGTAGAAGCCAGAGGTGACAGCCGTGTCTGGGGACACAAATGTACACTGGCACTCTTGAGCAATGCCCCCTTGGCCCACCCCACAGGGCACTGTGCTTGGCCAAGGCCAGGCAGTGGGTAGAGGCACACCTGGGCTGAAGACAAAGAGGTTGAAGGTGGATGGCCTTCTGCTGACGGGGGTGAAGCTCTCACCATCCGGGGAGGACTGGACATCGTATGTCCACAGGCACCTGGGGAAGGTCAGTCAAGGTAGGGATGGAATCCAGGCTGGGTGGCCTACCAGGGCCCCAAACCCTCCCTGCCTGCAGTGCCCGCAGGCCACACTGGGTGTCAGGACGGGGCTGGAGCCCAAAGTCAGCCGGAAACATGCCCTGGGCACCCCCCACCCCCGCATCAGACAGGGTGTGATACTGCGGCCTCTGGGCGGTGACCACAGGGGCTGGGACACGGACAGGGATAGGGGTGGCCACTCTGCTCACGCACTTGGAGCCCACGTGCTCATCCGACCAGACCAAAAGAAGCTGCCCGCGGGTCAGGGGCAGAGCACGGAGCCGGGTCACCTGTGCGGAGGGAGGCATCCGTGACTGGGAGGGCGAGGGCGGCGGCAGCAGGGGAGGGGACACCCACTTGCCTGGCCTGGCGGCTTCTCGGGGCGTGCGCACACGTGAACCAGCAGGAGCGAAGGCAGCGGGAGCTCAGGGCGGAGCGTCAGGTGGCCGCCCACAGGGAAAGGGCGCGGCGCTGTGGCCACTGGGTCCTGGGGACAGAGGCGGGTTCTCGGGATCCTCAGACCTCAGGAGCTGCGCAGCCCCTCAGCCCACCCTGCTTGCAGACCTCGGCCGCGCGCATGCGCCGGAACTGCTCCGCGGAGGGGAAGACTGGATGGCCGAGGCGCTGCCATTCACTGTAGGGGCTGCAGAGCCAGTTGTCCAGGTACAGCGTGACATAGACTAGCACTGCGGGGCAGAGAAGGATGCTGGGGCCACGCCTCCAGGCCCACCGGGCCAGAGGCCCCGGGCTGCCCTCCCTGGGGCCCCTGCTTACTGGGGCCTGGTGGCACCCCATGCAGGTGCAGGGTCAAGATGACGCTGTGGTTGGCGTGTGCATGGGTGTCATCGCTGGCATAGACCAGCACTGTGGCGCGCCAGGCATCAGTGGGGCCAGCCAGCCGGTGGGCACTGGCCAGGGCGCCCACTGTGTGGTTGCTGTCCAGCACCACCCCGGCCTGTGACACTTCAGCCCAGAGCTGCTCGCCATCTGCAGGGCAGGGGGCTGGGTGGTCATCAGGTGGAGGTTGCCAGCCCTGTCTCCCACCACCTGCTCCCCTTCACAGGGTTCTTGGCCAAGATGCCCTGGCCACACCACACCACAGAGGTTCTGTGTCTCAATGAACTGGGAGAAGTGGGAAGGTGAGAGGCAAGAACCCCATCCTCACAGCAGGGCACATCCATACGCCCCTGGGCCTTTGAGCAAGCTGCTGCGGGCGTGGAATGCATTCCAGCCCAATGGAGCCCTCAGTGCGGGTCCCACCTGGGGCGTGCAAGGCCAGCCATGGGTCCCCGGTCTGGCTGCGGCAGCAGCGATGTGTGGACGGGGCACAGCTCACCCAGCAGGGCCAGGAGCGCCATGGCAGTGAGCACAGGCTTGCGCACCAGCTGCACGTGTGGCGGGTGCGTGTTGTTGACCTGGAAGCGTGCAGTGAGCGTGCGCTGTGAGAAGGGGTACGGATGGTAGCTCAGGAAGGCGTTGTCGTTGCTCAGGAGTGTGTAGCGGAAGGGGCTGGTGGCCACCAGCAGGTTCTGGTGCTGCGCGATGACCTGCGGGTGCGAGGCTGCTGGGATCGCGGCATCACCAGCCGCCAGTCCCACCCCTGCTGCTGCAAACAGGCTGCTCCCGGGGGCGGGAGGGGGAGGCTCTGGGAGCGGGCTCACCTTCACGACCATGGCGGCATAGGTCACGTCAGCTCTCCAGGGCTGAGGCAGGGACCAGCCCACGAGAGGGTCGGCCTCGTCGTTGTAAATGGGGGTGTCGGCAAATCTGGGGAAGAGCCGCTGTATCTGCCGCAGTGCCACCTTCTCCTGCTCCAGGATGTAGATGGAGCTGCCCGCACCCTGAGCAGTGGCCACCTCAGCAAGGGGCCAGCCCACGTGACTGCCAGGAGAGGGCTGAGGAGCAGGGGTCCCCGGACCATACCTTCTTGTGCAGGGCAATGTAGTCCAGCCTCACGCCCACCTCCCCCGTGAAGAAGTTGGTGCCATTGTAACAGTGGCTCAGGAGGCCCCAGCACAGTGGGGAGCGCGGCAGGGGATGGAAGGAGTCCCCAGGGCCACCCAGGCACAGAGCAGGGCTGGCCTCCCGCAGGCCCTCAGAGCAGGCATCGTAGTAGTTCAAGAAGCCTGGGCAGGAGGGGTGCAGAGTCTGTACCGCACGTGTGAGGGCATCTCCCATCCATCCGGCCAGCCGAAACACCAGAGGCACACCCACCTTGCATGGTCATGGACACGTTGTCGAAGTCACCGTGGTCCGGTTCATTCCATGTCTCAAAGTTCCACTGGGAAACGTGCTGGAGTCCATACCTACCTGCAGCACAACTGTTGTAGTGTGCGCCCCTCCCCTGGGCAGGGGAGTACCAAGCCTGTCTGGGTTCCCCGGGGAGGGGTGTCCAGAGCTGGGGGTTCGGGTGTGATGGGGGTATCTGACTCGACATGATCCTGCCCACCCCCCCTGGCCTTCCTGCTCATCAGGCCACATGAGGCCTTGTGACCGCGTGGCAGGGACCCGAGTCCAGCCAATTCGTGACCAAGAAGACCAGCAAGGGGCCCTGGGGGATGCAGGAGAGCCTGCTGGGAAGCTCCCACTCCCACCCTGTCCCTCCTGCCCCACAACTGCACCCCACCCACCAATGTATCTCCTGGCCAGGAGGGAGACCAGATTCTTCCAGTCAAACACCTGCTGCTTGTCCTCAAAGTCGGTGAAGCTTCCTGAGGGGCTGCCCATCAGCTCGAAGCCTGTGACGCATGGGGTGGCTGTCCTGCACAATGGCCCTACACCACTCAGCCTGGGCTCCGCCATGCCAGCACTGAAGCTGGTCCTGGGCAGGGAACCAGGCCAGGGGTGGGGAGGAACCAGTGGGCAGAGAGTGGGGCCAGCCACTTACCTGGGAGGAGCTGATTCTCCCTGAGAAGGTCCAGGTACCCATCAAGGTGAGTGAAGTTGTAGCTCAGGCCCTCTCTGGCTGACCCCCTGTGGAAGGACACTCCAATGTTGGGGTGGGGGAAGGTGAGCCCCTGACTGTGACTCTGGCTAGGTTAGAGCAGACGGAGCCTCTAAGTCGCCCTGCAGTTGGCCCCTCTCCCTGGGAAACACCAATGAAAGCCCATCAGTCCCTCACAGCCTAGAGTGAACTAGGGGGCCTGTACTGGAATCCCATCCCCAAGCCTTAAGGAGCTCAGCACAGCTTAGAACTCAGGGGTGGGACAGGGCAGGTAGGTCTTTTGAGAAAGGTATAACAGGATGGAATAGGAGAGAATGAGGCTTCCTGAAGACAGCAGACGCTGGAGTTGGGGGCCATGGAGAGGGGCCTGGCAGCCCCTGCTTCTCTGTGGCCCAAGATCCGGCTCTTCCCTCTTAATGCCCGGCTTCCCCTCCCACACTCCGGGAGGCAACATGGACTTGCAGGAAAGGGGAGAGGCGGCCTGTACTCATCCCAGGCCCAATTCCCTCAGGGCCTGCGTGCGAGAGGGGACAGAAGCAGTCAAGCACCCACTTGGCCCTGTAAGAGCACATGCCACAAAGGGGACCTGACAGGCGCCAAGGGCCAGGCAGGGAGGGCCTCTCTGAGGTGGCGTCTAAGACCCACCAGTAACGGGGCATGCCAGCGGCGAGAATGCATGGGGGCTGACAGGACAAGAGGCACAAAGGCCCAGAGGGGGCAAGGGACTTGTGGCGACTAAGCTGCAGAAAGGGCAGCCGTGGACCTGATGGACCCGAGGCTGAGAACAGGCGAGCCGTGAGCAACACGGTCACATGAGGCCTCGCTGCCGTGCGCTGGGACCTGACCCCAGGTGACATGGGGCGCCCTTTCAGGGCTCCAAGCTGAGCAGGGCCATGACTTTTCTGTTTCTTCTTAAGACTCAATATTTTTTTTAGCAGTTTTAGATTTACAGCAAAATAGGCACAGAGATTTCCCATATACCCTGTCCTCAAACACCCGCAAAGGGGTCATTTTGTTACACTTGAGAAGCCCATACTGGCTCAACATCAGCACCCCAAGTCCAGTTCCCATTCGGGCCGCTCTGTGGTGCAGTCTGCGGTTTGGACAAAGGCGTAACGACACGTATCCACCATTACAGCCCTGCACAGAGTAGCTTCTCTGCCTGGAGGCCCTCTGGGCTCCGCCTGCCCACCACCCTCCCCCGCCCCGGCCCCTGATCCTTCCACTGTCTCCACAGTCCCGCCAGTTTGCTGTTATGCCTTGAATGGATCCCTCCGACGAGTAAATGGAGCCACAGTGGGAGCTGGAAGAGGTGTGGTGCCCAGCAGTGGCTAAGGAGGTAAAGAAGCTGGAACAGGGTTTCTGAGGTAGAGAGATGACATCTGCTGATGGATTCAAAGTGAGCTCGACAGCAGGAATCCAGCAAACCCCTCAGATTCCGGCTTGAGCTGCAGGCAGGTGGGGTGCAGACGGCAGCGGGGGGATGAGCTGGCAGTAAGATGAATCTGGGATTCGTCCATGCAGAGCTGGACACTGGAAGGTGGACCTGGCATTAGGGCTGGGGGAGGAAGCTGGTGGTCTGCAGCCATGCCCAGGCAAGGTGAGGGGGCAGGTGCAATGAGCTAAGCCCAGAGCCAGGGGCCAGCCCGGGCTGGGAGTCATTGCCTAGTGAGGAGCCAAGCAGGTCTGAGGGCTTCCCCTGAAGACACAGGTAGCCCATCAGCGGGGCCGAGGGTGGAGGTGGGAGGCGGTTTGGGCCTGCAGTCCACCCTCTCGGGGCGCTGGGTCTGTCCAAGTGACCATGGGGGAGGGGCAGGGGGCCCACCCTGGAACCTGCCCATCCCACACCTCAGCACCCCCATCGTCCCCTCCCCAGTGCCTCCCTGTCCGAGGTCAAGGCTGAGCCCACCCAGAGGCCCGTGTCCAGCACATGCCCAGGTGCCTCCTGCTCCTCCTGGGCCACCTACTCCCCTTGCCCTCGCTGGCCTCTCCATGCAGGGGCTGCGTCCTCCTGCCTCTGGGGCCCAGCAGGGACCCACCCCCTCTCCCCCATCCCAAGGTCACAACTGATAGCATAGAAGTAGAACTAACCAGCATTGGGGAAAAATTAAAAGCGCAGCAGACAGGTTCCAGAGTCCCACAGGGTGGGCGGAGGTGTGGGAAAGGTGTGGGCGATGGGCGATCAGGTGGAGAAGGCACCAGTGCCGGCCGGTCCGAGCTCTCTCCGCAGTCCTGGCCCGCAACTCCGTGCTCAGCCAGGGCCAGCAGGCCACCACGGAGGGAACCCCGGCAGCAGAGCATCCTCGGCCTGTCACCCTAGCATCCACTGGGCCAACCAGCCTCAGCAGCCAGGATGCCGGTTCACCTGCCTCCAGGGGCCTGAAGACCCTACTCAAGGAACCCTGGGGCAGTCCTTGGGCACCCCTGTGGGTGCCTGGGCCCCCCGTCCCTGGCGAGTGTGGAAGTGGACTTGAGAGGCCTAACCTAAGGGGGGGGGGCTGAGCAGGGAGGTGAAGTGCACAGCCCACCCCAGACCTCCCCTTGCGGAGAAACTGGGCTGCAGACACCGGCGGGACACCAACAGTCCAGGCAGGCCCCTCCATCCTGCCGCTCCCCAAGGGGAGGAACCTGAGCGAGGGGCACCGCCGGGGTCGCCTCCCTTACTGGCCGGACACGTAATCTGGGCTTCGGCAGCTGCACAAAGACCTCATTCACCGCGCCGCGGCTGTGCTGCACAAGGCCCCGCCACCCTGGGCCTGAGCGCCTGCGCCGCGAGAACCGAGCGCGCCGGGGCCAGTGAGAGCTCAGGTGCATGTGGGTGGGGACCAGCGACGAGTGCGCGCCCCCGCGGTAGGGATGGGAGAGTGCGGGGGCGCGGGGGCACAGCCCCGCACTAGGGGGACGCGCAGCCGCAGCCGAGGCCAGGGTCGGGTGGGCGACGGTGTCGCCCAGGGCCCGGGGCGCGGGAGCGGTATGACCACGTCACCTCCTCTACTGGAACCCGGGAGCAGGCCCGCTGCTTGTTGAGAAACTCGGGTCTCAGTGCCCTGAAAACCTGCCTCTTTCCACTTGTGGTGGGAACACGTCTCCTTGTCAGATAAATGACTTGACAATTTAAATCAGTGATTTAAAGACAACGATTAGGAAGTCACGGTGCAGCACGGAGCTGCGCAGGCTCCTGCGGGCCGGGGCACTGGAGAGCCCGTGACCCTGCCCCCCCCCCCCCCCCCCCCCCCCCCCGGGGAGAAACTGCAGTTCAGGAGAAACAGGTCCTGGGCCAGACTGCAGGTGGGAGGGAGGTGGGGAAGCTGCAGGCCCTGCCCTGGGGCGGTGGGTTCTGAGACACGGTGAGATCTTGAGGCCTGATGCCCTCAAGAACGAGATCAAACCCAGAAAGATGGACAAGACATCACAGGTGGGGGCCTCGGCCCTGGCCACAGCCCACCCCCACCTGTGCGTTTCACTCCCGTCTCTGCCCCCAAATGGGGATCCTGGTCTTCCCCAACCATGCCCACAGGTGCAGGGAAGCTTCCTGGAGGTCCCAAAGCAGGGCAGAATGTGGAGAGGCCTGGATGGGGGCCTCCACCCCTGTCAACACCTCACCATCCCACCTCTGGGGATGGAGCCCCAGGGCCACTGCTCTGCAGGACCACTGACCCTAGTGCCCCTCTAAGCACCTGTGGGGACAGAAGCAGGGCTGAGCCAGGCTGATCAGGGTGCAGGGCCCTGCAGGTAGAGCAGGCCCACCGCAGACTCTTGGGCCTCCCTTCCAGGATGGCAAAGCACGTGGGGCCACAGCAGCCCCACGGGATATGCACCTATCCACATACTACCCCTCAAGCACGGAGATAGTCCATCTAAGGAGGAGAGTCCAGAGGCTCTGCGGAATCGTTCCAGAAAGAATAGCTCACCCCTGGTTCATCATGTGCAGAGCACGGGGCAGTCGTCAAAGGGGCCGTTCACCTTCACTCAGGCCCTCCAGGTCTCCCTGCCCCGGGTGAGGAGGAGAGAGCAAGGAAGCCCGGCACCTGCCTGCAGCTGGGGTCCAGGTGGCCCCGCTCCTGTGGCCAGACCCAGGACCCCCACCGCCACAGCGAGAGGGCACACCTGGCTGGTAACAGCATCTTGCTGGCAGCCCTCCGCACTCGGCAGCCCGCACGTAGGACACACACAGCACACAGGACACAGAACAGAGGCCAGGGAGATGGCTGCCCCGTGCTGACCTGGCTCAAGTAACCCCCAGCCCAGCCCCAGCAGGACAGGGAGGATGGGACTGGAGACCAGCCCTCCCCTTGACCCCCCTCCCATCCCTGCCCACCCTCCAGGGTCTTCGGTCCACAGCACTCAGCCCGGCTGAAGGGAACCAGGCTGCCCGTGCCAGCCCAGGACTGACTGGGCTCCTGAGCCCCCAAGCTTTCTGCTCCAGCCCCTCACTGCCCTGCCACCCTGGCCAGCACTGGACCCTGCTCCTGGGAGGCTGGGAGCGTATCAGAAGGCTACACAGCTGTAATTATTTGTGAGACTGATTACAGTACAACTTCCCAGATTAACTGCTCAAGTAGCACTGGTCTGCAGAAATGCATGAATCAGCAATCTCTACGGTAAATAATTTAACTGCAAGCACAGCACAGCCAAGCAGATGCTAACCACAGGGCACAGCCAGCCAGTCAGTGCCAGACCCACCTCTGTCCAACTCCTGGCACCAGCCCTGCACCAGGACCCTGCCACCTGCACCCCTACCTGCTAAACAAAAGCCAGAGGGCTCTGGGGGGGGGGGCGTCCAGCCAGCCAGCCAGGAGACCCCGGCTTCAGAGGACAGGACAGGGTACCTCACTACCCTCCAACTGGGTGAGCCTGCAGGAGCCCCTCAGGTGAGTCACCCCAGGGCCCTGCTGCGGGAAGGCCCACTGCAGAGGCCAGCTCCCTGGGGGGAGGGCAAGCAGCCAGGCGCTGTGAGCAGGAAGCACAGGCTCCTAGGGTTCCTTCTGGGGACCTTTAGGCACAAAGCAGGTGGCACTTAAGTCTTCAATCCACCCTGAAGACTTGGGTGAGTTTCAAGGCATCTGGGGACCCATGTGGTGAGGTCTTCAGGGAAAAGAGGCACAGCCTTCATAAGACCTCAGCACCCTGCACCCCACCCAAGCCCACAGGGGCCATACCCTCCACCAGCACAGTGGCTCCGCACAGGCACCAGAGTGACCAGAACCTGTGCACTTGATGGCAGCACAAGGGGAGCCTGTGAGCTGTGAACAGGACAGGTCAAGGCCACTGACACCTCAGACGCTGAGCAAGCAGCAGCATTGGGCTGTGCAGGGATGGAGGCTGCCCTTGGCACAACAGGGGAGGCCTGGCACCCGGGTTCCAAACCCAGAAGTGTTAACACCCACCCAGGAAAGGCTGCCCTGCAGAGATCACTCCCAAAGCACTCCAGGAATTCTGCCACAAGGACTGGTGGGTGGCAAGGGCTGCTGTCCCTCAATACCAATCTAGGGTCCCGGCATCTACAAGGGCATGTCAGGGGCCCTCCTCCTCCGAGCCTCTGCAGTCCCAGGGCCCACGGTGACAGAGGGACGGCCAGGGGGACCCTGGTCATTTGGATGGGGGAGCGGAGGGGTTTCTGGCATGGACAAGGGGTGCCGGCGAGACCTCAGTCTGGCCATGTGTTGGGGTCTCTGTGATGCCTTCTTGCCCCAGCACACCCAGTGCCCTAGCAGTGATGCCCAATCACTCTGCAGGTTTCCCAAAGGGGCCTGGTGCCTCAGGATGGAGGCGTCCCCCGAGCACATGCAGCAGGGCCGGGAACCAGTGCTGGTCCGCAGGCAGCCCCCAGTACCCTTGGGTGTGTGTGAGACACTGAAGGCCAGGCTTCTCAGGAGCTGGGCATGCAGCATACAGGGTGCCTGGGGGACAGTGCAAGACCTGCTCCCTGCCACACACTGGCTGCGCCAGTACCGCCCACAGGAGGACCTGGCAGGTGATGTCATGTCTGGGCTGGTCATCGGCATCATCCTGGTGCCACAGGCCATCGCCTACTCGCTCTTGGCTGGGCTGGAGCCCATCTACAGCCTGTATACGTCCTTCTTTGCCAACCTCATCTACTTCCTCATGGGCACCTCGCGCCACGTCTCTGTGGGCATCTTCAGCCTGCTCTGCCTCATGGTGGGCCAGGTGGTGGATCGCGAGCTCCTGCTGGCAGGCTTCGACCCTGCCCAGAACAGCCCAGGGCCTGGGGGAAACAGCACTGCTCTCAACACCTCAGCCACCGTGCCAGTGCCGGAGCTGCGTGCCTGCTACGCCATCCGTGTTGCCACTGCCCTCACGCTGGTGGCTGGGATCTACCAGGTGAGGGGCCGGCTGCATGGGGGTCCTACTGAGCTGGGCCCAGATCCAGCCAGCTCAGGTGCTCGCTCACCAGAAGGGCCGAGCCCAAGAGAAGCACAGGGTTGAGGGCTCAGAGGACAGAGGTATGACCAGCAAAGGGAAGGCACAGGCAGAGGTGGACGCAATGGTGCCACAGCCTGGGCAGGGACAGGCAGCTGGAGTGCAGCCTCGGCTCCACACATGCCCGACAGAGGCCCACACGGCTTCCCTGGCCTTCCTCCCAGCCTCTGGGGCCCTGCCTGCTTTCCTGCGGCCTCCCACACCCAGCCCTCTCCTGTACTGTGCTTGACCATCCTTCATCACCCCGTCCCAAGGGCCACCCCCAGTCTTTCCAAGTCTCCTGGGAGTGGGGTGGTGCTGTCTGTGGGGCTGAAGTAAAAGGAGCTGCCCTCTAGCTCCCCACAGCCCACACGCCTGTGCAGGCTGGAAGTGAGCACCCACGTGCATGCATGCCGCAGGGGCTGCCCTGACTGTGCTCTGTCCACAGGTCCTCATGGGTATCCTCCGACTGGGCTTCGTGTCCACCTATCTCTCGCAGCCACTGCTCGACGGTTTTGCCATGGGGGCCTCGGTGACCATCCTGACCTCCCAGCTAAGGCACCTTCTAGGTGTGCGGGTCCCAAGACACCAGGGGCCAGGCATGGTGGTCAGCACGTGGCTCAGTCTGCTGCGCAGCGCTGGGCAGGCCAACCCATGCGATGTGATCACCAGCGCCGTGTGCCTAGCCGTGCTGCTGGCCACCAAAGAGCTCGCAGACCGCTGCCGGCACCGCCTGAAGGTGCCGCTGCCCACAGAGCTGCTGGTCGTTGTGGGGGCCACGCTTGTGTCTCACATCGGGCGGCTCCACGAGCGCTTCGGCTCCAGCGTGGCCGGCGATATCCCCACCGGCTTCATGGCCCCGCAGGCGCCGGACCCCAGGCTCATGTGGCGTGTGGCGCTGGATGCCATGCCCCTGGCTCTCGTGGGCTCTGCCTTCTCCATCTCGCTGGCAGAGATGTTTGCCCGTAGCCACGGCTACTCTGTGCGAGCCAACCAGGAGCTGCTGGCCGTGGGCTGCTGCAACGTGCTTCCCACCTTCTTCCACTGTTTCGCCACGAGCGCTGCCCTTGCCAAGAGCCTGGTGAAGACGGCAGCCGGCTGCCGCACCCAGCTGTCCAGCGTAGTCAGCGCGGCAGTGGTGCTCCTGGTGCTCCTGGTGCTGGCGCCGCTGTTCCGAGACCTGCCGCGGAGCGTGCTGGCCTGCGTCGTCGTTGTCAGCCTGCGGGGGGCCCTGCGCAAGGTGAGGGACATCCCGCAGCTGTGGCGGCTCAGCCCGGCCGAAGCGCTGGTGTGGGTGGGCACTGCAGCCACCTGTGTACTGGTCAGCACTGAGGCGGGGCTGCTGGCTGGCGTGGTCCTCTCACTGCTCAGCCTGGCCGGCCGCACACAACGCCCACATGCTGCCCTGCTGGCCCGCATCGGGGACTCAGGCATCTATGAGGACGCTGAGGAGTTTGAGGGCCTGGTCCTCGAGCCTGGAGTGCGGGTGTTCCGCTTCGGGGGGCCACTGTACTACGCCAACAAAGACTTTTTCCTGCAGTCGCTCTATAGCCTCACAGGCCTGGACGTGGGGCGTGCAGCCGCCAGGACCAGGGGCTGGGGCCCAGAGGCAGGAACCAGCAAGACAGACCCTGTGGAAGACAAGGCCTCAGGCCCCGGGGGTAGCACTGCTGTGCTGGTGCCCACGGTGGCCGGCTTCCACACAGTAGTCATCGACTGCGCCCCACTGCTGTTCCTGGATGTGGCCGGCCTGGCCACGCTGCAGGCTCTGCGCCACGATTACAGGGCCCTGGGCGTTGCCCTGCTCCTGGCTTGCTGCAGTCCCTCGGTAAGGGACACTCTGAGGAGGGGTGGCTTCCTCAGGGAGGACCAGGCAGATGTGGCCGACGAGGCGCAGCTGTTCCACAGCGTGCATGGTGCTGTGCAGGCAGCCCGAGCCCGCTACAGGGAGCTAGTGGCCACCGACTCCACCCTCTAGCAGGCCAGCCCTGCTCCCTCCAGGAGGCCCTTGGCAGACACCCTCACACCATCCATCACCAAGACCACACCAGCAGCAATGTTGTGCCATCTCCACCCTGGAGGAAACGGAAGCCCAGTTGGGATGGGAATGTGGCACTGTGAAGACACACAAGGACTCTGATGTGCAAGACCAGAGAACCACGTCTTTGAGACAGGCACCAGCATGGTGCTGGCCCAGGCACTGGTGCTGGGTGGCCACAGCCCCATGGGGCAGGTCTGATACACGGTGTCGCCACCTTACCTGAACAAGGGCCTTGAGGTGACCATGTGGCTACAAGGTGCCACAAGGGCGGTGGCCCACTGGTCTGCCCAGCCCCCGCCCTGCCGGTGTGAGCTGGTGGCTCTGGCCAGGGCGGGAAGGGTCTTTGTCTTCGGAATCCCCCAGTACACACACCCAAGTGTTCCTTACACCTGTGGCTCGGCCAGGCCAGGCCTTGCAGGGCCAAAGGCAGATGTGACCAACAGACCTCAGACACAGCATCCCTACAGAGCTGACTCTCGAGCACACAGCCCGGAGCACACTGGCACACGCTCGACTGCTGCTGAAGGCCAGAGCAGAACACCAACCCAACTGAGTCTCTGGGATGACCTCTAGCGGGAAGCTAGCCGTGCCCAGTCCAGGGGCTGTCCCAGCACCCTCAGCCCCCACGCAGCCAGGGGCACATTCTCCACGCTCCCCCACACACAGGGCACTTAGCTGGGACATGCAGGGACAACGGCTCCCCAGAGCAGGATTCATCCTCTCCCGTGCTCCCACCGCTACGGCTGCTCCGTCCTCCACACCCGGACACCACCTCCTCTCTCAGCCTGTCTTCATCTCCACAAAGTGGGCTGTGCCCAGCTGCTACTCCCTCCATCACCCACCTGGCCGTGATGAGGTCCAGCAGCCAGTGGGTCCGGACCTGCTCGATGCCACCATGCGGAACAGCACCCACGTAGGCCAGGTTAAGCTGCTGGTCCCAGCTGAGGTCGTACTGCTCAGCCTGGCTGTGTGGCAGTGGGGGGCTGGAGATAGAACAAGGGGAGTGGGAGCTTTAGTGCCCGTGGATGGGGCTGGCACACATCCTGCACCTACAAGCCCAGGCTGGGGCTGCCTAAGGTACCAGGCTCCCATAAACCAGACTTGGGAGTGTCTGCCAGGGAATGTACAGTCCTGGATGTAACAAAATGACACCTAACACCAGGAATGTTGCAGCCTCTTGTTTACGGAGGTCAGGGGCTTCCAGAGGAGGGGACACGTCCTCACCCCGCCCTCTGTGCAAAGGAGGTCGGGGATGCACATGGGTAGGGGGCAGGTCCCCTAAAGGACATCCAGCACCGCGGGCTGCTCCCTTGGGAGGGTCCTAGCCCGCAGCAAAGCTCAGGGACCTGGGCCACCGCCCCTCCCGCGGCCCGGGCTGCCGTGTGCAGCCAACAGGCTCTTCAGATTTCTGGGGACCACCAGGCAAACTCAGGGCCTCGCCGCAGGCCTCCGCCCCACGGGGTACCCCCTCAGCCAGAAAGCCCCCTGGAGCCCCAAAGTCCGGAGGGAGGAGCGGACAGAGAGGAAACCCTCCTCTGACCGAGGGCGACCCCAAGGGCGGGGCGGGCCGGACAGGGGAGGCTCGGGCTCGGCCCGCCTTCCTCCTCAGAGGCCTGCTGCGCGCGCGGGCGCCGGAGTCCGAGGTGCGTCGGAACCAGGAAGCCAAGCGTCTCTCCGGATGCGACTAGGGATCTCAGCGGCCTGGGGCAGCGCCGCGCGGCGGGACAGGGGCGCACGGGCCGCTCGGGCCTCAGCTTCCCCGCGCAGGGCGCTCACCAGAAGCCGGTGCTCCTCCAGAAGGGCCGCAGGGGCCGCAGCGCGCGGGCCGCGTCCACACGCACCAGGAGCGGGACTTCGGCCACGGCGGAGCGCGCGGCCAGCAGCGCTGCCAGGAGCGCCAGCAGGGCGGCGCGGGGCAGCGTGGCGGGGCGCATGGGGCCGCGGGACACACCGAGCCCTAGGGGACACCCACTCCTCGCCGCCCCGGAGCCCTGGCCGCGCCCGCCGCTTCCGCCTCCGGGTCGCGCGCCACGTGAGCGCTGCCGCGGGGCGGGGCTGCAGTGGGATGTGGGCCGTGGGAGGGGCGGGCCGTGGGGTCGGGGGCGGGGCCGGGGCCGGGCAGAGGGCGTGGACCCTGCGCGTAGCGGCTTGGGATCCCGGCCGTCAGCAGCCGGGCCTCTGGGGTGGCCGCTGCCCCGGGAGCAGGGGTGGGCGTTGGGCAGAGGTGAACAGAGTTGAGACACGTTTGGCAGATGGCGCTAGGCCCGCTCTTGGGGGTGGTGGAAAGAAAGCGCAGGGTCAAAGGTAACTCCGGGGGTTAGCTGTAGCAGCGTGGGGAGGGGGTGCCGTTCCCCGAAAAGGGCAGTGAAGGAACAGGTGTGCTTGGGGACATCCCCAGCGGGCAGCGGGGCGGCCGCCCCTGTGCGGGGCAGGGGGTCGGAGGTGCCGCTGTTCACAGCCGACCTGCCCGTGCGCTCCTAGCAGGTCGTCCGGCGCTACGCTTGCAGCCGTCATGAGTTTCACGACACTGTGACAAGCTCGTGCGTCCTCGGAGTCCGCCAACGCGACGGTCCCTTACGATGGCAACAGCAACAAGATTTGAAGAACTGGGAGCTGATAACTTTATAAAAGTGATGGCAGACACCCGATGCAGAATCAAGACGTGCTATGAGGCCTTGAGGAAATGCAGGAGGGAAACCCGGTCCAACACATCCTACGGAAACACTGAAAACAAATCAAGGCAGACCTTCAAAGCCAGATGAGGGGTGGCCCTGGCACCCTCCAAGTACGGATGAGGAGAACTGGCATAGACTGAAGCCAGCAAATGACAACTCCCAAGTCCTTAAAGGACTTGACTGGTAACCCAGGGCCCTAAATTCAGCAGAAAGTATACTTTAAAGGGGAAGGTCAGTAAGGATGTTCAGAGAAATAAACCTTGAGGACATCTGTCACTACCAGCCCTCCCCTAAGGAAGCGGTAAACGGTGTCCTTCAAGCAGAAGGAGGATGGTGTAGAGAGCCCAGGGCCGCAGGAACAGACCGACGGCGGTGGAGAGGGTGTGGTATCTGACACATACATCTCGGGGATTGATGTGTACCAACAATGGCATAGAGTTGTGGGGCGGGTGGGGGGGGGGTGTTAATGGAATGTGGTCAGCTGCCCTGCCAGGCCTGGTGTCCTCAGCCCCAGCACCCCTGATGTGACCTCGCATGGTGAAGGGACTTTGCAGCTGTGATTAAGTTAAGGATCTTGAGGCGTGGAGATTATCCTGGATGATCCGCAGGGGACCTAATAGTCATCAGTGTCCTGGGGGCAGGGGGTGCTTAATATGGATGAAACTGTGATGACCTCAGGAGATGACTCAGGTGTGGTGAGACACGCAGAGAAATGACTGTCATGAAAGAGATTCATGTTCACAGAGCCCTAGAAACAAGGGGCAGGACACATCTCCTTCAAACATAGGCAAGGGCATGTGTTCAGGTGAGCTATAGGTGAGTCGCCCAAGGGCCTTTAAATCAGGAAGTTCACGGCCTGGGGCAAGACAGAGGCTCGCTAGGGGTCCACAGCTGCCTGGAACTGAAGAGTCATTTCTGTCTCTGGCTGAGAGGAAGTGGTGGGGGGGGTGTTGTGTGCTGCAGCTGCCGCCCTGGGACAGCCCCTTCCCCCTTGTGCTTCTCTTTCCTTCCCTTAAACCAAGTCTGGCTGTGTCCCTAGGCAAGTAGAAACTTTCTCCTTTTTTTTTCCTGCCTGTCCCTGACTATATTGACAGTATTTGCTTATTTTCTTCATTCTTGATGCTTTTGAATTTGGGGTCTTGGTCCTACAGAGACTGCCCTTCCCAGGGTGAGCCAGTTCCTAGAGATTCCTTGAAAGGGCCTCTGCTCACAAACGAACCCATGCAGAGCCCCCACCAACTGACTCCTGCATCTTAGTCTCACCCAGCAAGCCGACATCCCCTGTCTGTCCCAAATCACCCAGGGCCAGGCACCGGACAGCTGGGGACCCCCTCATAGTGAGCAGTCATTATATATCCAATCCTAATCTTACTCTGTTCACTTGTGCTCCATCACCTGTCCCTTCCTGCTAATGCCCCAGTGAAGGCTCTGGGCCCCTTCTCTTTACTCTGGCTTCAGCCCACTGACCCAGCATGGTGCTTCCCTGTGTGACCCCGTGGGGCCTGCGAAATGTAAGTAATAAGTTCTTTCAAAGGCAGTTGTCACTGTTCTATCACCTTCCCCTATCTCATTAAAACAAATCCCTGGTACACATTTTAGAATAAAGATGCCACCCTGCTAGCTTTGATGATGGAGGGGGGCCCGAGCACAGGAACATAGGAGAGGGCTCCAGAACTGGAGTTCAGCGGTCAGTCTCTGGAGGGAGTGTGGTCCTGCCCACACCTCCAGTGCACAGGAGGGCTTCTGTTGTCCTTGATCAGGGCTGTAAGGCCAGCACAGTGGAGACAGCATGGCCTGGGCAGACAAAGGTATCTCTGGGACACGCAGTTCCACACGATGGCATGGACTCACGGGCACTGTGGCCATGCGGTCACATGTTCGGTTTGCTAAACTGAGACACTGTGACCACGGCAGTTCCCACACTATCTCTTCCTGCACTTCCCCTCCTGCTGGGGGGCACTTTTGGGATCTGGCCAAAGGGAAGCTGAGTTGTAGAAATATCAGTTGGGGTTCAGAGGAGTATATTTATGTCATTCCCAGTCACTTTCCTGCATAGCAAAGCTAATGTAAGATATCCTGGTGCAGAAAATAGCTTCCAGGAACACCCATGGCAAATATCCAAGAGGAGGGAATCACACGAACTTTTGGAAAAGAATTAAACATCCTGCTGACCTAACAGGAAATGCTGATGTTGGCAAGAGTAACGTAGAATCCTCACGGCCAGTGTGACAAGGACATGATGTAAAAAGGCTTGGTGATCAGCAGGGGCATTTTAGATTAGTCACTGCACAACCCACCTTGGAGATGAAAGAAACTTGGCAGGGTTCTCTCCAAATTTGACAGCAGTTTTAACAATATATATAATATGACCAGGAATAGGTTGTCAAGTAGAAACTTGTAAAATAACAGTCACATTTTTTTCAATCAGCTATGCTAGAAAGATGAAATTATCTTTCTCTTTTCTCCCTGGAAAGTGATATTGAGAAATTATTATAAGAAGAGACAATAAAAACCCTAGGTGAAGAAAGTATCATAGTGGAGTAGCAGGTGGTTATGAATAAAAATTGTGGTATTTTCTGGATTTTGTGATGTTTGTGCTTTCAACCAATTTTTTTAAAGTTTCATTTGTTGTGATTTCTTCTCTTATTCTGAATAAATATGTATCTAATTTTATCATAATAATTTTGTATTTCTTTTCTTCAAGAGAAACTTCAATTTCAGGCCACCCTAAAGCTGGGCAGACTCAGCACCACCATCACTGGGTCACCACGTGGAGGCAGGCCTAGTGACACACAGCCCAGGCACCTCCCACCTCCCACCATGCTGCCTGCACAGGCCTGGCTGGCCGGGTGCGAGCAGGAAAGACAAACAGCTCTCCCGCCACCAGAGCGTCTTCACCGCCATGCCAGCAGGTGCTTCAGCAGCTCACAAAGGCCCTCCCCAGAGAAGAAAGGGCTGATCAGGTGGACGAGGTGAGGACTAAGCAGCCTGTTCACCATGAGCCAGCACTGGCAGGGGAAGGCCTGCCCCGGGTGGGGGCATTGCCACAGAGAGTCCTTGATATTCACGGTCCTGTATTTGCAAATTCACCTGCTGGCTAAAATGTATCTGTAACCCCACCCCCTGCACTCGCGGCATCTTCGTGCTCATGTGGGCACGTGCGCTGAGCGGTGAGGAATGTGAGTGGCCGCACGCACATCCCGGGCTAAGGGGACCGAGGTGACCCTCCCTCCTCTTCCAACTCTCATTGCAAACAAGTGACTTTTCTGCCGAGCGCTCAGAGCCATGTTTTCTGCATTTTTGCTTTTCCTTGGCAATGTTGCTGCTCAAAATGGCCCGAACCTGGTGATGAGGTTCTGTCTAGTGTTACTGGCGCAACAGGCGGTGATGTTGTGTTCGCGAGCTTCATTCGGGCTGAGGCCCAGCTGCTGTATGAATTCCACGTTTAATGAACCAACAACGGACTAAATACACTATCTTTAAGCAGAACCAACATGGAATAATGTTCTGTGTCGACACCTCAATGCAAACAGGCCGAGAGGCTCGCGGCAACCTGCCCATCTCCCAGGTGCCCTGGTGCCACGCTGCTGATTCCGTGCTTCTGCACTGACAGTGACTTCATGGCGGGTAACAACTGCGGACCCCGATTAGACGGGAATTGACAAAAGAGTCACCTCCAGAATATATAAAGAACTCCTACAAATCAATAAGAAAAAAATGCTCAATAGAAACTGGTCTAGACCTTCAGCAGGGCCCCACAAGAAGAGCGGCAGGTGGTAGAGGAGTCTGTGACAAGGTGCAGACCCCCCTCCCCACTGGAGGACGGAAGTCAAAACCACATTTACTTCTGTGCCACTACCACAAAGGCTGGAATTGTGGACCTGTTAAGTGTCCAGGGTTGGCAGAAATGTGCAGGAGAGGGAAGTCTCCTGCATTGCAGATAGAAGTATGCATTTTTATTTTTCTGTGGGTGTTTGGGAAATGTTTGGGATTATCTTCTAGAGTTGAACATCGCATGTGCCATGGCCCAGTGGTGTCACACATGTCAGTGGCCATGTGTACACATGGCACTGAAACACACAAACAAGAAGATCTGTGGAGGCATTTTTCATGGCAGCCAGTCTGGCCACAGTGCCCCAGCCCTGGGGAGCAGGAGGAATGAAACAGCAGCACCCAGGGCAGAGCAGCCATTCCTGTGGGCGTGCCTGTGCAGCAGAAGGCCCGTCAGTGGGACTCAGGACCAAACAGCGGGTGAGTGCAGCCAGTCTGGAGGAGGGTGCCACTGGCCTGTCTCTGCCTTCAGCACCAGCTAGCACCAGCTCTGTCAGGGCTCCCTAACAAAGTGCCACCACAAATCAGGTGGCTTAAACAACAGAGATTTGTTCTCTCACTAATTCATATGTTGAAACTCTAACCCACATGTGATGGTATTTGGAGGTGGGGCTTTGGGTAGGATTAGTGCCCTCACAAAGATACCAGCGTTTGTTCTCTCTCCTGCCACATGAGGACGTAGCAAGAAGGCGGCCTGTTCCCAAACCAGGAAGAGTGCTCTCTGGACCCTGACCTCGGGCTTGCAGGACTGTGAGAAACAAGGGTGGTCAGTTCAAGCTGCCCAGTCTGTGGTCTTCGCTTACAGCGGCCACAGCTGACCCAGGCAGCCCCATAAAACCAAGTGATCAAGGCCATGGAGGGGCCTGCCTGGAAGAAGTTGCCCATGGGAGCAACAGACAGACACAGGAGCAGACAGAACTGCCATCTGGGCACCGAGGATGGCTCCAGGCGCTGTGTTCCAGGCAGAGAATTAGTTTTAAGCTTCAACTAGAGGCCTGCTAATTTTGGAAGTTATTGTAAGAAGTTCATGGAAGGATTTGGTGGAAGTATTATTTGCATTTTAGTTAATATGCTGGATCAGAGAGCACAGTTACAGTTTTGCAGGAATGGTCAGATACAGATTTTCCTTTTTAGGACATTTTCACTGCCCTCTACCTTCTCTTGAATGGAGAAAGGTGCATCCTTAAATTCTGTTTCTTTAGAAGTCAGCAGCAGTTGGATTATGGGGAGCGGGCTTCCATAGAAACCTGTGCCTTCTTGCAGGCACTATATAGCTGGGTCACAGCTCTCCCCTGGCCAAGATGCAGGCTGGTCCTGAGGCCTGTCCCTGACCTGTGACCTGCAACCTGCTAAGGGCAGGTTCCGTGTGGGGGTGGCCTGAAGCCAGAATACTGAGATGAGGGAGGATAGACCCAGGGCCCTCGCAGCCATCTAGCTTGCCGCCATTTGGGGAAGGGGAAGAGGCCAGCAGTGAGCTAAATGTTCCAGGACAAAGGGCCTCAGCAGCAGCATGCTGACAGCTCGGGGTGCCCTCTGAGGAATCCCATCGGAAAGGGTGCCTTTTGCTTTCCTTGACTGCCCTGCCCCCGAGTCCTTGCACTTTCTGTTTCCCCTGTTCAGATGTGTCTCTAGCTGCTGCAAGGCCAGCTCCTCCTGGTTGCTCAGTTCTGGCTCCCTCCGTCTACAGCCAGTCACCAACCTAAGTGGCATTCCTGGCTTGTTTGTTGATGTCTGCCTTCCAGTTCGTCAGCTTTCTGCCCCAGAACTCACTCCAGGAGGGCAGAGATGCCAGCTGAGCACCCTAGGTGTGCAAGGGTGCACAGTGAACAGTCTCTGGATAAATGAAGGGCCCTCCTGGGACTGGGGTCAGAGTCTTCCCCACCTTCTCAGGGCCTGCTCGTCTCCATCTTCAGACCCCTCTCTTTCCCCAGCTGTCCACTCCTGGAAGCCCCTCTGTGCAAAAGGCAGCGCTTCCTTCCTGCTTCCCCCTCTGTGGCCACGCCAGGAGGTCTATCTCCCATCTAGGCATTGCTGGCATATTGCCGTTTGTGGTCATTACGCCCCCTCCACCGCGGCCCACCTAGCAGGGCTTGAGTTCAGGGGATTCACTGTCCTCCCTGGGAGTGCGGCGGGGGCGCATCTTTCACAGCACGGAGGGTGGTTCGAGGAGGCCGGGTGGTTCAGCAGATGGGAACGCGAGGCCAGAACCAGGACCCAGAGGGCCTCCTAAGGGCGAGCTGATGGGAGGGCGCTCCTGAGGAGGCATCCGCGAACAGGTGGGGCAGCAATGTCCCGGCCGGCTGCAGGCCCTGGCCATCGGGCGCTTCAGTGCCCATCTGTGGCGAGGACAAGTGCTGGGGCTCGGGGGTGCTCGGGGCAGAGCGGGGTCTACGCGTCCGGAGACCACGCACGGCGCTCCTGGCCCTAGAGCCACCGCCGTCGCCCTCCTCCTGAGACGCCTAGACTGAGGCTCCACGGGCAGGACCTGGCCCCTCGCCAGAGCCTCGTGCCGACCCCCAGCCCCTTTCCGGCTCCTCTGACTCGAGACTGGGGCTGTCTATCCTACCCCGGGAGCTCTGGGCAGTGCGGCGTGCTCGCTGGGTCTTCCGGGGCCACCAAGAACCACCGGCCGGACAGGGCGGCGCGTGGGAGGTGTCCGTCTGCGCACGCGCAGTCCTGGCGCCGCAGGTGCAAATGTCCCTAGTCGGTGGGGGGACGTCTCGGCTCCGGGAGCAGGTGGTCCGCCCGAGGCCGGGGTATCCGTGCCTTTGCCAGCCAGGCCGCCCAGCGGCCGCGCGCTTAGCAGGACGGCCAGGTCTCCAGCCTCGGCCCCGCCCCGCACAAGGCTCCACCCACCAGCCCCGCCCCCCAAATGAGACCCCGCTCCCGCCCTAGCGCGCCTGCGCAGTGGCGGCGGGCGCAGTAGGAAGCCCGGCGCCGACCGCCGGGCGGAGGTGGCGGCCGCTCTCACTCGCTGCGCTCACCCGGCTCTCGCCCGCCGCCAGGGCTCCGGCCGCCCGGGCCGGGATGGCGGCGGCGGCGGCCGAGCCCGGCGCCCGCGCCGGGCTCGGCAACGCCTCGCCGCGCCCGGGCAGCCCGGCCTCCAGCCCCAAGCTGGGCGGCGGAGGCCGCGCGCGGCTGGGGCCGGGGTCGGGGTTGGAGCGGGCGGGCGCCAGGCCCCCGGGTCCCGCCACTTCGGGCCACAGCTTCCGGAAGGTGACGCTCACCAAGCCCACCTTCTGCCACCTCTGTTCCGACTTCATCTGGGGGCTGGCTGGCTTCCTGTGCGACGGTGAGCGCCCGCGACCCCATCGCAGACCCCGGCCCCTGGCTTGAAATGGGCCCCCTCACCCTGATGTGGGCACCCCCAGCAGTGGCCTCCCCAGGACAGAGCTGCTTGCTCCAAGAGACTGGTGTGTGCCGGGCCCAGACCCTCCCCGCAGAGGTGATAAGGACTGGCTCTTCCAGGGGCCTGGGGGTGACAGGTGGCCCCAGCGCGTCCCCTAGGACCGTGGGTCTCGGCAAATAACTGTTCCCTGGGACTCCTCATCTGGGTTGGGACCCAGTGTGGAAAGAGCGTGGGGGCAAGTGCAGATTTGTGCGTGAAGCCAACCTACCCTGGGCAGTCAGGGCCCCTTCCCTGGTCTCCTGGCTCCTGGCAGCTGGGTTAGCGTGCAGCTAGGCAGGGCTGGCCTAGGCCTCTGGTTCTTGTGCTCTGGCGCTGGCCCATTCTCGCCCTGAGCGCAAGCCACTGCCCAGACTTAGGTCCCCGGGAAGCCGGTCAGGGCCTGCCATCCCAGTGTTGCATGCCTGGACAGGGCTGCCTCCCAGCTGCCAAGCCGGCCTGGCTGGGCAAGGAGGCCCTCCTCCCGTGGCTCCTGGGCGGCAGGCAGGCACAAGCTTCCAGGGTCTGATCTCTTCCAGTCCTGTTCCATTCCTCAGGCTTTTGGGGGGTCCTGGAGCCACAGCTGCCCGGGGACATGGAGGGCGGCTGGTGACGAGCCTTTGCCCTGTTCAGGGAGATAGGCCTTTGACTCTGGGGACTGAGGGACCACTCAGGCTGGGGTCTGCGGAGGAGGCTAGGCCCCTCACACAGGATGCCTTCTGACAGGGGAAATGGCAGGGTTGTCTGACTCCCCAGGGCCGCACAAGGTGGCCTGGCCAGCTGGCATGGGGGTGGTTACCCCTGATTTCACTGTCGGATCAGAAGCACTGCGCTACTGTGCTGCCCGCCCAGGAATGCCCGGAGGCTCACCTGATGTGGGAGATGTACTTGTGCAGGCTGTCAGTTCCAGGTCCGAGGTTAGACCCCAGGACCCTGCGCAGGTGGGGGATGGTGAAGGCAGGGCCCCAGGTCTGAGGGACTCAAAAACCTGCTGCCTCAACCCATGGGGAAGCTGTTTATGGAGATAAGGGGGCTTGGGGTATGATGGGAGCCTTCACCGGGCGGGCAGCTGTGTGGACGTTCCTCTCGCCTCTATGGAGAACATGCTGGTGGTCTGGGCAAGTGGAGGGACCTGACAAGGGTATGGGAGGGAGAGCCCCCTCCCCTGCCAGGGAGTGCCAGGATGTGGGGTGTGGGGTGGTTAGGCGCTCTCCACGAGCCCTGCCCACCACTGCACCCTCCACAGCAGAGCTGGTCTGGGTGCCCTGGAGGGGCGCTGGTGGGGAGTGCTCACCCCCTCAGCGTGTCCCCGTGGCTGCCATTGACCCAGCTGATTTCTGGTTTTCTCGGAAGCAAAACCTAAAGGCTGCTCTTGCCAGCCACCTTTTAGGAGCAGGTGTGGGGCTGCAATGGGTGGGGTGGGCTGCCTCAAGGCCCCTGTAAGCAGTTTTTGCCCAAGGCTGTGTAGGAGAGTGTGTCTTCCTGCCAGCTTGCTTCCCAGCCCCCAGCAGCCTGTCCATCCTGTCCCACCCAAGTGGGGCCCAACGCAGGCCCTCTCCTCCTCACTGGGCCTACTGCCTGCAGCATGTGCCCCCGAGACCTCCCCTGACTCCTGTGCATCCTTGGGTCTGTCTCCCAGCTGAGCCTTAGTCTCTCCTGGCCTTCCTCCTGGGTGCCTTGCTCTGCCTCCCCAGGATAGTGGGGTGCCCCTTGTGGCCCCAGCGTCTGTCTGCTCCTCCTCCAGGGGCTCTTTGGGCAGGGGTGGGGGCAGCCTGCCTCGGGGGTCCTGGCCCATCACAGGCTGGCTCACGATGTGGGGGAGGGGTGATCAGGGACGTATGCAGTTGTGGGGCTGAGGGAAGGATGTCCTTGGCAAAGCCCTTCTCGGGGTGTGCCAGGTGCCTGGCCGCCCCTCACAGAGAGCCAATTGCAGAGACTGGCAGGAGAGCTCAGCCTCTGTGCAAGGGACTCCAGGACACACCATCATGCAGAGACACCCAGGCCCTTGCTCCTGGCTCTGGGCTCCCTGGGGAAGTGGGGGTAGGGGGGGGTGGCAGCAGAGAATGGGGTATGCACGGTGCTTCTGGGGGAGGCTGCCCCAGTGCCCTTCCTCTGCCCCACAAGAATGGGGACGATGGGACTCACCTCCCCAGTGGGGTGGGGTTGGGGGTGGCAATGACTCAGGCCATACAGGAACTGCCCCCTGTCAGCTCTGGCAGCTGGCCCACTGTATTAGGTGCTCTGCCTGCCACAGAACGCTGGTTTCCCCCTGGACCCTTGGTGGTCCTGCTGGCCAAGGCCTCCCTTCTGCATACTAAGGCCCAGGGTCTCTTGATTCTTGAGCAGGACAGGGGCAAACTTGTGTGGCTCTCATTCCACAGTCTGCAACTTCATGTCCCACGAGAAATGCCTGAAGCATGTGAAGGCCCCCTGTGCGAGCTTGGCACCCAGCCTGGTCCACGTGCGTATGGAGTGTGGGCTCCTGCAGCCACTGGGAGCGGTAGTGGGTGGGCACTCTGGCTCCTGTGGCAGGTCCTGGGCTAGGAGGCAGTACGGCAGGTTGGATGGGGCGGGCAGTGGAACCAGCACTTGGGGGCTGGGTGGGAGTGTTCCTTTGTGCTGGTCTGGGTCCCTGAGCTGTATTGCCTATGAGCCCCTCCAGGGCAGCAGCTGGGCCTCACTTCCTGCTGGTTCTGACCCCATCTCCCGGGTCCCTGGCACCAAGCATTGCCTCTCCTGCCTGTCAGTGGGCCTCCCCTCAACTGTTTCATCCAGGTGGCTCCAAATGCATCACAGGGGAGCAGGCCTGTCGGAGTGGACAGTGAAGCTGGGTCAGGCCCAAGCAGAAGCAGCAGGGTCCTGAGCTGCAGAGGGAGCAGGGGTGTCCCCACAGAAGGGGGCTGCCCGATCATGGCTGGGGCCAGCCCAGTGTCAGTCATGTATGGGAATGGGGACGGGGGCATGCTGGCAGTCCCCAGCAGGACCTCTCAGGGCACAGAGGGGTCCAAAAGGCTTCCAGAGCAGTGTGTAAATTGTGCTCAGGAGCATTTGGGGGGACTGCAGGGCTCAGGCATGTGGTGTGGGTGGTGATGTGGAGGAAGGGCTGCTGAACCTGGATGGATGTCTGGTTGGGGTGAGGGTGTGGGGCAGGTGAGCTCAGGCTGAGGGGGCACTCTGCTCCCTCCAGGTCCCTGTGGCCCACTGCTTTGGCTCCCGGGGGCTGTACAGGCGCAAGTTCTGTGCTGTGTGCCGCAAGAGCCTGGAGGCACCTGCACTCCGCTGTGAAGGTACTCCCCTCAAGTCAGCCTGGCTCCCCTCTGCCTTGAGCCACCATCACAGGGCCGTGGACTCTGCCTCCCAGGGTGACCCAGACCTCCCTGAGGCCAGGAGGCTGGCCAGGGGGCAAGGTGGTGCCCAGGGGCCCTGACCGGTACTTGTCGATTCTAGAGCTGCCCGCGCAGGGAGGCAGGTGCAGGGGTTGCAGGGTGAGCTGCGTGTTGAGGTGGGCCTATTAGGGAGAGATGAGAAGCTGGTTTCCGCCCTGCGGAGAGGTTTCCTTTCCCTGCCCTGCACCTTAGGCACAAGAAGGTGAAGGAAAGCGTGGCCGGCAAGAAGGGGGCGGGGGCCTGGAGAGCGGCGAGAGCGCCCAACTCTATCTGTCCCACAGTGTGTGAGCTGCACGTTCACCCCGACTGTGTGCCCTTCGCCTGCAGCGACTGCCGCCAGTGCCACCGGGACGGGCACCGGGACCACGTGAGCGCGCAGGGCCCAGACACCGGAACGGGTGGTGGGGGGCCGGGTCTGAGGTCCCGCCGGGTAGCTGACGACCCCCTCCGCAGGATGCGCACCACCACCATTGGCGGGAGGGCAACTTGCCCTCGGGCGCGCGCTGCGAGGTCTGCCGGAAGGCGTGCGGCTCCTCCGACGTGCTGGCCGGCGTGCGCTGCGAGTGGTGCGGTGTCCAGGTGGGCGGGAGCAGCGCCGGCGGTCTTGGTGCGGGCGGGGACGCCATTCCATCTGAGCCCGTCTGCTTCACGCCCTTTCTGGGCGGGGGTGCCCGTGGTCCGGAAGAGAGTTGGCGATCCCTGTGGTCGGGGTGGGGGGGGGGGGTGCTGGCCGCCCGTGTGCCCCGTCGAGGCAGGTGAGGTGGCCTGCGGGTTAGAGGGTTAGGCCCTCCTGCCCGAAGCCTCCAGGCTCAAGTACGTGCACCCCCAGGCTCACTCGGTCTGCTCCGCGGCACTTGCCCCCGAGTGCACTTTTGGGCGCCTGCGCACAATGGTCCTGCCCCCCGCATGCGTGTGCCTGCTGTCCCGCAACTTCAGCAAGATGCACTGTTTCCGCATCCCCGAGAGCGCGGCCCCGGAGCCAGGTGAGCGGGGCGGCGGCTGGGGGACTCTGGGTGGGGGCCGGGCGCCGAGTGCAAGGTCCTTGTGCACACCCCGCAGGCGAGGGCGACGATGGCCCCGACGCGAGCGCTCCCGCGGGCCCGGGCAGAGAGGCGCTGGGGCCAGAATCCGGTGAGTGCCCCTTAGCTGGCTGCCTCCGCCGGGCCCCCGCCCCGCCTCCGTCCTGCCCCATCTCATCCACACCCCGTCCCGCGCCCTGGCCCCCATTCCTTCCCCCAGCCTGCCCTGGCCCCATGTCCCAACCTGGCCCTTGACCCCCATACCCCCTGCACCCCCTTTCACGCCCATTCCCCTGTGGCCCAGGTAAGCAGACCCTGAAGATCTTTGACGGCAATGACTCCTTGCAGCGAAACCACTTCCGTGTTGTCACCGTTCCCCGCCCGGCCAGGAGTGAGGAGGTGCTGGTAAGAGGCAGCCCCGCGGGCCGTCCTGCCGCGGGCACCGGGCATGGCCTTTCTCAGCCACACCTGTCCCCCGTCCTGGCAGGAGGCAGCGCTGCGGGCCTACTATATCATGGAGGATCCCTGCGACTTCGAGCTGCAGGTGCCCCCCGCCTCAGGACAGGCTGGTGGTACTGGAGCCCAGAGAAAGGCCTGGAGTGGCGGGACCGCGGAGGAGGAGGGCGGCCGAGGTGCCGGGTCCCGTGAGGCCGTGCCCGAGGCCTGGATTATCCGCGCTGTGCCCCACACCCAAGAGGTCCTGAAGATATATCCTGCCTGGCTCAAGTGAGACCCAGGCCCGAGGCACCGGCTCTGCCACGGGAGTCGGGGTGGGGGGACCGTGTGGCCTGAGTCCTGAGCTTGTCCCCTGCAGGGTGGGTGCGGCCCATGTGTCCGTCCGTGTGACCCCGCAGAGCACTGCCCGGACCGTGGTGCTGGAAGTCCTCCCGATGCTCGGACGCCAGGTGTGTGCTGGGCCCGGTCCTGGTGTGGCGGCCCCGCGTGGGTGTCCTGGGGAGGTCGGGGCACGTTGGTCCAGGCCTGATGCTCCGAACTCCTCCCCCACAGGCTGAGGGCCCCGAGAGCTTCCAGCTGGTGGAGGTACTCATGGGCAGTAGGCAAGGTAGGTGGGCGGCCTGCAGCCGATGCCCGACTGGTGTGCCCCTGGGCGCCCTGGGGTCTCAGTGCCGCACCTCTTACCCCTGCAGTCCAGCGGATGGTGCTGGAGGACAAGGAGCCCTTGCTCGACCGGCTTCGTGACATCCGACAGGTTGGTGGGTGTGGACTGTGCCCCTGAGCAGCTGTTGGCCTCTGGCCGTAGCCTCTGCCTCACAGAGAGGGAGTCTGCCCCTGAGATGCCACATCCACCCTGGTGGGCAGGGTCTCCCTTCTTGGGTCCGGTGGGTCCCTGCTTCCCGACAAGTTCCCTGTGCTTGGAAAATGGGGTCCTGAGTTTCCCCAGGAGAGTGGAGGGCTTTCCCATGGCAGGAAGCCACTGACTCTCCTCCTCTGCCCTGCAGTTCAGTTGGAACCCCCTGAGGGCCCCTCTCTGGATGAGGGGGAGGGACCGGACACAGGGGTGCTATCCCCAGTGCTCCGCTCAGTCCCCCCCACCCCCCACAGACATCCCTGTGGCAGATGAGCCAGACGCGGTTCTACGTGGCTGAGAGCAGGGTCGTGGCCCCACGCGTCTCCCTGTTTGTTGCTGGCCTGCCTCCCGGCCTGTCCTCCCAGGAGTACAGCAGCCTACTGGACGAGGCTGTGGCCACCAAAGGTGTGGCCAGCTGGGCCGGTGTGGGGTTCCTGGCCACTGGGGACAGGGCAGGGGTTCTGAGGCCGTGGAGGCTCCTGTGCTGAGGCTGGCCACCCCTTCCCATCTGAACCTTTATCAGGCCAGTTTCCCCCGCAGTGGGTCTGTCCTTACCTCCAAAGACTGCAACAGCTCCTTTGAGGGGCCTTTGAGCCTCCAGAGATCCAGGCTCTGCCTTCTGTACCCCGAACCCTGGTGGTTGCTGTGTCTGGAGTTGGGGAGTGGGTACTTTCTGGGGGAGCTACCCCTGCCAGGTGGTGTGAACCTCCCCTGAGCAAAGTGTCAGGGGGCTGCCAGGGGTTAGGCCGTGCTGAGTGAGTGTGGACAGCCATGGGGGCAGGGGCCTGGAGGTTGTCCCCTGCTTGGGGAGGTCAGGACCTGGGCCTCTGTGCTGCATCTGTGCCTGCTCCAACTGCAGCCTGTCTTTGCAGCTGGCCTGGTGTCCATGAGCCACGTCTACTCCTTGCAAGGTGAGTCACCCCATGGGATGTAGTCAGGTTTGGTCGAAGGTCATTTCCTGGAGTTCGATGGAAGAGCCCTGCTCTTCTGGCTTCCATGTTAAATGTTACCCTCTGTGTGTGAGAAACGTGTTTGGCTTTTCTGCTCTGCACTGTGATGTTTTTGCTAGAACACAACAGGCATGGAGAACATTTTCTCCAAAACCCATCTGCATGTGGGTTCACATCTTTTGCTGTGGAAAACTTCAAGTCTGCCCCGTGTGGGACAGTAGTACCATGAGCCCCACGCCCCCATTGGGGTCCTCAGCCGCCGTCAACGTTCTCTGTTCCTGTGGGCACGCCCCCATGGGCTCGGGGCTCAGCAGGCAGAGATGAGGGTCCTCACAGTCACCCACCATATCCTGTCTCTGAGCCCAGCTGTTCTCGAAGCCTCCCCGGGGGTAGGGGCCCGGCACCGAGTGGACACCCTTGGGTGGGGCGAACTAAAGCTGGCAGTGGCTAGAGTGGCCAGTGACGGCCTGCCTGCCCCAGGTGCAGTGGTGCTGGACGTGGCCTGCTTTGCAGAGGCCGAGCGGCTCTACATGCTGGTCAGGGACACGGCTGTGCACGGTCGGCCGCTGACTGCCCTGGTGCTCCCTGATGTGCTGGTGAGTGGGTGCTGTGGTGGCTCCTGGGGACATGCAGCTTTTACAGCTGGTTTGTCTAATAATTGGGGTGGCTGGAGCGAAGTCTGCGGCTGCCACATGTGACCTGATTTGCACCGAGGGAGGGGCCTGAGGCTGGAGGTTGAGAGGCCTACATGTAGGCTGACGAGCAGAGGGCCTTGGGATACAGCCCCCGTCCTGCAGGGGCCACCTCCTAAGGGCTGTGTGTGTGTGGGTGCCCCGCCAGGCCCTGCCTTCTCTGGGGTCACTGGGCCGACCCCTAACCTCTGTCCAGGTGAAGCAGAATTAGAGCAAAATGAGTTCAGGGTCTGTGATGGGTGTGCAATACCCTGGGCCCCAGCTGCCCACCCCCTTGCCACCCTGAGCCTGGGAGGAGAGAGCAGGCCTGTCCTGTCCTGATGGGGACGCAGCCCCTACAGGCTAGGGTCCTCGTCAGCTGGCTGCCGGCACAGCCGAGCAGGTGTGAACGTGCTCTCCTGGCAGCCACCTGCCCTTGGTGAGCAGGTAAGTGTGATGCAGGCAGCTCTGCCTTGACCCCAGCTGTGTCCTCAGCCTCAAGCCGTGGCCAGCCTGTGTGCCACCCCACCCTCCGTGTCTGGACCCGGCCTGTTTCTTCTCACCCAGCAGTCCCATCGTGGGGACCCCAGGCCACTGCAGGGGCCCCAGCCCCTGTCCAGTGTCTCCTGGGCAGTGTTTTGAGGATCATATGTGAGGGGAGTCGGGGGGCTGCGCAGTGAAGCAGGCTTCTCCTGACGGCTGTGGGGGCAGTGGTCCTCAGAGGGTGTGTGACAGGTAGCTCTGAGGGGGTGGTGGGGCTCCCCGTGGACTTCCCTCCTGGGCTTTTGGGCCATGGGATCAGGCAGCGGGCACGGACTGGGGACACACATCCTAGCAGGGCTGGTGTGGCCGGTGTGCTCAGAGCTCCAGGCTGGCCGGCAGCCTGTGGGTGCCCCCTCTGCCATGGGGGCTGTCCTGAACGGTCGATGGTGAGGTGAGCAGGTGTGGCCCCCCGGCCCTGTGTGTGCTTTCCTTGGCAGGGGGCCAGCCCGGCTCAGATTGGGGGAAGTCATTGCCAGCGAGGTGGGGGAGACACCCGGCCCTGCCCGAGGGGTGGTCTTGGGAGCCCACCCTAAGCCAGCTCCTATCTGCCAGCCCAAGAAGCTGCCCCCAGACTGCTGCCCCCTCCTCGTGTTTGTGAACCCCAAGAGCGGAGGCCTCAAGGGCCGTGATCTGCTCTGCAGTTTTCGGAAGCTGCTGAACCCTCACCAGGTCTTTGAGCTGACCAACGGGGGCCCTCTCCCTGGGTGAGTCTGGCGGGCCCCAGGAGGGGTGCTGCTCACATCCTTTGACAGGCTGGCAGGGCAGGGAGGGGGTGGGGTCAGCCCTGAAGGGCTGTGCTGGACAGAGAATGAGCTGAAGGCCATGCTGCCCCCGGTGTCCCTCCCTGCCCCGCTCGCTGTGCCTGTGCTGGTGGGGCACTTTCATCCCCCTTTCGCCAGGTTCCACGTGTTCTCCCAGGTGCCCTGCTTCCGGGTGCTGGTGTGCGGTGGGGATGGCACTGTGGGCTGGGTGCTCACTGCCCTGGAGGAGATGCGGCACCGTCTGGCCTGCCCGGAGCCTTCTGTGGCCATCCTGCCCCTGGGCACAGGTGGGGTCAGCTGGCGAGTCAGGCCAGGGCTGAGTTTCGGTCAAGGGCTGAAGGGTGGTGGGTGGGTGTGGAGAGTCAGTCAGTCTGGCCTGTATCCCAGGCAATGACCTTGGCCGGGTCCTCCGCTGGGGGGCGGGCTACAGTGGTGAGGACCCCTTCTCTGTGCTGCTGTCGGTGGACGAGGCTGACGCTGTGCTCGTGGACCGCTGGACCATCCTGCTGGATGCCCACCAGGCCAGCGGTGCAGATGGTGTAGCCAATGTGGAGCCCCCCAAGGTACAGCGTGCCAGTGAGGGTGTGGCACTGGATGTGAGATTCTTTTATCACATCTGTCCAGGGACTTGTTCTTGCCCAGCCAGACCCTGGCTCAGGAGCCAGTCCCATGCCCTTTACAGACAAGGAAGTTGAGGCCCGGAGCAGTGACTTGTTGGGCGACACGCCCAGGGCTGGCTGGCTCAGAGCCTTGCCTGCGCCACGTGCCGCACTGCACGCCCCGGATGTGGGAGGTTACTGAGCAGGGCAGCCACGGGATCGCAGTGGCTCTGACAAAGTGGTGGACTTGGGCTCAGGCTGAGGAGGCTGGGCTAGCTTGAGGGGGGTAGGGAGCAGCTGGCAGCAGGGGGCCACGGGAGGATGTCTTATTCCCAGGTTGTGCAGATGAGTAACTACTGTGGGATCGGCATCGATGCAGAGTTAAGCCTGGACTTCCACCAGGCACGGGAGGAAGAACCTCGCAAGTTCACGAGCAGGTGCCAGAGGAGCACGGATGGGAGCTTAGGACTGCGCTGGGCAGAGCAGGAGCTACTGCTTGGTGACGACCTACTTCCTGGGGATTCATCAGCAGGAGCTGGTGGCTAGTGGCTAGAACCCAAGGGCTGCTTTAGGGGGCCAGGGCCCCATCTGACAGCAGGTGTATCCCTTTCTATAGGTTCCACAACAAGGGTGTGTACGTGCGGGTGGGGCTGCAGAAAATCAGCCACTCACGTGGCCTGCACAGGGAGATTCGGTTGCAGGTGGAGCAGCAGGAGGTGGAGCTGCCCAGCATCGAGGGCCTCATCTTCATCAACATCCCCAGGTGCTGGTGGGCAGAGCTCCCAGGGGCTGTGGGCTCTGGGCCCTAATCCAGCCTCTTAACCTGTACACCCCTCCCCCGGGGCAGCTGGGGCTCGGGGGCCGACCTGTGGGGCTCCGACAGTGACTCGAGGTTCGAGAAGCCACGCATGGATGATGGGCTGCTGGAGGTGGTGGGGGTGACGGGCGTCATGCACATGGTGAGTGCGGGCAACCTGGGGTGGCCCCAGGGTGGGGCTGCAGCACACTGAGCCCCGCCGGCATCTCCCCCGCCAGGGTCAGGTCCAGGGTGGGCTGCGCTCTGGCATCCGCATCGCCCAGGGGTCCTACTTCCGTGTCACCCTTCACAAGGCCACACCTGTGCAGGTGGATGGCGAGCCCTGGGTCCAGGCTCCTGGGCACATGATCATCTCGGCGGCAGGCCCAAAGGTAACACCAGGGTGGGGTGGGCTGGGCGCAGGTTCTTCCCTAACTGGGCAGCCATGGGGGCTCACCAGGTAGCCTTTCTCGAGCTCCTGCCTCTTGGTGGAGATGAGCCCCCATGGGGCCTCAGAGGGGAGGGTATGGCTGCTGGAGCCCCTGCCCCACAAGCTGGGGTGACAGCAGTCCACTTCCTCTGTAAACTTGATCGAGAGAGGGACTGGCATGCTGGGGTGTCACCTGGCCTTCTGACCTCGCCTGCCCTGGTACAGGTCCACATGCTCAGGAAGGCCAAGCCAAAGCCCAGGAAGGCTGGGACCCCAAAGGATGCCCGAGCAGATGGAGGGCCTGCCCCCGAGGGGGACCCGAACTAGAGAGAGGCTCTGGGGCAGTCTGCCCCCGCCCTACAGCAGTGGCCGCCGCTGGATGGACTCTCCTGCAGCCCTGACCTCAGGCTGTTTCTCCCCCCACATCCCTGGGCCACACCAAAACTGCTTTGGGTGGGGGGCAGGTGTTTCCCTCTTGCCTCCACACTACTGACAGGCTGAGCACAGGGCTCTGGGTGGCCAACGCTCTTGCCTTCTGGAGCCCAGGCCACTGTCCTTGGGGGCAGGCATTCTCCCTATGTATCCCCCCTGCCACCTCTGAGCCCCAAGCGGGGTGGCACTGAGCCTTGGGCAGGCCCCTTGAACACTCCTTCAGGGCCCTGGGTGTGCCCAGCACAGACAGGGCACCTGCTGCCAGGTCCTCCGGCCCCACTTCACCACTGAGGGCTGGGTGGGGCACCCGCTGACATGGGAGTAGGTGCCTTCCCCCCTGGCCTGGTCCCTGCGGACAGACAGTGCACCTCGGGGAGGAGGGCCCCACGGAGGCCAGGTGGGCGTGGCCAACATCCTGAAAATGGAGAATGCTGCTGGGGCGGAAGCGAGAGGACGGCTCAACTGGGAAGGACCGGGACATCCGCGCACGCCTAGGCCCAGGAAGTCTGGGGAAGTTTAGGGAGGTGAAGTGAGAAGTTGGCTCCTTTAATCATGTCCTGTCAACAGCGTGCCTGTCCCCGGGTCTGTTCAGCGGAGAGGTCTTCTGTGGTCTCTGCTTCTCCGTGGGGGCACTGATGGCCGCACTGTCCACTGAGCCTGACCAAAAATTAATCTGCCCAGGCAGTCTCCTGAGCTCCAAGGGGCCCCTGGCTCACACTTGCCCAGCTGTCCCAGCACGCTGCCTGGCACCGCTGGCCCTAGCTCTGCCCTGAGATGCGACCTCCACCTCAGACATGGCCCTGCCAAGACCTGTGCCCCCCAAGCTTCTGCCAAAACCAAACACACATTTGTACCGAGACGACTGTTTATGGCAAAACGTCCTTGTCATGCCTCCAGCACACAGATGTCCATCCCTCCTGTTCTTGTGCCTGGTGGTGTAATTAGATTTTATTTCGTTGGTTTTGGTCTGTGGGAGTTGTCTGTAAATGTGGTTACAGTGTGACCCTGCTCTGAGTCTGTGACAATGCCCTTGTGTGGAGCCCACCGCCACCTGGCTGTGACGTGTGTCTGGGACAGATACCGAGGCACATGGGTTCTGCTGCCTCTGCGCCTACTGACTGTGGCAGGAGTTGAGGCCTGGCAGTTCAGTCAGAGGGCTTTGCGTGTGGAGGGGACTGGGCTCAGGCAGTCCAGCCCATCAGGGGGAGTGGCTGGGTTCCCTGTGGGGGTCTTAGAGCAACATACGTGTCCCTGCCCCCCATGGGCCTAGGCTGTGGGTTTTCAGGGGGCCAGCTGTCCCTGGAACCACTGACTGGAGTCCCCAAGGGGCTCGCCTTAGCTGGATGGAGACAGCATGCGCCAGCAACGAGTGGGCATGTAAAAAAATGCCAAGTGAAGCTCCTGTCAAACTCCTTTTGACAAGAGTGAGAAACCTCTGAAGCTGAATGTGAAGTCACCTGATGGAAATACAGCCTGAACCCGGGGAACGTGGCTGGCAGCTGAACCTCAGGCCAGGCAGGTAGGCCTCATGCTAGCAGGAAGCAGGGAGGAGTGGAGACTGTGCGCCATGGCTGCTGTGGTCCGTGGGCAGGGCAAGGGCCCACAGAGCCTGCAGGAGCGCCAGGGCCAGGCGCACGAGCAGGCGCAGCAGCAGGAAGCCAAACGGCACGGCGATCTGCATGAGGTGGAAGATGGCTGTGCTGAATCTGCTTAGGAAGCAGGTGGAGACGAAGGCCAGCAGGCTGGCGCATGGGTACAGCGCAAGCTTGGCAAACATGAACGCGTGCTCCTGGCCTCCGAATCGTACCGAGGGCTGCAGTGTCTCCCTCTCGTGCAACAGGGCTGTGGTCCAGATGGCAAACTGGAAGATGCTGGCGAAGAAGATGATGGCGCAGCTGATGCGCACGCTCTCGAGCTCGTCTCGGGGCTGCTGGGCGAAGGCTGAGGTCTGCTGGTACGCCAGCGGGAGGCCACCCACGAAGGCCAGCGAGAGCGTGTTCAGCAGCCCCATGGACTGTGTGGCCTTGCGGATGTGTAGGAAGAGTGAGTGGTGGGCAAACCAGAGCAGGCCCACTGTGGCGAAGGAGCCGAAGTAGGCCAGGAAGTGTGGCCCATACATACTCAGCGCTGCCACTAGGCTGCCGTGGAACTTCTCCCTCACGTCCTTGGAGTCTGGGACATTGTCCTCGCTGAGGATCATAAACAGTGGCATTTTAAGCCGCCTCGCCTGGGACATTTACCAGCCTGAGCCCTGATGATGGCTGCCTGGCACACCTGAACTTCAGATGTTTGATGTGGATTCTGCACACTGTTTTCATTAGACTGTATCTGTATACTCAGAGCACTAAACAATTATGTGTCACTCATCTGAAGTTCAGATTCAACTGCATCCTGTATTTTCTTTGCTAACTGGCAGGTTAGCAGTGCTGGTGGGCAGACTGTTCCTGAACCCACAGCCCCTCTGGCCTCCCCACGGGGCCCTCGTGGGGTCTGTAACTGCCCATCTACTTGGGGAGAAGCCCCATAGAGCTGAAGGGGGTTTGCCTCCATGGCTCTGATTCCTGGGCTAGATTCAAGGAGCAATTCCAGGGCATGCCAGACCCCCGCTTCTCCCCATGATGGGGGCTGTGGGGTTGCTGCTGTCCAACTGCGTGCCTGAGACACCACATACAGGGGCAGGAGACGTGGCCTGGGGACCCCCACCTGCGTCCTCAGGGCTATGGCTCTGGGTGGGGGAAAGAAAGCTGACTCGACTTCCCAGCTGCACCTGCTCCTTGGAGCCACTTGGTGAGGGGTGGGAGCTAGTGTGGCCCCGGCTACATAGTATAAAAAAAGCCAGATCCTTCCAGAACCTTAGGTCTAAGCCTCAGAGAGTGGCACCAATGAACATTCACTTCTGACTTTTAAAAGCTCACAAATACAGAAGGAGAAAACTACCAAGAGAGGAGAGTCGGGACTTCAAACTGTTAGATACAGGACACAAATCAGTGTTCGAGCATGTCGAACGGGGTAAGAACACGCTGAAATACATGAAAAACATGGACCAAGAGACCAAAGGACGCACGATTCTAAGGGAAAGCAGATGGAACACTGAGAAAGAGCGGTATCAGCCTGGAGGCATGGAGAGGCGGAGCAGGGGGGCAAGCGAAGGCACAGGCAAGGCCCCAGAGTGGGGATGCCGAGGGGTGGGGAGAGGTCCACTGTGCACCCTAGGGGCCCCTGGCACCCCTACCCACTGCCAAGGACAGCTGGCCTGGGAGACCCTGTGCTCTGGGGAACTGCCAAGGGCACGGTTCTTCCTTCAGGGGAAGGTGGTGCCAGGAGGCATGAGCACATTTGTGGGGTTGGCAGATGGGAGGCACTGTGGGCCCCTCCATCAAGCCTGGGGTGGCCTGAGCTTGGCCCTTACCAGATGTCCAGAATGAGGAGTGTAGCCACAATGGCATAGACCCCGTCACTGAAGGCCTCCACCCGCTCTTTGCTGAAAGGCTCGTGCAGGTCAAAAGTGAAATACTCCACACTGTGAGCTGGGGGCTCCCGGGGGCCTATGGATGAGGCAGGAGTGGGGAGCTGGCCAAGCCCTGGGGTCCTGGTGCCAGTGTGGACATCGCTGCCTTCTTCCTCAAGGGGACGGGAGCATGCAGGCCAGGGACCCTCCCCACATGCTGAGGCCCAGACCAGCCTGCCCAGGCACCTACCCACAAGCTTGCCTCTGCACCAGCCGGCAGCCTTGCTGAGGTAGGGCAGGAAGATAACTGTCGCCATGAGCAGGTATGACTGCAAGACAAAGACACATCGGGGTGGCCTGGTGCCTCCACGGAGGTGTGTGGGGGTGGGCAGAGCTGGAATCCCACCTGAAGCCAATCCCCTCCAAAGGGGGGACAACACGAGAAACAGGAAAACAGGTGGGTTAAACTTCAAGATGAAGAGGATTTCTGTGTGTCGAGGGATAGTCCCAGGAGAGTGACAAGAAAAGGGGAGAATATTTCCAAGCTGCATCTCTGATAGGGATCTCAAACCTAGAGCCCAGAGGGCTCCTACCACTCTGTAACAAAACACAAGCCCCTCAGTGGGAAAAGGATGGGACAGACATTCCTCCAAGATTCATAAATGACCAACAAGCCATGGGAAAGGCCAGTCAAAACCGCACCTGGATCCCACCTCACCCCCAGGAGGATGGCTCCGCAAGAGCACAGCACTGTGGGCGAGGGTGTGGGGAAGCTGGGAGCATGCACAGCTGGTGGGAATGTAAAACGGTGCAGCCGCTGTGGGGACAGCACAGAGGATCCTCAGAAAACTGCACAGAACTGCCACACAACCCAGCGACCCCACGTCCGGGAACAAACTCCAGCCTGGGAGAGTCATCTGCACCCGCGCCCACAGCGGCAGTGTTCCCGACAGCGGAGACGTGGGGGCAGCTGGTGTCCACGGAGGGACGGGTGGCCAAGCACAAGGCTGTCGCCTAGGCAGGGGGTGTTCCTCGGCCCCGACGAGGAGGCAGTTGTGGCCTGTGTCTCACACGGTGAATTGGAGGACAAGTTAAATGAAAGATGCCAACATAAAAGCCTCCTAATTTTGATTCTATTTGTAAGAAATAGCCAGAACAGGCAAATCTATAGACAGGGCAAGTAGCTCAGTGGTGGCCACGCCTGCAGGGAGGAGGACGGAGAGTGAGTGCGGGTGGGTACAGGGTTGTGTCTGGAATGACAAGAAAGCTCTGGAACTAGACAGAAGTGGCAGCTGCCTGGCGACATGCATGAAATCAACACTGCTGAGTGGTATGCTTCAAAATGGCTGTGACAGTAAACCTGTTCATGTATGCAACACATTGTTCCAGGGGAGGATGGAGACCAGGTGGCTGCTTCCCGGGTCCTGTGGTGGTGGCAGCCGGTCCCCTGGCGCTGGGCTCTGTGAGGCTTTGCTCACCTGCAGCTGTCGCCTCCATGGTACAGCCTGAGCCGTGCCACCTGCCCCACCCCTGTCTCACGTGCCACACCGAGGGCTTTGGGGCACCCAATGCTGCCCAGGTACACTCGGAGACAGTGGCTTTCACAGGCAGGCGGGGCAAGTCAGTACCCAGCCTGTTTCTGACCCGTCTCCATGCTTCAAGAGCCCACCTCACACACATCATTCAAGAAACATGCGCCAGGGGGTGTCTACAGGTGCAAGGCAGGTGAGCGCAGAATGTTCCAGGAGGCGGCAGCTGGGCCATAGCACAACCGGCTGGAGGGGATGCTTCAGAACAGGGGGCGGAGGAGAAAATGAACTAGTGCAAGAGGGAAAAGAGAAAAACCGAGTCCTGTGGAGGGCAAGTGGCATCTAAACAGCCACTGGAAGGAGCAAGCAGGTGGGACGTGCCCGGGCCTGGAGCAGTGAGAACCTATGGGAAGAGCAGGCCACCTGGTGCTGTGAGTGTCACCAGGGGAGGCCAGGAAGGCCTGGACCAGGGTGGTAGCAGGGGATGTACCTGGACAGTGGACCCAGCATAGCGTTCAACTAAGGGAAGGGGCTGGAAGGACACCTGGGAGGACGGGGCCACGGGCTGCTAGGAGGCCGTGGTGGGTGTGCCTGGGCGTTAGGAAGCTCTGTCACTAGCTATCTCACAGGGGGTGATGGATGTGGGCCCCCAGGCAAGGAGGCAGGGGGTGGAAAGGTGAGGTGCAAAGGTGTCAGACCTGCCCTGCAGGGAGGGAAGAGGAAGCAGCAGGGGAGACCTGAACGCGGTCCACTGTGCCGAGGCCCGAGGGACCCTCCCCGCCTCTGGACTTGCTGACTGCATGGCCCTCCCGGCCCACGAGGACCCTCCTCTCCCCACGGCCTGTCTCAACAGGGCACAGTCACCAACCCGACGCTGCACGCCCTCTGTCCCCAGGCTTCCTGCCGCTCACTTCCCAGCGCAGCGTGCACCTGGCCCTGCTCTGCCGGCCCCACCCGCGGATGCCTCGGATGCTGACCTCATCCCCGAGGAACACGCTGGGCAGCCCCCTTGCAAGCCTCTTGGTTTTAAATTTGGGATTCTTGAGATGTTTACTGGACAGTTTAAATAATGTGAACTGTTCATTTTTTCACAATTCTCATGATGCTCTGGGTTTAAACATCCATTTTACCTCCCTAGGGCTCAGGCCAGGAGCCCTACATAAGATGTGTACAGTCAGTGGAAACGGCCCTTGTATTTATCTCATTTCTGGGTGACAGATGTGCCACAGATGATATGCCTGTTAACTGGCGGTGACCACCTGGCTCTGAGTAATGTCCCTCCCTCGAGGGCAAGGGTGGGTGTGGCAGAGCAGCAGGTGAGCGCACATGTCCCAGCCCCAGGACTGCTCCTTGGCTTCTCCGGGACTGTGGCACTGCGTTCCCACACGGGTCCTGCTCACCCTGGCAGCTCCCAGGGGCTCCTTGTGCCAGAAGCCGCTTTAGTGCTGGCTGCCCTGCCAGCTTTGTGTAGACCCCTTACTCACCAAGAAAATGAGCCCGGACCCCAGGCAACTGGATCGCTCCCCTCGCAGACTCACGTGGTCTCTGTGCCCCAGCCTGGCTCCAAGGGCAGCGGCTTGTCACCCCGGAGCAGGTCCCTGGCCCACCCCCCACCACTGGCCCTCACTCTTTGGCACCCCACTGGCTGCCCGGCTGCCCCAGGCCTTTGCCCCACTCTGTCCCTCCCTCATGCCGATGCCCTGGCTCCCTCTGGGGCCGCCCCACCCCACCCAACTGGGGATGGATGCTTAGTGAGACAGTCACACCCCTCGGCCTCCCCACTCACCGCAGGGTAGAAGAACAGGGAGAAGCCGGCTGCTGCGAAGCAGAGCGCAGGGCCCTGGAGGACGACGCAGAGCACATGCTGCCGGTAGTGGGCCCTGTGGGCGGAGCCCTCTATGTGGGGGTTCAGGAGGTGGGGGGAGTGGAAGGCGTACACCACGATCAGGGCCTGTGAGAGAGCAGGCTGCCAGCAAAAATGGGCCTCTGGCCAGTGGGCCCCTGCTGAGGTCGTGCACAGGGCTGGCTGTGAGGCTCATGGAAGGATGTTCTGGGGTGTGGGGGGACAGGAGCCCCTGCTTTGCACCTGGGCCATGGGTGGGGGTCTCAGGGAGCCGCCCTAATGCTGAGCTCCCTCTCTCCACGTCAGCATAGGCGGCCCCAGCATCTCTGCCTGCGTCCCATGGTGTCCCATGGCGGGGACTCCATGGCAGGTGCTGTCTGCATGGCTCTCACTGCAGGCAACAGGCATGTCCTCCCCATGTGTGCATGTGTGCACTCATGTCCAGGAGAGGGGAAGGCAGGCCCAGGTGACCTACCTGCACAGCCCCGATGGCGATCACACACATACAGAACAAGAAGATGCCCAGAGGCACCTCAGGGAAGGTCACCATTAAGGAAAACTGCAGCCAAAAAAAGAAAACCACAAAAGCAGGTTCTGCAGGGCCCCAGGGCTGCTGTCAGGGCGGAGGCTGGAGCGCTGGGGTCTCCTGTCCCCCAAGAGCAATGCCATTGAATGCTTCGAGCCTTTACAGCTGAAGGCTCATCCGATCCCTAAGGAACACCCACTCTGTGATACACAGCCCCGCGTGCTCAGACCACTGCTCTGTCAGACTGCAGAGTGAGGGGGGCAGGGGGCTGTGTGGTTGCTGACGGACCAGGAAGTGGGTGGGGACACACGCTGGTGGTGTGTGGGTTCAAGGGCCAGGTGGGAGGCTGGGAGTATCACCAGCATGGAGGAGAAGCCCTTATCGGGCCCTTGGAGGCCAGGCCACTGCAGGCCCTGCTCAGGACTCCGGAACCGTCCCCTTCTCCACCAAATGTAAACCCCAGGTACGCACTTCCCCTCACGCAGACCGGACTGCAGTTCCCCCGAACCTTCTCTCCTCTTTGCAACTGTTTGGTCACCGGACCGCCATGCCGGTCTAAGAGTTTCTGAGTTGGGAGCACCTAGGGTTCTGAGTCCTTCAGCACAGTGAAGGACAGGCTGGGCCCTGTGGGGCACTCGGCAGGGCACTGGGGTGAGTGGAGGAGAAAGTCGCAGTACTCACTGTGAATGGCAGGAAGGTGATGGTCATCATGCAGGCCTGGGAGGGAAGGAGGGAAGGGAGGAAAGAGGGGAGGCAGGTGGGCCCCTCCAGGCCAGCCTTGCAGCACCCGGGGGACTTCCCCAGAAGGATGTCACAGTCCAACACCCTGACCCCAAGGAAACACATGCCCTCATGCACTCTGCTCAGAGGGGAGGGGCTCATCTTCTCAGTGGTGCCCCCAGGTGTGGACCCCTTCTAGGCTCTGCACACTCAGAGGCCCAGAGAAGCACGAGGCTGGGTGCTTGCTTTCACTCCTCATGGGAGAGCAGAACTACAGATATAATCATTTCCCAAAAAATGGAAGCAAAAACTCACCAGGTTAAGCAAAGCAAGTGTATCATCTATTTTCCCAACAACCTGGAACAACCTAAACAATTTGAGTAAAACAGGAAAAGATGTGTCATCAATAAAATGTAGTTCTAATAGCATCAAACACCAGTTTTTTCTGTTTAAACATCATTAAAAGAGGTCATTTTAAACCAAACTTAAAATACACCCTAGCATGTAAAGTTTGAAAATACTGAAACAAGAAGAAAATAAGTTCCCTGGAAACCACCGTTAACATTCCCGGGACTCTTTCCACTGTCTCTCTTCTCACTTAAAGCTGCTTTGAGCCAAGTCAGAACCGGTCTGTAGAAACAATCAGACGCACTTGGCAGCTCTGGGGCACACTGTTGTCAAAGCTGTGGAGCTGACAGTGTGGCAGTCGGGGCTGCTCCCCCTTCACAGCAGCTGTGTGGACCACAGGGCAGTGAGGTGACTGGCAGCTCTCCTGGGACCTGCCTGGGTACCAGAGACTAAAGAAGGCAGCCTGTGAGGTCCCAGAGGACGCACAGCCTCAGGAGACTGCTGGCTGCCTGTTCCGAGATGCACAGGCAGGGCCCATGCCTGGCATGTCCCCCTGGTTACCTGAGGAGACGGGGACCTGGGAAGGGCAAGCTATGCCCTACAGTGAGTTTGCTCTTCAGGCCTCATGTCTATAGGCCATTTTTAAAAAGGAAGTTTTCCAGGGCATCACCGCCAACACTACTGAAGCAGCCTACATGACAAGACAGTTTCACTTCAAGGTGGGAAGGAGCCTGGACCCATGGGCCGCGGAAGGCCAGCAGGGCTCACTAAGGGCCAGCTCTGGACCTGGAAAAAAATCCTCTCTGAAGGCCCACTCTCGCTTGGCCCCTTCATGGGGTCCTCCCCAGGCTCTGAACCCCCACTGCAAGGCCTTCTCCTGGGCTGGGCTCAGCGGGCCTTGGTTCCCCTCCAGAGGTTTGTATCCAGCCAGGGGCCAAGGGGCCTCAGTGGGCCAGTGCTCAGGACCGGCTCTGGGGCTGAGTGCCTCTCCAACAGTCAGAGGGCTGTGTGCCCTGGAGACCCACCGAGCTTTGGGCAAGAAGCATGGCTGTGAGGGCCTGGGTTGGGGCAGATCTGTGCCACTCCCAGAAGCCAGAACTCAGCATTGGGGTGTGGCCTTTAATGAACCAGTACACAAGTGACGTGCCATGTGGCCGTACCCACACAGCAGGTCCAGTGGGGAGCTCGGCCATGCCAGCGGGCTGTACGGCCCACCCAGCTCCTGCCAAACCCCGACCAACAGCATTTTCGTTCCAAGGGCTGATCCTCAGTGCCAACCCTGCCCTGAAGCCCACTCTGCCCCTGGGCCCTCCTGGCCCTCCTGTAGGTGTCACAGCCCTGCCATCTCAAGCGGTGCAAGCAGGTGGCCACAGTGGGCCTGGTCCAGACCCAGAAAACGTGCACACCCACGGGAGCCCGTCACTCCCGTCTTCACCCCAGTCCCTGGGGCCTGAGCTGCGGGTGCTGCGCGCAGATGCCCAAGTGGAGACCCAGAGCAAGAACTCCAGTGGGAGGGCAGCCCCGACTCCGCTGGGGAAGCGCCAGGCCAGCAGGCACCCTGAGAACGGGCGTCTCGTCGGTGCCGTGAGCACAAGCTGGCTGAGACCCAGAGGTGTGCCCTGGCCTGGAAAAAGCCCCTGCCTGACCCCGTACCGTGTGTGTGCTGCCCAGGCCACCGTCACGATGAGAAACGTCATCAGGTAGACAGCGATCCTGGTTGCTAGAAGTTTCTGGATACTTTTGTCAAACTGCTGAACAGAAGAGCATCACCGTCAGGGAGGGCGGGGACGGGAGACCATGGAGCAGAGGGAGTGGCACTCGGCTCACCACGGCTCGGCCTGCGTTTCTACTGAATTTCCATCAAAGCCCCAGGAGAAGTATCATTGAGTCCAGCCCTAAGCAGTCCCCCAGGCTTCCAGCAGCATCCGGGCTCAGGGGGCCTCCACTTCACGTCCTGCTCCGCTGCGCCATCGGAGGACACCCAGGCACACGCGAGGAAGCAGGGCGAGGCACTCACACACACACACACACGCCCAGGGCCTTCAGAATGTCTTCTGAAATCAAGTCCCACTTCTAAAGCACTATGTGTCACCATTTAACTCACAAAACAGGAATATCCCAAGTGGGCTGTGAGTGGGCACCCACCTGGGGTAGACCCTGTTCCCCAGGCACCATGATGAGACCTGCAGGTCCCTGTGCTGGGGACCCTGTGCAAGCACCTCCAGGCTGGGGCTGCCCTCTGCTTCCTGTGCGGCTGCTGACAGCAGACACCTGTGGGGACCCCAGCTCCAGGGTGTGCCTAACACTGATGCCCTGCTTTTCTTGGCACAGCAAACGACCTTGCCCCTCCCCATCAGAGGCACCTAGGGCAGAGCCAGATCTGGCCCCTGAACGCCTGCCGTTCCAGGTACCTGTTCCGGGGAGATCTCCGTGTGGGTCACAGGCAGGATCTACAAGAAAAGACGGAAAAGGGGCATTTCTTGACCTGGGCGCTAACCACTACTTGGGTGCCATGGTGTCAGGGACTTGGGCTAATGCTCAGCTGCTCCTCCCACCCCCTCCAGCTGCCTGAGGGGTGGGGAGCCCAGGATGCTGTGAGCTGGGATGGGTTCCACACTGGCCAAGCTCTACTAGAAGGCCAGGGTCCCGTGGGAGAGGTGGCTCTGGGGGCCGGCCCTGGGCTGGATGGTGACCCTCACTGACCATTACAGTGGCGATGATGGACAGCAGGGCATCACTGAAGTTGAGCATGCGGTGGGAATGCTGGACTCCATCAGCAGCCTCCTCATCCCTGCTGCCTGCTGGGGAGCCCTCCTGCGTGCTGAGGCCTGGCTCTGAGTTCTGGGGCCGGGACATGGTGGGCCTGGGAGGAAGCACAGGTCTGAGCATGCTCGTGGGCATCTGCCCCTGCGGGCTTCAGCTGTGACACAGGGTGGGGGCTTGGTGGTGGTTGAGGAACCTGCCCTGAGGGTCAGGAAGGGTCCCTGCCACTGGTCTCCCCCAGGTGGCCCTTGTGTTTCTAGCCCACAGTAAGAGTGGCCCTTCACTGATGAGCATCGTGATCTGGGAGGCGTGCTCTTGCCTCAGTTTCCCCACTAGAAATGGGGGAGGTGAGAGAAGGTACACGTGACACATGGTGAGGGCTCCACACACTGTTACCAGGGGAGGGAGCCTGAAGTCCTGGACCCCAGCTCCAGGCACCCTGCTACTGGGTGCTTTCACCTCAAACTTGGGGTGTCCTAGGCGACCGAGTCCCAGGGGCCTCCTGGGGGCCTTGGGGTGCTATGCTGCATGCCCATTTCCCTTCAGGGCTGTAACCACAGGGGGAAAATCAGGGCCCTGGAAGGAAACCAGCTGCCCCCTGGCCACCCATCTACCAATGCCAGTGGTGGGCCCTCCCGCTGGTGAACGGCGTGCTGGGTGTCTGCCAGCTAGAGGCCAAGGAGCAGACAGTAAACACTCCTCAGCACAGAGCTCCCTGAACATTTTAGTACCAGAGATAGGTCTGGAAAGATCAGCAAGATGTCAGCTAAGGGGCCTCCAGGCAGAAGAAAGGCTGCCTCCCCGGAGGAACAGGGGCCAGTGTGGCTGGGGTGGTCAGAGGCTCTGTGGTGGGAACTCTAGCTGCACAAGGAAGGCCGTGCACGACAGGGCACCAAGCAGCCCGACTTTGGGTTCTGTTCTGAAACCAGAGTGACCCTTTTACAGTTTGCTGGGCTCCACCCTGGAGGTGCAGTGGGCAGTGTCCACAGGCCAGGACAGAGGTTGGGGGTGGGGCTGGATGAGACTGCCTGAAATGGTGTGGAACCCTGGGGACCTAGTGGCCTACGTCTGGGAAGGGGCAGGGGGCAGGGGGCGGAGGGCGGGGATAGGTGTCTCCAACAGGCTTTCAGCTGTTCCCGGGGAAAGGGCTTCTTCAGGACAGGTGCTCCCAGTGGCAAACCTTTGGATGAAGGAAGACAGGCAGGGAAAGGTCCTGGGTCTTGCCCAGAGGAGGATGCTGCTGGCCCTGACAAGGCAACAGGGTGGGATAAGGAGGCCAGGGAGTGAGCGGGCGCATGGAGATGCTGCACACCACTGAACAAGGTGCCCACCCTCACTGCAGACAGACAAAGCAGAAACAAAGAAACCCATCCAGAAATGGGTAGAGGAGGCTTACTGGCAATTTTTGAACAGGAAAATCAAATTGCCAATGAACATGTAAGACACTCAGCTTCGCTAGTGCCCAGGGAAATGTGAGTGAGAACAAGGTGACACTGCTGATGCCTGCACACGATTACAGGTGGTGGAGATGGGGGCACAGAGCTTGGGCAGGAGCGCACGGGGCCATGTCGTGTGGAGGTGACACTAGTTCTAGAGGCTGCAGACAGCAGCTCCATTCCCGGGTGTGGTCTCCACACGCATGAGGACAGGGAGATGGACAGGGTCTGCACAGGAACACAGCTCATTTCCACAATGAAGTCAAAAGTGTACCAGCTGAGCAATAGGAAACAAACCACTCAGCACTAAATGCACTGCTGGGAAGTGCTCAGGACTGTGTGTGTGCATCCCTGGCGGGTCCTGTGTGGGAGCCCTGGCCCTCAGCGGGGGGCACCAGGTGACCAGGCTTAGGTGAGGGCAGGGGTGGGGGTCCCGTGGAGTCAGTGTCCTCTCTCCACTGCGTGAGGACACGGTGATCAGGTGGCCGTCTGCAGGCCAGGAAGTGGGCCCTCACCCCAAAGCACACTGGATGCAGCCTGGACCTCAGATGTCCAGCCTCCAGGACTGAGAAATAAGTGTCTCTGTTTAAGGCTCCAGTGCATGGAGGCTTGTCACCTTTAAGGCCCTAGTCCTCGGCGCTCTGTCACTGTAGCGCACACTGAGACAGGAAGGGAAAAATAGATGAAATACATCTACATGTATAAAACTCAGAAATGCGGTGTTCAGAAGAATAAGTTGCAGAATGACACATACCACCATTTGCATGTTTAAAACATATAAAACCACCATATGTTTTCCTCATGATTATACATGTACACACACAGTAAGAATACAAAAACACAAGAATATTTACCAACTTCAGAATAGCATGACAGTGACAGAGGCAGGGCGGGGTGACAGACAGGGTGAGGAAGGAGTTTTAGCTTTTGACTATATTTCTTATTCCTCATTTTACTCACTTTCTAAAGGTTACATACAGTAAAAATTCACTTTCTGGTGTACAGCTGAGTTTCTCACAAATGCACTCAGGGAGGCAACAGTGCCAACAGTCACCAAGCAGCTCTGTCCCTGAGCAGGCCCTCTGCAGCCGAGCCGTCCCTCACCTGGACCCTGGCCGCCACTCATGCTTTCCATTACCATCGTTTGCCTTTTCCAGGTTGTCCCATAAATGGACTTATATCCTTTGGCGCCCTCTAAGCCCAGCTCTTTCACTTAGCAAAATTCCTCCGTGCTGTGGGAGTATCAATATGCTTTGACTGTTGTGTGGTTGATTCCACTATGTGGATGCACCTGTTTGCAAATCCTTTCACCAGGTGCAAAGTGTCAGTTGTTCCCAGTTTTTGGTGGTTATGAATAAAGCCACTGAGAATATTCACACCCAGGTATTTGTGTAAACATGTTTTTATTTCTCTTGGGTAAATACCTCAGAATAGGTCTGGTGGATAAGTGCATGTTTAACTTTATGAGAAACTTCCAAGCCATTCACCAAAGCAGCTGCCTTATTCTGCATTCCCACCAGCAGCATGTAAGGGCCTCAACTGCTCCCTGTACTCTCCAGCATCTGGTTTAGCAAGGTTTATAATGTTTTTTTTTAAATTTTAGCTATACTGATACATGTGCAGTGTTATCTCATTGTGGTTTTAATTTGTATTTCTCTATTCACTGGCTAATTGGGCATTTTATTCTCACGTGACTACTTTTCTTTTAAGTTCCCATTTATTTAACTCTTTAAGCACTTTTAAAACTTGAAATATAGTTGATTTACAATATTATATTGGTTTCAGGTGTGCAACACACCAAGTCGACAATTACATTACATTAGTAAGTACTCGCCATGATATACATACATCTGTCAGCATACAAAGATATTACAGTATGACTATCTTCCCTTAGCTGTACTTTCATCCCCACGACTAATTTATTTGATAATAGCGGCTTTTTTTTTAATTATGAAAGGAACTATTTATTGAACACATATTAAATGCTATAAACTGGTCTAGGCATTTATTTTATTATTTTATTTTTATTTTGGTATCATTAATCTACAATTATATGAGCAACATTATGGTAACTAGACTCCCCCCTCCCCCCCATTATCAAGTCCCACCACATACCCCATTAGAGTCACTGTCCACCAGTGTAGTAAGATGCTATAGAATCACTACTTGTCTTCTCTGTGTGGTACAGCTCTCCCCATGCCCCCCCTACATTATGTGTGCTAATCGTAATGCCCTTTTTCCCCATTATCCCTCCCTTCCCACCCATCCTCCCAGTCCCTTTACCTTTGGTAACTGTTAGTTCATTTTTGCGTTCTGTGAGTCTCCTGCTGTTTTGTTCCTTCAGTTTTCCCTTGTTCTTATACTCCACAGATGAGAGAAATCATTTGATACTTGTCTTTCTCTGCCTGGCTTATTTCACTGAGCATAATACCCTCTAGCTCCATCCATGTTGTTGAAAATGGTAGGATTTGTTTTCTTCTTATGGCTGAATAATACTGCACTGTGCATTATGTACCACATCTTCTTTATCCATTCATCTACTGATGGACACTTAGGTTGCTTCCATTTCCTGGCTATTGTAAATAGTGCTGTGATAAACATAGGGGTGCATCTGTCTTTTTCAAACTTGATTGCTGCGTTCTTAGGGTAAATTCCTAGGAGTGGAATTCCTGGGTCAAATGGTAAGTCTGTTTTGAGCATTTTGATGTACCTCCATACTGCTTTCCACAATGGCTGAACTAACTTACATTCCCACCAGCAGTGTAGGAGGGTTCCCCTTTCTCCACATCCTTGCCAACATTTGCTGTTGTTTCCCTTTTGGATGGTGGCGATCCTAACTGATGTGAGGTGATACCTCATTGTGGTTTTAATTTGCATTTCTCTGATGATTAGTGATGTGGAGCATCTATTCATGTGCCTGTTGGCCATTTGAATTTCTTCTTTAGAGAAGTGTATGTTCAGCTCCTCTGCCCTTTTTTTTTTTTTGTAATTATTTTTTTTATTGAAGGGTAGTTGACACACGGTATTACATTGCATTAGTTTCAGGTGTACAACATAGTGATTCAAAATTTACATACATGACAATTCTGGGTACGAGCTATCACCATACCAAGCTGTTACAATATCTTGACTATATTCATTACATCCCGGTTACTTATTATTTTACCATTGGAAGTGTATACTTTTTTGTTTGTTTGTTTGTTTTTTTGTGAGGGCATCTCTCATATTTATTGATCAAATGGTTGTTAACAACAATAAAATTCTGTATAGGGGAGTCAATGCTCAATGCACAATCATTAATCCACCCCAAGCCTAATTTTCGTCAGTCTCCAATCTTCTGAGGCATAACAAACAAGTTCTTACATGGAGAACAAATTCTTACATAGTGAATAAGTTCTTACATGGTGAACAGTACAAGGGCAGCCATCACAGAAACCTTCGGTTTTGCTCATGCAAAAGTTTATGAACTATAAACAGTCAGTTCAAATATGAATACTCATTTGATTTTTATATTTGATTTATATGTGGATACCACATTTCTCTCTTTATTATTATTTTTAATAAAATGCTGAAGTGGTAGGTAGATACAAGATAAGGGTAGAAAACATAGTTTAGAGTTGTAAGGGAGCAAATGTAGATGATCAGGTGTGTGCCTGTAGACTATGTGTTAATCCAAGCTAGACAAGGGCAATAAAACATCCACATATGCAGAAGATTTCTCTCAGAACGGGGGGGTGAGGTTCTAAGCCTCACCTCTGTTGATCCCCAATTTCTCACCTGATGGCCCCCCTGCGACTGTGCCTGTCTTAGGTTGTTCCTCCCTTGAGGAATCTTACCCGTCTCTGGCTAACCAGTCATCTTCCGGGGCCATACAGGGAAATGTAGAGTTGGTAAGTGAGAGAGAAGCCTTATTGTTTGAAATGGTTAGCTTTTTATTTCTTTGCATATTTATGCCCTGTGGCTTCTATGCCCAGCATTTGTCTTGAGGTATCTTTACCACTGGGAAGAATTATGATACTCGGTAAATTTGATATGAGGCACGAATTCTATTTAAGGGTTGTAATTAGGAAGGAAGAAGAAAAGCTATAGAAGTAGCAGGTGGAAGAAAACATGGGAAGATTGATTATTTCTTTGACATATCTTCTTGTAGAGTAACTTCAGCATGTATAGGTTTTAAGCTACTACTTAAATTGCGCACACACATTAACATAATAGGAGTATAGTTACATAACCAAAGCATACCTGTAATTACCAGCCATCTCCAGTGAAACCAAGAAAACCAGTTAGGCACCTTAGGCATTTGTGAAAACTTATCTATGATATGGTGGATATTGTCCAACTGAACTTGAACAGTCTGAGAGAAATCAGACAAATTAAAACAACCCATTCCTGGGGAATGTTCACATCCCTTATGTTCTTTTAACAGTAAATAGTCTGTAGTTGTAAGATTTTGGAGCGCTACAATTTGCACTTCTCCTAATTCTTGATTGAGTTCCAACAGTACAGATACAGTCAAATTTGTTGCTTCACTGCATGCACAGGCCAGCCCAGATATCTCCTTCCTCACTCCCATGGCAAGTCCAGGAACCGGTCCTCTGTCCATTTTTTAATTGGATTATTTGCTTTTTGTTTGTTCAAGTGCATGAGCTCTTTACATATTTTGGATGTCAACCCTTTATCGGATCTGTCATTTATGAATATATTCTCCCATACTGTAGGATGCATTTTTGTTCTATTGATGGTGTCCTTTGCTGGACAGAAGCTTTTCAGCTTGATATAGACCCACTTATTCATTTTTGCTTTATTTTGCTTTTGTTTGCCTTGCCCATGGAGATATGTTCATGAAGAAGTTGCTCATGTTTATGTCCAAGAGATTTTGCCTGTGTTTTTTTCTAAGAGTTTTATGGTTTCATGACTTACATTCAGGTCTGTGATCCATTTCAAATTTACTTTTGTGTATGGGGTTAGACAGTGATCCAGTTTCATTCTCTTACATGTAGCTGTCCAGTTTTGCCAACATCAGCTGTGGAAGAGGCTGTCATTTCCCCATTGTATGTCCATGGCTCCTTTATTGTATATTAAACTCACAATTAATAAAGTACAAAAGGAAGAACAAATGAGGCGCAAAGCCAGTAGAAGGAGGGACATAATAAGGATTAAAGTAGAAATAAATAAAATTGAGAAGGATAAAATAATAGAATCAATAAAAGCAGGAGCTGGTTCTTTGAGAAAATAAAGAAAATAGATAAACCCCTAACCAGACTTACCAAGAAAAAAAGAGAGTCTACACGTGTAAACAGAATCAGAAATGAGAAAGGAAAAATCACTACGGACACCATAGAAATACAAAAAATTATGAGACAATACTATGAAAAATTATATGGCAACAAACAGGATAACCTAGAAGAAGTGGACAACTTTCTAGAAAAATACAACCTTCCAAGGCTGACCCAGGAAGAAACAGAAAATCTGAATAGACAAATTACCAGCAAAGAAATTGAATTGGTAATCAAAACACTACCTACGAACAAAACTCCAGATGGTTTCACTGCTGAATTTTTTCAAACGTTTAGTGAAGACCTAATAATACCCATCCTCAAAGTTTTCCAAAAAGTAGAGGAGGGAATACTCCCAAAATCATTCTACGAGGCCAACATCACTCTAATACCAAAACCAGGCAAAGAGTACAAAAAAAGAAAATTACAGACCAATATCCCTGATGAACATAGATGCAAAAATACTCAACAAAATGTTAGCAAATCGAATTCAAAAATACATCAAAAAGATCATCCATCATGATCAAGTGGGATTCATCCCAGGCATGCAAGGATGGTACAACATTCTAAAATCCATCAACATCATCCACCACATCAACAAAAAGGACAAAAACCACATGATCATCTCAACAGATGCTGAAAAAGCATTCGTCAAAATTCAACATCCATTCATGATAAAAACTCTCAACAAAATAGGTATAGAGGGCAAGTACCTCAACATAATAAAGGACATATATGATAAACCCACAGCCAACATCATACTTAACAGCGAGAAGCTGAAAGCTTTTCCTTTAGGATCGGGAACAAGACAGGGATGCCCACTCTCCCCACTTCTTTCAACATAGTACTAGAGGTCCTAGCCACGGCAATCAGACAACACAAAGAAATCAAGGCATCCAGATTGGCAAGGAAGAAGTCAAACTGTCACTATTTGCAGATGACATGATATTGTATATAAAATACACTAAAGAACCCACTCCAAAACTATTAGATCTAATATCTGAATTCAGCAAAGTTGCAGGATACAAAATGAATACACAGAAATCTGTTGCATTCCTACACACTAATGATGAACTAGCAGAAAGAGAAATCAGGAAAACAATTCCATTCATAATTGCATCAAAAAGAATAAAATACCTTGGAATAAACCTAACCAAGGAAGTGAAAGACTTATACTCTGAAAACTACAAGACACTCATGAGAGAAATTAAAGAAGAAACCAATAAATGGAAACACATCCCGTGCTCATGGATAGGAAGAACTAATATTGTCAAAATGGTCATCATCCTGCCTAAAGCAATCTACAGATTCAATGTAATCCCTATCAAAATACCAACAGCATTCTTCAATGAACTAGAGCAAACAGTTCTAAAATTCATACGGAACCACAAAAGACCCAAAATAGCCAAAGCAATCCTGAGAAGGAAGAATAAAGCAGGGGGAATTATGCTTCCTGACTTCAAGCTCTACTACAAAGCCACAGTAATCAAGACATTTTGGTACTGGCACAAGAACAGACCCATAGACCAGTGGAACAGAACAGAGAGTCCATATATTAACCCAAGCATATATGGTAAATTAATATATGATAAAGGATCCATGGATATACAATGGGAAAATGACAGCCTCTTCAACAGCTGGTGTTGGCAAAACTGTACACTTACATTTAAGAGAATGAAACTGCATATAAATCAAGTATAAAAATCAAATGAGTATTCATATTTGAACTGACTGTTTATAGTTCATAATGCATGAGCAAAACCGAAGGTTTCTGTGATGGCTGCCCTTGTACTGTTCACCATGTAAGAACTTATTCACTATGTAAGAATTTGTTCTCCATGTAAGAACTTGTTTGTTATGCCTCAGAAGATTGGAGACTGATGAAAATTAGGCTTGGGGTGGATTAATGATTGTGCATTGAGCATTGACTCCCCTATACAGAATTTTATTGTTGTTAACAACCATTTGATCAATAAATATGAGAGATGCCCTCACAAAAAAAAAAAAAAAGTATACACTTCCAATGGTAAAATAATATGTAATGAATATAGTCAAGATATTGTAACAGCTTGGTATGGTGATAGCTGGTACCTAGAATTGTCATGTATATAAATGTTGAAGCACTATGTTGTACACCTAAAACTAATGTAATGTAATACCGTGTGTCAACCACCCTTCAATAAAAAAATAATTATGTACAATAAATAAATAAATAAATAAAAAGAGAATGAAACTGGATTGTCTAACCCCATACACTAAAGTAAATTTGAAATGGATCAAAGACCTGAACGTAAGCATGAAACCATAAAACTCTTAGGAAAAAACATAGGCAAAAATCTCTTGGACATAATAAACATGAGCGACTTCTTCATGAACGTTATCTCCCCAGGCAAGGGAAACAAAAGCAAAATTGAACAAGTGGGACTATATCAAACTAAAAAGCTTCTGTACAGCAAAGGACATCATCAGTAGAACAAAAAGACATCCTACAGTATGGGAGAATATATTCATAAGTGACAGATCTGATAAAGGGTTGACTTCCAAATTATGTCGAGCTCACACACCTCAACAAACAAAAAGCAAATAAGCCAATTAAAAAATGGGCAGAGGAGCTGAACAGACACTTCTCCAGAGAAGAAATTCAGATGGCCAACTGACACATGAAAAGATGTTCCACATTGCTAATCATCAGAGAAATGCAAATTAAAACCATAATGAGATATCACCTCACACCAATTAGGATGGCCAACATCCAAAAGACAAACAACAAATGTTGGTGAGGATGTGGAGAATGGGGAACCCTCCTACACTGCTGGTGGGAATGTAAATTAGTTCAACCATTGTGGAAAGCAGTATGGAGGTTCCTCAAAAAACTAAAAATAGAAATACCATTTGACCCAGAAATTCCACTCCTAGGAATTTACCCTAAGAATGCAGGAGCCCAGTTTGAAAAAGAGATATGCACCCCTATGTTTACCACAACACTATTTACAATAACCAAGAAATGGAAGCAACCTAAGTGTCCATCAGTAGATGAATGGATAAAGAAGAAGTGGTACATATACACAATGGAATATTATTCAGCCATAAGAAGAAAACAAATCCTACCATTTGCAACAACATGGATGGAGCTAGAGGGTATTATGCTCAGTGAAATAAGCCAGGCAGAGAAAGACAAGTATCAAATGATTTCACTCATCTGTGGAGTATAACAACAAAGAAAAAACTGAAGGAACAAAACAGCATCAGACTCACAGAACCCAAGAATGGACTAACAGTTGCCAAAGGGAAAGGGATTGGGGAGGATGCGTGGAAAGGGAGGGATAAGGGGGTAAAAGGAGCATTACGATTAGCACACATAATGTGTGGGGGGACAAGGGGAAGGCAGTATAGCTCAAAGAAGACAACTAGTGATTCTATAGCATCTTACTATGCTGATGGACAGTGACTGTAATGGGGTATGTGGTGGGGACTTGATAATAGGGGGAGTTTAGTAACCATAATGTTGTTCAAGTAATTGTACACTAATGATACCAAAAAAAAAAACAACTTAGGAACAAATTTAACAAAGGAAGTATAAAACATAGTTGAAAGAGATTAAAGATGACCTAAAGAGGTGGGAAGATATCCTTTGTTCATGGATTGGAAAATTTAATATTGTTAATATGCCAATCCTTCTCAAATTGAGAAGTTTACAAGCTGAAACTAAAATTCATATGGAAATTTAAGGAACCCTTGGTTGTTTAAAGAATAGCCAAAACAATCCTGAAAAAGAACAAAGTTGGAGGATTCACATTTCTCAGTTTGAAACTGAGTATAATGCTGTCAATCAAGACAATGCAGCACCGGCACATGCAGACACGTAGAGACTGAAGGAGAGCTGAGTGTTCAGGAAGGAGCCACTATGTCTATGGTCAACTGATCTTTGGTAAGATCACTGACTTTCCAATGGGGGAAGGACAGTTTCTTTAACAAATATTGCTGGGACAACTAGATATCCACATGCAAAAGAATGAATTTGAATTCTACCTCAAATCACATAGAAAAATTAAATAAAAATGGATCAAAAGGCCTAAATGTAAGAGCTGAAACACTGGAGAAAATCTTCATGGCCTTGTATTTGGCAAAGGATTCTTAAACCAGACACCAAAAGCACAAGCAACAACAAAAATAGATAAATTAGAGTTTGTCAAGTTTTATCTTTTGTACTTCAGGGGACACTATTAAGAAATTGAAAACATAATCCACAAAGTGGGAGAAAATATTTGCAAAGCATATATCTGATAATGGTTTAATATCCAAAGCATATAAAGAACTCTTACAACTCAACCATAAAAAGACAAGCCAATTCAAGAAGTGGGCAAAGGATGTGAAACAGACATTTCTCCAAAGATATTCTACAGGTCAATAAGTGCATGAAAAGATGTTCAACATCATTAGGGAAAATCACATAAAAACCATGACATAGTCACCCTCCAGGATGACTATAATAATAATAATAATAATGAAAGGACAGTAACAAATGTTGGCGAAGTTGTGGAGAAACTGTAATCCTTGTGCACTGCTGGTGGGAATGTAAAATGATACTGCTGCTGCGGAAAAGAGTATGGAGGTTCCTCAACAAAAGTAAACATAGAATTACCATATGATCCAGTTAATTCACCTCCAGGAATATACACAAGAGGACTGAAAGCAGAGACTCAAAGAGATATTTGCACACTTATGTCCACAGCAGCATTACTCCTAATAGCTAAAAAAGTAGCAGCAATCCAAGTGCCCATCAATGGATGAACATCTAAGCAAAATGTGATATATACACACACACACTGGAGTATTATTTAGCCTTAAAAAGTGAAGAAATTGTTAACATTATGACAAGGATGAATGTTGAGGACAGTGTTAGGTGAAACAAGCCAGTCACAAAAGGACAAATAACCCCACTTACATGAGGCCTCTAGAGCAGTCAAATTCAGAGAGACAGAAAGTAGAATGAATGATGGTTGCCAGGGGCTGGGGAGAGGGAGAGAGGAATAGGGAGCTTTTATTTAACAGGAATACAGGTTTGGTTTTGCTAGATGGAGACTTCTGTGGTTAGATGGTGGTGATGGATGCACAATGTGAATGCACTTGATGTCACGAACCTGTACACTCAAAAATGGTGGAGACTGTAAATTTTGTGTATTTTACTGCAATTAAAAAAAAAACCCCAGTACCTAGCATGTGTTCCAAGCAAGTCAGCTTCTTGTTACCTTCATCATACCCAAGTTTTTAAGACTCATGGTAATGAAGGAAAGAATACAGGATTGAAAGTAGAAGAGCATGGAATTGAAGTATGATTTTTTTTTTAAAGATGGAAGAGACTGAAGTTTTAAAATCCCAAGGTGAATAAGGAGAAGATGAAAACTTTCACAACAGAGGAGATAAATGAAGGCTTGTAACATGGAAGGCATTATGCACTGTGCTAGGCATCATGAATAGGTGTAGTGCAGTGACCACCATGACACACGTCATCATGCTGTGGGAGCAGAGGTTTCCTGGACGGACTAGTCTGGGAAAGCTCTCACAATGCAGTATGTCAGAGCTGAATCTAGAAATATTTACAAGATAACAATGACGAGGACAGTGACATTTATCAAACATTTATTACGGAGTACCAAATATTGTTCCATACTTTACATGCAGTTTCTTTTTTAATCCTCAATGTTGTGAGGATTGAAAAGACAAAAAGGAAATTGTGTGTGCATGTAATGGAGGGTTCAGGAGTGCAGCAAAGTGCAAGGAGTGTGTTAAGACTGGGCACAAGGAACAAACTGGGAGATGTCCCCAAAGTAAAGCAGGACTAAATTACAAAGAGCCTTCTATGACCGCTCAGGAGTTTGGAAATTATTGTGAAGATTATGGAAAGATTATGCACTTTTCTTTATATATGTATGTGTATATATACATACATATACACGTGTTTCATACACATATGTATACACACATGTATTTTTACAGTCTGGATACAATCCATTGTCAAATATGAGATTTGCAAATATTTTCTCCCAGTCTGGGCTGTCCTTTCATTCTCTCAACTGTATATGTGTACTTTAAATGGACAGACTATTTTTTAAGCAGGTTTAGATTTGCAGAAAAATTGAGAAGAAAGGGCAAATACATCTTTTCATCATATATCCTTTCACCACTCCCTTCTAGTTTCCTTCATTATTAACATCTTAGAAGTTTGGCATAGGTGGCACAACTGATAAGTCAATATTGGTATATTATTAAGTCCATAATTTATATTAGGGTTCACTCATTGTACTGTAGTTCCATGGGTTTTGACAAATGTATGATGACTTGTATTCACTATTATAGGACCATACAGAATATTTCAGCTCTAAATATTCCATGCTCCCCTGTTTATCCCTCACTCCCTGTATATCCCCTGGCAACCACTGATCTTCCTACTGGCTCCCTAGCTTTTCCTTTTCCAGAATGTCACATAGCTGTAGTCATAGTAGCCTTCCAGGTTGGATTCTTTCCTGCAGTAATGTGCATTTAAGGTTCCTTCATGTCTTTTCATGGCTTGACAGCTCATTTCTTCTCACTGCTGAATAATAATCCACAATCTACCTAGTCACCTACTGAATAACATTTCAACAAAGTATTTTCAAGTTCTTAATTTTGATGAAGTCAAAGTTTATCTAATTTTTTTATGGATTCTGCTTTGGTGTCGTATCAAAAAACCCCAGATTTTTTTCTAGGAATTTTATGGTTTTTAGGTTTCACATTTAGATTTATGACTTATTTTGAGTTAATTTTGTATATGAAGCAAGGTATGGATTAACATTTTTTTAAACATATGGATATCCAATTTTTCTAGGATCATTTTTTTTGTTTCATTAAAAAACTTTTATTGAAGTACCATTAATATACAACCTTACAATGGTTTCAAATACACAACAGTGGCTCAACATTCACCCATATTATCAAGTCTTCACCCACTACAGTACAGTCACTGTTCATCAATGTAGTGAAATGTTATAGAGTCACTAACTGTATTTTCCATAACGTACCAGTGACCAACCTATACTGTAATTGAGACATATTGTGCCCCTTAATCCCCTTCTCCCTTCCCCCTCCCCCATCCCCAACCCCTCCCCCTTGGTAACCACTAGTCCCTTCTTGGTGTCTATGAGTCTACTGCTATTTTGTTCCTTCTGTTTTGCTTTGCTTTTTGTTTGTTTGCTTGTTTGCTTTTTAATTTTTATTAAGGTATCATTGATATAAAATCTTATGCTCAGGTTTCACATGAGCAACACTGCAGTTACTACATTCCTCCCTATTATCAAGTCCCCACCACATACCCCATTACAGTCACTGTCCATCAGCGTAGTAAGATGCTATAGAGTCGCTACTTGTCTTCTCTGTGCTATAGTTCCTTCCCTGTGCCCCCCCTATATTGTGCATGCTAATCATAAAGCTCCTTAATCCCCTTATCCCTCCATTCCCACCCACCCTCCCCAGTCCCTTTCCCTTTGGTAACTGTTAGTTCATTCTTGGGTTCTGTGAGTCTGCTGCTATTTTGTTCCTTCAGTTTTTGCTTTGTTGTTATACTTCACAGATGAGTGAAATCACTTGGTACTTGTCTTTCTCTGCCTGACTTATTTCACTGAGCATACTCTCTAGATCCATCCACATTGTTGCAAATGGGAGGACTTTCTTTTTATTTTATGACTGAATAATATTCCATTGTGCGTAAGTACCATATCTTTTTTTAATTTAAGGTATTATTGATATACACTCTTATGAAGGTTTCACATGAAAAAACAATGTGGTTACTATGTTCACCCATGTTATAGTGTCCCCCCATACCCCACTGCAGCCACTGCCAATCAGTGTAGTAAGATGCCACAAAGTCACTATTTGCCTTCTCTGTGCTACACTGTCTTCCCCTTGATCCCCCTCACACCATGTGTGCCAAACATAAAACCTCTCAATCCCCTTCTCCCTCCCTCCCCACTCGTCTTCCCCCACCCCTCCCACTTGGTAACCACTAGTCCATTCTTGGAGCCTGTGAGTCTGTTGCTTTTTATTCCTTCAGTTTTGCTTCATTGTTATACTCTACAAATGAGGGAAATCATTTGTTACTTGTCTTTCTCAGCCTGGCTTACTTCACTGAGCATAATATTCTCCAGCTCCATCCATGTTGTTGCGAATGGTAGGATCTGTTTCTTTCTTATCGCTGAATAGTATTGCATTGTGTATATGTACCATATCTTCTTTATCCATTCATCTACTGATAGACATTTAGGTTGCTTCCATAGCTTGGCTATTGTAAATAGTGCAGCGATAAACATAAGGGTGCATATGTCTTTTTGAACCAGGGATCTTGTTTTCTTAGGGTGAATTCCTAGGAGTGGAATTACTGGGTCAAATGGTATTTCTGTTTTTAATTTTTTGAGACACCTCCATATGGCTTTCCACAATGGTTGAACCAATTTACATTCCCACTAGCAGTGTAGGAGGATTCCCCTTTCTCCACATCCTTGCCAGCATTGTGGTTTCTTGTCTTTTGGATAGTGACTATCTTAACTGGTGTGAGGTGATATCTCATTGTGGTTTTAATTTTCACTTTCCTGATGACTAGCGATGTAGAGCATTTTACTGGCCATCTGGACACAGATTTCTTCTCTGGAGAAGTGTCTGTTCAGGTCCTCTGACGTTTTTTAATTGGGTTATTTGCTTTGTGGGTATTGAAGCCTATGAGTTCTTGATATATTTTGGATGGTAACCCCTTAGCAGATAAATCATTTATGAATATATTCTCCCATACTGTAGGATGCCTCTTTGCTCTGCTGATGGTGTCCTTTGCTGTATAAAAGCTTTTAGTTTGATGTAGTTCCATTTGTTCACTTTCTATTTTGTTTCCCTTGCCAAATGAGATGTATTCAGAAAAATGTTGCTCATGTTTATATTCAAGAGATTTTGCCTATGTTTTCTTCTAAGAGTTTTATTGGTTTCACAACTTACATTCAGGTCTTTGATCCGTTTCGAGTTCACTTTTGTGTATGGAGTTAGACAGTAATCCAATTTTATTCTCTTACATGTAGCTCTCCAGTTTTCCTAACACCAGTTGTTGAAGAGACTCTTTTCTCCATTGTATGTTCATGGCTCCTTTATCATATATTAATAGACCATAAATGTGTGGGTTTATATCTGGACTCTCTATTCTGTTCCATTGATATATGGCTCTGTTCTTGTGCCAGTACCAAGCTGTTTTAATTAATGTGGCTTTGTAGTAGAGTTTCAAGTCAGGGAGCATAATCCTCCCAGCTTTGTTCTTTCTCAGGATTGCTTTGGCTGTTCAGGTTTCATATGAATTTTAGACTATTTGTTCTACTTCATTGAAGAATGCTGTTGGTGTTTTGATGGGGATTGCATTGAATCTGTAAATTGCTTTAGGTAGGATGGCCATTTTGACAGTATTAATCCTATCCATGAGTATGGTTTAGATTTCCATTTATTGATGTGTTTTTCAATTTCTCTCATGAGTATCTTATGGTTTTCAGAGTAAAGGTCTTTCACCTCCTTGGTTAGGTATTTTGTTCTTTTTGATGCAATTGTAAATGGAGTAATTTTTCTGATTTCTCTTTCTGCTAATTTATTGTTAGTATATAGGAATGCAACAGATTTCTGTGTATTAATTTTATATCCTACATCTTTGCTGAATTCAGTTATTAGTTCTAATATTTTTTGGTGGAGTACTAAGGGTTTTCTATGTATAATATCATGTCATCTGCAAATAGTGAGAGTTTAACTCCTTCCTTATTAATGTGGATACCTTTTATCTTTTTGTTTCGTCTGACTGCCATGACTAGGACCTCCAGTACTACGTTAAATAAAAGTGGTAAGACTGGGCATGCTTGTCTTCTTCCTGATCTTAGAGGAAAAGCTTTCAGCTTTTCACTATTAAGTATACTGTTGACGGTGTGTTTGTCATACACTGCCTTTATTATGTTGAAGTGAGTACCTTCTATACCCATATTGTTAAGTCCTTATCATGAATGGATGTTGAATGTCGTCAAATGCTTTTTCAGCATCTATTGAGATAACCATGATTTTTGTCCTTCTTGTTGATGTGATGTATGATATTGGTTGATTTACAAATATTGTACCATTACTGCATCCCTGGAATAAATCCCTCTTCATCATGATGGACGATCTTTTTGATGTATTTTTGAATTTTGTTTGCTAATACTTTGAGGATTTTTGCATGTGCATCAGAGATATTGGTCTGTCATTTTCTTTTTTTGTGTCTTTGACTGGTTTTGATATGAGTGATGCTGGCCTCACAGAATGAGTTTGGAAGTATTCCCTCCTCTTCTACTATTTAGAATACTTTAACAAGGATGGGTATTAGCTCTTCTTTAAATGTTTGATAAAATTCAGCTGTGAAGCTATATAGACCAGGTATTTTGTTTTTCAGTAGTTTTTTGATTACGAATTTGATTTCATTGCTGGTAATTCATCTGCTCAGATTTTGCTACTTCCTGGGTCAGTCTTGGAAGGTTGTATTTTTCTAGAAAGTTGTCCATTTCTTCTAGGTTGTCTAATTTGTTAGCATATAATTTTTTATAATATTCTCCAATAATTCTTTGTATTTCTGTGGTGTTCATTGTGATTATTCTTTTTACATTTTTTATTTTATGTGTGTACACTCTGTTTTTCTTGATAAATCTGGTAGGGGTTTATCTATTTTGTTTATTTTGTCAAAAAAACAGCTCCTAGTTTCACTGATTCTTTCTATTGTTTTATTCTTCTCAATTTTATTTATTTCTGCTCTGATCTTTATTATTTCCCTCCTTCTCTGACTTTGGGCTTCATTTGTTCTTCATTTTCTAGTTTCTTTGATTCTGAGCTTAAGACAGTTTACTTGGGATTGTTCTTCTTTCTTTAGGTAAGCCTGTATTGCTATGTACCCTCCTCTTAGAACTACCTTGCTGCATCCCACAGGTTTTGGGCTGTTGGTTTCATTTGTCTCCATGTGTTGCTTGATCTGTTTTAATTTAGTCATTGATCCACTGATTATTTAGAAGCATCTTGTTTAGCCTCCATGTGTTTGTAGGCTTTTTTGTTTTGTGTAATTTATTTCAAGTTTCATACCATTGTGGTCTGAGAAGCTGCCTGATACAATTTCAATCTTCTTTAATTTACTGAGGCTCTTTTTGTGGCCTGGTATGTGGTCTATTTTGGAAAATGTTCCATGTTCACTTGAAAAGAATGTATCCTGATGCTTTTGGGAGGAATGTTCTGTAGATACGTTAAGTCCATCTGTTCTAACGTAGTTTTCAGTGTCTCTGTTTCCTTATTTTCTGTTTGGTTGATCTATTGGTGTGAGTGGTATGTCAAAGTCTCCTAAAATGAAGATGTTGCAATCTATTTCCCCCTTTAATTCTGTAAGTATTTGTTTTACATATGTAGATGTTCCTGTGTTGGGCGCATAGATATTTATAATGGTTATATCCTCTTGTGGGACTGACCCCTTTATCATTATATTATGTCCTTCTTTGTCTCTTGTTACTTTTTTGTTTTGAATTCTATTTTGTCTGATACAAGTACTGCAACTCCTGCTTTTTTCTCCCTATCAGTTGCATGAAGTATCTTTTTCCATCCCTTCACTTTTAAGTCTGTGTATATCTTTGGGTCTGAAATGAGTCTCTCCCTAGGCAGATATAGATGGGTCTTGTTTTTTTATCCATTCTGCCACCCTTTTGATTAGTGCTTTCAGTCCATTTACATTTAAGGTAATTACTGGTAGATATGTACTTATTGCCCTCCTATTGTTTTATGGTTGTTTTTATCTCCACTCTTTTCCTTTTTTCCTCTCTTGTACTCTTCTCTTACTATTTGATGGATTTCTTTTAGTGTTGTGATTAGATTTTCTTTCTTGTTTTTGATGTCTATCTATTGTGGGCTTTAGATTTGTGGTTACCAAAGGTTCAAGGATAGCTTTCTTATTACCTAAAAATCTATCTTAAAGTGCTTACCCTATTTCAAACACAATCTAGAGGTACTTTTTTTACTCAATTCTTCTGCTTCCTCCTCCACAGTTTATATTAGGTGTCATATTCTGCACTTTTTGTGTATCACTTAACTGATTTGTGAGTAGTTGATTTAATTTTGTACTTGCTTGGTAACTAGTTGGTCTACTACCTTTACTGTGGGTTCATTTTCACTGGTGACAGCTATTCAGCCTTAGGAACATTTTCACCTACAGCAGTCCCTTTAACATATCCTGTAGGGCTGGCTTAGTTGTGGTGAATTCCTTCAAGTTTTGTTTATCTGAAAACTGTTCAATTTTTGCTTCAAATTTAAATGATAATCTTGTCAGATAAAGTATTCTTGGCTGGAGGTCCTTCTGTTTCATTACATTAAATATATCATGCCACTCCCTTCTGGCCTGTAAAATTTCTGCTGAGAAGTCTGTTGATAGCCTGATGGGGTTTCCTTTATAAGTAATCTTTTTTTTTCTCTTTCTAGTTGCCTTCACTCCTCTTTGTCCTTGATCTTTGCCATTTTAATTATTATGTGTCTTGGTATTGTCTTCCTAGGGTTCCATTTGTTAGGGGCTCTCTGAGCTTCCACGATCTGAGTGTCTATTTCCTTCCCCAGATTGGGGAGATTTTCAACAATGATTTCCTCAAAGTGACTGTCTATCCTTTTGCCTCCTTCTGGTACCATTATGCGAATATTGTTTCATTTGGATTGGCCACACAGCTCTTATTATTCCTTCTTTCCTAGAGATCCTTTTTTCTGTTTTTCGGCTTCATTGTTTTCTTGCTCCCTAATTTCCAAATCATTTACAACTTCTTCAACTTGTTAAACACTGCTATTAAATCCCTCCATTGTATTTTTCATTTCAGATACTGTATTCTTCAGCTCTAAGTGACTCTTTTACAGGTCATCTATCTTTCTGTTCAGGTCCTCCCTGAGATCTTGAATATTTTTCTATACATCTGTGCGCATGTTTATGACTTTTACTTTGGAGTCTTTATCAAGAACATAGGTGAATTCAGTTTCGCTCAGCCCACTTTCTGGTATTTTGTCTTATGGTTTTGTTTGGAACAAATTCCTCTGCCTTCTCATTTTTTGTGTTTCCTATGGAGTAATAGTTTTATGGACGAGGTGCCCTCTCGTGCCCGGAAGCTCAAGACACTTCACTTTCCAGTGCATGTGCTCCAGCTGTTGGTGTGCAGTGGGCAGCAAGCTTGTCTGGCTTGTAGTGATCTGATTTCAGGTGGGCGGTGTGGACCATCAGCTGGCCGTGTGTGCAGGGAGGAAACTCGGGACCATCCGCTGAAGTCGTTGTGGGTGGAGCTGCCCTCTGCCTGGCCTACAGCAAAGGCAGGGGGCTGCAGGCAAGTGGAACAAGCACCTGCCGCGAGGAAGGAGCTCCCAGGGCTGGCTCCTGTAGGCAGTTCCCCAGTTGGCATGAAATAGGTCTTAGAAAGCTGGGAGGGTCTCCCTCTGCCTACCAGCTGCAAAGCCTGACTCCACTGCTGGGCCGAGTGGGCCATCTGCAGGCCGCACGCTGCAGGGAGGAGCCTCAGGGCTGAGTTGCCAACAAGGAGGATATAGAGTTTCTGGGGTTCTCAAAAGTTCCCAAAGTGTTGGGCAGAGGGCAGGCTGGGGAGGTACTGTCCACCTGCCCTTTCTCCTGAGCAGAGAGCTCTGTGTAACCCTTGCCCCTCTGGTGCCTCTCCCACTGCCGGGAAGTCTTTCAAACTGCCCACTTTGCTTTTGTTGTTGTTGTTGGGGCACTGGTAGAGAGTGCCTGTTCTCCACAGGCAGCTGGAATCTCAGCCTCCCTCAGTGTTCTACCTATTTGTCCAGCCCCACCAATCACTAGAGCACGATGTCAGGTGGGTTTGTGTTCCTGGAGTAGACCTCCAGGGCCAGACGTTCAGCAGTCCTGGGATTCTGCTCCCTCCCCACTCTGTTCCTCTTCCTCCTGCCTGTGGGCTGGGGTGGGGCAAGGGCTTGGGTCCCAATGGATCTCAGCTTTGCCACTTTACCCTCTTCTGCGTGGTCTTCTCTTCTTTCCCAAATGTAGGTGGTCAGTTCTGCAGTCTTCAAGTCGTTTTCAGGTTTAGTTGTATTTGCTGTGTTTTTATGTTCTATACGATTTTGGGAGGTTTCTGCCTTGCCTTCTTACTCCACCATCTTTTTCCCAGAATCCTCTCCCAGCATCATTTCTTGAAAAGACTATCCTTTGTCCAATTACTTTTATTCCTTTGTCAAAAATCAACTGACTACATATATAACTGTGAGCCATTTTATGGACTCCATTCTGTTGGACTGATGTACTTCTGTATGTTTTTATCAACACCACATAAACATTGAAGTTGGGTAATACAAGTCATACAGACTTGTCCTCATTCTAACTTGTTTTGGCTATTCTAGTTCCTTTGCAGTTCCAAGTGAGTTTTAAAATCAATGTCAATTTTTAGAAAAAAGTTGGCTGGAATTTTGACAGGAATTGCTTTGAATATATAGATCACTTTAAGAAGTGATGTCTTAATACTGCATCTCCATATCTATGAATATAGTCTATCTCTCCATTAATTGTCTTTTTCTCAGCAAAGATTTTTTAGTGTGTTAAATCTTGCATATCTTTTTTCAAACTTATCCCCCAAATTGAATGTTTTTTAATGCTATTTTAAGTGGTAGTTTTTTCTAATGTCAACTTCTATTATTTGTTGCTAGTTAGTAGAAACAATGATTTATTTTTTGCATATTAAACTTGTATCTTGCAACCTTGCTAAACCCACTTGTTGTAGCTCTTTTTGTAGGTCCCATTTCATTTTTTACAAAGGGCAGTCTCAACCAAGGGCAATTTTGGCCCTCCAGGGACACTTGGCAATATCTGGAGACATTTTTGGTTGTGACAAGTGGTGTGTGTTTTTGTAATCTAAGGGGTAGAGGTAGTGGTACTAACTAAACATCTGACGATGCACCTGATGCCACCCCCTCACCCTCCATCCCCAACAAGGAATTCTCTGGCCTAAAGTGTCAACAGAGCCATCCACGGTTGAGGACTTGTGACACATATGACTATGTCATCTTCAAATAAAGAAGTTCACTTACTCCTTTTTGATTTGGAAGCTTTTTCTTTCTTTTTCTTGCCTTGAACACTGGCTAGAGTTTCTGGTACAATTTTGAACAGAAGTGGTGAGACCAGACAACTTTGGCTTGCTCCTGATCATAGAGGAAAACATTCAGTCTGTCACTATTTCGTATGTCAGCAATAGGTTTTTCGTAGATTGCTTTATTATGCTGAGAAAGTTTCATTTTATTCCTAGTTTGCTGAAAGTTTTTTCAAAAATCAGGAATGGATATCAGATTTTGTCAAATGCTTTTTCTGTATCTATTGAGATCATCTATTTGGTTTTCTTTTTCACTCAGTTAATAGTGTAAATTACATCGAGCAATTTTCAAATGCTAAGCTAACTGCATTCCTGGGATAAACTTCACTCGGTCATACTGTATTATCCTTTTTACATGGTGCTGGATTCAATTTGCCAAAAAATGTTTTAGAATTTTTGTATTTATGTCCGTGAAGGATATCAGCCTCTAGTTTTTCTGTCTTATAGTTTCCTTGTCAAATTTTGGTATCAGAATAATGTTCTTTATAGAATTAGTTGATTAGTATTTCCTTCCTTCAATTTCCTCTAAGAATCTGTGTATTGGTATTATTTTTTCCTTAAATATTTGGTGGAATTCCCAGTGAGGCCATCAAAGTTTGGAATTTTCTTTGAGGGAAAGTTTTTCACTCTAAACTAAATGCTTTAGCAAACAGAGCTATTCAGGTTATCTACTTCCTGAGTGAGACTTGGCAGTGTCTCTCGAAGAATGTTACTTTAGTCTAAATTGTTGAACATATTTACACAAAGTTTTCATGTTCTCTGATCTTCGAGCAATGATGTCATCATTCCCATTCATGATACTAATTTGTCTTTTCTTTTTCTTGCTCAAATCTGGTAAGAAATTTCTGTATTTTATTGATCTCAAAGAAGCAGCTTTGAGTTTCATTAGTTTTTGTTTTCTATTTCACTTATTTCCACTCTGATATTTATTTCCCTTTTTGTGCTTAAGAGTTTCATTTACTCTTATTTTTCTAGTTTAAGATGAATTCAAAAGTTATTGATTTGAGATCTATTTTCTAGTAGTGAGCTATATCCCATGTATTTTGAAATGCTGCATTTTCATTTTCATTCACTTCAAAATCCTAATTTCCCTTTCGATTTCTCCTCTGACCTATGGATAATTTATAAGTGGATCAGTCAGTTTCAAAATAGTTGGATGATTTTCCAGGTATTTGCTATTGATATCTAACTTAATTGCATGGGTTCAGAGATCATATTTGTTTCACAGCTCAGAATATTACCTGTCTTGGTAAATGTTCTTTATACATTTGAAAAATGTGTATTCTGCTGCTATTGTATAGAGTGCTCCATGTATGCCCATTAGGCCAAGTTGGCTGATGGTGTCATTCAACTCTACTACATCCTTGGTCATTTTCTGGTATTCTGGTACTTGTTCTACTATTTATGGCAAAAGGAGTATTGAAGTCTCCAACTACAGTTGTGGGTTCCTTTTTTCCTTGCAGTTTTATTAGTTTTTGCTTCATGTACTTTAAAGCTTTATTATTAAAATAAACAGGACTGTTTAGAACTGTTACATCTTTTAAATTTATCTTTATCATCATGAAATGACACTCTTAATTTCTGGTTAACATTCTTAGCTATGAAATCTCTTAGCTATGAAATCTACAGAGGAACAGGTTTGGGGATGAAGATAATAAACTCAGTTTTAGACAGGTACACATAGGGTGAGATATCTCAGAACAAACCTCTGAGAGTCCAGGACAGAAATGTGGCCGGGAGATACAGATTTGGGTTAAGATGTTACTATTACTACACTTCTAGTGCAGTGCCAGTGTAGAAAGGTGCTCCGTAAGTATTTATGAAACAGAAAGTCCAAATAGACTCTGGTCTCGAAGTAATTATACTACTTAGAAATCTCCATCTGACCATAGGTCACATGAGGATAAATTCATGGCATCCAAATTCAAAGAAGCCCTCAAACTGTCATGTTTTCTAATGAGTTATCCAGAAGGTTTTCTGCAACACCTATTTCCAGTCTTTCTCACACCGCTTAAACCTTTCTTGCCTCCTCTCTCATTCTCTATAGATGTTGTATCTTTCTTACCACAGTGAAAATAGAACCCATCAGAGAATTCCTTCACTTTCATTCCAATAAATGCAGTTTCCTGCAACTGAAACACATCTTCCACCCTCCCTTCCATAATGAAGAGTTCTTCCTATGTCCAAAGAGAATAACACTTCCCCTGTGCTCTGGATGGCACTCCCCTCCTATCTTCTAAGTGATCTCACCATCATTTCTCTCTCTTTTGTACAGCAAACCTCCTCTCTACTGGCTCCCTTCCATTCGCTGTAAGCTGCTCAAGGACCTCCCATCTTTCCAACAGGCCAATAACACATAATCATTACAGCTCCCACCCTCTATTAACCTTCCTGAGCTAACACCTCCACGTCTTCATTTCTTTGTTCTTCCACTTTCGGTAGTGTATATAGCTCCCACCCCACCACGCCAATGAAATTATTCTTGGCAAGGTCACCAACTTGATCTCATCTTTGCGAAATCCAGTGTACAACTTTTATTCCTTTATCTGATTGACTTTTTGGTGACATTTGACACTTCTGACCACCTTTTGTCCCTGGAAGCATCCCTCGACATCCTTGGTTCTCTCCGAGTCGCCAGCTTCTCCATACGCTGGTCTACTCTCTGAAGGCTCAAACCCCTTTCTGACTATGTTGTACCCCTCGGTGCTCTCTTCAACTCTAGGAGAGTCAACTGCCATCTGTAGGCCGAGGACAACCAAATCTCTCTCTAGTCTGGCCTCTTTCCTGAGCTCTCAGTCCTGACACTCCATTTACCAGACAAACGCTCTGGTTGGAAAAGCCACATGATGTGTGTGGAATTCTAGATGCATCACTTATTGACCTTGGCCAAGTAATGACATTACTGAGCATGTTTCTCAACCCCCAGAAAAGGGTGGGTGGGGAATAACGATACTGTCTTTTCCAAGATACTCTAGGGCCATTAATACGAGCTGCTGTATGAAAGTAAGCTGTAGGCAATAAGGCACCATATAAACTAAGCTGCCGCTTACCAAGGTAATGGCACATGGCAGCCTGCCTGGGAAGAGCTTTCAATGGCTTGAAATTCTGGGAGTGCTAAGATACTGGTGGGGCCTCTGGATTCTTCCTCAGTTTGGGAACGGATGCTCTCGAAGAGGCTGCAACTCACACGCCCAGCCCTGCCAGGCCGCGCAAGGGAGCCGCGCGCTGGGCCGGGACCGCCGCCGGGGGCAGCGCCGGAGTACTGGTAACACGCGGGGTTCTGGGCGCAGTCTCCCACAGAAGCTGGAAGACTGGGTTTTTAAAACGTAAGCTTTTCAGTCTTTCAGTAGCAACCAATTCAGTTTTTAAAAAGACACTTAAAAGGCCCCCCCTCCATGCCGAACAAGCCAGGCGCGCGCGCGCGGTGCCCCCCGGTTTCCTCGCTACAGGCGCCGGCACCTCGGCCGCCGGGGTAAAAAGCGCTTCTCGATTGCCCTGCGACCCGACGGCGACCCTCACGGCGCGAGCTGGCTGCGCCACGGAACCGCGGCGACAGCCGCAGAGACGCCCGAACGGGCACAGCTAGGGGCGCGGCCGGAGCCAACTACCTGGGCGGCGCCGCCGCCGCCGCCGCCGCCGCGTCTCGTCCGCGGGTCCGCGCTCGGCTCCGCCGCTGCAGCGAGATCGACGGCCGGAAGCCCGTCTCGCGGCCGGGCCTCTGCGCACGCGCCCCTCCCGGCGCGGCGGAAGTGAGGCGCCGGCGCTCTTCCGGTCTGCGGCGCGCCTCGCGAGCCTACGTAACGGCGCCGGGTGGAAGGCGGTGGGGCCCCGGGGCTGGCGGTCGCGGAGGCCCGGGCACCGCTGGACCCCGCGCCCGCGCCCGCCGCGACCGCCATGTCGCTGCTGCAGTCTGCGCTCGACTTCCTGGCAGGCCCGGGCTCCCTGGGCGGTGCTGCCGGCCGCGACCAGACTGACTTCGTGGGGCAGACGGTGGAGCTGGGCGAGCTGCGGCTGCGGGTGCGGCGGGTCCTGGCCGAGGGTGAGGGCCGGGAGCGGAGCGCGGGGCCGGGCCGGGCGGGGGCCGTCCGTCCGCGGGGAGGGTCACCGCCCGGGGCGCGGTCAGGCGGCGGGCCCGGAGCGACCACCGAGGGCGAGGCCAGGCCTGGGGCCGGCACTTCCTTGCCGGAGGCGTGGCGGTCGGTGCGGCAGCGTGGGAGGCTACGGCAGGTGGGAGGAGGTGGTGCTGGTGGTGGGAGGGGGGCTTGGGTGAGGGCCCGCGGGGGAGGCGGAGGGAAGGGGACCCGGAAGGCCGAAGGCGGGGGCCTGAAGGCGAGCAGAGCTGCCGGGCGGGTGTCGGTCGGCTCTTCCTTCACATCCAGGGCCGTGGTAGGGGGCGGGGGCAGCCCTGGACCTCTGGACGTGGGGCCGGCGCCGCTCAGTGCGCAGGAACTTGGGCGTGGGTGATCGTGCACCTCGGTGAGGGTGGTGGCGGGCCTACCCTCCGTGGGTGTTGTGACGGACAGACGGCGAGCCCCGTAACTCGGTGCTGTCCTCTTATTACTCCCTGAGCGTTCTTGTGACCTGTTTGCGAGTCCGCGTAAACTGCGGCGAGTGGAGCTAACAGTTATGACCTGTAGCGAACTTGCAGGTTGGTCTGGTCAGTCACGGAGGAATTTCCAGGTCAGTCCTTCGTCAGCTTCGCTTCTGCATGCCGTTTCCAGCTTCGGGAATGTCCTCTCTCTTCCTCACACAGAATTTATCACCAACATCGGTGACAATCCATTCTCTCCTCTGTCTTTTCCTTACGTTTTTTCTGTGGTGCCCACAGGGGTACGTCAGATTTCGCTAGTGGTGAAGCTTACCTGCTAAACACAGTTGACTTTGTGGCTGGTTCTGAAACGACTATTCTCCCAGATGAGTGCAGGCGCGGGAGAGGCGCTGCTGGAAGGACCAAAGCTCTCTGCTGCAGGTTCAACCTGTCACGGTGGCCGCCGCTGCTGCCATTTGTGCTCAATTTGAGGTGGGAAACCTGCTGACCCTTCTGATGTCCTTTTCCTAAGGGCTCGAGGGGGATGTTCTGGCTGCAGCTATATCACACACTTTTTCTCCACTATGGTAAAAAAAGACTTTGGGTATGATTTGGAGAGGAGACGCAGGCTCTTTCAGAGAGGGGCCAGTACCTCTACTAACATTCCAAGTATAGTTCTCTCACTTTCTTTAGAACAAGAGCTCCCCCAGTTCAGTTTATTTTTCCTGAAAATACCAGATGATTGTCTTGGTTCTGAAAGAAATTCACAGTGGACATCAGGTGGCTTCTGCCTTGTGGAACTTAAAATTAGACACACTCCAATGACAGGGCAGTCCAGTGCAGGGCCAAGGGCCAGGAGGGGTAATCACAGATGGGAGACGATTCGCCTAAACAAGGAAGCTCCTGCCTGTCACTTAACACCAAGGATGAGGGACAGGAAGTGTGACCAGCTGCTGTGGTTGTGTGGAAGAACCTGTTCCCTTTGGCTCTCTGGGCAGGCAGGAGGTGCCGGCGAGTAGTGCAGCCAAGATTCCCTCCACTTGAGCTCAATATACAGCTCTCAGCTGTTGAAGCCTCTTTCTAAACTGAAGTGATGAGAAACCTGCATGAAGTCTGTCACATAAAACAGCACCTTCAGAACATAGGCTGTGGGAATTCAAGCAGTCTTGTGTGAATATGGGGAAGACCACAGACCCCAAACAGTTTCAGAATTCTTAGTTTTTGAAAGAGACTGTGTATTCTGTATGTCCTGGAATACTCCCATAGGGGTTGGGGAAGTACTTGTGATCAAATACATTAATATATCTATAATTAAATGAGTAAGTGTCCTCACTGTGGGATAATTCTTTAAATAGCTGCATATCAGTTCATGTCAGGTGTCACCCCAGATCAATTTATGCTAGATTAGGTTTTGGTGTCAAATGACTTAAGGAAAAGACATCAATTTTCCTACCTTTTTGGGGTTTGTTCCTGTAACATAAAATGAGTTGTGGGGCAGAACTGGAGCCAGATAGCTCTCTAATCTTTGCAACATTTGTTCTAAGTTTTCTTTCTTTTCTTTTTAAGCAAATTACTGGGAGTACCTGCCCTGTCAGAGATGTCCATCCCAGTGGATTCTTGAATGCATGTTTTGTGTTCTCTTGTTTGGGATTCTATGTGATCTTGCTTCCTGCTGCCAGAAAGGGTAACTGAGGTGCATCACTGCTGCCAAGAACAGTGTTTCTGCATGCAGAGCAAGTCCACTGTCCAGCAGGTGCTCCCTGCTGACCAGGTGGTGTATGGCCAGGTCTTCAGAAACTGGAAACAAGGACGCACAGCTTGTGATTTGAGTGTAATCAGGCACGTGTGTTTGGTTAGAGGTCACATGTAATTTCAGTCAGTCAGCACCTACTTGCTGGAACGCTTGAGTGCCACGCTTCCTATCAGTGTCTTTGATAAACCTGATGTGGTTCCTGGTGAAGAATTTGTGTTCTCTCTGTGGTCAGCACAGGCCTGAGAGTCCATGGGCATACCCCCCACAAATCCCTGCCTGCCTGTTTGCAGTTCTAGCCCTCTGCCCTTCTGCTTTTGGAGGGCTCCTCCTTCCTCTGCAGAATGTTGGGTTTGGTGAGGGTGCCCAGACTTTGGTGTTGACTGGCAGTCTCGAATTGTGCGATTGTCACAACTCTTTGCTGGAGGTTCTGGAAACCTCCAGGTTTGTGTGATCTCAGGACATCCTCTACACAGATCCACAACGTAGCGCATTTTAGGTTGATTTTAAAAGATGGGTCATAGCACACTAACAAAGCACACCCCTCTTTCCATCTAGGAAGCGTGACAGCCCTGAGCCCTGAGCCTGGTAGTCTTGTGCTTTCTGAGTGCTTCTTGACCATCACAGTTTTATGGTCTATTTGCACCTGCCGCTGCACACAGAGGCCTAAGTGCAGCTCTGTTCTCTCCCAGGGAGGGGTGCTGAGTGCATGTCCTCTCTTCTGCAGACACCCCAGTGCACAGCACCAGGGCTTTGGGCAGCTAGTTCTAGTCACCTGCACAGTCTGTGCCTTTGCCTGGTGATTGCCCTCTCAGCTCTTCCTGCCTACCTCCTGCACCTACAGGTCAGCCCCCTCGCCCAGTGACTAACACCAGTATGAAATAGCAATGATGTGTTATTCATGGGTCAGCTGTATGTCTGTTCTTGTGTGCGCGTAGTAGTGTATCTGTGGTTGAGTTCGTCTTTCCTTGATGCTATGTTCAACACTCTTTCACCTGCTTATCAGCCAGATTGTATGTCTTTGTGAAATGTCCAGGTCTTTTTTCCATAATTTATTGCACAGGAGTTTTGGGAGTTTCTTATTGTTCTGGCTGTAAGTCCTGTTTCTATGTAACGCTTGTGTGTGTGTCTGTGAGGACAAGGAAGAAAGCTGCACGTGGGCCCCCTGCCATCCCCGGCCAGGCTGCCTGCGGGGGCAGGGGCTCGGCCTGGGCAATCGAGGTGTCTGCGCATTCCTAATTACAGAACGCAAATTTTGAAATGACAGTGGATGGCAGTGTCTTAGCAGTGCCTGGCATTCATTCCTTGGTAAGTGTTACATGTCAGTGTTGTTGTTTTTATTTAAGCTTTTAACTTTGAGGTACTTGTAGTTTACGTGCATTCAGTTGCCAGAAATGATGCAGAAAGATCCTGGCACACTTTACCCATTTCCCCCAGGGGTGACATCCTGAGAAACTAGAGTCAATGTCACAACCAGTGTCTTGACGTTGATGCAATCAAGACAAGGGTTTCCACCCAGGAGGATCGTGTGTGTCCTTCTGCAGCCACCTCCTCTTCCTTACACCCTGGAAACCACGGAACTCTGTGGCTGTGTCATTAGAAGGTGATCGTTATGTAAACGGAATCATATCTTATGAGCCTTTTGGAATTGGCTTTTTTCACACAGCGTGAGTGTCTGGAAATCCACCCAGGCCGCTGTGTCCGTAATTTGTCTTGCTGGAGAGTATTCCGCGGGGTGGATATACCGTAGGTCATGTAAGCACTCGCTCACCTGCTAAGGGTCGTGGGTTGTTTGCAGTGTTTCCCGCTATTAGAAATAGAGCTGGTGTGAACGTTGGTGTGCAGGCCTTTATTTTTCTGGGACAGATGCCCAGGAGTGCACATGCTGGTCATAAGGTAGTCGCATGTTTCTTTTTTTTGGAAAATTGCCTGCCTGTTTTCTAGAGTGGACATGCATCTTTACATTCCCACCAGCAGTGGATGAGTGTCTTAGTCTGGCTGGGCTGCCGTGACAACATACCTTAGACTGGGTGCCAGAAACAAATTTATTTTCTCAGTTCTGGAGGCTCAAAGTCCGCGTTGAAGGTGCAGGCAGGGCTGTTCCTGATGAGGCCTCGCCCATCGGCTGGCAGGTGGCCGCCCCTCGGTGTGCATGTGGGGAGAGCTGCTCTTCTGCCTCTCCTCGTAAGGACACCGGTCCTATTGTCCCAAGGACCAGGGCCGCACCCTTATGACCTGGTAACTAATCGCCTCCCAAAGCTCCCTGTCTCCAGGTAGCCACAGTGTGAGTCAGAGCTTCGTGTGGAGTTTGGGGGGACCGAGGTGTGTTCAGGTGCTGTCGTCCTCACCAGCATTGTGCACTGTGTTTCTATTTCATTGTCGTGATGGGTGTGTAGTGATACCTCATTGTAGCTTTAATTTGCGTTTCTCTGAAGGCTATGTGCTCACTTCCCGCTGTGCGTCCTCATAGATGAACAGTCTCTTCACATCGTCTGCCTGTTTTCTAATTGTAGTTTTTTGAGTTTTGAGAGCTCTTTATATATTCTTGGTACGAGTTCTCTATCAGATATGTAGTTTACAAGCATTTTCTGTCAGTCTGCAGCTTTTCAGCTTCTCATCAGGGTCTTTTTGAGACACAATGTGTTTAATTTTGATGAAGTCAACTTTGTCGCCTCATCCTTTTTCTGTCAAGTCTGGGGCCTCCCTGCCCCTCTGTGGCTGGCAAGGGTGTTTCTCCCACAGGTTCCATAGTTCACATTGGTACCCTCTGCGTTAGCTGTCATGTTGAGGCCGGAGTTTGTTTTGTGGCCTTGTGGGCGCCCCGCCCTTCCTCCACTGGATTGCTTGACATTATCATCAAAAATCCCTTGGCATATTGTGTGTCCCAAGTTCTGGGACTTTGCCGTGTTGTTCCATTGTTCTGTGAATCTGCGTCTCCACCAACACCACTCAGCCTGGAGTACTGTAGCTACATAACCAGTCCTGAAATTGGGTATTTTCTTTTTTAGTTAGGGAAAATTTCAGAAATGCATGGAAGTAGAAAGACTGCCAGAACAAATACCTGTCAACCTGCTATCCAGTATTAATAAATGTTAGCTTTTTAAACATCATATTTGGTCCAGATCTTTCTTAAAAATTTAAAAACATCACATCACTAAAGTCTCCATTGACTGTCAACTCCCGGGTTGCCTTTTCCTCCCCTCTTCAGAGGCAGCCACCACCACAAATTTAGCTCATGGACTCCTGCCATCTCTCTGCATTTTGTCCACACATGTCCATTAACTGTGTAACTGCTTTTGGGCATTCTGCATTCTACTCGAGCACTGCTTTTCACATAGGATTTTGTTCTTGTGATCTGCCCCTTGGCTTGGTGCATGTTGTGACTGCCCACAGTGTGGCAGGTGCCACTGCCTCACTGAGCGCAGAGCCCAGTGAGAGGCTGTGAACTGGTGTCCAGATGAGTGCATAACGTGGGGTCTGATGCAAGAAAATGTGGAGAAGAAGAACAGAACTGGGGATGGGGAGTGGCTGGGATGGGAGTGAGTTGAGGAAGGCCCCCTCAGAAGGGACAGGATACAGAGCCCCAGCGACAGGAGCAGGTGAGCTGGGGTGGTGTGCAGGGCAAGGACGTCCTGGACATCTGGGGCTGTGAGGAGTAAGAAGGCCCTGGATGCTAACAGGCTTGGTGTTAGAGGAGAAGGTGCTGTCCAGAGGCCAGGGGGCAGGCAGGAGGACCTTGTAGGCATGCTGGGTTGCTCCATGGTGCTGGAAGTTTTGGTAGAGTCCTGCACAGTGCTTGTGTGGGTAAAAACAGTTCTAGCTCCTCCTTTCTGATCTTCATACTCTTTGCTTCTTTCCTAGCCTCCCTGCACTTACCATTGTCGTGTCACACTGTTGTGCTACAGAGCTGAGCGCAGGCACTTTAGGCCTCATGTTGGCTGTGGGCTTCTCACAGTTGCCGTTTCTCAGGTTGAAGAAGTTCCCTTTGATTTTTGCTTTGCTGAGAACTATTTTATTTTACTTTTTAAAAACAAGTGAATGGGATTTACATGTTAACAGATGGTCTCTGTGTCTAATAAGGTGATCACTTTCCCTCTTCTGTTAATGTCCTGTACTACAGTGATTTTTAAAAAAAAATGTTGAGCCAACTTTGCATTCCTAGGGTAAATCCTATTGATCATAATGTGTTATCTTTATTATGTATTGCCAGAATCACTTTGCTGGTATTTTCTTGAGGGTTTTTTATATCTATGTTAATGAGTGATTTTGATCTGTAATTGTGTCCATAATATGTTCTCTGGCCTCAAAAAATGGGCTGGGAATTGTTTTCCCCTCCTCTATCTTTGGAAAGATTTTGTACAAGAATGTTTTGCTTTTTTCCTCAAATACTTGATAGAATTCACTAATAAATCTGTTTCTGTATTTCACAGGTTTTCATTTATTTCCATATGGATTTATTATTTTAATGTCTTAACTGTGTTGAGATAAAAGTGAGATACATAAACTGCTCATATGTACGTCAGAACCCTTTAAATGTGTGTGGTTTATATACAGCTGTGTGACTATCACTATAAGCAAGTTAGTGAATATTCCCATTAGCTCTGAAATTTCCCTCCTGCCTGTTAAAACCCTTCCCTTCCCCTGCCCTTCACCCCTGGCAGTCTCTCATTTGCTTCCTATTAATATAGACCAGCTTGTATTTTCTCAGGTCTCTTGCAAGTGAAGTCACACATACCTACCCCTTGCCCTAGCTCTTCCCCTCAGCACCGTTGTCGAGAGTCATTCACATGCTGTGTGTTGTGACAGTGGTCTCACTGGGGGCAGCCAGCTCACCCATTCACCATCGATGGATGTGTGGCCCTTCCCAGTGTGGGCAAATGAAGCTGCTCCGAACATTTTTGTACTAGCCCTTGTATGGGTCTGTGCCTTTATTTTCTAGCAGTGTAATGTCAGGGCCATACAGTGGGCCTATGTTTAACTTCTTAAGAAGTTGCCAAACTATTTTCCAAAGTGGCTGCAGCTAGCGTCTTAAACTCCCACAGGCAGTGCGTGAACATGACTTGACCTGATCAGCACTTGGTGTGGTCAGTCTAGGATTTTTTGATTATCTGATTAGATGTGTGGCAGTGGCCTTGTGATTTGAATTGCATCTCCCTAATGGACAATAATGTTGAACATCTTTTCATGTGTTTATCTGCCACCTATGTTTGGTGAAGTATCTTCATGTATTTTACCCATTAAAATTTAAATTGTTGTTACTGAATTTTGAGTGCTCTTTAAACATTTTTGGACAAATCCTTTATCTGGGCTATGATTTGCAAGATCCTATTAGTGGCTTGACTTTTCATCCTCAAAACCCAGAAGTCCTTTAGTTTGGTGAAGTCCATTTGTTGTTTTTTGCTTATAGGTCATACTTTGATTCTTTTCTCTAAGAATTCTGCCTCACGCAGGGTATGTAGAAATACAGTTGATTTCTTCTGTTGCTCTAATGTCCCATGACTTTCTTAAACTCATTAATCAATGATAGCAGCTTTTTTGAAATAGGTTTCACAAGATTGTCTACAGAGACACTTTGTTGTCTGGAGAGAAGAACATCTTTACATTTTTCTATTCAATCTGGATGCCTTTTATTTCTTTTTCTTGCCTGATTGCACTGGCTGGGACCTCCAGTACAACACTGAAGAGCAGTGGTGAGAGCAAACATCTTCACCATGTTCCCGACCTTAGGGGAGACGGTGGCTCTTCCACGGCCAAGTAGGATATTGGTGTGGGTCTTTCATAGATGCTTTTCTGCAGATTGAGCAAATTTCCTACTGTTCCCCACATGCTGAGAGTTTTTAATTTCACGATGTTATTTTCCACTGTAGGAATCTAGAAAAAGCTAAGCAAATTAAACCTAAAACAATTCGACAATTTTCAAATGTTTAACCAGCTCGACCTACTTGTGATATATTACCCCTTTTTATATATTGTTGAGTTTGATTTGCTAACATTTTATTTTATTGGAAATTAAGAATGTGCCAAGAATTCTTCTGTCCATGTTCACATGTGATATAAGTCTGCATGTTTGATGTCCTTTTCTCTTCTGGGTATTAGGGCAGTGCTGTCCCCTTTTTATTGCAGACATTGGTCATTTGTCCTGTATCAGTCTGTCTCTTGCTTTCCTTCTCATTCTCTTATCAATCTATCAGGAATTTATAAATTTCATTTATTTGTCTCCTGAGAGCTGGCTTTGGTTTTGTTGTTTTTTTTCCATTTTTTCCCTCCTTAATCTCTGTTCCTGTTTATTTCCTTCCTGCCTCTGAAGCAGGAAATTTAAAAGATGGTATTATATAAATTGGGCTGTTATTTTTGTGGAAAACAAATTGTTAGCCACAAGCCCTGTTTGTATTTTACTTAGTAAAGATATGTCTAAAGCTTAATATTAAATAAAGTCGTGGCACTGAATTGATGTGTGTGTCTTTCTAATTTACAGGAGGGTTTGCATTTGTATATGAAGCTCAAGATCTGGGAAGTGGCAGAGAGTATGCATTAAAGGTAATAAAAGACTGTTTTTATGTGGGTGTTTGGTTGAAAGAAAATCTAAGTTTCAGTGTTCCAGAGATTTATGTCTGTTATTTAGCTTGTGTTTATTTTTTACAGTCCATTTGTCCTCTTTGTCTCCTGTGGTGGTGAAGCCTCCAGCAGTTTTAGAGGGTTTTAAAGCCATGGTTTCCAGCTTTGGGGTGAAGACTTGGTGGGTTGCTTGGGGGCAAGCTGTGACTTCACAGAGCCAAAACAGCCAAAATAAGGGGTCCAGAGATTCCAAGAATATAAAAGCCACCTGTGCCAAATGTGCATCTGGAGCACATGTATAAATGATTTGTGGTGGGACAGTGGGGAGGAAACTTCAGTTTTGTCCCCAGATATGGCAGAAGGCCCAGCCAGGCTGTGGGCCGCAAGTGGGCCTGTTCTGGGTGAGCAGCACGCCAGTTTGACTTTGGGGGTCCAGAATATAGACCCACGTCTCTGCCAGTGTCTTCCCTCATTTTCCTTGTCTTATTTTCTCTAGCCTATTTGGAGAAAAAGCTTTTATTTTTAGTTTTTGTGTCGTTCAGTCAAAAAGGACCATTTTCAGGGGTCTTTAGCCTTCTGTCAGGTTTTTCCACAGGTCAGGTGTTAAAATTCAGCTAAATGGATTAAGCTCTTAGATGTAGAGTAGAAAGCAAACACTCTTTTAACCTTTTTTCTTTGTTACTTCCCAATACAGAGATTGTTGTCCAATGAAGAAGAAAAGAACAGAGCCATCATTCAGGAAATTTGTTTCATGGTATCCTTTTCCGTGGCCTGAGAGCGTGGTGCTGTGGGGAGGCCTGCGTCTGGGCTGTGGCTGCAGCTGCCTGGAGGCTGCTCTCCCATGTTCTCTTTGGTGTGCTAAAACTGACCTTTTGCCTTCGCTGGACCTACTTGTAGACTGTTTTTAATAAAAAGAAGTTTTCCTCCTTGTTCTTCACTCCCAGGGTAGTTCAGTAGCTTCAGGAGTAGAGGCGTAGTTTGTTCCCTGGAGGTCTCTGTGCCCAGGGGGTGGGCCAATTGCCTGCTGTCTTCCCCACAACCACCTGATGCCATGCCCTCCAGTGCCAGGCCAAGAGCCATGCCCCTGGCCGTCGCCAGAGCCCCTCTCCAGGACTGGTTCTGCTAGGCCTCTGTGTCACTTCCCATCAGCCACCCCGCCCACCCTTCTGCCTTGCCCAGAGCACTCAGGCCACGGGGTTTCCACCCAGATGGTGGATTTGTGGGCTTCCTTGCCTTCTCTCCACTTGGCGCATGCTCACCCCAAGCTGGGGTCCTGCCCTGTTGTCAGATCTGTTCTCTCTTCTCTTGAAGCTCGTTTACTGTGACCCCTCCGGCTGCCAAGCCAGGGGTGCCCACGTCGCCCGCTGCTCCTCACGGCCCTTGTGCTGCACTGCACCACGCCATGTCCTCCGCCTGCTATCCTGCCTGGCCTGTGGGCAGGTGTGTGTGGCCAGCGTGGTGGTGGTCTCCCTTTCCCCTGCCTTCCCCTCCTGTCCAGTTGACTGTACCTGCTCTGTCCCTCATCTTTCCATTCTGCACTCAGATGGTAAGGTAACTGAACCGGTGTTATGGCTAGTGTTTTAATGTCTCATGTGCATTTGTTTTTAAATGTGCAGATTTACACTTTCTCCTTTAACAAGACCCCTGCAGAAAAAGCTTTCCGGCCACCCCAACATTGTCCAGTTCTGCTCCGCAGCGTCAATAGGGAAAGAGGAGTCGGACACGGGGCAGGCTGAGTTCTTGCTGCTCACAGAGCTCTGCAGAGGTAAAGCTCCCCTGCGTCTGCACCACGCTCTCCCACATTTGAACCGCCATGAGATACTCTCAGGGGATGTGTTGGTCGTAGTGGAAAGAGGAGGCTGGCAGTCAGGAAGGGCGGGCGAGAGGGGCTTTGATCGAGCTGCCACTGCCTCAGCCCCAAGGGCCATGCCTAGTCCAAGATGTGGTGTTCTTGGAAGGGAGATTCCTGAGTCTGTTGGTAGGAACCAGAGGGAGCTGGATGCTTCTGGAGAGTCCTAGGGGCACAGTGATCCACATGAGGGTCCGAGGGTGGTGCCAAGGGAGCTGTGGAGCTGGATGCTGGTGCCTGGCTCCTAAGGCACTGTTCTGTGTGCCTGAGGTAGATGGGGGCTTGGCCTCTGAGCCGCTTCCTGTGGGTGAAACGGCACACAGTTGGGGGTGTCCACCCTCCTGGTCTCCATGGGGAATGCCAGAGGGCCCCGAGAACAGGGTTTGGGTAGGACCCACAGGGCCCAGTGAGCACAAGAGGCCTGGCTGGAAGGGACTGGAGGTGGTGCAGGAGTCTCCAGACATGTGAGTGGAGTGTGAGCATGTGTGCCTGCCAGGCTTCAGGCAGTGTGTGTAGGAGGAGGGGACACACACTGTGGCCACCATGGGCCAGGGAGGCAGAGCAGAGGGGACTGAAACAGGTGAGCCCCTGGGAGGACACAGTGCAGGCAGCCAGGCCAAGAGCTGTGCCCGCAAGCAGAGTGACGATGGAAGGAGAGGTTGGGGGCAATGGAGGCAGGTGTCCCAAGAAGAAGCATGCTGCAAAGAAGAGCAGAAATGGGGACATTGTAGCTGGCAGGAGACAGAGGTCCCCTGCGAGGACAGGCTGGCCCCCCACCAGCTCTCCCTTTGTTGACCTTGAGTGTTGGTGCTCCGAGCCCCCGCGTCCAGCGTGCGGGCCTGGCGTTCCTGCGGCAGGGTTACTAGGGACTTGTCAGGTCGGGGGCTGTGTGCCCCTCTGCGGCCCCACCCCTCACACCAGACACAGGGCCTCCTGGCACAGGGAGGGGTAGGAAGCAGGACCTTCTGGGAGGAGGAGGGACGGGGCGCTGGTTCCCCTGAGGGAGGGCCTTTGCGGCGGCCCCTCCAGATGCATACCCATGGGAGCCTACAGAAACCACCTTCCTGGTACCCTTGGGCCTGACCCTCCACAGTTCCCGCCCAGCCGCCCTGCCACCTATGGAATAATTATTCTCAGACTCCTCTGAGTTCTCAGTGCCAGAGGCCCCACCCTGTGTGTGCTCCTCCCTGTTTCCCCAGCCAGCCTGGCAGTCAGTTTGCCACTCCTGCCCTGGGCCCCTCAGCAATGCTGTGGGGGTTTGTGCCCCGCCTGCATTGCAGGTGGCCAGGCAGTCTGTTCCTGCGCATGCCCCACCCCTCCAGAGGGCCCCTGTTCCTCTGGCAGGCGTGGCTGGGAGGGGATCTCTGAGGTTATCCAGTGGAGTGAGAACCAGGCGGGCTGGTGCATGAGCCTGGAGGGTGTGCAGATCCTGGGGGAGCCACAGCAGAGGAGGCCTCGGGGTGAGGCGTAGGCCTGTGTGGGAACCATGGCCGGATCGCCAGAGTGCAGACTCCATGGTAGGTGGGTTGCTGGGCACGAATATGCAGGTCCTGAGCTTTGAGATGCCCTTTGTTTTTAAAGTTGAAAAGGTGACGTGTTTCTGTGGGGAATCCAGACACAGCAGATGTGTGAGGCACCTACATTGTCACCCCAGGCCTTACCCCCCTTCTAGGAAAGTTGAAGTCTTCACGTTTAAAAATAGCAACTGTGGCCCACCTAGACAGAGCACATAGACCCACCTAAGTCCACAGGTTGGGGTGGGGTGGTTCCACATGTAGGGGAACAGGAGGCCAGGGAAGGCTGCACATGCAGATGGGCCAAGTTGGAATGGCTCCCCGGACAGTGAGGAGCCCAGAGCTGAAGGAGGCAAGGGAAGAAGGCTGTCCCAGCTGAGGGAGAGGCACGTGCAGAGATTCAGAGGCAGGGGTGAGGGGAGGCACTGGCTGGAGGCGGAGTGCAGGGTCATGGCACAAGTTGCAGAGAGCGCTGGGTGCCAGTGTGGGGCCTGTGGGAGTGGTAGCCACCTTGGTTTGCACTGTGTGGGCCTGGAGGGGCTGAGGCAGTTGGGCTGGGCCGGGCGGAGGGTGGGCTCTCAGCAGAAGATCTGCACGGTGCCATGGGTAGGAATGGACGCCCTCTCTGAGAACAGGACTGAGGGTCCTGGGGCAGCCTGCAGAGGCCAGCAAGAAGCTAGGGAGTGGTGTTCCATCAGAGAGATGGCATGTGGTCATGGAGGGAGCCCCCAGCCCAGCTTCAGTGGGCAGGGCCTGCGCATCACGGGGCCCCTGGGCTGGGGTGGGGGCAGCCTCGCAGTCCCCGGCTATGCTTAGAACATGCTCAGTTCTGCGGGCAGCCAGCATAGCATGTCGTGCATGTTTGCTGAGACTTTATGCCAACATGCAGGGGACTGCATATTAGCTGTGGAGGCCACAGGAGAGACACGTGTGTCTGTGGCCATTCACGCCTGGCCTCGCGGGGCAGCAGGCCTACGATGGACTCTCAGCAGCCTCGTGCACAAGTGCTGCCTGCCATCGGTGTTCCCGTGTGGGGCTCGCGTGTGCAGTGCTGAGCTGGGGGCACTTGGCCTGGCTTCCCCAGACGTGCCGTTGCTGCCTCACTCAAGGGGCCGTGGGGTGGCCTCCCAGTCAGCACCTGCCCCATCTGGCTGGGTGGCGTGCCAGCTCCTTGGTGATGGGACTCATTCTCTTTTAGGGCAGCTGGTGGAGTTCTTAAAGAAAGTGGAACCGAGAGGCCCACTCTCATGTGATGCCGTCCTGAAGATATTCTATCAGACATGCCGGGCCGTGCAGCATATGCACAAACAGAGGCCGCCCATCATCCACCGGGACCTCAAGGTACCAGGGCCGGGGCACCTGGCATCAGAGCCCCGGAACCTCCTCCCCTCTGCAGTGTCAGGCTTGGCTGATGCATGTGGGTGTCCCTCCCCTGTCCTGGCCCTGGGAGGCCCTCACACCTGGCTGACCTCCTGCGGTGTGGAGCTTCCCGGGTCCTGCCCCCTTCCTGGGCTCGGGCTCCCACTCCTGCCTACCTGTCCCCACCCACCAGCCCTTTAGTGGCTGCAGATGACTAGGAGGAAAGCCACTGTTCCTGGGTTGCTCTTGCTTCTGTGGGTTGGTGACCTGTCCCTGGGCAGATGCCCTGCCAGGTGCGTCCAGGTTCTGGGCTCCCAGCCGCTGGGATCTCCCTGCCACCTCCCCTGGGGTCTGCAGTGCTGCACTGCAGGAGGACCAGCATTGCCCTACCTGCTGTCGTCCTCCAAACCACCCTTTTCACCTTGTCAGCTTGCTGGGGGGAGTGGCACTTAGTGGCTTTGCCTTTTCCTGGTCCCTAATGCAGTTGAATGTTTTTGTTATGTTTGTGGCCATCAGACCTTGTTCTTCAGACAACTTGGATTTTATTTTGGCTTTTCTGTGTGTTGGATTGTTTCTGATTAATTGGTGCTCCTTGTATATTCTCACGAGAGGCTTTTTAAAGTTGCCAGTGTAGCCAGTATCTGCATATGGCTTAGTTTTCATTCTCTTTCTTGTACCTTTGCAAAACCTGACACTTTGTGGAAATGATCCAGCATCCATGAAGCTTGTGTCCCACCCTGGGCAGTGTCTCCAGGTAGCAGCTCCCTCCCCCCCGTTCTCCTTGCTTGTAGTCGTGGTTTAGCTGAATTTAAAAGATCCCAGATGTCATGCCATTTCACACCCAGATACTTCAGTGCACAACTCTGGGAAAATAAGGGTATTCTTTCCTAATGCAAGTGCCATCATTACTTCAGCAGCATTTAAAACCCCCTGGTTTCCTTCAGCGTGATGTCTCCTGACTCTGCTGGTGTGGGACAGCAGCTTCCCCTGATGGGCAGCTGTGGCTCTTCCTTCCCAGGCTCAGCCTGCTCCCTGGTGGGGGGACACCCTGTCTGTGGGGGGCCACGTCTTCATTTAGATTTGAACCTTGGACCAGCCTGACCTTTTTCTTTTGTTCCCTGATCCAAAAGGCCCACTTTAAGGTGACTGGTTGGCAGGTGCTCCCATTGCAGAAACCACTGCCCTGGACTGTGTGCCTCCAGAGCTGTGAGGGCGCATTGGGAGGACCCCGGGGCAGGAGTGGTCCTGTGCATGAGAAGCCCTTTTCTGTCCCCTCATGGGCCAGCTCAGTTGACTGGTGGGCTGGGTTTTCTCATGGCACCAGGACTCTAGTTCACGTGGCACATGCGTGCTTATGTGTGTGTGGTATTCACTAAAGAACGTGAGAAACTAGAAGGCTGAGAGTATCTGTGAGCTTGGTCTGGCTCTGATGTACCTTGTCTGCTAAGTGCCTGTGAGCAGCTAGGGAACACAGCAGCCAGACCAGCGCTGGGGTTCCCTTCCGTGCTCCCCGGAGCAGGGCAGGCAGGCCACAGGGTTGTGGAGGCCATCGGGACACAGGGTCCCACTTCCTTGTGCTGTGTGCATGGCTCCCTCGACACTGCAGGCTGTGATGTCTGGTTTGAAGGTTTGTCCATCTTGGGTAGCCCATGCATGGTGGAGCACTTGTGGGCTCTGTTCCTTGGACACCTGTGCCCCTTAGGTTGCTGGAGGGTGTCTGCTGTGGGCCCGCAGCAGCACACGGGGTCCCACTGAAGGGCTTTGCTGGTGCTTGGTGCCGCTGGTGTTCACTCGACTGCTTGTGAGGGCTTGGTTGTATGTTCCTCCCATTAGTGGTGTCAGCCTCTTCGTGTTTGCTGGCATTTGCATCTCCCCTGAGGGACGTGCCCAGGAAGGTGTTTGCCTGGTTTCAGTGGAGCTGTCACTTCCATTTTAATTTGCTTGATGCCTGTGCCTGGTGGGTAGTGCCCTTTGGTTGGGCCATTCTTGCTCCAGCAGCACTGCTGCCAGCCACCCAGCACACGCAGACCTTTGTGTCTTGTGAGGCGTCCTAGGCACATTGTCTTCGGAGGCCCATGTCAGCCTTTGCATTTGGGGCTGTGCCTTCTCTTCCATGGGTTGTCTGCTCTCCCGGTGCTATGGCTGGTTGGCGGCCCTTAGCCACCTCCCCAGGTGCCGCTGCCACCTCGCTACTGGTGTGGTGCTCGCTGGCTCGTATCCTGGGCTGCTGGGGGTCCTGGTCCGGGGCCCTCTGCCTCCCTTACCGAGCCTCACGGTGCAGCTTAGGCCGGGCTCTCCAGGGTCAAGTGGCTCTTTTTGGCTCCCTGTGTCTTATGTAAGATTTTGAATCAGTTTGTTAGATTCTACCCAAAAAATTTTGGGGATGTAAATGGAAATGCCTTTCTTTCCCAGAGTGGGGGTTGACAGAAAAAGCAAAGGGCCAGACTAAACATGTCAGCTTTGCAGGCCACAGGGTCTCTGCCAGCACGCCACATAGCAACGAGGCAGCCACAGGCCCTGTGGGGGCATAGGCCAATAAAGCTCCCTGAGGCTGGGGTCTTGGCATGTTAGTCTTCTGCTGATTTTTTCCCAACCCTTTAAATGTGTAAAACCTGTTCTTAGCTCATGGCTGCAGACGTAGGCAGTGGCTGGAATTGCCGTGGGTGATGTGCCTGCCCTGCAGTGTCAGTGGGTTTGTACCTTTCCTGGTAGGGATGTGGCCTCACTCTCTGTTTATTTTACATAAAAATTGGTATCAGTAATTTAATTTTCTGTATATCTTTTGTTAAGAGTCCTGGGTTCATGGTATAGTTGAATTTTTTTCTGATTTTGGTATCATTAATGTACAATTACATGAGCAACATTATGGTTACTAGACTCACCCCATTATCAAGTCCCCACCACATACCCCATTACAGTCACTGTCCATCAGTGTAGTAAGATACTATAGAATCACTATTTGTCTTCTCTGTGTTGTACTGCCTTCCCCATGTCCCCCCCAATACATTATGTGTGCTAATTATAATGCCTCTTTTTCCCCCTTATCCCTCCCTTCCCATCCATCTTCCCCAGTCCCTTTCCCTTTGGTAACTGTTAGTCCATTCTTGTAGTCTGCTGCTGTTTTATTCCTTCAGTTTTTCCTTGTTCTTATACTCCACAGATAAGCAAAATCATTTAATGCTTGTCTTTCTCCGCCTGGCTTATTTCACTGAGCATAATACCCTCCAGCTCCATCCATGTTGTTGAAAATGGTAGGATTTGTTTTCTTGTTATGGCTGAATAATATTCCATTGTGTATATGTACCACATCTTCTTTATCCATTCATCTACTGATGGACACTAGGTTGCTTCCATATCTTGGCTATTGTAAATAGTGCTGCAATAAACATAGGGGTGCATCTGTCTTTTTCAAACTGGGCTCCTGCATTCTTAGGGTAAATTCCTAAGAGTGGAGTTCCTGGGTCACATGGCATTTCTATTTTGAGTTTTTTAAGGATCCTCCATGCTGCTTTCCACAGTGGTTGAACTAATTTACATTCCCACCAGCAGTGTAGGACAGTTCCCCTTTCTCCACATCCTTGCCAACATTTGCTGTTGTTTGTCTTTTGGATGTTGGCCATCCTAATTGGTGTGAGGTGATATCTCATTGTGGTTTTAATTTGCATTTCTCTGATGATTAGCGATGTGGAGTACCTTTTCATGTGCCTGTTGGCCATCTGAATTTCTTCTTTGGAGAAGTGTCTGTTCAGCTCCTCTGCCCATTTTTTAATTGGCTTATTTGCTTTTTCTTTGTTGAGGTGCATGAGCTCTTTATATATATTTGATGTCAACCCTTTTTGAGATATGTCATTTATGAGTACATTCTCCCATACTATAGGATGCCTTTTTGTTCTACTGATGGTGTCCTTTGCTGTACAGAAACTTTTTAGATATAGTCCCACTTGTTCATCTTTGCTTTTGTTTCCCTTGCCCGGGAAGATATGTTTATGAAGCAGTTGTTCATGTTTATGTTCAAGAGATTTTTGCCTATGTTTTTTCCTAAGAGTTTTATGGTTTCATGACTTACATTCAGGTCTTTGATCCATTTTGAGTTTACTTTGGTGTATGGGGTTAAACAATGATCTAGTTTCATTCTCTTACATGTAACTGTCCCGTTTTGCCAACACCAGCTATTGAAGAGGCTGTCATTTCCCCATTGTATATCCATGGCTCCTTTATCATATATTAATTGACCATATATGCTTGGGTTTATATCTGTGCTCTCTAGTCTGTTGCATTGGTCTGTGGGTCTGTTCTTGTGCCAGTACCAAATTGTCTTGATTACTGTGGCTTTGTAGTAGAGCTTGAAGTTGGGGAGCATAATCCCCTCAGCTTTTTTCTTCCTTCTCAGGATTGCTTTGGCTATTCAGGATCTTTTGTGGTTCCATATGAATTTTAGAACTATTTGCTCTAGCTCATTGAAGAATGCTGTAGGTATTTTGATAGGGATTGCATTGAATCTGTAGATTGCTTTAGGCAGGATGGCTATTTTGACAGTGTTAATTCTTCCTACCCAAGAGCATGGGATGAATTTCCATTTATTAGTGTCCTCTTTAATTTCTCTTAAGAGGGTCTTGAAGTTTTCAGGGTATATGTCTTTCACTTCCATCATTTGATTTATTCCTAGGTATTTTATTCTTTTTGATGCAGTTGTAGACAGAATTGTTTTCCTGATTTCTCTTTCTGCTGGTTCATCATTAGTGTGTAGGAATGCAACAGATTTCTGTGTATTCATTTTGTATCCCGCAACTTTGCTAAATTCAGATATTAGTTCTAGTAGTTTTGGAGTGGGTTCTTTAGGGTTTTTTATGTACAATATGATGTCATCTGCAAACAGGGACAGTTTGACTTCTTCCTTGCCAATCTGGATGCCTTCTATTTCTTCATGTTGTCTTATTGCCATGGCTAAGACCTCCAGAACTTTGTTGAAAGAAGTAGGAAGAGTGGGCATTCTTGTCTTGTTTCCAATCTTAAATGAAAAGCTTTCAGCTTCTCGCTGTTAAGCATAATGTTGGCTGTGGGTTTTTCATATATGGCCTTTATTATGTTGAGGTACTTGCCCTCTATACCCATTTTGTTGAGAGTTTTTATCATGAATGGATGTTGAATTTTGATGAATGCTTTTTCAGCATCTATGGAGATGATCATGTGGTTTTTGTCCTTTTTGTTGATATAGTGGATGATGTTGATGGATTTTCGAATGTTGTACCATCCTTGCATGCCTGGGATGAATCCCACTTGATCATGATGGATGATCTTTTTGATGTATTTTTGAATTCGATTTGCTAATATTTTGAGTATTTTTGCATCTGTGTTCATCAGGGATATTGATCTGTAATTTTCTTTTTTTGTGGTGTCTTTGCCTGGTTTTGGTATTAGAGTGATGTTGGCCTTGTAGAATGATTTTGGGAGTATTCCCTCCTCTTCTACTTTTTGGAAAACTTTAAGGAAGATGGGTATTAGGTCTTCAGTAAATGTTTGATAAAATTCAGCAGTGAAACCATCTGGTCCAGGAGTTTTGTCCTTAGGTAATTTTTTGATTACCAGTTCAATTTATTTGCTGGTAATTTGTCTATTCAGATTTTCTGTTTCTTCCTGGGCCAGCCTTGGAAGGTTGTATTTTTCTAGAAAGTTGTCCATTTCTTCTAGGTTATCCCATTTGTTACCATATAATTTTTCATAATATTGTCTTGTAACTTTTGCATTTCTGTGGTGTCCGTAGTGATTTTTCCTTTCTCATTTCTGATTCTGCTTATGTGTGTAGACTCTCCTTTTTTCTTGATAAGTCTGGTTAGGGGTTTATCTATTTTGTTTATTTTCTCAAAGAACCACCAGCTCCTGCTTTCATTGATTCTTTGTATTGTTTTATTCTTCTCGATTTTATTTATTTATGCTCTAATCTTTATTACGTCCCTCCTTCTACTGACTTTGGGCTCCACTTGTTCTTCCTTTTTTAGTTTTGTTAATTGTGAGTTTAGACTGTTCATTTGGGATTGTTCTTCTTTCCTGAGGTAGGCCTGTATTGCAATATACTTTCCTCTGAGCACAGCCTTCACTGCGTCCCACAGATTTTGCGGTGTTGAATTATTGTTGTCATTTATCTCCATATCTTGCTTGATCTGTTTTTATTTGCTCATTGATCCATTGGTTATTTAGGAGCATGTTATTAAGCCTCCATGTGTTTGTGGGCTTTTTTGTTTTCTTTGTGTAATTTATTTCTAGTTTCATACCTTTGTGATCTGAGATGCTTGTTGGTACAATTTCAGTCTTTTTAATTTACTGAGGCTCTTTTTGTGACCTAGTATACGGTCTATTCTTGAAAATATTCTATGTGCACTTGAGAAGAACGTGTATCCTGTTGCTTTTGGATGGAGTGTTCTGTAGATGTCCATTAGGTCCATCTGTTCTAATATGTTGTTCAGTGCCTCTGTCTCTTTGCTTATTTTCTGTCTGGTTGATCTGTCTTTTGGAGTGAGTGGTATGTTGAAGTCTCCCAAAATGAATGCATTGCATTGTATTTCCCCCTTTAATTCTGTTAGTATTTGTTTCACATACATAGGTGATCCTGTGTTGGGTGCATAGATATTTCTAATAGTTATATCCTCTTGTTGGACTGACCCCTTTATCATTATGTAATATCCTTCTTTGTCTCTTGTTACTTTCTTTGTTTTGAAGTCTGTTTTGTCTGATACAAGTACTGCAACTCCTGCTTTTTTCTCCCTATTAGTTGCATGAAATATCTTTTTCCATCACTTCACTTTTAGTCTGTGCATGTCTTTGGGTTTGAGGTGAGTCTCTTGTAAGCAGCGTATAGATGCGTCTTGCTTTTTCATCCATTCAGTGACTCTGTGTCTTTTGATTCTTGCATTCAGACCATTTACATTTAGGAGATTATCGATAGGTATGTACTTATTGCCATTGCAGGCTTTGGATTCTTGGTTACCAAAGGTTCAAGAGTAATTAATTCTCTTACTATCCAACAGTCTAATTTAACTCACCTCGTATGGTATTACAAACACAACATAGAGGTTCTTTTTTTTTTCCTCCTTTTTCTTCCTCCTCCATTCTTTATATGTTAGGTATCATATTCTGTACTCTTTGTCCCTTGATTGACTTTTTGGGTAGTTGATTTGATTTTGCATCTGCTTAGTAATTAATTGTTCTACTTTGCTTTGGTTTTATTTCCCCTGGTGACATCTATTTAGCCTTGGGAATACTTCCATCTATAGTAGTCTGTCCAAAATGCACTGTAGAGGTGCTTTGTGGGAGGTAAATTCTCTCAGCTTTTGCTTTTCTGAAAATTGTTTAATCCCTCCTTCAAATTTAAATGATAACCTTGACAGAGGCACTGAACAACATACTAGAATAGATGGAACTAACACACATCTATAGAACTCTACATCTGAAAGCAACAGGATACACATTCTTCTCAAGTGCACATGGAACACTCTCCAGAATAGACCACATACTAGGCCACAAAAAGAGCCTCAGTAAATTCCAAACGATTGAAATCCTACCAACCAGCTTTTCAGACCACAAAGGTATAAAACTAGAAATAAATTGTACAAAGAAAACAAAAATGCTCACAAACACATGGAGGCTTAACAACATGCTCCTAAATAATCAGTGGATCAACGACCAAATTAAAATGGAGATCGATCCAGCAATATATGGAAACAAATGACAACAACAACACAAAGCCCCAACTTCTGTGGGACGCAGCAAAAGCAGTCTTAAGAGAAAAGTATATAGCAATCCAGGCATATTTAAAGAAGGAAGGACAATCCCAAATGAATAGTCTAATGTCACAATTATCGAAATTGGAAAAAGAAGAATAAATGAGGCCTAAGGTCAGCAGAAGGAGGGACATAATAAAGATCAAAGAAGAAAAAAATAAAATTGACAAGAATAAAACAACAGAAAAAACTCAATGAAACCAAGACCTTGTTCTTCCAGAAAATAAACAAAATAGATAAGCCTCTAGCCAGACTTATTAAGAGAAAAGGAGAGTCAACACACATCAACAGAATCAGAAACGAGAAAGGAAAAATCATGATGGACCCCCCAGAAATACAAAGAATTATTAGAGAATGCTATGAAAACCTATATGCTAACAAGATGGAAAACCTAGGAGAAATGGACAACTTCCTAGAAAAACACAACCTTCCAAGACTGACCCAGAAAGAAAATCTAAACAGACCAATTACCATCAACGAAATTGCAGCGGTAATCAAAAAACTACCCAAGAACAAAACCCCTGGGCCAGATGGATTTACCTTGGAATTTTATCAGACATACAGAGAAGACATAATACCCGTTCTCCTTAAAGTTTTCCAAAAAATAGAAGAGGAGGGAATACTCCCAAACACATTCTATGAAGCCAGCATCACCCTAATACCAAAACCAGGCAAAGACCCCACCAAAAAAGAAAACTACAGACCAATATCCCTGATGAACATAGATGCAAAAATACTCGACAAAATATTAGCAAACCAAATTCAAAAATACATCAAAACGATCATACACCATGACCAAGTGGGATTCATCCCAGGGATGCGAGGATGGTACAACATTTGAAAATCCATCAACATCATCCACCACATCAACAAAAAGAAGGACAAAAACCACATGATCATCTTCATAGATGCTGAAAAAGCATTCGACAGAATTCAACATCCATTCATGATAAAAACTCTCAACAAAATGGGCATAGAGGGCAAGTACCTCAACATAATAAAGGCCATATATGATAAACCCACAGCCAGCATCATACTGAACAGCAAGAGGCTGAAAGTTTTTCCTCTGAGATCGGGAACAAGACAGGGATGCCCACTCTCCCCACTGTTATTCAACATAATACTGGAGGTCCTAGCCACGGCAATCAGACAAAACAAAGAAATACAAAGAATCCAGATTGGTAAAGAAGCGAAACTGTCACTATTTGCAGATGACATGATATTGTACATAAAAAACCCTAAAGACTCCACTCCAAAACTACTAGAATTAATATCGGAATTCAGCAAAGTTGCAGGATACAAAATTAACACACAGAAATCTGTGGCTTTCCTATACACTAACAATTAACTAATAGAAAGAGAAATCAAGAAAGCAATTCATTCACAATAGCATCAAAAAGAATAAAATACCTAGGAATAAACCTAACCAAGGAAGTGAAAGACCTATACCATGAAAACTATGAGACACTCTTAAGAGAAATTAGAGAGGACACTAACAAATGGAAACTCATCCCATGCTCCAGGCTAGGAAGAATTAATATCGTCAAAATGGCCATTCTACCCAAAGCAGTATACAAATTCGATGCAATCCCAATCAAATTACCAACAGCATTCTTCATTGAACTGGAACAAATAGTTCAAAAATTCATATGGAACCACCAAAGACCCCCAGTAGCCAAAGCAATCCTGAGAAGGAAGAATAAAGTGGGGGGGATCTCGCTCCCGAACTTCAAGCTCTACTACAAAGCCACAGTAATCAAGATAGTTTGGTACTGGCACAAGAACAGAGCCACAGACCAGTGGAACAGAATAGAGACTCCAAAGATTAACCCAAACATACATGGCCAATTAATATACGATAAAGGAGCCATGGACATACAATGGGGAAATGGCAGTGTCTTCAACAGATGGTGCTGGCAAAACTGGACAGCTACATGTAAGAGAATGAAACTGGATCACTGTCTAACCCCATACACAAAAGTAAATTCGAAATGGATCAAAGACCTGGATGTAAGTCATGAAACCATAAAACTCTTAGAAAAACACATAGGCAAAAATCTGTTAGACATAAACATGAGTGACTTCTTCATGAACATATCTCCCTGGGCAAGGGAAACAAAAGCAGAAATGAACAAGTGGGACTATATCAAGCTAAAAAGCTTCTGTACAGCAAAGGACACCATCAACAGAACAAAAAGGTATCCTACAATATTGGGGAATATATTCATAAATGACAGATCCAATAAAGGGTTGACATCCAAAGTATATAAAAAGCCCACGCACCTCAAGAAACAAAAAGCAAATAATCCAATTAAAAAATTGGCAGAGGAGCTGAATAGACAGTTCTCTAAAGAAGAAATTCAGATGGCCAACAGACACATGAAAAGATGCTCCACATCGCTAGTAATCAGAGAAATGCAAATTAAAACCACAATTAGATGTCACCTCACACCAGTAAGGATCGCCATCATCAAAAAGACAGACAACAACAAATGTTGGCGAGGTTGTGGAGAAAGGGGAACCCTCCTACACTGCTGGTGGGAATGTAAATTAGTTCAACCACTGTGGAAAGCAGTATGGAGGTTCCTCAAAATGCTCAAAATAGAAATACCATTTAACCCAGGAATTCCACTTGTAGGAATTTACCCTAAGAATGCAGCACTCCAGTTTGAAAAAGACAGATGCACCCCTATGTTTATCACTGCACTATTTACAATAGTGAAGATATGGAAGCAACCTAAATGTCCATCAGTAGATGAATGGATAAAGAAGATGTGGTACATATACACAACGGAATATTACTCAGCCACAAGAGAAAAAACAGATCCTACCATTTGCAACAACATGGATGGAGCTACAGGGTATTATGCTCAGTGAAATAAGCCAGGCAGAGAAAGACAAGTACCAAATGATTTCACTCATATGTGGAGTATAAGAACAAAGGAAAACTCAAGGAACAAAACAGCAGCAGACTCACAGAACCCAAGAATGGACTAACAGTTACCAAAGGGAAAGGGACTGGGGAGGATGGGTGAGAAGGAAGGGATAAGGGTGGGGAAAAAGAAAGGGGACATTACGATTAGCATGTATAGTGTGCGGGGGGCCCAGGCGGGCTCTGCAACACAGAGAAGACAAGTAGTGATTTTATAGCATCTTACTACGTTTATGGACAGTGACTGTGAGGTCTGTGAGAGGGTATCTGGGAGGGTCTTGGTGAAGGGGAGAGCCTAGTAAACATAATGTTCTTCATGTAATTGTACATTAATGATACCAAAATACAAAAAAAGGAAAAAAAATGATAACCTTGCTGGGTCGAGTATGCTTGGTTCGAGGCACTTCTGCATCATTGCATTAAATACATCATGCCACTCCCTTCTGGCCTGTAAGGTTTCTGTTGAGAAGTCTGATGATAGCCTGATGGGTTTTCCTTCATATGTGATCTTTTTTCTCTGTCTAGCTGCTTTTAGTAGTCTTTCTCTATTCTTGATCTTTGCCATTTTAATTTTTATGTCTTGAAGTTGTCTTTCTTGGGTTCCTTGTGTTGGGAGATCTGTGCACCTCCATAGCCTGAGAGACTATCTCCTTCCCCAGATTGGGGACATTTTCAGCAATTACCTCCTCAATGACACTTTCTATCCCTTTTTCACTCTCTTCTTCTTCTGGTACCCCTGTAATGAGAATATTGTTCCGTTTGGATTCTCTCAATATTCTTTCATTCTTAGAGATCCTTTTTTCTCTCTGTGCTTCAGCTTCTTTGTATTCCTTTTCTCTAATTTCTATCCCATTTACTGTCTCTATTACATCTAATCTGCTTTTAAATCCCTCTATTGTATTTTTCATTTCAGATATGGAATTTCTCAATGATTGAATCTCCATCTTAAATTCGCTCTTGAGTTCTTGAATATTTTTCTGTATCTCCATGAGCATGTTTATTATTTTTATTGTTAATTCTCTTTTAGGCAGATTGGTGAGTTCAGTTTTATTTGACCCTTTTTCTGGGGTTTGTGGGATTTTGGTCTGAACCAGTTTCTTTTGACATTTCATATTTCTGTGTGGTGCCCACTAGTGCCCAGAAGCTCCAGTCTCTGGAGCTGCTCAGCCCCTAGAGTGAGGTTGGGGGCCATATGGGAGCAGAGCTGGTGCCTGGGGAGAGGAAAGATCTGTTCCCCGATTCCCATCTGCGGTGCCTGTCTCTGGTGTCAGAGCCAGTGGGCCGAGCACACAGGTGTCAGCCTCTGTGCTTGGCATGTCTAGGTGTTGTAGGCGGGGCCTCCCTCTGCCTGGCCTGACACCCGCGCAGTGACTGCCGGTTTGCGAGCCGGTGCCGGCAGGTAGGAGGAAGGCGCAGCAGGCTGCGTGTCACAGTGCGGGGCCTCGAAGTTCAGCAGGCAGCCAGGGGGATTCGGCGCCTGAAGCTCCCCCAAGTTCCCAACCAGCTGGGCAGAGCCACCCGGACAACCTCGTCCAGCTCTCCCCTCCCCCGCGCAGCAAGCTCCGTGCAAACCCCGCCCCTTGAGCAGCCCTCTCGCTAATGGGAAGCCTCTCAGACCGCCTGCCTCTCCCTTGTCCCAGAGCAGCCGGGTGTCATTCCCCTCCTCCACAAATGACTGGAATCTCAGTCTGTCAAGCACTCTGCCTGTTCCAGCTCCCCAGTCCCACCAACCTCCAGAGCACCACACAGTGTAGGTCTTTGCTCGCCAAGCAGACAGGCCTCCAGGGCTGGGTGTTCAGCAGCCCCAGGCTTCCCCCCCGCCCCCCTCCGTTTCTCTTCCTCCCGCCTGTGAGCTGGGGCGGGGGAGGGCTCGGGTCCCGCTGGGTCAAGGCTTTGGTACGTTACCCTGTTCCGTGAGGCCTGCTCTGTTCCTGAGGCCTGTGTGCAGTCTGGTGCAGCCTTCCCTCCTGTTGCTGTTCCAGGGTTAGTTGTATTAACTATATTTTCGTACTATATGTCATTTTGGGGGGAGTTCTCTGTCTCACCTCTCACCCTGCCATCTTGAATCTCCTGGTATAGTTGATTTTTAAATGGTATGTTAATTTTTTTCATCTTCTGACTTTTCTAAGGCTTTTGCTGTATATCCCACATTATTGATTGGAGACGTTTGATTTATGCTTGATTTTAACTTCCTATGTTTTTCTGAATTACCCATTTTTAAAGGTACACATACTGATTTTGATCAAAAATGTCTTAAGACACTGCATTTTCCCCTTTGTCAGAGGAGGGCCCCTTGCTGACTTTCCTTTGGGTGTGAGATGGCTGGCTGTATGTGCCCAGGACACCCATCCTGATGCAGCCCCATGATGCCCACAGTCTGGCTCTGGCACCCATTCACAAGGACTGTCTTCTGGAATCTTACAGGTGGAGAACTTGTTGCTTAGTAACCAGGGGACCATTAAGCTGTGTGACTTCGGCAGCGCCACAACCATCTCACATTACCCTGACTACAGCTGGAGCGCCCAGCGGCGTGCCCTGGTGGAGGAAGAGGTGAGCTGCACGGCAGGCCTGCTCCTTCGGGGCTCTCCTTGCCCGTGAGCCCCAGCAGGCTGCCCCTTCGGCTCGCGAGGTCCCTCCTTCCCCCGGACAGTGCTTGCTGTTGTCGGGAAGCCCTAGTTGAGGCATTGCCTTGCATCTCCATCACTCGCCTGTCCAAACGTCACCTCTGTATGTCATATGGTTTCTTCCTGTTGCATTTTTTATTGTGGGAAGACACCCAAGCCATTGGGGGTCACCGTCTGAACTCTTCTCAAGTGCACATTGTAGTGTGCAGCCCTCACGCTGTTCCCAGAATGCTGTCATCTTCCCAAATAAATACCCCTTAGCAGTGAATTTGCAAGGGAGCTTTGACCGCCCCCGTGGGACACCCGCGCAGACTGAGTGTGGTCTGTGTGCATGTGGGTAGGAGTTGGCACCACGTGTGGACACCCCACACGTGTGGCAGCATGGCCTGGGGGCAAAGGAGGGCTAGAGGCCATGGGGCGCCATGGCGCCTGCTTTCTGGGACCCTGAGCTGCATGGACAGATGGGCGTTCCTCTTCCGGTGGCTTGGCTTTCCCGGACAGACAGCTTAGAGTCACCTTATCACTAAGTGAGCCACGTGAGGCAGACGGCGGCAGTGAGGGCGGGAGGCAGGTCCTGCCACTGAGACACGCTGAGGAGAAGCCATCCTCTGTGTCCGCCAGTGTCTGTGTGAGGGGCCAGTCCTCCCAGGAGCCCAGACCAGAAGCGTGTGTCAGACAGTCCCAGACCCAGCAGGGTCTCACGGGTCAGAGCCTTCATGAGGAAATCGTTCCCCAGGAAGGGCCCTGTGTGGGTGCTGAGTATGGGGCGTCCTCGCAGTCGATGAGGAGCGAGGGAGGGCCCCCCACCCTAGGCCCTGGGCAGTGGCTCTGGCTGCCGGGCTCAGCACTGTGGGCGTGCAGCCTGCCCGTGCCACCTTGCCTGCACCAGAGCCCCTCACCAGGACTCGTGGAGCACTTGTTTCCCAGAGCATGCTACTCCAGGCTCAACAGCACCGATCGTGCCTCCACCTCTGGGTGGGGGTGGGGGCAGAGACCGCAGCCTGGGCACAGGCACACCTGTCCAGGCAGAGTGTGCGCGTGCACAGCCCGTTTGCGCTGACACACTAATGTGTCACGTGCTGACATGTTTGCTGCGTATCAACGCACCCGTCCTGTCAGAAATCATGCCTTTGTGCCAGCCCCTCCACCCAGGCCCACCCCCAGCATCTCGTCCGCCACCCCTTCTGTGTCTCCTTCCAGTGAGCTCAGCCCCACCTCACACAGGGAGTGTGTCCCCCCTCTCCTAGAAAAGAGTGAATCTCCTGGGGAGAATGCGGGACTCACCGTGGTTCCTCTGCCAGCCCCTGCGCAGCCCAAACCCAGAGTGTGCACAGACGTGGGGCGGTCCTGGCTTCGCCCCTCAAGCCCCTCTGTGCTGCACGGGCACTACACTTTGCTTTCACACCCTGAGGTTTGTCACCCCTGACTGCACCGTGGTCTCTGCTGCTCGTAACCAGGCCTGCTTGGCATCCCGCACAGTCTGCACCCTGCAGACTGGGCAATGGGCAGTGGGAGGTGTGATCTTCTATGTGCAGGGCATATTTTTAGGGTAGTCCTGAGTGCATATTGTGGGGCTGTACCACGTAAAAGAAGGGTATCACCAGGTCTAGTCATCGTGTAGGACAGAGTGGTCTGAGCCTGCAGCCAGACAGTGCCCCTCCGGCCACGCAGCACTCCGCCTTGCCTCTCTCCTGGTGCTGGGGTGCCTCTCACCTGGCCGAGTGCTGCGGTGCAGTTTCAGTGAAGCACCTTCAAGGCCCGCCCAGCTGCAGTCGTGCTTTCACCATGTCCAAGGAGGTGCGGGCCCTTTCTGGACACCAGCCATGCTGTGTGTGCGCCCAGCCTGGGGCTGTCCTTCTCAGGGCACTTGCTCTTGGAGAGCAGATCTTGGGTGAAGTTACCGCATTTGCCTTGAGTATTTTCCCTGCCCTATTGAGGTCATGGCACTGTTTATTACTTGCTCCTGCTGGAGTCTGGGCCTCGGGTCAGTGTGGGTGTTGGCCATGCCCCGACTTGCGGGGGCGCACAGGTGCTCATCTGTCCCAGATTCCGGCCTGTGTACCTGGGTCCTGGGTTTTTTTTTACATAAAAACCAAAACCAAATAGGTAAATTTAGTTCAGCTCTCTCCCATTAGAGAAGGCGCTGTGTCCACAAGAACTGATTGGGAGTTTTTGTTAGAACAGGGTTTCCTCTCATACACGCCAGTGAGCCACCTCATAGAGCTGTGTGTGTGCCACACTGGTCGAGGTTTCCTGTGAGGCAACATGCTTTTCCTGAGCCGACAGCGAGGATGCCCAAGTGAGCGCTGTGGCGGCTGCTCGGGCCTGAGAGGGAGGTGGGGGCAGGAAGCTGGAGAGGCAAGTGGGGGGGGGGCAGCCTGAGATCTTTCTGGAACATGGTGGGATGTGAATGCACATCATTCATAAATACCTGCAGTGTGCTTTGGAAAGATGCAGGGCATCAATGCAAAAAATACAGATTGATAGCACACAACTGTCTTTTTGAAATTAGATCACCAGGAACACAACGCCCATGTACAGGACGCCAGAAATCGTGGACTTGTACTCGAACTTCCCGATCGGCGAGAAGCAGGACATCTGGGTGAGGCTGCCCGTGGTGTGGTGCAGGCCGTGTGCTGCGCTGGGGCAAGGCTATCCTGCTGGCCCTTGGCCTCATTTTTCCTTTTCCTCTTTGTTTTTTCCTTGTTTACTTATGAGTCACTTGTGGCTGCTGTTAATGAGATGACGTGAGCAGAAATTGGGTGGGTGTGAGCACGGAGCTGAGACACGGCCCTGGCTGGGAAAGGTGTGCGGCCTGCAGGCTTGGCGTCCCGAAGCAGGAGCAGGTGCTTTCCTGGTCAGAGCTCTGTCGCAGGGCCTGGGGATTCACAAAGCTGTGGCTTGTGCACCTGGACACTAGACGTCTGTATGGCCTTGGAGCTTGATGCCAGCCTGACCTGGGGGTGGGGGGCTCTCAGAGTGGGGGCTGGGCCCAACCTCCTCCCTCACCTCTGAAGTCCTGTCCCTCTGGAGGAGGCCATCCCTGGTGGGAGTGGGCATTGTGCTGGCTGTGCTCCTCCCGGCATCCACTGACTCCACCCAAGGCACCAGGATGTGAGCTTGGGTGGCCAGCGGTGGGGGGCACAGTGCTGCGTTTGCCTGTTCCGTGTTATCGTTCAGCCTCCCGTCCTCCCTGTGAGCAGGGGAGCGACACTTCAGCCCCTAGACCGCTGACTGCCCCTGTGCCTCAGGACACATAGTCCAGACCTGCCAGCCGGGATCCAGAGCCGACTCCTCTGTGGGTCCATCCTGGCGCGGGCGGAGTAGCTTGGGACGTGCCAGTCGGCAGGATGCACGTGTTAGAGCCTTTCGTAATGGCGAGGGGCCCACGATACCAAAGCCCCACCACGTCTTCCCTTTCCAAGTCCTTGTTGACCCCAAGGGGTGTCCTTGGCACATCCCAGCAGGAGGGCACAGTGTGCCCACCAGCGTGATGGTCTAACCTTGTGCGCTTGGGGTTTGCCCTCATCTGGGCGTGTGGTGGGCCCCACTTGCTGCCAGCGGGATGAAGTGTCTATGCTGCAGGGTCACCGGAGCCTCACACACTCCTGGCTTCGGATGCTGTGGGTAACGGGGCTCCTACGCTCTATGGAAGCCCCGACTGACCCCATAGGTGAGGTTGCCATGTCCACTTATGCTTGGAGATGCTGGGGAAGAACGTGGAGGTGCCACCTTCCTCTGTGGTCACCCTGCCAGCCCCTGACCAACAGAGCCTGGTTGCTTGGATGTAGGAACTGCTCCTGCTGAGATGAGCGTTTGAGTAGAAAACAGGGCAGGGGTTTGTGTTTCCCTCTGACCTGGCACCAAGCAGTGGGAGAGCATGATCCTGCTTGTGGGTGCACACAGACCCAGCTATGCCCCCAGGGACCTGAGGTGGGGATGGCCGACTGCCCTCTGTCCCCCTCACCCTGCACCCTGCTCACCCCGTGTCCCACTCACTTCATGGCCCCTCACCCTGTGCCTCCTCATCCCAGCCCCGCTCAACCACTGCTCACCCCCTACCCTGCTCACCCTGGGCACCGTTCACTTCATGTCCCCCTCAACCCCTGCCTTGCTCACCCTCCACCCTGCTCACCCCCCACCCTGCTCACCCTGTGTCCCCCTCAACCCCTGTCATGCTCACCCTGTACCCCCTGCCCTGCTCAGTCCCCACCCTGCTCACCCCGTGTCCCCCTCATTCCCCGGCCCACTCACCCCCTGCTCACCCCTTGCCCCACTCACCCTGTGTCCCACTCATCCCCCACACCCTGCTCACCCCATGTCCTGCTCAACCCCCTCCCCACTTGTCCTATGCCCCCCTTAGCCCATGCCGCTGGCCTACTCGCTCCTGCCCTGTGCCCCCTGCCCCACTCATCTCTGTTCCCCAGGCCCTGGGCTGCATCCTGTACCTACTGTGCTTCCGGCAGCACCCATTTGAAGATGGGGCACGGCTTCGCATCGTGAACGGGAAGTACTCCATCCCTCCCGATGACACCCGGTACTCCGTGTTCCACAGCCTCATCCGTAAGTCAGCGCGGGGCCCGCAGAGGACGCCACCTGCCCACCACACCTGCCCGCAGCCCCCGTGAGGCTGTTCTGTGGCTCCCACTGGGCAGCCCCCCTTTGTGAGTCCGCAAATGGTCGGGTGCTTGCTTTGTTCCATCTGTTGTTGCTCCTCGTGTCACCATTTCCTCACTTGCTTTTAAGTGAGTAACATAAGTAGAGCGCGGGCCTCAGGTCTAAGCTCTCTGTGGGAGCCGGTGCTGCCTCTGCCGCAGGCGCTGCGCTGAGGGTCAACCCGGAGGAGCGGCTGTCCATCACAGAACTGGTGAACCAGCTCCAGGAGATCGCGGCCGCCCGGAACGTGAACCCCACGGCACCCATCGCTGAGGTAGGGTCTTCCCAGTGCCGCTCGTGATCACATGGGCTTGAGGGTGCTCTGAGACCTGCCCGCCTGAGGGCGGAAGCCTGGTCTTTCAGGGGCCCTCACAGCATGGCGTGGGGAGGGGCCCTCAGGCAGCCTGGGGTCCTGTGCCCTTGAGGGTGCCGCCCTGCAGGAGGGGGTCACAGGAGTCAGGGGAATGAATGGGAGCTGGGCTGCTGACCACGTAGTGCGTCTGCTTTTGATGGCCACTGAGCGTGCAGGACGTTCCTATGCCCGGAGCCAGGGCAGAAGATGAAATGAGGACCTGGTGGCCACCAGCAGCCATGGTTGTGAGGAGGGGAAGGCGCTGAGGGGGTGTGGTGGGGGGTCTGGTTGCAGGGGACGGCAGTGAGGCGGCAGCCCTGAGCAGTTGGCCTGGGGCTGCTTGAGGGGCCCATCACGGAAGACGCAGGTCCCTAGGGTCAGCAGAGGGTCAGTGGTGTGGGGAGGTGTCTGGTGTGCAGGCTGCTGGTGCCCACTGGGCTGGTGGAGATGCTGACAGACGGGCGCAGGCCGCCATTGAGTGGGGCTCCGAGCGCAGTCTGGCCTTAGCACTTGGAGCACCAGGGCTGGTGGGGGCCCACATCAAGCCCCCAGTAGCGTTTGCTCTGAGTCACATGAGAGCAGGTGGCCCCAGGGGAGGATGCAGGAGTGGAATTGGAACCCTGAGAAGAGAACCACGTGAAAGATCGGGCTGTGTCATTAAACAGGGCACATGACAAAGGGGTGGAAAAGAGCCACGTGGCGTCCGCAGGTGCCTCATGCTACAGCCAGGGCTTGAGGGGCTGTGAGGAGCACACGGTCACAGCGGGAGATGGATTCTTCTCAGAAACAGACAGAACAAGTACACAGAACTGAGACTTTGTGAAGAAAGGCAGTGATGTCGTAGACGAGTGTCGCCTTGCACTCAGGGTGTGCCCGCTATTGTTAAGGCCCTGGACACGAATGTCACCCACCTACGAGGTCACACAGAAGACGAGATCTCATCCTGCTCCGTGGAACTGATAACGTGTATGCCTCACTTTCTGAGCTCAACATGATAAAACTAACTCAGTAACCGCTTTTGTAAAAACCCCCAGAACCTTAAAGTGCGCTTCTCAATAACCTATAAAGAGAGTCACGAGCAGCCTATTTAGGGCTGTAGGAGGTTGAGGCCGTTGCCGGGGGGACTGTGAGGGGCCGCCCCGCCCCCTGACGTTTGGCTGGGCCGTGTGCTGCCAGGTGCTACAAGTGTCTTCAGGGCTTTGGACGCAGCCCGAGCTGAGCCTGACTGGGCCTGGGGCGGAGAGACAGAGGCCTTGGGGGCGTGTGTGCCCTGCGCCAGGTCCATCCCGAGCCCACGTGAGGTGGGCTTGTGCGACTGGCCCCCGCCCAGTGGGGCACGCTCACCGCTGCTTCCTGGGGCTGCACTGATGCCTGCCCGAGAGGTCCTGAGTGCCCGCTCAGCAAGTTGCGCGTGGGGATGTGTTTGTGCAGCCGCCCTCTGGTCCCAGGGGACTGCGGGGCATCACGGGAGAGCCCTCCCGTGGGCACGTGACCGTTGTGTGGGAGGGCATCCCTGGGTGGCCGCGTGCCTGGAGCTCACGGTGCTGTGCGCTGTCAGGTTCTTGTGGCGGGGAGTATGTGGACTGTGGCTCTGACCTCTGTGGGCTGACTCTGTGTTTTGGTCCTTACAGCTCCTGGAGCAGAATGGGGGCTATGGGAACACTGTGTCATGCCGGGGGCCCCCTCCTCCCGGGGGCTCCCCTGGTAGCAGCTACAGTGGAGGTGAGCCCCTACCATAGCAGTGGTGCAGTCTGACCATTTGCAGCTGTGGGCCCCGCCCGCCCCTTGGCCCTGGGGGTTAATGGCCCCCCGCACCCCAGACACATGAACCCTGTGGGGCTTTCGGCCTGGCAGTGACAGACTGCCTGGTCAGGATCGCCAGGACCACCTCGTGTTCACAGTTCCGGGCAGCTTCCAGAACCCTGCGGAGCAGACACGTTCAGGGCCACGGTCTAGGACAGGAAGGAGGAGAGAAGCACGAGGCCGGCGCTGGTGCTCTGTGGTGCCGCGGGACCCCCGGGGTGGGCCGAGCCCCGGCGCCCAGTGCACTAGCCTGTTGAGGCTGACTCAGTCTTGCCCATCAGAGGCCTGGCTGATGCACCTGACCCACGGCCCAGGCAGACGAGGGCATGCCTTGCAGCGCTGCAAACAGCAACGTTGAGGGCCCTCCTGTCGGGAGGGGGTGCATGGGGAAGAGGGCCTGTGATGAGAGGTGGGGCTGAGACGGTGCCAGCAGGCCTTCCTCACCACACAGGCTGTGTTTGGCGAGTGATCTATCCTTGCCTTGTCTAGCGTGTGGCAGGTCCGGTGCCCAGTGTTGGTGTGACACAGCTGTGTCCCTGTAGCAGCTTTGGCTTGAGCTCTGTGTGGCCACACCTGGGCACGTCACAAGAGGCCATGCCTGCACTCAATTCTCTGCCACTCTTTGGGGCATGGGCTCAGCCCTACTGGCAGCCTGCTGGCCCTGCAACCTGGGTGTTCCATGTCTGCACGGTGTGGGCACCGAGCACGTGGGGCTGCTGCGACTGCTGTGGGCTCAGTTCCCAAGGTGCCCACATGAGAGCAGACCTCAGGTGTGTGCTCACTCTGCACACGTGAGTGGTGGTGGCTGGCTGGGGCCAGGCTGGTCATTGCTGGTGAAGGGCCAAACATCACACACGTGGGACATGTTGGCTGCATCTCAGCAGTTGCCCAGCAGCCCCTCGTCTGGCTGGGACCCCACTCCTGGTGTCTGGTGTTGCTGTGTTGGCCACAGAGGCTGCAGGAGGGACCTGGCATGGCCCAGGGGGACCCCATGTGTGCTTCACATCTCCATGCTGACTCCTGCACCACTGCTGTCCCTGAGGGCCATCCCCAGGGCTGGGGTGTCACTCTGTTCACAGCCTGGTGGTGGTGTCCTGCGGATGCCCGTTCGGAGCTGTGCTCAGGAGGCTGGTCTCTATCCTGGTGACCCCTCAGACGAGAGTCCCAGCCTGTAGTCTGACCGAGGTCCGCCACGTGGCCTGTCTTTGCACCGCTTGGGCTGGCGGAGCCTCCGGCTACTTCCTTCTGCACAGCCTTCCCCACCTGTCCTTCTCCACAGCTTCCATGTCCACCTCCACCCCCTCGCCTTAGGACAAGACCCCTGCCCCCACCTTGCTGGGCCCCTTAGCATGTACAACGCATGGCTGCCCCACTGGTGACAAGCGAATGCTAGAAGCGGGTTGGGCCGGTGCACTGATTCAGGAGTGGAGGGTCCTCTCCTTGACGGCACCTGGGTTCTGCCCTCATGAGAGTGACCTGGGGTATCTTGCAGACAGTGGACAGGCGTGCCACCCACCAGGCTGGGGCCCAGTCATGGTTTCATTCCTGGGCCTGGCTGGCAGGGCCATGGCCCCCTGTGGGGTCTGTTGCTCCAGGCTATCCCCTGTTCGGGAGCTGCCCAGCACTGCTCTGTGCACAGCCCACAGGCCCCACACTGCCTGAGGCTCATCTCTACTCACAGGCCTGACGGTCGCTGAGTATGACCAACCCTATGGTGGGCTCCTGGACATCCTGCGTGGGGGCACTGGGCGCCTCTTCACCAACCTCAAGGACACCTCATCCAAGGTCATCCAGTCTGTTGCCAGGTGAGTGAGGGCATACGGGCACAGGCTTGGAAGCAGCTCCTGCTTTCTCAGGCATGGCCTCACCTCCAGGCCCACAGAACCCACAGCTGAGGCTGCAGGAACAGGCCGTGCTCCATGCCAGCCCTTGGCCTTCTGGGCAGACTTGACCCATACACAACCCAGGTGGATTTCACACTGTGGGATGGGGGCCCTGCAGCCCCATTTCCACCCCTGCCAGAGAAGGCACTTGGTGGAGAGCGGAGAGACACTGGCATCACCAGCTAGGTGGCCTCTGGAGCCATGGGTGGGCGTCACCCCCTCCCCAGGGAGGCTCTTTCCATGGAGACCAAGAGCTCTGGGCCCTGGGCCTCTTGCTGGGACAGGCACACATGCGCACACATTCCCCCGGGTGGTGTGCAGTAGGGCAGTGGCACCTTGTTAGCGCTGGGCCCTCAGTCGGAGGGTTGTCACTCGGCTGTGGGCCTGTGGAGTGTGATGGATGGAGTCACTTGGGAGGTGGATGGTCAGGGGAACACGTGGCTGCACAGATGGATGCTGGCATGTGTGACCTTCACTGCTGTGTCCCTGGAGGGGCCTCAGCTCTGACAGGGGGCTCCGTGGGTGTGTCTCATCGCTGCTGCTCCGCCCTCGCTCCTGGTCCCTAGTGTGGCCGCTGCTCATCCCCTGGGATGCATTAGCATTGACGAGCTGCGACCACACCCTGTCCCAGCTGTCTCGGGTGTGCGGAGCTGGGCTGCGATTACCTTTGACGTGTCGTGTACCCCCAGTCAGGGTGTCAGGGCATCTCTCCCTGGGTGTGTGGTCACCATATCCCTGTGGCAGGTGTGGAACTTCTAGGCCTGGTTTTCTCTGTTCTTTTTTCTGGGCCAGGGTCATTGTTCTGTGTCCACAGCTGCTGGCAAAACCAGTGAAGTTGTGTTCATGTACACATGTGTCATGTGTTGATCACATGTGTCATGCATGTTCTTTTGCATGTGTGTCGTGGGTGTGAGCACCTGTATCGTGTGTATGTGCATGCATTGTGAGCATGCTGTGCCACCCTCCATGTGTGTACCTGTGCGTGCACCTGACAATGTCCCTGACGTGACCTTATGTACTGAGGAGCCTGGTCTCCACTGAGTCCAGGTATCCTGTAGGACTGCGCATCTGCACAGCCCCGCCAGCATCCCAGACCAGGCCTTGTCCAAGCAGGTGTTGCATGGTTGTGGTGCTGGCTTCCAGCCCTCCACAGGCTGGAGTGGTCAGCCAGGTCGTGGCTCTGGTCTGGGTGTGAAGGGCAGAGGTGGAGCTCTGCTCCCCACCATGTCCATGTCATGTGGCCCTCACATGTCATCTGTGTGTGCTGCTGGGGGTCTGAGGGCATATGAGCCGCAGCCCAGTTGTCACCTTGATGGGCTGCAGTCCCCAGGGCTTCGCTCAGCCCCACAAAGCTGTGTCCTTACGTCCTCCCAGGGGAGGGTCCCAGGACTGGAGGCTCTTGAATCACAGCCTGACAATGATGAACAGGTAACTCCTGGATATGAGAGAAGTCCCTCAGCCTCACTCTCAGAAGAGCAAAGCATGTGACACTTGGCCGAGATCCCCTTCTCCCAGGGTCTCAAGTGGGCCAGCCAGTCACGGCCCAGGTCAGGCTGCTGGGAGGAGAGTGGGCAACGTCCACGGCCATGCTGCCACCCTGGGCCCCTGTGACCGGCTCTGGGTTGTGCCAGAGATGGCAAGTATTTGGTCTCGCGCTGCGAGCTGGCAGGCACCCCAAGGCCTGCCTCCCAAGGGCCAGCTTCTGTGAGAAGGGAGGCTTGGTATTCACATGCTGTCTCAGAGGCCAAGGTTCAAAGAAACAGCCCGACGTGGGCCAGCTGCTCCCGATTGAGCTGATTTCGTGACCAATTTGTAGTCTCTGGCCAACTTGCATCCCCAGACGGAGCATCAGTGTAAGGAAACAGCTCCTGGTAGCACGCCCCGGGCCAGTGGCACACCCGCACTGTTTCTCACCAGTGACTCGGGCACAGACAGGGTGGCGCATGCCCAGGAACAGGGCCACAGTTGGCCAGAGGCTGCTCAGCACCATTCTGGTGTGACATTGGGTATAAGATAAGACATCACGTTACACCATCACCATGAGGATCTCCAGAATAGAAAAAGGGGGGTGTGCTTAGAGTCCCTGACCCCCACGTTGGCCATTCGCTGGAGGGCACAGAAGCCTTTGTGCAGAGCAATCCTCATGGCTGATTCATTTCAGAGGAGGGGCAGTTGGATCAGCATGGAGAAGGGCTCGCGGTGCAGGGCCTGGGGGATCCAGGCACCACTTCCAGAGCCCTCGCCACGTGCAGTCATGCAGGACTTGGTTCCCAGCCCGGCTGCTACGGCACATGGGAAGCTCTGTGGAGATCCAGCTCCTGGGGGTGTCCAGCTGGCCCCAGAGGCACTGTCTGCCCTGTGCCTGGCACAACCAGACTCCAGAGGGAAAGCTTCTCGGCAAAATGCATTTCTGTGCAAGCAGCCTAGGCCCAGGGAGTCACTTTGCTCAGTTCTGGGGATGGTGAGGACACTGCTGAAATCGCCCAGGCCACAGGCACAGCTACCCTTGGAAGAAGTCTCTGAGGATAAGCAGTTGGGCCTGCATGTAACTGTCTCTGGCTCAGGATGTATGCTTGAGATGAAAGATGTGGCAAAGCCCCTGGCCTCACCAGGTTGATTTAGCAGGGGTAGTTGGAGTCCATCCCTGGGTTGGCTATGCAAGGTGACAGCTCTGGCCTGGGGCCCTTGCCATGGGGCGCACCTCCTTGACACTCAGACCAAGATGGGGCTATCACAGGCTGCCAGACACTTGGCAGGGCCAGGCCTGGGGTGCCTGCTGGCTGGTGCTGGAGCCCCTGAACCTCGAATTGAGTGAATGGAAGCATCTCAGATGCTGACAGACTCAGGAGTTTGTAGGGAAACTCTGTAAGACAAACTTGCTGGCTTTTTGTTTATCAGACACACAAAGAAAAAGCAGACGACTGGATGAGGAAGTGGTGGAGATGTGGGTCCTGGCCATTTACGCCAGGGTTGGAAAGGACCAGGGGCCGTGACTCTCAGGTGCCTGACCATGAGTGCCAGCAGCACGGCAAGGAAGGCAGGTGTACCTCTTTCCCTGCCAGGCCCACTTGTGCTCGCTGATCGAGTCCTGCACGGTGGGCTTCAGGCCGTGCAGGGGTCTCCGGCCACCCCAGGGCTCTGCTGGAAGGCCCCGGTTGCCATGGGAATCTGTGGGCCACAGGGCAGCCCCTCTGTGGACATACACACACATGTAGTGAGACACACATGTAAATATGTGCATGCACTCGCACACATGTACACGCACTCATATGCACACAGTGTTCCCATTAGCTGCAGCCTAAACTGTGAGATCCCCCAGAGCCTCTCTAGGACTTGCTCCAGTTTACGCTTTTGTGACTTAACCGTAGACATTTCCTGTCATAACCAAGTGCTCTTTTTATTTCCAGTTATGCAAAGGGAGATTTGGACATATCTTACATCACATCCAGAATTGCTGGTGCGTTTGCTGCCTTAGGCATGAGGACACGCTTCTGATTCTTGTGTTTGAGGATAGCTTATGGAATGTTGGCCTCCAGCACATCCCAGGCCATGTCAGGCGGGGCATGGAAGGTGTGGCCGGTGGGGAAGGACGGAGCACCTCTTGGACTGGCAGCCACTCACTCGCCAGAGGCATAGCCTGGGGCACCCATCCTTGTGCCTGGCTTTGTCCCCTGGTCTGGAGCTTCCTGGGATGCAGAGGTCATGAGGGGAATGGTGCGAGGCCATGCACATTTGAAACTTGGGTCTCCAGGCAAAAATCAAAACTGAAAGTGACATCTGCATGCTTGGAGACCCTGCTGTGCTTTAGGCTCTGGCAGAACTGCCATTCCCATGGAACTGCCTGGAGATGCCAGAGAGTCTCCCTGTGAATGGCTGCTAGGAAGGGCGTCTGTGCCTGCCCCTTCTCAGTGCCCCACCCTGTTGGCCAGCAGCCGTGGGAGGGCAAGGTCAGGACCTGTGCAGGCAGCTGACGTGGGCTCTTTCCCTTTCAGTGATGTCGTTCCCGGCAGAGGGCGTGGAATCTGCCATCAAAAATAATATAGAAGATGTGCGGTTGTTTCTGGACTCCAAGCATCCAGGACGTTACATGGTCTACAACCTGTGTACCAGAACGTACCGGCCCTCCAAGTTTCACAACCGGGTGGGTGGCCCCAGCAGTTGCCTTGCACTTCATGTGGTTTTCTTAGGGTTGGTCCTCAGTCTCCATAGGGTGCTAGATTGACCTTTACAACCCGCAGCAGTGACAGTGAATGGAGTGAGTTTAGGGCCCTGACGGTGGAGGCTCAGGGATGGCGATGGGAGGGCCGGGTCCTCGGGGGTGTGACAGCACGAGTTGGCATAGGGTCCACGTGCAGCATGCGGCAGTCTGACCAAGGAAGACTCCAGAGCATGAACTGAGGAGAAGTCAGGTTTACTTATGTCAGCTAAGGACTGGTGGGACCTGTGGCCTCGCCACTCGTAGCCCCTAAATAAACATTTAGGACACAGATGCTTCTTACCATATTTATACTGGTGCATGTGTGTCTGAACTCTTTTTGCCCAGGGTGCAGTAGCTTGCCGCTCTCCTGTACAGAGGCACCCGGGGACCAGCAGGGAGCGTCAGGTGGGGGCATGTGCCATGTCTGTCCAGGGTGGGCGCGGGGCACTCAGGCTGAGCTGGGCGTCTCCCCTCAGGTCTCTGAGTGTGGTTGGGCAGCCAGGCGGGCCCCAAGCCTCCATGGCCTGTACAGCCTTTGCAAGAATGTGCATGCATGGCTCCGGCAGGACCACAGGAACGTGTGTGTCGTGCACTGCGTGGTGAGTGCAGCAGGCCTGTGGGAGGGAAGACGGCGTGGAGCAGGGAAAGTCGCTGCCCTTGGGCAATGGGTTGTGGCATCCAGGGCATCAGAGGGGATGGTGCCCAGGAGGCGGGCTGGGCGGCCACATGCTGCATTGAGGTGAGCCGACCCCAGGCAGGGTGTGGGTGCCACCCCAGCGATGGCAGGCCTTCCTGGGGTATGGGGTGAGGCTGCGGGGCACATGTGAGCCCACCAGCCTAGTGACTGCAGCTGTTTGTGCACTACCGTCAGTCTGCCAGCTTCCTGAGGGCCAGGTCTCTGGCAGGCACTGGGCTAGGCCGGGGGCCATGCAGGTCCCGGGAGGTCCTGCCCTGGAGTGTGGCAGCGGCCCCAGCCAGTGCCCTGTGCAGCCCCTGCCTTCTCAAGGTGCACCTGGCAGACTGGTGCCGGGCCTTGCTTCAGTAAAAGGCCAGGCCCTCGGGCACACACCAGGCCCTGCTGGGACAGTGCCGTGCCGGTGGTCACCGCCCCCTTTGTAGGACACAGCGTCCCCATGGCAGCACCCATGTGGGTCTTGGAGGCCTGGCGCTGTGCCCGCGCTGCCTCTTGGTGCCCCATTTCTGCTCCTCTTACTGTGCTGAAGACAAGCTTCTCCAACAGGGAGCTGCTCACGCCCCCTGTGCATCCAGTTCCCCAACCACACAGAGGGTCAGGCTTGTGGGCATCCCTCACAGTGGGGCATCTTCCAGAACGGGCACTGGGAGGTTAGCCTTCCATTGTGGTGTCAGAGGTCACACCAGGATTTGACAAGGGTTGGGGCATGTGGAGGGGTCAGTGGGGTGAGCACCGAGGGGAAGGCAGTGAGTGTCGGGGGGACAGCAGGGGATGGTGGGCAGGAGAGGGTGGTGGGGACAGCAGCCAGGGTGGGCGTGAAGTCCAGGTGAGGACTTGGGCGTGAGCAGCTCCCTGTTGGAGAAGCTGCCTTTCTTGTGCTTTCTGTTACGGAAGCTTTTCTTTTCAGATCTGCCTTCTTACCGTATCAGGTGTGTTTTTTCAGTTCCCAAGCTGTTCTAAACCCAGGAGGAAAGCCCAGGCACCTCTAGGGATGTCTGTGATGTGCGTGCTCGGGGAGCTGCTCCCCCGGCCCGCCTTGTGACCCCGTCCTGTGCCCTGTGCCACAGGATGGGAGAGCCGCGTCTGCCGTGGCTGTGTGTTCCTTCCTGTGCTTCTGCCGGCTCTTCAGCACCGCAGAGGCTGCCGTGTACATGTTCAGTATGAAGCGCTGCCCGCCGGGCATTTGGCCGTCCCACAAGAGGTACTGTGTGTTTTGCTTAGAGATGTTGGCTGTGGTGTCACCATGCCAGGTCTTGGCCACCGGCACTAGCATGTGGGGAGGCTTTGGGAAAGGGTGTGGGTTGTGTGACACTGGGTGGCTCCAGGCCTGGTAAGTGCATCTCTGCCCCACAGCCCACCCTCAGGGGCCTGCCGGGTGGACTGGGAAGCCCCAGGTGGACCCACTCAGGGTGGGAACTTGCACCTGCGGCTCCTGAGGCAGAGCTCGCCTCCTCTGTGTGATTCCTGTCCCCAGCTTCGGTGGTGACCGCAGGTTCAGGTCTGAGCCCAGCGCAGCTCTGTGCTTATTGCGCAATGGGGGCCGGGCCTTGGGCCAGCTGCTGCCACAGAGCCTGGTGCCGTGGCACAGTGTTTCTGCTGGGTGGGGCCCTCCTGAGAGCTGTGTGGTTCAGCCTCTTTGCTGCAGGAACTCTAGGTGTCCCCTGGACCCGGCTCCCATGGGGGGGGGCGGGCAGGGGGGGCACACACCACCCAGGCAGTCCTGACACTGCCTGCCTGGAGGTAGCATCAGATCCCTAGGTTGAGGGCCTAGTCCCCCAGGACTGCCCCCGAGACGCCAGCCAAAGGCCATTGCATGTGCTCCTGCCCAGCCGGCTCCCACAGCCACTGCCTCAGATCTGATTAATTTGCTTGAAGGGCTCGCAAAAGCCAGGCAGGCACTCGCTCACATCCTCCAGTTCCTTAGAGGATGCGAGGAAGGAATAGCCGGGCGGGCCTGGCAGCACAGGAAGCCTTCTGGCTCCCGAGTGTGGGAGTTCCCTGAGAAAAGGGCCGGCAGGCGCCCTCTTGGGTCTGTGGTGTGCCACTGCAGAGGCACGACGGAGCCTTTGGCCTTTGGCTCGCTCGGCCCCCCGCCTCCGTGCCCTCCCCAGAGGTGGGGGTGGCAGGTCTGAGCCCTCAAGCACAGCTGGTTCCGGGCGACTAGCCCCCCACCATTGGGTGGGGTGCAGAAGACACCTTATTAAGGTTTCACCTGCATGGCTCTGAAGTGTTTTCAAGAGCCACGGATGAAGACCACATGCACCCAGGATGATTTGGTAATCAAGTGTGGACTCACCGGCCAGGGCTCCTTGAGGCCTTCGGGTCGTGCTGCCCTGTGTCTGTGTGGAGGAGGGGCTCTGCCTGAAGCACAGAGGGAGTGGTTCCTCCCTGCTGCCTTACCTCACTGCTCTCCCTCTGGGGTGCCAGCCAGGTGTCCTCATGCGTCACTCCCCCCCCCCCGCACCCCCGCGGTGCTCAGGGTCTGAGGAGTCCCTCCTGGGGCACACCTTCTCTGGACACGCTTGGGGTGCTCTTCCCCCTTCTGTCCAAGGGGCCTTGGTGTGGACAGTGCAGACCCTGAGAGCGCAGAGAGCGGGACCCCACTTTGGCCCTGCTGCCCCCGGTCCTACACCAGCGGGAAGAAAGGGAAAGCAGGCCCATCAGTTGTTCCTTCCACTCCAAGTGGCCACCCAGCCTGTTGCCAGCAGGTGGGGATGGGTATGTGCCATTACTCGCGGGGGCCCATCTCAGCTCACTGCCCAGGGCACGGGGTGTTGGCAGCGTGGTCTTCGGCCACCAGAGAGAGCTGTGCCTCCAGTGGTGTCCTCTGTGTGGCACAGGGTGGCTGCATGCTCGTGCAGAGAGGCCAGGAAGCAGGAGCGGGGCTGCCGACCCCTTAACTGTTGCCCTGAAGGCCCTTCTGCTCCCGAGTCCCACGTATATTGGGTTCTCATGTTGTGCTTGGCTGCCTCTCACAGGCAGGCCGAGCCAGGAAGAGCGTCACTCGCTGTGGTGTGGCCTGGCTACGATTCCCCCAAGAAGAGAGGAGGAAATCCAAGGAGGGACGAGCTACGTCGACAGACATGTCAGACCAGCTCGGGCAGCTGGCAGGCACAGCCCCACACTGGCCCCGGTGGCAGGGGCAAGCCAGGAAGGGGACACGCCAAAGCACAGCGGCCGAGAACTTCCCAGAATTAACGGCAGAAGCTCAGAGCCCACCCTGCAGGGTTCAGAACAGCACACACACGACACAGAAAGTCCACGTGGGCTCACGGCCCTCAGCCTGCTGGAAATCACACATGGGGGTGAAGGAGGGCACGCGAGTGAGAGTGGCTGGGGTCGGAAACCTAGGGACCAGCAAAGGGTTCTTTACCTGCTATGATTGGTACGTCAACAGGGAAAATAAAGTGGGAGCATAAGAATGCTCAGTTAATGCAGGAGAATCGTGAAATAGAGGGAACCAGGACAGGCGCAGCACAGAACAGCCAGGGTGCGTTTGAGCCCAGCTGCGCCAGCTGGCAGTTTGGATGCCAATGGGCCACACACCAGTTAAAAGACAGGACCTTCAAGCTGGACAGAGCGGGAGGCCAAGCTGTGTGTACCGTGCGCGGCAGCGGCAGTGGAAGCAGCTGTCCGTCGCTGCGTGACGGACTAGGACGCACTTAGGGGCTTATAACAGCCAGCACTCATTCTCTCCGTTTCTGCGTGCCGGGAGTCCAGGCGCCTCACCCGCTTGGTGTGTGGGTGTGTGGCTGGGCAGTACTCTGGGACCAGTCTTGCACCACTGAGAGCCAGCCTAACGCTTCCCCTTTGAGCCGTGTCCAAGCTCACTCAGGCTCGCGGAGCTCCTTTGCTGTGGACATAGTTCTGGGCGTCCTGGCGCCCTGTGACTTGCCCTCACGTGGGCTTCTTAGCAGGGCTGTGGGCAAGAACCTAAGAGCAAGTCCACTAGCGACGTGTGACATCCACTCCGTGTGACCTCCCTTCATTTTTAGTTAGAATCAGGTTGCTGCTCCTGTGCCACCCCAAGGAGGTGGGGTCGTGTGAGCCAGGAGCACCAAGAGGCAGGGGACAGGTGCCCTAGAGCGCATGCCACAGACACACACACCAAAGAAAGCTGGAATAGTGACACCATGTTGAGTAGCTTCCGGATCTATAGAGCAAAAACCAGTAAAAGTAGTCACAGCACAGCACAGACCTCAGCACTTGTCCTAGTAACGGGCAGACCAGGACAGAGCCTGGGCACCTTGGGAGCAGTGTGCCCAACCGCAGCAGAGGACTCTTTCCCTCCCAGAGCGCATGAACATTCAGTAGGGAACACCATGCTCTGGGCTCTTCAACCATAGCCAACTTAAAAAAATAGAAATCATACAAAATATGTTTGCCATAATAGAACTGAGCAAGGAGCTGATAAGAGAAATGTATCTGGAAAAACTCCCTAGATATTTCAAAATTACACAGCCTTCTTATAAATAACCCATGCATGGGTCAAAGAGGAAGTCTCAAGGGAAATTTAAAAACATTTTGAACTGAATGAAAATTGTTAACATCAAATCTGTGAGGTGAAACCAGAACATTGCTTCAAGGGAAACTTATAGTATTAGGTGCTTAGATTTGGCCCAAGAATGGTCTGGGGTTCTGATCAGGGCTCCAGGACACGGACACGGCCACACGCTGTGTCCCTGCAGACAGAGCACATGGTTCCCCCCTACCACAGGTACATCGAGTACATGTGTGACATGGTGGCCGAGGATCCTGTTGCGCCCCACAGCAAGCCTATCCTGGTGAGGGCTGTCACAATGACACCCGTGCCACTGTTCAGCAAGCAGAGGACCGGCTGCAGGCCCTTCTGCGAGGTCTATGTGGGGGACGAGCGTGTGACCACCACATCCCAGGAGTACGACAGGATGAGGTGAGCGAAGGGCAGGGCCCACCTCGCCCCATGGCAACACTGCTCCATTCTTACGCTCTGGGCAATGCCGCAGAGAAGGCCGATGGTGCCGTGGGGAGATGTTGCTGTGAGTTGCTGAGTGGCTTCCTGCAAGTCATTTCCTGGAGCCTTGCCCCAGCCTCATTGCCCAGACTCTGGGAACACTGCGTGGGTTCTCTCTGGGAGAACTCAGGGTCCTGCCAGGCAGGGGCCTCACCCTTTCAAGGCCACTCTTCTGGACAACACTGTGGTTTTGACTCACAGGAACCATTTCTCATCATTCTGTTCTTTAGGGATTTTAAAATCGAGGATGGCAAGGCCGTCATTCCCCTGGGCATCACAGTCCAAGGGGATGTGCTTGTTATAATCTACCACGCGAGGTCCACCCTGGGAGGAAGGCTGCAGGCCAAGGTGGGTGCGCGCTCAGCCAGGATGGGGCAGCCCCTGTTCGCTGGCTGCCTTGGTGAGTCCCACCTCAGGTGGCACAAGGCAGGGGATTTTAGTCCAACACACCTGGAACCCCCGTGTCTTGGGGCTGCCGTCTGCACTGGGGCCTGCTGGGCTATGGCCTGGGGCTGCCCCACCATAGCCCTGGGAGGGTGCTGCCCCACGTCCGTGTGTCCCCAGCACCTGAGGCCTGGAAGGCTGTGGGCGGTGGGCAGTGGGGTCTGGTGTTGCTCCCACTCAGAGCCTCCCTCCTGTGTGCTTTCTCTGCAGATGGCGGCCATGAAGATGTTCCAGGTCCAGTTCCACACTGGTTTTGTGCCCCGGAACGCAGCCACCGTGAGATTTGCTAAGTACGCTGGTGTTACATGTGGGAGAGGGACAGCAAGGGCAGGGGCACAGCTTCCCCAGCTGTGCACCGTGTGCTGAAGCATGCAGCGGTTCACGCGCGGCCAGTGTGCAATGTCGGCCTTCATGCCTGGGGTCCTGGGGGCACTGAGCCCTGACCCCAGGTCCTGGGAGGACTCAGCCCTGACCGTGGGGTCCTGGGTCCTGGGGGTCCTGGGAGGACTGAGCCCTGACGCCAGCATCCTGGGGGTCCTGCTGTGCTCTGGCCAGTGACGTCGCCTGGAGCCTACGTGTGGGTAAGGCCCAGGGAGGGTGCACCTGCCGCCCTCATATGGTCAGTGTCAGGAGACTGAGGCTGTACGTTGTGTGTTCCCACATGTTCGTACACTTTTAAGTGTTTCTGTGTCCTGCCTTTGTCTTTCTTAGGGGCACTTTATGATATTTAAGTGCCCCATATGAAAAAGACACTACAAAGATCAGAAATGTCACATTTTTACAGTTCTGTTTTTTTCCCTCCTTTGGTAGTTTTTAACCGTAACACAAACATAATTTAAGAACGTTTTTTTGGAAGACCAGATAATGAGACCAGGAGGAAGAAGTAGGTGAAGCACTGGCGAACCATACGCGTTCATGGATGGGTCCTAGTAACCGACTGACGCATTCAGGAAAAGATAAGGACCGGGAATGCCCTGGACACCTGGGTTCTGTCAGAGAAGGCGATGTTAGAACCGCAGTTAACTCAGTTGGTGTGTGTTTCGTTGAAGTGGTGGATTTGGAAGGAAGCACCTTCAGACTACAGCAGAGAAAATGGAGATACAGAGAGGGACCCAACAGATATTTGGGGTGTCTGAGGTCGGGTGTGTTTTTATCTCGAGTTCTGGTTGAAGAGGGAACAGAACAATTATTGCCTAAAAATTTTCTGAAACTGCTGGAAGGCATCAACCCTTAAAGGAGGATTTTTGTAAAAGGAGAAGCCCCTCCCTAAGCACATCACAGCCAAATACTAAAAACTAAAGCCCCGGGGGTAGGGGGGGGTGTCTTGCTGACAGGACATGGAGGAGCTCTCCTGCGATGCAGGAGGGATGTGGGGTGGGGTGGCCTCAGGAAAGTGCCCAAGCTGTATGTCTGAGCCTCCCCAGGAGACTGGAGTGCCAAGGACCAAAAGCAGACCCACAAAGGGTGCTCCTAGCTGCTGTGTTTGTTAGCTTTCGCTGAGTTGTAATTGACATGTGATAAATTAGTGCAACATACACTAATTGTTCAAATACTGCCCTCTCTCCTCAGACTCCAAATAAAAGCATGCCAGACCTTCTCACAGGCATAAACACGAAGATTCAGTATGTGTGTGTTTTGCAAAATGGTAATAGCAAAAGGCCTGTTAACACCCACCACCACATGCTGTTAACATTGTTTCTTGTGATGAGAACCTCTAGGATCTGTTCTCTTAGCAACTTCTGCATGTGCAGTGCAGTGCGAGCCACAGTCACCGTGCTGCGCCAGCCCCTTGGGGCTAGGACGCCACATGCCCTTGGCTGTTGGTGGTGCTGAGCCGTGGTGTGCTGACATGGGCAGAGTGCACGCACATAGGCACCCTTGAGCAGCAGGGCCACATCAGCTCAGGCCTCGTGTGGCCGTGGCGGCCCTTGAGTATCTTCCCTAGGCTGATAGCTTGGAGAGGTGGAGAGCTTCCTGGGGGCTGGAGAGAGACGTAGTTTTCTGACTATGGTTGTACAAGCACAGCACCTGGCAGGGGTGACTATATATGCTGTGCCCCCAGTGCGGAGAAATCAAGTGAGGAGCTGTGGGGTGGTCCGATGGATGCCGGAGAGGGAGCCGCTCTCAGGCCGGATGCATTTTGCCAGAGAGGCAGTTGGAACCAGACAAGGGGAGAATTTGTGCGACGTAGCCATGTGTTGTCACATGAGATTATACACCACCTGCCCTCACCTGGGGGAGTCGCATTTGGGACGCAAATGGGCAGCTTTGTTTTCCAGCACAGTGTGTCGGAAGCCCCCTCGGGTGGGGCCTGTTGAGTGGGACCTGGGCCCTATGCCGCCCTGAAGGCTGGGTCTTCGGGGGTTGTGCCCCTGCTCACAGACCCCCATTGTTCCCTCATTGGCCTGGGGACAGTCTCTGGGGGTCAGGGCAGCCAGGGCAGAGAGGTGGAGATGGCTGGCCCCCAGCATGGTGCCTGGAGCTGCCCCCAAGGCCTTGCTGCCCCTGGAGCTGAGCCTGCAGAGGTCACGTGTTCCTTTGTGTGGGTACCTGCCTCGTTTCCTCCTCCCTTGCTTCCTGGCCTCCTCTCCTTGTGGGTGGGGGTCTGGCGGTCCTGGTCCTCTCTAGGACCACCACCCACAGCTCCCACTTTAGCTTCTCCTGCCTGGCTGAGCGTTCACCCATGGCGTCACCTCACTGAGGTTAGAGCTTAGAGAAGGAGGAAGTCTGTGGCAGGCTCTGGTGGGAGCCAGTGTGCGAGGGGCATGGACAGCCACTCTCCCCACGCCATATCGGCCCCACAGGAGTGGAAAGGTTGGAAAGCATAAGCGCTGCACAATGGCACCCCGCGTGCTTGCTTCTTACACGCCACGTCCAGAGAAGTGAGACCTTGGACTTGTGTGGCTCACTGCCCAGACTGGGGCCACCCATTGACTTTGTGCTGCATTGTTGGTGCCACACACACTTGGCAGGAGACCACAGAGCCCCTCCTCCAGCACCTCGAGTTGTTCAGGACCCGCCGCCCCTTCTGTGTCTCTCTTTGTCATCCTACTGTCAAAATAAATAAAAACAAAGAACATGTGGACAGTAGGTGACATAAAGTGGGAACGACACTGGGGAGCCCGTAGCCTGGTTGGAGAACTAGGGCCCATCACAGTTTGTGAAAGTGTTAAACCAGGGGATCTTAGGAGTTAAGGGAAATGTGGAATGGGATCCCTAGAGAGGTCCATGCCACAGAGTTAAGACAGTTCAGTGCAGTGGCCACTGAAGTGTTCCCTGCCCCTTGGCCCTGGGCACACCTGTCTCCCAGGCCCCGGCCCACCACCTCAGGTAGCCGCTGGAGACCAGAACCTTCACGCCCCTCCCCCGCCCTGCCTGGGACAGCCCAGTGCTGCCACGCCCCCCGGCCCCACCGTGACCATGCCTGTGTTTCCTCTGGGATCCTGCTCCCCAGCTTTGCAGGTGATCCCAGATGTCTTGGTTTTATGGGCATTTGCTGATCATTGGGGAATTTGTGAGGGGGGAATGGCATCATTTTTATGGAAACGTTTTAAGATCCCAGCATGCCCAGCCTGTGTCACAGGTCCTGCAGGGTGTGGGCAAGGTTTGGCCCCATGCTCCCCGAGGGCGGCTGGTGTGGTTCTGAGATGTGCTGCCCGACAACAGAGGGCAGGACGCCACTGCCCCAGGGGGCACCTGCTGAGCACACCCTGTTGTGTGCTCGTTTCCTTAGTGAAGGTTGGGGCGACCCAGGCAGAGCTGGGTCCTTCCTAACTGTTCCATCTGTGATGCAGGTATGACCTTGATGCTTGTGACATTCAGGAGAAATACCCAGATTTGTTCCAAGTGAACCTGGAAGTGGAGGTGGAGCCCAGAGACAGGCCCAGCCAGGAGGCCCCACCCTGGGAGGGCACAAGCATGAGGGGTCTAAACCCCAAAATCCTGTTTTCTAGCCGCGAGGAGCAGCAAGACGTTCTGTCTAAATTTGGTGAGATCCTTGTATGTTTTGGGACCCATTTGCAGGTGACGTTTCTCACCTTAGTGAGCGCCCCTCAGGCTGGTGTGCCCTGCCCATGCCTAGCACTGCCTCAGCTGAGGGTGCAGGGGGCCTCAGAGCTCCTGCCCCAGCCAGGCGGGGCCTTGGGCTGGCATTGTCTGAGGTCTGGCCATTCCCAGACCCGCAGGGTCCTGCTCCTCCCCACAGCCCCTGCCCTAGGGGTCATCAGCGGGAGGGCTGGGACCCACCAGGTGAGTTTGAGTCCAGGCCTCATCCTGGACCCACCAGGTGCAGTGGGGCCCTGAGCCGTCACAGGCACACTGCCACGAGGACCCACGGTCGTTTGCTGTCCACATCACAGTTGTCATGTTCCTGTTTGCATTTTGTACACTTTCTAAAGTGAAGACTGTTAAGTGTCCCTGAGAAGTGCACATGTGTGCACACAAATGTGCACGTTTCTTCATGTGTATGTGTGTTCCCTGTGTGGTTGCACATGCATGTAGGTGCGCACACACATGGGAGTATGTGTAGGTGTGTACATGCAAATGTGTTGCATACACATACTGTGTGTGCACGTGAGCGTGTATGTGCGTGTATGTAGGCATGTGAGTGCATATGTGCATGTGTGTGAGTGTATACACCTGTGCACACGTGGCCCAGGGCAGTATCTGAACCAACTTGGAGGGTTGCTCACAGGCTGGACTCCAGCTTTCCTGCTGGTTTGGAGTCAGGCAAACCTGTGGCCAGGCGACTCCTGCATGGGTACATCCTGCTCTGGGCCCAGCCCTGGGGCCACATGCTGGTTGCTGCGGGCTGTGTGTCCTGGGCCCGTGTGGCCTGATACACCGCTCTCCCTGGCAGGGAAGCCAGAGCTCCCACGGCAGCCCGGCTCCACCACTCAGTACGACGCCGAGGCAGGGTCTCCAGATACAGAGCACACAGAGTCAGATTCACCGCAGAGCGGCCCGGACACCAGCCACTCTGTGCACACACTGGATGGGCACGGTAGGCAGCGATGCACCTGCCCGGACCGTGCATCTCAGCATCTGAAGGCCAGGTCTCCATGCAGACGCACTCACCTGCCAACGTCTGCTGCTCCTGAGCACATGTCTGGGCTCTAGGGTGGCAGTGGGCACGGGCAGCGAGGGCGCTGTGGTAGTATGTGCCCAGCACCCTGGCCTCTGTGCGTCCTCCCTGCCCTCCAGCCTGAGCGCCTGTCCTCTGTGTGGCTGCCCTGCTGCCTGTCCACTGTGACTAGCAGCCACGCCATCCGTTGTTCTCTTTCCAGAGGAGACAGACGCAGAGGCCGGCCCCGAATGTACCCCGTCCCTGGAGAGTCCGCCGGCCCCCGCTGAGGTCAGAGGTGAGAGTGACCCCTCTGACGAGGAAGCCGCAGTGTGCTCAGTGGAGAGCAAGGACACGGCTGATGAGGACACACCAGGCCCAGCCGTGAGGCCACAAGATGGAGAGTTGATTTTTGACTCTGACTCGCCAGGCATACCCCAGGCACCCGCACTGCGGGAGGACAGTGTCGACCTCCTGGGGCTGCACTCCGAGGCGGGGCCTGCGCCCCCCGTGCAAGCCTATGGAGCCCCGTCCAGTAACGCCGATCTGCTCAGCTGCCTCCTGGGGGCCCCCGAGGCTGCTCCAGAGGGCTCCCCAGGCGATCTGCTGGGCGGAGAGACTCCCGTGCTCTTGGCAAGCCCGGCCCCTCCCCTGAGTGCACAGGACACATCTCTGGAGGGGCCCCGTGTGGCCGGTATGTGCACCGCCCATGTGGAGTAACTGGCGAGGTGTTAGGAGCTTGGTCTCCTTAAGAGGGTGCTCTCAGGACTGTCTGGGGGCTTCTGGCATGCTGCCAGCAGGAGGTTCCGCCTGTCCTGGGTTTCGGTCCCAGGAGTGCCAGCCCGTCCCTCTCGGCTTCTGCCCCTGTAGAGAGTCCAAGGCGAGGGCAACCTGGAGTGGATGCTAGGGCTTCACTGGGATCTGAGGGGCCACGGCGCCATCTGGGGTGTGCCCAGCCCACACAGCCTCTCACCTGCACCTTTGTCTCGGGTGTCTTTCCGCAGCCGACCCATTTGACCCTCTTCTGCTGCCGTCTGATCCAGATACCCAGCCTTACTCCAAACCTGACCTCTTTGGCCAACTTCTTACTTCAGACTCTCCAGCCACTGCATCCGTGTCCTTCCCGTCCATCCACAGTGCCCCGCCACCGGCCCACAACCCCGATTTTGCACACCTGGGTAAGCACTGCCTCAGCTTTGGGGCTCAGGCCAGGTGGCCGAGCACAGGCCCAGGGCGGCAGGGCCAGGGCGGGTGAGGCAAGCTGGTCCTCGCTATGAACCCTGGGCTGACCAGGTGCAGCCACAGTGGCCCCTCCCTGGGCAAGGTGACACGGTGGTAGACACCAGCCCATGGCACTCTGGGAGGCAGGCCCTGGGGCACCGGTAGGTGACCATAGGGTCCTTGACCATGTCAAGGGAGCACCTGCAGGTACACGTGCTCACTGCCTGTGGCCCCTGAGCCTCCAATCCATTCACTGACCATCTGCCCCTGAGGAGGGAGATGGCTGGGCACTCTTGGCTTCTGCCTTCTGCAGGGGCGCTGTGGACTGCCTTCTGCTCACACATGGAGTCAGGCCCCCACAGATGGGGCTGTGTGACCCATCCCCACAGGGCCATGTGAAGGCTGTGTGTCCCCAAGACACACCAAATGCTGCTCTCTTCCAGGGGAAGAGCCTGGCAGGATGACAACCTCGGCCAGCCACCCAGATCTGCTGGGAGGGTGGGGTGTCTGGGCTGAGGCCCCCACCCCAGCACCAGCCACAGAAGGTGAGACTGGCCTGTGGAGCCAGTGAGCGGGCAGGGCGCCTTTCTCTCTTCACACATGGTGAAGCCAGAGCCCCCTCCTGGGAAAGGGGTGAAGGGCAGGCCACCCTGGACACAGTGCTTACATCCTGGCGTGCCGTGAGGCCACCAGGTTGGGCCTCCCGCCCACAGATTTGGGCCGTGGTCCCCCAACTGTGGTGGTGTGTATTACCCATATTCCCTCTGGGTCCCTGCCCTCCAGCAGGTGCACGTGTGTTTTGATGTAGTGTGTTACATACCCTCACGTGCTGCTTGCCCTGCTCTGCCCTTCCTGCCACACAGCATTTTGTGTCCCCTAATTGCTGTGCCTTTGAGGGACCCCCAGAGGACTGCAGGCTATCCCTGGGGATCTGCGCCATGGCTGGTGGTGCAGCGCCATTCCCCGGTTCGGGGTGGGTGTGTCCAGCATTCCACTTCCAGGCACATCTGTCCTCTCTGCACATCACTGATTCTGGCCTGTTAGGAACTCTCCGGCACTGAGTTGCTGTCACAGGCCTGTGTTGCATGTCTCCCTGGTGAACTTATTGGCTTACATACCCAGACAATATTCCTAGCCTAGGGCTCTCACCAAAGGCAGATCATACCTTTAAAGATAGCTTTTGCCCATTTGATAGGCAGTCAGTTCTTTGCACCCATGTTTCTTCATCACGGGTGGGATTAGCTCTCACCGCATGTGTTTCGGTTGGTTGTGTTGTCCTGAAAGCTATTATGTGTTCTCCAGTTGTGTTTTTGCTTAGGGAACTCCTCTTTTTTCTGTTACTGGTAAGAGCTGCTTTTTATGTGTGAGTGGCCATCGTTTGCAATGCCGGCGACAGCCCAGCGGCTGTACGAGAACCTGCTCAGGTGCTGTGTGTGTCATACGTGGAGTGCTCGCAAGCTTACGCCTTTACAGGTGCTAGAGGGCATGCTCGCGTTCCAGTTAGATTCCACGATGCAGAATCACACCTGCCGGATGGTGGGACCACTTCTGGCTCTAGTACGAATTGACAGCTTCTGTTCTCACAGGAGCACATGGGTGCCGGGGCAGCTCTGGATGCCTGAGGGGACGCGTCTCCTGAGCTGGCGCACACTCTCATGTGCCTTCCGGGCCTGTGTGGTGCTGATGCTTAGCCAAGAGAGGTTTCAGAGCCTTGGCAGGAGAGCAGATGCCGTGTCTTATTACTTCAGTGGCACTTACCCTGATGCCCTCTGTCCTTCTCTAGGCCCCTTCTTCTCTCCTGGAGGCCAGCCCACCCCTCCTGGCCCCCCGGCCAGCGGGAGCAAGCCTCAGAGCCTGGACCCGTTTGCAGACTTTGGCGACCTCGGTTCTGGCCTCCAAGGTAAAGTGCAGAACATGTTGGATGTGTGGTGGCGCCAAGCCATCATGTAGAGCCCTCAGTCTGTCTGTCTCTGGCCCTGCTCCCTCTGCTAGACTCAGCTGCCCCAGCTGGGCCCTGCCTCTCTTCACCCAGGCCCAGATATCGGGGACAGGAATGGCCTGTCTGCTCCTGTTGCTGGGGTCTGTCAGCCAAGCTAACACAGGAGCTCATTGTGGGGTGGCAGAGAAGCTGGGGACTGGTGACGCTCACCCCACCTGGCTTCCGGGCCTGCCTCTGTTGGTTCAGATCTCCTGGGGCTGATCCGAAACCTGGGGGGCCCACATCCCTGGAGTCCCTATAGCTGTGCCAGAAGCCTGTGGGACCTTCGTTATTTAGAAACCAGGAGTACCCAGGGTGCTGGTTACTTAAGGACTGAGAGTATCTGGGATGCTGGTTGTTAAAGGGCTGGGAGTATCTGGGATGCTGGTTACTTAAGGGCCGGGAGTATCTGGGATGCTGGTTATTTAAGGGCCGGCAGTATCTGGGATGCTGGTTACTTAAGGGCCGGGAGTATCTGGGATGCTGGTTACTTAAGGGCCGGCAGTATCTGGGATGCTGGTTACTTAAGGGCCGGGAGTATCTGGGATGCTGGTTATTTAAGGGCCAGGAGTATCCGGGGCATTGATGACTCAAAAGCAGCAGTACCTGGGAATGCCTCTAGTCCCTTGGCAGTCAAGTGTATATGGAATTCCAGGTTGGAAATAATATCTCCCTGGGGCCTAGCAAAGCTTCTCGTTGGACACTTGTCACTGGTCCTGGGAAAATGCCCTGACTATGTCTTCAATCTCCTTCTCTGACCCCTCTTCTTTTTTGTGATCCTCTGGTGATGCATGCTGGGTCTCCTGGGCTGGCCTCCACCTACCTCTGTGTTGTATGAAGAACTTCCTGGGAGTTCTGAGTGGCTTTTGTTTTCTGGATGGTTCTTTTTAAGAATAGTGTCCCTCTAAGGATGTTCCTGGGAGTTTGGTTTGACCTTGGCTTTGTTCCCTCGTGGCCTGTGTCCCCTCTGAGTGCTGCCTGGGCTGTTCCCTCCACATCCTGGGAGAGGGTCTCTCGGGACCTGGGTCACCTGTGACCAGGCTCCAGCCTGGCCCTTGCCTCCACACTGTGACTCGTTGTGCTCCGTCACACCCCTTAGGAAACAGGCTCCTGAGTAAAGATGCCAGGCCTGAAAGGAGAAATAGGCAAACTCAAGTTCTAGTCGGAGACCCGAACATCCCTCTTTCAGCAAGTGACAGAGCAGTGAGACGGAGAGTTCGCAGACCCAGAGATGAGCCGGGAACGTCATCAGGCAACAGGGCCTCGGGGACACTTGGCTGCTGCACAGGTGGCACAGAGCACACGTCTTCCTAGTGCATCTGGGGGACCCCCACCCAAAAGGCCATGTCCCACCTTAAACCTCGACAGGTGTAGAAGAACTGGAGTCCCACAGATACAGCCGGTCTCTGACTGTGGATCGGCCCAGAAATTAGTAGGGTCGCTGGAGCCTTCTGGTGCCTGGGTACCAAATAGCACATGGTTATTGGACTTGCAAGAAAGCTGAACAGTCTATGGAACTGAACCACCTGGAAGATGAAGCCGGAGGCTTTGGGCAGCATCTGGAGCAGAGCTGGGAGGGAGCTGTTGGCACCCTGACCTCAGCACATTTGAGAAACAGCAGAATAAATTCAGAGCAAACAAGGGAGGAAACCAGCCAAAATCAGAGAAATAGAAAACAAAAACAAAGAAAACAGATTACTTAGACAAATGTAAAGAAGAAACAATAAAAGTTGCTGGTGGTGGAAATGCGGTGGGGGCAGGACTGCAGACCTTAGAGGCCGAAGGGTGAGGATGCACACAGTTCTCTGCACATGTGTTTGATGACTTACACAGAGCAAACAGACTCTTCCAAGCGAATCACACAAACTCACCCGGCCTCCCAAAAAGGAACTCTCCACTCCCAGATGGCTTCACTGGGGAATTCTACCAACCAATCCCACACAGCCTATTCCAGGAACTAGGAAAAGGAGGGAACATTCTGCTATCGATTTTATGAATCTAGTATTACCCCACACCGAAACAAGACAGAGACAGAAAAAAAAAGCACCACAGGGCAACATCCCTCATGAATATAGGTGCAAAAATCCACAATGAAATATTAGCACAGAGGATTCATCAACATGTAACAAAGATTACACTGCACCACCAAGGAGGGTTTATTCCAGGAATGACTGCAGGGCTGGCTCACGTTCCACAACCAATTAACAGAATCCACCACATTAATTGGCCAGAGAGAAGTACGCAGTCACACCAGCAGCGCACAGAAGGCCCTGACAGCCCTCTGTGGTGAGCCTTCTCAGCACACCGGTAACAGGAAGGGAGCTTTGCCAGCGTGCCGAGTCCCTGCAGACCCCACGCCTGGTGGCAGGACTGCAGCCTCTCCCCCAACTCCCCACTGGGGTGCACACGGCACACTTGGGCAGGAAAGGATGTGGAGGAGCTACCTGCCCGGGAAAGGGAACGGTGACGCTGTATTCCTTGGGCAATGTGCTCGTCCACGTGGGAGATCTCAAAGGTACAAAAGCCTTTCTGATCCCAGGAGCGCGTTTAGTAGGTCACAGGACACACAGTCAGCAGACAAACTCAAACCAGCAGTGTGGACAAGGATCCCCAGGTTTGAAACAGCATCACTTAGAGTCACTTAAAAAAGAAAGAAGAAACACTTCAGTAACACTTGACAAAACACATACAGAAAATGGGTGGCGAAAGTGCAAAACCAGACAGACGAGAAAACGTCAGATAACCTGGAAGAGCGGAGAGATGAGGCGCCTGTGGGTGGAAAACCCGACAGCCAAGGTGCCAGCCCTCATCCGGGGCAGCTGTATGGTCAGCACACTTCCCACCCAAAGCCCAGCAAGGATGCCTGCTCACTGGAGAGGATACTGGGGGCATAGGAGCCAGGCCACCAAAGTGTTTTCCTTCTGGGCAGAGAGTCTGGGGGGCGCCCATCCAGCTCACCGCGTAGCTTCCAGGTGCATAGAGGGGGGACCCAGACATAGACCCACGCTAATAAGACGTGCTGGACAGCAGGCAGCCTCACCCTAAACCTTACCGCCTCTGTGGTTTGGGGAAACAGTTTCTACATGAGGCCAGAAAGGAAAGTGCCATTCAGCCTCTTATAAAGTTCAATGTGCAGCTCCATTCATCCCAGAGAAATCAAAGCCTAGGCTTGCTTGAAAGCCTGTGCTTGAGGGCTCGTAGCAGCTTTGTAATTCGCAGAAACTACTAACCCTGTGGCCTGTGGTTGAACAGACACCCACCCCACAGCGCCACTTGGCAGTAACAGCGGAGCGAGTGCAGAGAGCCCATTGCAAAGGTCACCTGCTGCCCTATCCCACCTCCAGAGTACTCTTAAAATGGGAGTCATGGGAGAGCACAGGGGTGTCTGAGTTGGTGCTTACGTGAATGCACCTGTGGTGGAGCGGCACAGAAATAGACACACTACAAGGACATGCGTGCATACACATGGCCCCACACACATTCGCACGCTCACAAACCAGCTGGCACCAGCCTGCAGATGATGATTATGGGGGGTCTCAGGTAGATGTAAGGGACTCTGGGCACCGGTTTTTGGCTCCCTATGAAGTCTATTTCAATCGGAAAGTTAAGGACCCAGCCCTGCATTTTGAGGGGGAGAGGGAAGGCCCATGCTCACCCCAGCGCCCCCCACCCTAACCTCATCAGCTGCTCACCTGGTGTCCAACCTTGAGCGCTCAGTTTCGCGTGCGTGCCTTCTGGCCTGTGTGGGCTTTAAGGACAGGAGTGGAGGTGTAGCTGCCCCTTGGTGACGCTCACGTGAACGTTCTCCCCAGGCTCGCCGGCTGGACTTAGACCTGGAGGCTTTGGTCCCAAGACAGTGCCGCCTCCCAAGAGCAGTGGCTCCTGGCAAACCAGTCGGCCCCCAGCCCAGGGCACCCCACGGCCCCCCCAGGCCAAGCCATCCCCCAGAGCCTGTGCACAGCCAAGGCCCAGCTATGCAGCAAACTTCAGTGTGATTGGCAGCCGAGAGGAGCGGGGTGTCCGCACCCCCAGCTTCGGTAAGTCCTCTTCTCTGCATGTGTGGTTTTTCAAGTTTGCCTGGAAGTGGCTGCTGGGAGACATTGTTTCATTTCCTCAGCTCGTTGCCACCCCTGGGAAAGAGGGGGAGAAGATGGGTAGTCAGGGTCCACCTGGCAAGAACCCTTTAGATGTAAGGAAGTAGTTTCAGAGTCATGTCCAGCGGTGTCCCTCTTGTCCCTGAGCCAGGGAGGCCGGCATGGGGCCAGGGACAAGGCCAGGCCCACGCACAACCCAGGAGATGATGACATGCCTGCATCCAGGCACACTGATCCCGCAAGGTCTGCCGGGCGCCTGCGCTTCTCTCGGCCACCTCTGGTCCCAAAGGTTGCTGAGCTGGGAGCACAGCTGTGAAGGACACTGTGGGCAGGGGCTGCCTGAGCAGAGGTTGCATGAGAAATGGAAACGTCTCCAGCTGCTTTAGAGGCATCAGGGCTGCACAGATTTGGTCACAAAGACCTTGGGTGGGTTCCAGCCCATGGGAACCATTGTGCACAGGAGGTGGGCACTGGGGCCACAAGTCTCAGCGAAGCCTCTGCTCTTCTCCAGGTCAAAAGCCCAGAGTGTCCGAGAACGATTTTGAGGACCTGCTGTCCAATCAAGGCTTCTCTTCCAAGTCGGACAAGAAGGGGCCGCGGACCATTGCAGAGATGAGGAGGCAGGACCAGGCAAGAGACACAGACCCGCTCAAGCTGAAGGTGCGGGGGTGGCACGTGCTGGCGAGGGTGGAGTGGGACAGGGGCCATGCCTCAGCTGTCTGCGTGCCCCCAGGAGGATCTGGCTGAGGGCATGGTAGGGGCTGGTGAGGCTCTGCAGGTGAGGGGGTCTCCTGATACTGTGGACACATTTGGCCTTTTCCCTAAGCGAGCCACCGGCCCCCTCATACGTGAGAGGGCCTTCATGCAGTGTGCACAGAGATGGTAACTTCCATGTGGGCTCATTTGCCACCTTGACCTTTTGGAGTGGAATGCGTAGCCACCCCAGTGGGAGAATATCTCAGGGGTTCTGACGCTGTTGCGCTGAAGACCTGAGAATTAGATTCTCATTTTATTGAGTGCTTCAGTTCTCGGGGGACCTAACCAGACATCCCCCTGCTTGGGTGAAGTGCCTTCAGGGCACTGGGTGTGACGAGGGACCTCTGCCCTGCCTGGGCACTCTGACACCTGCTGTCCAGGGCCAGCAGTCCTTACTGCTGGACAGGCTGACAGTGCAGTTCCGAGGGCCCAGCAGGTGGCCGTGGCCTTCAGGGTCATCCGACAGGCTACCAGAGCCCAGCCTCTCATCCCCACTGGGCTCTGGAGCCCCAGAATGGGCAGGGCGAGGCTGGGATGGCAAGCCACCTGTGACTGAACATTTACTCCGGCTCCGTCGAGGCCTGGGTGGGGTCAGTGCAGAGGGCGAGAGGGCAGGTCTGTCTGGGCCACACATGTCACCTGGAGCTTGGCCTCACCTCCTGAAGGCATGCGGAGCCGTTCACATGGGGGCTGGCAGAGGGGCCAAGGGCCAGAAGGGCCACTCTGCAGCGCCAGCATCACCCACAGCTCCTGGACTGGACCGATGGCAAGGAGAGGAACATCCGTGCCCTGCTGTCCACGCTGCACACTGCTCTGTGGGATGGCAGCCGCTGGACGCCCGTGGGCATGGCTGACTTGGTGACCCCCGGGCAGGTGAAGAGGCAGTACCGCCGGGCTGTGCTGGTGGTCCACCCGGACAAGGTGAGTGCCAGGCAGGGGTGTGGTGTGGGCGGGGGTCCCAGAGGCAGGCCCCAGGCCACCTCACCTGCTGGTCCGTAGGCCAGGGGGCAGCCATACGAGCAGTATGCCAGGATGATCTTCATGGAGCTGAGCGACGCCTGGGCCGAGTTTGAGAGTCAGGGCTCCAGGCCCCTCTTCTGAGCCCAGGGTGGCCAACCGGAGCCCCCCTGCAAGGGCCTTCTCTGTGGCCAGCACACGGCACGCGGAGAGCCTGCCCGCCGTCCTGGACCTGGAGCAAATGCGTCACCTGGCTTGAGAAGCGTATGTGTTGCAAAGCCTCTGATTTCTGTCTTTTTGGCCCCAAAGAAAAGTGCTGATTACTGCTTCCCACAATTGTTAGGGCTTGTGATTTATTTTGTAGTCGTCACCTCAAGAGCGCGTCTGCGGGAGGCAGATCGCTCCACTCTGCTGTCCTTGTTGAGTCCTGTTGGTGAACATTCTCATCTTCCCACGTGTAATCAGCCTGGCGATTGTCTGTACATAATTAAACTATTTTCTGATGATGCTTGTCTCCTGCGTGACCAGCTCCCTGTGGGTCAGCCCTCACTGGGCTCTGGGTGTGCCCCGTGAGCCACATGTCGGCCCATGTGGGACTGGATATTCCCCACCCCATGTCCCGCTGGGGCCCTGCTAAGAGCAGGGGGGCTTGGGGCCTGTGGATTCTGTTGTTCAGGAGACTCAAACAATGTCTGTGGTCAGAGTGTTGGAGACGTGCCAGCTGCTAAGTCTCGTGTGGTGCCAGCATGGTTGCTGAGGGTCACCATAGTCTGCGGGCCTGAGGGGTGTTGTGCATCAGCAGAGAGGGCAGTGGGACCTCAGAAGGTCAGAAGTGACATGACTTCCCTGCGGGTCGTCCAGGGCCCAGATGCTCACCCTGCTCCTGGCCACCCAGCACTGCACTGGCCCCAGCCTGGACATGCGGCTTGACCAGGGGCTTTGGGGAGGTGTGGCCAAGCTCTCTGTCTTCTCCACCCAAAATGAGTCAAATGTGATGCCAAATGGAGCTCAGTGAGGCGCCAGGACACCCTGGGGAGGAGTGGACAGCGTCCATCTGGCCCTCTCCCCTGACTGGGAGCTGCCCCATGCTGCGTTTGTGGAAGAACAGGGAAGTATGTGTGAGCGCCTTGTGGGGAGGCTCCACCTGCACGGACTCGGCATAAATGTCCTCAAATAAAATCCTTGCTCAAGAGTGGACCGGTGCCTAGGAGAAACTGACCTGTGACCCCGTCCTTCTGCAGGCAACCACACTGGTCCTGGACTATGGGGGCAGGCGCTGTGGCCAGGCCTGGCCGGCACTGGTGGGCTCACGGCATATGGCTCCAGAACGTTCCAAGGAAGAGGAGGCCCTGCTTTGGCCCTGTGGGCCCTCCCACCCACCACCCTGCAGGGCATCCTGTCCTCACCTGCTTCAGGAGCAGCTCAATGCCATGCCCGCTACGCTTGGGCTCGGCCCCTGCAGCTCTGGCCTGAACCGGAGTGTGGAAGGGGCATTCCACACTGTCCTCTGCTGAGGGGCCCTGGCCTCCATCCGCCTGCTGGGAGAGGGGGGAGGGAGCTAAGCCTGTCTTCCGGGGTGTGCTAAAAACGGCTGGGTGGTGCTGAAAGCCACAGCCAGCAGTGCTCAGGGAACCAGGGCTGCCATTTGTTATGCATCGCCACTATTTTTAGCTTTCCGTTCTTTTAAAAACTAAGGAGCCACCTAAATAGGTGCAGATACTTCACTCAGGGCCCAGGGCAGGCACTGCAGGGGCTGGGGGCCAGGACCGAAGCAGAGCCTGCTGCGGTTGGGGCCCAGCCCTCCTCGCCACCACCATCCCCTCCCCTCTGAGTCCCTGCCTTGGGGGACATTCCAGAGGTTTCTTCCCCAGGCTGGCCTGGCCCAGGGTGACTGTTAGCCTACAGACCACAGACCCAGTGCGGGCTGCTCCCGCAGCCACACCAGCTGCAGACCTCTGCTGTGTGCCTCGCCATCTTGCTGCCAGTGACGGCCCAACCAGGAAGCAGACTGCAGAGGGCCAGGGGGGCACCTGGCCAGGCCCTGTGGGACTTGGGATGGGCTCAGTGGGGCCCTAGTGGAGGACCTGCCTGCCCGCCGCCACCCCTGTTACCCAGCACCCCACTGTCAGCCTTTGACCAGAGAGGATCCCCAGTGTGACCAGTGCCCTCTGGGCCACGGAGGGACACAGCCATAGCGGGTGTCTGTCCCATGTACCCAGGCGTCTTCCCTTCACCCAGCAGCCAGCTGGCCTCTATGCCTGGGGTCTGGCCAGGGTGTTAGATCCTGTGTCTTAAAGGTGAATCAGTGAACTCTTGCTCACCTGGCCTGTGTCCTGATATACCTCCTTTTCCCGCCATGCCTGCTCTGTGGCACTGGCAGCTCCTTGGGGGTGGCTCTTGGGTCCCCCACCATGCAGGGGGTCTGAGAAGCTTACTGGTATCCCTGCTGTAAGGGCCCCTTCACAGGCTGGGAGCACCCTTGGCCAGAGTGGTCTTGGGGCCCAGGGGGAACCCAGGAGCCCTTCTTGTGCAGAGAACAGCCTTGAATCCTGCCCTTGCCTGATGGCTGCAAATGGCGGTTTGTGGGAAATAGATATTCGTTTGCTCAGTGAACATTTCCTGGGCTTCTGCCCCGTGCAGGCCCAGGATGAGACGGTGTGGCCCACGGCCCTGAGTCGGGGGGGTCCTGCTCGGCAGTGCATGTGCCCCCATCCCCTGCCCTTATGGTCCAGAGACCAGTGAAACTGCTGCTCCAGGCTGTAGTCCAGGTTTTGCCTTGGGGAACCTTGGCCAGGCCCCCCCAAGGCCAGGCTGGGCACTAGAGTGGTGTGGGGCCCTTGCTCTGGGCAGGTCCGTGGCCAGCTGCCATTCCTGGCCTGTGGAAAATCAGACCTTTACAGGACAGGTGGCCTAGGGCCCCACATTCACACAGACCAAACCCTCTCCCCATAGGGCCAGACCCGACTGCCTAGGCTGGCTCTGGGTCCCTGCAGAAACCCTCCGGAACCCCCTCCAGGTCCTGCCAGGACCCAGAGGGATCTTCTGCATCATTAAGGCCAGCTCAGACCCCCGCCCTGTGCCGTACTCCGCAGCACCTGCCCCACAGCCCTGTGCACTGCGAGGAGGCCCTGGGCTCTGCCTGACACCCTGTGGTCCAGCCCAGGCCTGCCCACCTCTGTGACAACAGCTGGGTGGGCTGAGGTGCTGTGACAAATCCTCACCCCCAACACGGCAGCTTTTGGGGCAGCCAGGCAGGAAAGGGGATACCTTGGTTGCCAGGAAGGCACAGCTCATACACGACCACTGCTCTGGGACCCCTGCAGCTGACCCTGCGTTGTGCCCTTGCCCTGAAGCCTTTCTCATCTGGAGCAAACCCTGCTGTCTGGCCCTGGCCACCCACACTGAATGGGGCCCCTCAGGGAGGGAGACCCCCAGAGTCCTGGAGGGGCTTCAGTTCTGCCAGGTCAGGTGCCGGGGCTGACCCGTGCCACAGCCTTTCTTGGCCAGGTGCCAGGACCCCTGAGGTGACTCGCACCATCCGTGCCCTGCTCAGCTTTGCACAAACCTGAGAGCCTCTGACGTGTGGTCAGCATAAGTGGTTCTCAGCACTACGGCTGAGCGGCTCCGTCTCGGCCCTTATCTCACTGATGGTAGCAGGGAGCCAGGGCTTTCCCCCAGGGCAGACGGTGGGCTCTTCTGCCAAGTTCACAAGCACTCCATGGGCAGGACAGTGTGTGTGGGGGGAGGGGGGGGCCTTGTGTGTGTGTGTGTGTGGCCTTGTGTGTGTGGGGGGGGCCTTGTGTGTGTGTGTGTGTGTGTATGGGCAGGACAGGGTGTGTGTGTGTGTGTGGTGTGTGTGAGTGGACCAGGGGTGTGTGTGTGTGTGTGTGTGTGTGTGTGTGTGGTGTGTGTGTGTGGCTTGCGCAGGGTTGGAGGGGCTTGCCAGGGAGTGGACCAGGTGTGTGTGTGTGTGTGTGTGTGTGTGTGTGTGTGGTGTGTGTGAGTGGACCAGGGGTGTGTGTGTGTGTGTGTGTGTGTGTGTGTGTGTGGTGTGTGTGAGTGGACCAGGTGTGTGTGTGTGGTGTGTGTGTGGCTTGCGCAGGGTTGGAGGGGCTTGCCAGGGAGTGGACCAGGGGTGACTCCTCATGGCTGAACAGTGTCCCTAGTTTGGACAAACACATGGTATATCTGCTCGTTGTTGAGGCGGTGGGGCAGTTGGCTCTGGCTGCTGGGAACAGTGCTCTGTGGACAGGGGCGTGATGTCAGGATCTGTTTCCGTGCTTTGGTAGTGCCCCTGGGAGGGGGGCTGTGGGTCCCCTGGGAATCGTGTCACCTGGAGAGCTGCCAGCCTTTCTGCAGTGCTGTGTCCCCCACTGATCTGGAGAGCGGGGCGCAGATGGGCCCCTGACCTGTCAGGCTAGCTGCTGCCTGGCACCAGGTGCTCAGAGAGGAGGCACCAGGAAGTGCCCCCCACCCTCAGGCAAGCTGCGGTGGGTTCCTAGGGCTGGGGGCTGTCCTGGGCCCCTGTCTGGTGGGGAGAGAGGGGTGGGTGGGGGCATCTGACCTTATCCTGCCCAGCCCCCAGCAGCCACTCCAGCATCCGTCTCCGACCCAGTGGGCCCACCACCCTGTTGGCCTGGCTCCCACAGGGCGGCCCCCGGCACCCCTGCCAGGCACCTCCCGCCTGAGGTACCTGAACGAGTCCCTTTGTTCTGACCCCTGCCAGTCCTCACTTCCAGACCTCACTCTTCGCGCAGCTCCCCAGAAGCCTGACTTCCCATCTCAGGCTCCCCTGCGCGGAGCCAAGGCCACAGGGCATGCAGGGCACTGACCAGGGGGCACCTGGCCTCAAGGAGACCCTCCTGCCAGCCGGAAGGTGCTTCAGAAATGAGTGCCCATGGCGCCCTGGCCTGCAGCCCAGGCCTGCACCCACCTGGGCGGGAGCACGGCCGCCTCAGCTCCGGGCAGAGAATCCCAGCTGCCGTACAGAGTCCGTGTTCATCCGCTCTCTGACAGCCGGGGCCCCACAGCCTGGCCGCCCCTGGGAGTGTGAGGGCCGAGCCTACTTTGCCTGCCCACCAGCCCTCGAGGCTAAGGACACAGACTCCCCCAGGCACCGCATGTCGAAAGCAGCCACATCACCCGCCCCTTGCCCTCTCCTAGCCCCGCTCTGTCCAGACCCTCCACGTCGCCGGGCAGATTCCATGGCAGCGGCCCAGCCTTGGTGCCCTGGGCCCCAGACACCAGCCGCAGGTGACGGACATGGTGTTTCCTGGCCAGGGGCCATCTACCCTGCTAGACGCCCATCAGTAGAAGGGCCAGGTACACTGAGCCCGTTCTGACTCAGCCCCCAGCCCGGCTGCACGGGCAACAGCTGAGGGTGCACAGGCGAATCCAGCTGGTTCCCCTATCCTGAAGCAGAAAGCCTGGTGCTGCACCTTCTGCTGGGTGGACCCTTTCCAGGACTGGCCCACAGGGGATCGTGCTGCCCACAGGGTGAGCCCCAAACTGCCTGGTCTGCTGCTGCGGTGCGCTGTTCCACCTACCCACCCAATTCTCACCTGCCCGCCTCTGCCCCACCTGTCCTCCCTGTCCTCACTTATCCACCTCTGGAGTGACCAGCTCCAACAAGAATGGGCACAGAGGCTGAGGGAGGCCCTTGGGATTCTCCCTGGGGCACCTGGGGGGCAGAGGTGGGCAGAAAGGACCCCCCGGGCAGTGTGCTGGGGGTATGTGCAGGCCAGCCTGTGCACTGAGCCAGACAGGTGTGTCGCCTCAGCCAGGGCTCTCTAGGAGTCTGGCAGGGGAGGGTATGGAGGTAGGGGGCAGAACCTGGGTAGGGTGGTGCCCTGGGAAGCCAAGGAAGCCAAGGGGCTGCTGAGGAGGGTCCTGTTTGTCCTGGAAGGTACCTGCCCTGCCCAGGCCCAGGCCTGAGATTACATCACTGCCACCTGGGGCTAGGCGGGGCCAGTTAGACCATCTTCCCAGACTAGGCCCCCAGGGGCAGGTAAGAGTAGGGCTGGACCCCTGACACAGGGGCACAGGAGGATGCCAGCCACCTGGCTGCCAGGCTGTCCAGTTGCAGGAACAAGGCACTGGCTGTCACCCCTATGCTATGCGGTCCACCCTGGTGCCCTGCCCACAGCCTGGGGCATGGGACCAAGGCTATTTATTATTCAGTAACTGGTCCTCCCTTGGTTGCTTAGGGGTGGTGCCTGCTTCCTGTGGTTCAGGATGCCTCCGTTCCCATTATCAGTTTAATTTTCCTCCATGCAGCAATGCTTTATACCCAGTCTCTTCCTTCTGGGGAGGGCTATGCCCCCAGGCCCTCCAGGGTTCCCACCTGGGAACCAGGTGTGGTTACCCCTGACTGCACAGCCCACCCCGAACTATCCAAGACAGGGTGTCCGGCCGATCTATGCAGACGTCCTCACTTAGGGTCAGTGTGTGGGGTTGAGTGGGGTCTCCCTCTCTGGGCCACTCTCACCCGCAGACACCTTCCAGGTGTCTGAAGTTCCAGGCAGGGTGAATGTACTTCTCTCTCCCTGTGCACCCGGCCTGGAGTCGGACACACCTGGACCATGGGAGGCGTGATGGAAACCCTCCCCTATGCTGGGCTCAGGACTCCGTTCTGTCCTGCTTGGAATGCCGTTCCTCCAGGTTTCCAAGGACATGCCAGGATGGTGTTGAGTCATTCAGCTTGAGCCCAAATGTCCCCTGAGGCCTGGCCTGGCCACCTGCTAACAAGGCCTTCAGGTCTGTCCTGCTCTGAGTCTCTGCACTGCCCTTCTGCATCTGCTCTTTCCTTGTCCACTGTCTCCTAGGACAGGGCTGGGCTGCTTCCCCCCCTGGGTGGACACATACCTGGGTGGAGGGACAGTGGTATGGCTTGGACTCCACTGGGGATGAGTGGCCCTTGGCCTTTGTCACCCTATAGGTGCCTCCAAGGTTCCTGCAAGCAGGTGGATGTGAGCCAGATGGGGCTCCACTGCGCCTGGCCCAGCTGCCCAGGGCTCTACCCACCTCTCGGCGGAGCAGGGGCCGGGCTGTCCACTCCTAGAGACTCTGGTCTGTCCCCACCCCTAGGAGGAGCTCTGGTGGGCTGATAAGTCTAACTGGTTCTGGGAGAACAAGGGGGGCTGATTATGTGGCTGATTTCTGTGCATACATGCAGCCCATTTCCAGCTGCCCCCACAGAAGTCACTGAAGTCCAGACACCTGTCTTCAGGTAGGTGGGCCCTTGGCTGCACAGGCCTGGCTGTGGTGACCTCTGCGTCCCCTGGGGCAAGCCTGGACTCCTGTGGAGGAGGAGCCTGTGCCCCTGCACCCCCACCCCCAGGCTCTGAGTTCTGCCACCTGGCCCTCCCTCCCAGGACAAAGAAGGTCCAGCCCAGCCGAGCCTCGCTTCTTCCCCGAGTGAGCAGACAACAGGTCCAAACAGCGGCGCAGGGCGAGGGGCGGAGGTGGAGGTGTGGGTGGGGCTGCTCCCGGTGCCTCTCCACACGGCCTGGGCCTCTGAGGGGTTTCTCATCCCTGAAGCCTACCCCAGGGGCTCTGTTGGCTGGCTCAGGCCCGGCTGGATCTGTCCAGCAGCTGAAGGGGTCCAGACCCGACGCACACAGATAGCCACGGGGCACAGGGAGCCCTGAAGGCTGCCCTGTGTCGCTCAGATCACGCTGGATGTGAGGAAGCAGGGCTGCCCGGCGGGACCCTCCTTCGGAGCCCACAGCCCACGTTTGCTGAAGCTCACCCCGGCACCTGCTGGCATGCTGTCGTGTGCGCAGGGCTGAGCCTGGTCTGAGGAGGCTGAGAAGTCCAGTGGGAGGTGTGCTCTGGTCAAGGGAGCAGCCGGCTCATCCCCAGGGCAGCTCTGGCTTCTTGGAGGGTGGAGCAGGCCTCTGGGGTGGTGCCCAGCAGCCGAAGGGACTGGTCTGAGGGTTAGGGGCACCTGGCAGGAGCCATTTGTGGAGCAGGGAGACCCCCTTGGAGTCACATGACTGGTCGGAGGCAGTGACTAGTCAGAGAGAGAGTCAGGACCCAGAGTCCCCAGGTGGACAGCAGGGTGATGGACAGCAAAGTGATAGATAGCAGACACAACCAGCCGTCCACCAAGATGGAGACATGGGCATCTGCTCAGCCCGGTCCAGTCTGCCTTGCTGGTGCCTGTGGAACGGCAGCGCGCTGACCCCAGGGTCTGCCCGGAGCGCCTGGCTCCAGCACAGCTCTGGTCTGCATGGAGAAGAGCACGGCCGGCTGGCGGCCTGGGCTTTGCGGGGCAGAGGCCTTCAGAGGCACAGCCTCTCCAGAGCCAGTGCGTCTCTCCCCCAGGGTTCCCGTGCCCACTCAGGGCTGTCCCAGTACCTCTGTATGGCCCTGCGGCCCACAGCTGTCCGCACCCCAGCAAAAAGAGTGCAAAGCCAAATTCTATTTTAGGCCCACGTGGACTGTTTTTCCTTAGCTGTGGCCCCTTGGGAGCCTCTTAGCCGCCGACCCCTCCTCCAGCTCCTGTACCGCCCCCTTCTCCAAGCAGCTCTGAAAGGCGCAGCTCCCCATCCTGACACTCTCTGCCCCCCTGGCAGGCAGAGGCCCCCTTGGCTCTGCCCAGCCCTTGTGTGCCAGGGCCACTCGGCCAAGGGAAGAGGCTGGTCAGGAGGCCAGGAGGGGTGGGAGGGGGCGTCTGCAAGAGGTCGCTCACCGCCCGCTCTCCTGGCCCATGGGGTTGAGGGGCCTGTGGAGCAGGCAGTCTCCGGGGTGCAGGGTCTGAGGCAGAGCGGTGAGGAGGCTGGAGGGGGAGGAGCCAACACTGTGGGGATCCCAGATCCTAAGCTGGCAACTCGGAGTGGGGCCACAAGGTCCAGGGGTCTGAGGGCCCCCCTCTGGGACCTGAGAGGCAGCCTGTGTTGGGGTGACCATGGCCTCTGTAGAAACGGGCAGTGGGAAAGAGAGTGAATTTCAGACCACGCACTCAGCACCCAGACCAGGCCAGGCTCTACTCCCAGGAGCCCACAGGGAGAAGGCCACCACCAGCTGGGCCCCTGGGGGCAGGGGAAAGGGCCATGGCGCCAGGGAGGGCCACTCGGTTCCAGCCCCAGCTCTGAGGAACGACGACGACCCTGCTCCATCTCACTCTGCCTTCACTTGTCATGAGTTACAACTTTGCAAGTAATGATGAAATCCAACAGGAAAATGGCCACAAAGAAGGTGCTGGTGCCTGGACTGTGATTCAGCCTGTTAATTACTAAGTTTGCACTTGAGGTTTCTAGGTAAGCGCGTGTGTGCCAAGAGCCCCAACAGCTGCTCCCTCTAGCCTGCAGCCCCCTTGCCAGAACCCACACCAGGATTCAAGAGCAACTCCAGAAAGTGCACGACAGATGGGGCCTCCCTGGAGGGAGCGGAGGGGCATCTGGCATGGGCTTCCAGGGAGGCTGGAGCAGGCGCCACCTCTCTCTGCCATCTGGAGTGGCCCCATGGGGTCTCTGTGGCAGGGGACTCAGGACTGCAGGGGCTCTCAGATCCAGCACCACGTGATCTTGGCACAACCCTGCTTTGGGTTGGGGTTCCTGGCCTCATGGGGCTGACATCTGGAAGATGGCGCATTGCAAGGACTTGCAGAGCCTTTAGCTAGGGGCTCTGCCTCTCCTGCCATGTGGCTAGGGTCCCACAGCCGAAGGTGGCTGTGGCCAAACACACATGCTCCAAATGCTGACCTCTTGCTGGGCCATCCTCCCCCTCACTGCAGCTTCCCAGCCATTGCCCTGCCAAGCCCACCGCTGTTCACCTCCAACCCAGGACCCCATCCTGGGCAGCCCACACCAGGGGCCGTCAGAGCTCGCCTCTGGACATCTCAGCTGCCAAGGTTTCCTGCTGGGCTCCTGCCTCTCTGGCTACTACAGACTTGGAGATTGTTCACCAGTCCCCATGTCCTCTTCCGGCACTCACAGGGGACAAGGCCACCAGGGGAGTGCCCCAGTGGCTGGTGGAGGCTGCGTGTCCTCCTGGCCATGGAGTGGACCTGGCTGGGCGGCTGCCCTCTTGGGCACACTCCCTGCCAAGAGCCGGCTCTGCCCACAGCCCTTGTCAAGCTCCCTCTCTTTGGAGCACAGGTCACTCTGACCTGGCACTGTCACCAATCTTGTCTATTTCCCCCCAGAAGAGTGTTGAGTTCTGGATGGACCACCCACCCCCAGTCAGGGCTTGGGCAAATGTGAGAACTGATGGGCCTGCATGAGTGTGGGTGTAAGAGGGTGACAAAAGAGACACAAACACACAGAGACAGGGAAACAGAGACAGAGACAGAGGGAAACAGAGACAGAGACAGAGAGAGGGGCAGCGTCCACAGGCTGTCAGAGCACCTCTCGTGATCTGCCTGAACCTTTCTCCTGCCACGTGGGTCCCTGCTCAGGGGCGAGCATGGGCTCAGCGAGGCCAGGGTCATGAAATCAGTGGGGCTGTGGACTCCAGTGCCTCGGTGCAGACCCCTGCACTTCCCTGACCCTGTGTAGGCCGTATTCTACCCAACCTGCCTGCCCTGAGCTCAGCTGGGGTTACCTCTGGGGTCCTCTGTGGGGCTGTCCCCTGGTCCATCTGGTAGTGCGAGTGGAGTAAAGTGGCTCCACTGGGGAGAAGAGACCTCTCTTTCCTGGACCTGAGGACACTGGAAGGGCCAGGCTAAGCAGACCCTCAAGACCCTCAGGTGCCTGGGAACAGGTGATCACTCCACAGAGCACCTGCCCCCAGACCTGCACAAGGCCTGGGGCTTCTACCCACCTCAGATGAATGGTTGCGGCAGAGAGGAAATGTGCTCATATTCCTGGGGATCAACTGGGGCAGACCAGCCCAAGGGGCTCCCTGCAGCCCTGCGGTAAGTCCTATGTCCTGTCCCTAGGCCCACCCTTCTGGGCATCCCCCACCTTACCCCTTCTGCCCCAGATCCAGGTGACAGGACCTGTCAGCAGGAGGAACGGACAGTGCAAGGCCCACTCCTGTGGCCATGCAATCCAGGGATGCTGCAGCTCTGTTGTGTTCAGAGATATGTGCCCTGGGGCCTGGGCCTCCCCCAGGGTCACTGGGACACTTGCTGGCCAAAGGGTGGCTGAGTGGAGAGTGCTTCCCACCCCGACCCCCCCGGGAGCATTCCTGGCTTCCTCCATGCCGTCCCCCTCCCCTTGCTGCTCGCCTGCTGAGCATGGCCAGTCTGCTGCCAGGCACTATGGGCGCTGGAGAATAGGTGGACGTGAGCCTGTGCATCTCTGAGTTCTGGGCCGAGCGTCCCTGGAAAGTCCGAGGAGCCTGTGGAGTGGGCTCCCAGGGTGGGGTGGGGGGCAGGACAGCTTCAGATTCCAGCCCAGTCCCGGCAAGTCCTGATGACTCAGGCGGAGGGCACTGTGACAAGTTCATGGTGGCCACCAGGGGTGTCCACGCACCGACCAGGGGTGCAGTCCAGCCTAAGCCCCTGGAGACCGGGACCCCAGCCTCAGCCCCTCCACGCCCCTCGCGCAATCTCTGCGCAGGACCGCAGGGCTGGTCGCGAGCGGAGGGACAGGAGGCGGAGCAGCGACCTTGCAGCGACCCCGCACTCCGCCGCAGGGGAAATCCCGGAGGCCCCCGGGAGGGGGCGGCGGGGCGGGGCGGCCCGGGCCGCAGTGACCTTCACGCGTCCCCGGCCGCGCGGGTCGCCGGCCGCCCTCAGTCCCGGGCCCAGCCCCCTCGCCGCAGCCGCGCCCACTGTCCTGGGGTGGGGGTGGGGGGTCTCTCGACCACTGTCCCACGAGAATGACCGGCGTGGCTCTTTCTGCGACTCTCTTACGCTGAAAAATAGGTCCGGGCGGGTCTGCGGGTCTCTGCCAGGGGCTGGGTGGGTTTTCAGGGGTCCGGGGGCTCCCGTCTCCCGCGGGAGCCGAGAGCGGCGGGGTTCGCGGTCTCCGGCGGCGCCCAGGGCCGCTCGGCCGGGTCAGGACTCCCACCGCCCGCGCGGGGCAATGGGGGGGGGCCGCGGCCCCCAGCTCCCGCCCCAAAAGAAAGGCGAGGAGCGCGTCTTGGCCCCGCGCGCCCGCGGGAGGACCCCGCGCCGGCGGGCGGGGCGGGGGTGCGGAGCCCCGTGTGCGGGAGGGCGGTCCCCGCCGGGACGCTGCGGGGGCAGAGACGGGGGCTGAGCCGCCGGGCGGGCCGGGGTCTCGCGCGCTGGCCCGGAGGGCTCGAGCCGCGGGGCCCCGCCCCCACCCGGAGCCGCGGGGCCCCGCCCTCCTCCTCCTCGTCACGCCGGGCGCGGGCGGGGGGCGGGGAGCGGGGGGCGCCTCCACGTGACGCGCCTCCTCGCGGTGCCCTTCAGTCGCCGCCGCAGTTCCCCGGGCGCCACATGGACCCTGCCGGCCGCCCCGCGCGCCGCCGCTGACAGCCCGCCAGTCCGCGCACCGGCAGGGAAGGTAACCCACGCCCGCGCGCGCAGCCCCCGGCCGCGGCCGCCCCCCGTCCTGCCCCGGAGGGTCGCGCACCCTGCCGGTGCTGGCGCTGTCCGCCGGCGCGGTGCTGAAGCGTTCCGCGCGCCTCGGCCCGCGCCCTGCCTCTTTCTTGCCCCTTCTCCGAGTCCCCGAGTCCCCGAGTCTCGGGCCCCTAGCGTCCCCCCTTCCGCCCCCTCGTTCTCCGTCCCTTTCTTTCTCCCCGCGCGCTCCCGCCTCAGGGCCGCTCGGCAAAGCCGGGCAACTCACCCGCGCCCGAAGCCGAGCGCTGCGGCGATGCGAGCCCCGGGGCGCCCCAGCAGCACCCGAGCCCCCCGGCCGTGGGCCCTTCAGCTCCCTCCCTCCCGGGAGCCCAGGGAGAAGTTTGGAAGAGAACCCGCTTTGCGGCAAAAGCACCCGTGCGCCAGCGCTTTTCGGGGAGGAGGGGGCTCTCCCGCCTGGCTGCCCTTCCCCAGCCCGCGGGCACACCGGTCTCTTCTGCAGAGGAAAAAAAAAAAACCACCGAACCTCCAGAGACCTGGGTTTCCATGCCAGGAGAGACCTCCCGAGCTGTGGGTGGCGGGGAGGCTGCAGCCGCTCATTTTACACTACAAACCTCCCCAGCAGCGGGCTGGCCCCTGGAGCACCCAGCCATGCAGATGCAGGGGGAGCGGTGGTCTGCACCCATTTCCGTTTGTTCGCCTGGGGCCAAGCCCCCTTCGGTTTCTGACTTCCACCCCAGTCCCCTATGGGCAGGTGGCAGAGGGTGCTGGGACCTTGAGGCCCTGGACAGAGCCTGGTCCCCTGGGACTCCTCCATCAAAGGAGACCTCCCTGAAGGGGCGCCCACTCAGGCCCCACCCTTTCTAACACTTCCTGTCCCTTAGATGGTCCCCCACCCCTGCGATCCAGGCCCACCTAGGAGGCTGCAGAGCCAGTCACCTTCAAACGCCCCCTGGGCCTGTGGCTGCTTCCTGCAGGCTGGCTTCTCTGAGCTGGGCCCCCTGAGCGGTGAGGACCCTCTCATCTCTGCAGTAGCAGCTGAAAGCTGGCTTCAGAAAACCCCGGGGTCGGGTGAGGCCACTTTACAGGTCTGTCTAGGGTCCTAGGATCTGTCCACCCTGGTCAGGGTGTAGGGTTGAAGCCCCCCTCCACAGGGGCCCTACCAGGCACCCCCTCCCAGTGCTGGGATTCAGGCACAAGTTGTGGGGGGAGTGGCAAATGATGGTTTTTTTAATCTCAGAACTACGTTCAGGGGACCGTGGGGTGGGGATGAGAAAGAAGCCCTTCCCCAGGCCCGGTCAAGTTGGCCTATGACCACTTCCTGTCCCCCAGGCAGAGGACTCCTGGCCACACGTGCATGTAAGATCTGACCCCACAACCCCTGGAGGAGCTGCTAAGGAATCAAAGCCATCGTCATGGAGTTCGTGATGAAGCAGGCCCTCGGAGGTAGGAAGTAGGGCCAGTGGGGGCTGCGCCCAGCTGGCTGCCAGCTGCCCACTGCAGTGGCATGCAGACACATGGGGTCCCAGGCAGCACATGGTCACCCTCCGACTTCACACATGCCTGTTTGTCGCATGTCCCCTGCAGATACGCCTGGACAGAGGTCGAGGGGGAGGTGTGCTGGTGCGCTGTGATCGGGCAGAGCCCACCGGACAGTGCCAAGGTGGGGCTAAGGGCTGAGCAGCAGCATCTGCTCGGCCCCGTGAGGACACAGCATGGGTCTCAGGGGCACCAAGGGCCAATCCTGACTGACAGGGTCTGGTGTCCTCCACGGGGGCTTGCTCTTGGTGAGCAGAGCCATGGAAGTTGCAGGAGCTGGAGCAGGGTTGGGGGGACAGAGCTGGACCCAGGCATCCAGCAAGGACCTGGTGGGTTCCACCCAGAGTGGGGATAGCAGCAAGCACGCGAAGCTAGGTCTGGCTGAGCACAGGGTCAAGAGAAAGGCCTGGAGTGGCTTGTATGACCGTGGCCCCCTTCCACACAATGCAGCCTTGGGTGTGTGTTGGGCAGACACCCCTCCAACCCTGCTGACTCCTATTAGAAGGGAATCCTGTGCCTACTTGGCTAAAGGCCATCATCATCGTGGCCAGAGACCCTGGCCCAGGAGAGGAAGGTGGTATAGGGACAGTGGGCTGAGACCCTGGCCCTGGAGGTAGGCCAGGCAGCGGACTGAGGTCCACATGGCACAGATGCATCCTGGCAGAACACTGTGGTCAGCCCAGGCCCTCAGGACCCTTCCTGTGTGCCCTAGCTCCAGGCACAGTGCCAGCCTCAGCTCCCCACAACGGGCACCTTGGTCAGCACCTGTCTCTGCCAGTAGAGACGTCTTCCTTGGGTTGCCTGCATGGGCTGCACCCTGACCTCCACCACACGCAGCCTGGCACAGTCAGGTTATGCACGACAAGACCAGCATATGGGTGCTGCTGGGGTGGCAAAGGAAGCACAGCTTCCCCCAAGGTGGGCAGCTGGTGGAGGCTGTCACAGGCTGGGGCAGAGCAGAGGGGCTGGGGCCTCTGTGCTTGGATGGGCCCCCTGAGCTTGGCTCCTGACAATACTGTGTTTTCTCTCACCACAAATTAAATGAGAAGATGGTTGGGCCTGGCCTGGAGCCGCATGCCCTGAGGTTTCATGGTCAAGGAGAGGCTGCAGGTTGAATCTAATTATAATGATTACATCACGGGGACATGATTCAGGGAAAACCAGCATCCTGGTGCTGGGAGGGATCCGTGTTCCACCCAGCCAGTCCCAGGCTGTTATAGATAATTAATTAGGTGGCTAATTCAGGCCCTGAGGTGGGCTTGGAGGAGAGCTGAAGTATCTGATTTGGCTGCCTACATGGCTGAAATTGGCAGGGTAATTGCCAGCCTGGATTTCCTTTGTTCCCCGTCAGCCCAAAGTTTCTCCTGCAGCACGACAGGGCGGGCTGCTTGGGGCGTGGGAGCCGCGGAGCCGGCCTGAAGGCCCCCCAGGTCCCCCGAGCCAGGGCTGCCGGGGGAGGGACTGCACGTGGCTTCCCGGTGACATGTTTTCTGTTCCTGTGATTTCCCTCCCTGGGAGGTGTCGTTGAGGTCTGTCAGGAGGAGTGTGCGTGAGAGGGAGACCGACACAGGGACGGAGACAGACAGAGACCAGGAGAAGTCCTCCGAGGAGACACCCCTGAGCCCCTGAACTGGAGCTGGGGGGACCCAGCTGGGAAGCCCTCCAGAGAGAGGCAGACCTGGACAGGCAGGGCACAGATTCAGGGGGACCGGACAGCCCAGAAACAGACGGAGAAAAAGACAGAATCCGAAGTGCCGCAGAAGCCCGAGACCCAGGGAGATGCGGGGAAGCAGAGGTGGGGGTGGGCAAGGAGAGAGACAGAGGCGCCTGCGGCTGTCTGGGAGTCAGGCCGAGAGGGCACCTGGGGACCAGAGGCTCCGGGAGGAGAGGCCAGAGAAAGGCAGGGCGACAGGGAGGGAGACTGAGGAGCCCGTGGAGGTGGGGCGAGAGATGCAGCGCAGGAAATGGGTGCAGAGGGGCAGAGACAGAGACAGAGACGTATCAGAGACAAGCTGACAGAGTCAGGGCCAGAGACAGAGACCCTGCCCCCTGCACACTCGGGAAGGACTCAGCGGAAGGCAGGAGGCCTGGGGGAGGCCTGGGCAGGACTCCACGCGGCCTAATGGCATGATGGCCATCGGAGGCTGGCCCCGACTCTCTGGGCTGCAGGGCAAGTCCTCTGACCAGGACACGCCTTCTCGACTGTCAAGACCATGTCTTAGGCAAGGACTTCGCTGGGGTCAGAGGCGGCGAGGCGGCTGCCCAGTGGGGAATCCCATGTCAGGCAGACAAACAGACAGAAAGACAGGCAGTGCCCTGGGCCTCCCCAAAGCGTGTGGTTGTTTCTGCTGGGCCTTGTCTACCCTAGGGCTGTGGGCCCCTGGACTGTGGAAGGAATCGGTTCCTGGGTGCACTGGGCCTCGGACAAGGTGGTGCCCTCAGTCTGTGGGGTCTGCCCCTGGCCCTCCGCCATCTGTCTTGGGCCCTCTGTCTCTGATCAGCTCACTGGGAGGCTGGCCCAGCCTTTCCATGGCACTCAGGCCTTCCCCTCTGTCCTCAGCCATCCATTCCACCAGCAGCCTCTGCCCAGTCTCTACATCCCACTTGCTGGCACGTTCCAGGCACCTGCACAGCCAAGCGGGGCCCCAGGTGAGAGCTCCAGAGAGGAGGCAGATGAGACTCGGTGTGCCGGTGCTGCCGACCGAGTGAGAGCCTGGAGTTCAGGGAGACACGGCACAGAAGGGGCTCAGCGGCAGCACGGACACTGTGTGGTCCCAGGCGACCCCAGCCCTTCCCGGTGACCCCTGTGGACACTTGGCTCTGCAGTCAGTGGCCCGGCTGCTGCTAAGCCCTGGCAGGCAGGGTTCTTGCTCTGCCCTGTCCTGTAACAGGCCCTTGCTGAAGGCCTTCTCCTTCACCTACCTATCCATTTGGATGCTGGGCGAGCTTCCCTGGGGACCACAGGGTGCCCTGGCAGCAGGGCACCTGCTGTATGAGGGAAGGGAAGTGACGAGCAGTCACCTTGGTGACAAGGGGCTGCCTGGGCAGTGAGGGAGGGCGGGAAGGCAGACTGGCGGGGGGGCGGCAGGGGGTGCTGCTGGCTGCAGGTGTGGGGCAGGCTGTCCTAGTGTGGCGGTAGGCAGTGGCGATCGGTGCCACCCATTGACTGTGCTGCCCCATTGCGTCCCAGCAGGGCCAGCAGCGTTAACCGGTGAGCTCAGACTCCTGGCGCTGAGCTGTTTCTCTGAGGGCAGGTGGCAGCTGTGGCACCTCCCCTTGAGGTGGCAGGGTTTGCCCAGACCTCCAGCCTCTGGGACCCTGAAGTGTGGTAGCTGTTTCTCTCTTGAGATGCAGCCCAAGAAGGGCCAGGTGAGCCCATGGGAGCATCTGCTCTTAGAGCCTGAGTTCTCTGTGGGCTGACAGGGGAAGATGGGCATCTTAGGTTCCTTCCAACTGAGAAGACACGACCCCCAGGCAGCTCTCTGGGGTCAGCGCTGTGAGCACGCAGGGCTGGCTAAGGGCCAAATCTTGAGGAATGTGTCCAGCTCTTGGCAAACTTATTCACACCAAGAGAACACCTGGAGACCTTTACAGGTATTGACCACCCCAAGATCCATCAAGACACCCCAAGATTTAGGTTACCCACTGCTCAGTCCCTGAAAGAAGAAAACAGTGATGCAAAGTCTGTGGTGGCTACTTGCGTGGCCTGGAACCAGACCAGGTGCTGGGGCCACGTCTGCCTGAATCTGGGGCTCAGGGTCCTCAAAGGTATGATTTGAAGAAACTGTTTTCCCCAGGCCAGGAAGCGTGGTGTCAGAGCTATGTCTGCACTGTGGACAAGTGCGTGGGCAGTTGCCAGTTAGCATGGTTGGTGTGGACTCTCAGAAGGCTAAATCAGGCGCAGTGTGGTGATTCTGGCCCAAACGACCTGGTTCGTGGCTGGCTGTCCTGTTGTTCGGCCTCAGTGTGATGTGTTCTGTGGCCGGAACATGCTCAGGTCCTCAGGAATGTGCTGGGGCCGGGAGGCTACTCTGGGCTCAGCGGAGAGGCTCACCCCGCAAGGCTGTGGGTGGGTCCCTGTCACCCAGACCACCGTGGACAGAGGGAAAGAGTCCATGGACACACCCCCAGGGGCTGCTGGGTGGTGGGCTGTGTGTTGGGACACCCTGGGGGTCTCAGGCTCAGTCTGCAGACGTGTCATGGCTGCTAGGACGAGACCCTGGGAGGGGAAGGGCAGTGCCGCTTCAGGGCCCAAACAGACGGGCTGTGCTGCAGTCAGGGCTCTGCAGGGGAGCCCTGGCCACAGGGACATGCTGGGGGTCTCCTTCCCCATCTGGCTCCTGCCTCTGTTAAGCGGCCCAGGTCTACCCCACACTGGCTCCAGGATGTCCAGATGAGGCCTTGTGTGTGCAGATGCTTTGGGGACCCAGCGCTGGGCTCCAAAGGGTCGACACGCTTCTTCCCCAGACCCTTCCTCACCTCGCCTCCCAGGGACCCTGGTCAGGGCTGGACTCTACACCTAGGCCAAGGCCATGTGTCCCCATCCTGTCCCAAACCCCAATCCTGAGGGCAGGGCTGGTCCCGCCGGCTCCCCCACCCTGTCTCTTCTGGGGTCAGCTCACCCTTGAGAGCCAGGCCCCTCCTCCACAGGCAGACAGCAAATACTTGATGATAAGACACCAGCATTTGTTCAGGGGCCACCGCAGGCCTGCATTCAGTCACCCCGGCTGGACACTGACCAGGTGAGGCCAGGTTCTCTGGCATCTGGGAAGATGGTGGGGCTGCAGGCTGAGCTGGGCTGCAGGGAAAGAAGCAGATTGGGTTGGGGGGCTCTCGAATTCTGCGGGGAAAGATGCTGTTGACTCAAATTACAGAGAACCTTGAATTGAGGTTTGTTTCTCTCATGTGATGAGGTGTCAGGAGATGACTCAGCTGCTCAGCGGTACCACAGGGCACCTGGCTCTATGTGCCACTGTCATTCCGGTGGCACTTTCATACTCAGCCTGCTCCTCACAGTTACAAAGCAGCTGCTGCTGCGCCAACATCACACCCATAGTTAGAGAAGAAGGGGAGGGGCTAAGGAACAACCCCTTTATCTGTTTAGTGAATGTGTTTGTGGAATCTCAAGGAAGGTTCCCATTTGTATGTCATGGGCAAGAATGGTCTAGGAGAGTGAGGGCCAAGGTGAGCACACCACCCTTCAAATACGGGGGTGGGGTGGGTAATGGGCAGGCATCTGACAGTGCCTGGCCCACATCAGCTTGGGAAATCTTGAGTTTCAGATGCAAGACCCCTGACCATGGGTCCCCAGAAGGCAGGGGTGCCTCCTCCTTCCCCTGCTCATCCCTGAGAGCCGGACCCCCCCACAGGCAGCGGGCACACTCCTGATGACGAGACACCAGCGTTTGTCTCCTGAATGCCGCATGGGTAGGGGAAGCACCGCCTGCTCCCTGGGGCTTGGGAGAGATGCCTCTCACCCGGGCCGAAGGGAAGGACGCTCCGCAGTCTGCCTTTCTCTGTGCCCTGCGGAGAGGGCACTCCTGGCCGCTGGCGCTGCAGCCGGCCTGCACACTCTGGCCCCGACGTGGGAGTAAAGCAGGTGTGACGCACTTGGACTGAAAAGTAATTCATGTTTTGCTTTGTTGGTTGGCAAGAATTCTGGTTGGGATTAAAGCCTTCATTTTAATAGGTCCTGCGTGGTGGGCCTCAGAGGCAGCTAGACCGGTTCAGAGACATGGTGTATTTAATGCCGGGACATTAAACGGAGCAGGGAATCAACGGAAACTTCAAAATGACTGTAAAGGCCAGGCAAACCCCGACGCTGACACATTCCAGAGACCTCAGCCTTATAAACCCAAACCCAGGTCAGAGCAGATCAGGCGAGGAATACACTGGGTTGCGGCAGCGCAGAGAGGTCCCCTGGGGGCAAGGCGACGCCTCCCCCTGGCCCTCCTGCTGTAGGGCAGAGCAGAAGGGCACAGACTGAGCGGCCTGCTCAGAGCACCCTGGTTCTGTCGAGGGCTTGGGGTGAGGCTTTGGCTGTGGTCCTTCCAGACCCTCCTGCCGGCCTGCTGGGGCTCGGGCTCCGCACAAACCACTCTTCTCCAGTATTGGCCTCACTTTTATCATCTGGAACAGGGGAGAGCGCCTAGGCCAAGGCGACAGACCCCCCTGCCACCCCTGAGGGCAGCCTGGCGGGGTGGAGAGCCACATCCCATCCGACAGGCCCCTTTGGTCCCAGGGGCTGGGTTGTGAACTGTAGCATCCAGGCTGTGGTGGTGGGTGGAGGCTGGGCAGCTGCTCAGGGTGCAGCAGAGGCTCAGGGTGCTGGGTGCAGTCTGAGACCCAGGGGGCTGAGGACCTGTGGAGGCAGGCAGCTGGCAGGGCCCTCATTGGGCACTAACGGCTGCCGCTAACATTTCCACAGGACCTCGGCAGCCTCGTGCCGGGCTCTGCTCCTTGGGCCCAGTGCTGGGCCTCGCCAGGGCAGGGTGCTGCCCACTGCATGCACCCCAGGCTGTCTTAGCCTCAGGCCACTGCCTTCACTCTCTGGCCCCAGCAGCCCGAGAACTGGCCGGGATAGCCACGGGCCCAGGGCCTCCTGGCAGAAGAAGGCAAATGCTGGGTGCACATAGCAGGCAGGAACCAGGGAGGGGCAGCTTCAGCAGAGGAGGAGGGGCGTCCTGAGCGCCCCCAGCAGTGCTGCCCAGGGCTGGGGCTGCCCTGCACTCAGCTTCCCACCCTCCAGGCTCCAGACTGTCCACGGGCTGGGGGACAGCAGCATAAGTCCTGTCTGCCCGTCAGGCCAGCCGATGCCCGCCCTCCTCTTGGGGCCCCCAGTAGGGTGGACGCATTGTGGAAGGTCCCCAAGACTCCCTGAGGCCCCAGCATCTCTGCCCCTGCCAGCGGCGGGAGCCGCAAGTAGGGCAGGGCAGTGCCTGTCCCGGGGCGGGTGGAGACGTGCCCAGCAGAGGCAGGGCCACTAGGGGCTCAGCCCCCGTCCACGCTGCCCGCCACCCCTCCTATCTCAGGCTGCCTGGGACAGCGGGGAGGGGTCTGCCCCAGGGCTCCCTCAGCTCCCTCAGGTCCCTGCTCCCAGCCAAGGTGCCTGGCCTCCTGGCCCCCGTCCTTGTCCCATTCCCGGTCCTCATGCGAGTTGCTGAATGGAGGGACAGGTGCATGGGGATTCCAGCCATCCGTGGAGCTGGGTGCCATGCCATCTGCTGCTGAGCTTGGCTCTCTTCGGCTCACTAATTGGCGTTTGCACCTCGCCTCTGTCTCCGTCCACCCTCTACCTGAAAGCCAGGCCCAGATGCTGTCCGCCTGGCACCGGCTCTGCAGGCAGGAACAGTGGCCGTGGCCTGGAGTCCCCCAGTGGGCTTGGGGCATCCGACCATCACTCAGGCGGTGGAGAGGAGGGCTTTCTTCATGGTGGGGAGGAATTCCCAGGCAACTAATAAAGGTTTGCAAAACCAAAAAAGGAGATGATGGGGAGGAGGTGTTGGAGGAACTTCCCGGTGGGTACAAAGCATTCTGGAGAGGCATTGCAGAAAATTAGGAAAGCGGCTTCAACAAGGCAGGGATGGTGGCTCCCCCGAGGGAGGGCGGGTGTCTGGCTCAGAAATCACCCCACACTCCCTAGTGGCCCCCCCGCCCACCCCAGGGCTGCCCACGGGACGTGGGACCCACGCCTGGTGCCTGCCCTCCAATGGGGCTCAGAGGCGTGGGGCCATGGAGGGGTGGGCTCTGTCTATGCCAGCAAGCACAGGGCCGAAAGCCAGCTTTCTTACAACCAGTCCAGCCTGCCTTGTTCTAAACCTTGGCCTGGGCCTGGGGGTGGGAGCTGGGTGGTGGGTGGGAAGCCAGGCCCCAGGATGGTGGCACCCCCAGGCCCCTGGTGTGCAGCAGGGTTCATTTCTCCTTAGGCAGAGTGAAGCCCACCGGGCTCCACATATGGTGCCTGCTGCCCCTCCTCTTATAAGCGCCCTGTGGGGGCCCCGAGGTGGGGGGCACCTAATGAAGAGGCTTTGCCTCAGAAAGAACATTCACCAGTTAACATTATGTCATTACAGTGAACATCCGAACCGACCTCTGTCATCTTAAGTTTTGCCTTTTAAGATGCTTCGTTGCTGTTTACTCATTTTATCTTAATATATGGAGTCCACTTTCTTTTTAAAAACCTTCTTCAGTGTTTTGGAACACACATGCCCTTTAAAAGCATTATTTTAGCTCTACACATCACAGTCAAGGGTGACACCACGTCGTCTGATGAGGCTCCAGGAGCCTTCTGGGACACCACTGTATGCTGCACGTTCTCCCAACGTCCCGACCTGCCTTGGCCTTTGTTAGAGATTAGATTGAAAGGGTTGGTATTGCAGTCTATGAGCTCTTAGTATGTAAAAGTATTTGATCTTTGCATCCAATTTTGTAAGAGATATTTATACATGTTTATTTTTTAACATGAAAGTGGATTTTTTTCCTGTTGTTAAAATAGTGTTCATTTTAATAGAATGTTCATAGTAGGGAATTTAAACAATAGAGAAAAGTATAAAGAAGTGATGTGGAAAATGGAAATGCTGCATTGCTCTAAAATCACACATTAGAATCACCCATTACTTTATTTAAAAATATTTTTTCAAGGAGTGATGCCTTCAGATCCATTTCTAATTTTAAAAGACTGCAGGGTCCTTTGTGCTGTTGGTTTATTAGAACTAGTTCTGGGGGTCAGCAAGTCAACACCGAGGGCTGGGGAATAACGCCAGCCTCCCCGGGTGACTGTGGTCTGAATGGCTTTCCACAGTGGCTGCCGCAAGGGTACCGTTTCCCTTACAACAGCTCTTTGAAATGTGGACGTTTCAGGGGACACTGTCTGTTTTGTAGATGGATTTAGACAGAAATGGGCCATTGGGTGATGATCTACAGAAGCAGTACAGACTCAACTGCAAGTTCCAAGAGGAGTTTACACATATTTGCCAGCTGACCTCCCACCCTCCTGACTGAGGTGTGGGGTGAAAGTGTAATTCTTAACCATGCAGAATAATATGGAACTTAAGTGATTTATTTCAGCCCATTGAGAGGTGTCCTTGTGCACACGCCCTTTATGGGACTCACAGTGTCTTTCTGATCATCTCAGACACTGTTGGGTTCCTGTAGTGGACTTGGGGCCCCCTGCCCCAGGCTCCTGACATTTTCATGCCAGTAACCGTGATGGAATCATTATAACCATCGACACATCCTGCCACATGGTTCAAAGTTCCAGACACACCTCAGCCTGTATTTCTCACCCACGGACCCTGGTGACTCTTGCTCCCGTCTGTACGGATTTCTGTCTGGATAATTTGCCATGGGCCAGGGCTCCCCTCGTCCTGGCTGGGTCCTTGGGAACTCTCTGAGACAGGGCACATGCAAGGTAAGTGGAGTGTGGGTTCTACCCTCTGGCATGCTTGGTAGTTAGGCTGGGTAAAAAATCTTAGATTTAAAAAACTTCCTCAAAATGTTGAAGTCATTTTTCTGTTGTCTTCCAGATTTTAAAGTTGCCATCAAAAACTCAGATGCTATTCTTATTTCCAGTGCTCTTCACATGTTTCCTCTTTGACCCAAGCACCTGAAACTTCAAGGTTTTAGGAAACTTGTGTGGGTCTTTCATGTGCCTTGCTGGTGCACGTCACTCAGGCCCAGGATGTGCTTTTTCTTGCTTCTTGGCAGTTCCACTTCTGCCCTCCCCTTCCCTCCCCCTGGGCTCCCTACACTGAGTCTCTGTTTTCTCATATTTTCTCTCCTGTTCATCTCTGTGTCTTTCGTTACACTTTATGGGGTAGTTCCTTAATTTTATTTTCTAACTCTTGAAATGAATTTTTAATTTCTGCACTTGTGTCTTTGATTTCCAGGGGCTCTTTTGTGTGTTTTCTAACCCCCCCACTTCTAGAAGCCTCCCCTGTTCCCTAAACTGCCTCTCTGTGCCCATCTGCCTGCCTGTTACTTGGGTGCCGTCTGCAGGCTGAAGGTACGCATTCATCTTTTGGAGTGAGTTAGGAAAGCCTGGCTGAAGCCTTGTGGCTGTGTGGGATTTGTGGGCTTACCTGTGTGATACACATGTGGTAAGCTAGCTCTTATTTGGGGGGGCCTTCAAGTGCCAGGATCTTTAGGTCTCACTTGGGGATGTAGTTCCATTTCCCCAGATCTTCCAGCAGGGCAGTGGGGGGCTTGGGCAAGGTCTCCTCTGTCATCCCTGGCCCCACAGTGCCTGAGCCTGGGGGTTTTCTAGTTCGTTTTCTCCAGGGAAACAACTTCTTGATTCTCCCCTGCTGCTTGGGCAGCAGGGGGTCCCTAGGGCAGGGAGCACAGGTGTCTTTCACACAGGCTGCAGCCCATACCCTCCCCCTCCTCTGTGGGCCTGGCCCCTCCGGCCCGGTCTTCCTGGGGCCCCGCAGGCAGACCAGCTTCTCGGCAGCACCTCGTCTGCTCTTACTCAGCTTCCACAGGCACATCTGTTTCCACCTTCCCCAAATTTTATCTCTCCGTTGTCTTGTCCTCTTCTTTCTGTTTGTCCTCGTGGAATTATGCTGTTTTAAATATCTTCACTCTCATTCAGTGGGGTCGTAGAAAGGGGCCGGGCTGCAGGAGGGGTGGTCTTTCAGGAAACCATCGCATCTCCACGGATACGAGTACGAGACAGCAGAGCACGTGCTCAGCCGAAGTGCCCCCGGTGCACGTCTCCAGCTGCCCTATAAAGAGATCGCACATCTGCAGCTCATACACACGCTCCCCGGCGTGGTTTTCATCCAGCTGTCGCTGACTGAGTGGATAAAACTGATCTCATTTTTAACTAACTTTAATTTTAACTGACCATCTTTCTTTTCATTCACTCAGCAAAATTTTTGACTACTGATAGTTGCCCTATTTATGATTTATCCCTTTTAGTTGAATTTTCTATTACATACTAATGCCCTTCTGGGTCTATCAGCCGCCTTTTATCTTCACGACGTTCTAGATGTTTCCACCATACTTACTGACGTAGTCGGCTCCGTCAAGGTTTCTGGGATGGCTTCCTCATGTGGCTGTGTCTTCCCTCCTCTCTCTCTGCTGGTAATTTTTCACTGGGTGTCAGCCATGATCTCACCCTCCTGGTGCTGGATATTTATGTTTTGAATATGTCTGTGAACTTTGTGGATGTGGCCAGGTTCCTTAGAGACAGTGTGGTCGCTCTCTGTCTTGTTTCTAGGTTTCGCTGGGTAGGAGGAGGGCAGTGTGCCGTCTGGGCATGACTCATGGCCAAGGCCATGCTCTTCTGACCCAGACAGATGCCCCATGACTCAGGGTTTGCTGCTCTGGGAGCATGCTCGCTAAAAGGCAGGGATTGCTGGACTGGGTAGAAAATCAAGACCCAACTTTATGCTACTGCAAGACTCACTAAATATAAAGACACAAATAAGTAAAACCAAAAAGATGGAGAAAGATACAGGATGAAGAAGTTAACTAAGGAAAGCCAGCATGGCTACATTCCTACCAGACAACTTCAGAGCCCAGAATATTACCAGGGATGAAGAAGGTACTTTCCTAGCACTGAAAGTGCCAATTAATCTAGAGGACATAATGGTCCCAACTGTGTCTATACCTAATAACTGAGCTTCAGAATACAGAAGCAGAAAGAGCTTAAAGGAGAAACAGACAAAGCCACAATTTAGATGGAGATACTCAACTCAGTAATTGGTAGAGCAGACAGTCAGAAAAGCAATCAGGATATCAAAACATGAACAGCACCATCAGCTAACCCAATCCACCTGACCTTAAAGAACACATTTCAAACATGCACACAGAACATTTACCAAGACAGGCCATGCTCTGGGCCAGAAAACCAGTCATGATAAATGTAAGTATGTTGTCTGGCCACCGTAGAATGAAGTGAGAAATAAATGGCAGAAAGATATCTGGAAAATCCTCCCAAATATCTGGAAACAAACCAACACACTCTTAAATAATATGTGGACCCGAGAAGGAATCAAAAGGGAAATTAGAAAGTATTTTGAACTGGATGGAAATGGAAAAAAAATCAACATTAGTTGGGTTTAGCAATGTAGTGCTTAGGGGGAAATTAAATCACTAAACACCTCTACTGTAAAAGAAGATCGCAAATGATTAACTTTTTTCCTAATATCAGAAACTAGGAGAAGCAAAGCAAATGAAACCCAAAGTAAGCAAAAGAAAGGAAATGATAAAAACCAGAACAAAAAATGAATGAAGTGGTGGGGATGAAACCATTCAATAAGAAGAAGACCAACAACCCAAGTAAGAAAATGGGCAAGAACTCAAGGCGGTGGACTGTAACCCCCATCTTTTAGTGGGCGAGGCTGGGAGATCAAGGTCGCATCACAATGATAAGTCATGTAGATAACACGGGTCCTAGCCCTCCCCAAACCCATAGCCTCAGTCAAATCATGAGAATATCAGACAAACCCTAATTGCAAGACATACAAAACTCCCAAAAAGATCTGTCATCGTCATAAAAAACAATGTAAGTGCTACAAACCATCACAGCCAAAGGAGCCTGTGGAGAAGTGACGACTGATGAGATGTGGGGTCCTGGGTGGGGTCCTGGGGCAGAGGAAGGACATCAGGCAAAACCTGAGGATGTCTGAATTTCATACGGACTTTGGTTGGTGATACTGTCCTCAGCGTGAGCTCATGAACTGAGGCATGTGCCACACCAAGATTGTATGTTAACCATAGGGGATGCCGGGTGTGGGGCATGTGGAGACCCTGTACTATTTTTCTTTGCAATTTTTCTGTACATCTAGAATTGTTCTAAAATGGAAGATTTATTTTTTAAAGTGCAAAAGATTTGAATAGGTATTCTACCAAATAAGATACAAAATAGCTCTTTAAGCACATAAAAAGATGCTCAACACCATCCATCATGAGGGAAACGCAAAGGCCACGTGAGCTGCCGCTTCACACCCACGAGGATGGCCAGAATCGCAGACAGGCCATAACGAGCATCGGCAAGGATGTGGAGAGACCAAAATGCTCCCCCCTGCCGAGGGGCGTTTGCTGGCACAGCTACTTAGGAAAACAGCTTGGCAGTTTCTTAGGATGTGAACCCTCAATTTGCCATACAGCTTGGCAATTCACCCAAGAAAATGAGGGCACCTCACACCAAGACTTTGCGATGACTGTTCAGAGCAGTTTTATTTACAAAAGACCCAACCTGGAAACAAGCCATCAGTGGGACTGTGCGCCTGTGCGGTGGGGCCCTGCTCTGCGGCGAGGAGGAACGTGGGTTCCCGCACGGAGAGCACGGCGCACCCTAGGAGCACCCTGGGCGCACCCTCACCCTGCTACAGCCTGTGGCCAGGGTTCCATGCATGTGAGACTCCAGGGAAGCCATCGTCCACAGGACAGAGGGTAGATCTGCGGTCGTCTGGGTGGCTTGGTGGGAGGAATTACACAGGGCTGTGGGGGGCTTGACTGTGTGGGGCCTCCTGGGTGTACAGGGGTCACACCGCAGGGGTCACAGGGGGTGGGTCGCCTCCGCAGAGCTGTTTCCAAGATGGGTCGAGAGCGTGAGGAGGGCACCTGCCCTCTCAGTAGCGGTGCCATGGGTGCATGGGGACGGCTCTCCTGAGAGCCCACCCGTGTGTGGGGCAGGCTGAGGGCAGGGGAGTGGGGCGGACAGGCAGGGCAGGGGGCTCCTTCTGAAGGGGACTCAGAGCCTCAGCACACCCTGCCCGAGGCCTGGCTGCTGTGGAGGGGGAAACTGCGGCAGCGCCCCTTCCGCAGAGAGGAAACCGGCGTGCGGAGGCCCCAGGAGCGCGTTTCTCTAGCTCAGAGCCACCCTGGCCACCCCAAAGGGAGCCCCACTGGGTGCTCATTCTGTAAGAAAGCCGGGCTCCCCTCCCCACCTCCAGGTCACCCCTCCCGGGCTGTACACGCGGCAGACCGGCCCGCACCCCACCGCAGCTGATTCTTGGCATCGTTGTGCTGATTTCATAAAAATAACCTGGGGAATTTCCTTCCTTCCAAGAACATTCTAAATATCACTGGAATTATCTGCTTCTTGAATGTTTGAAAGAGCCCATCTGTGAATTCTTAGACGTAATTCTCAGTTTTTGACACCATTTTTTTAGAAAATCTACTCCATTCAAGTTCTCAAACGATTAGGATAGAACGTACAATACACTACTTGGCTATGTCAGTGTCCTGTCGGTCAGCAGCCCCCACCTGTTTTTCCTGACTTTGTCTGTCTTCTGCCTTCTTACCGCCTTCTGGCCCTGAGCAGGCTGCCCTCACCGTGGGTGTTCAGGGTCCCCCCGCTGGGTCACGCACTGACTGCGCCGTGGCCGTGCCACCCCTTCTGGGTCATTCCTCGGCTCCCTCTCTGGAGGCTTGAGGCAGAGGAGGAGTGTGGGGCGTAGAGGACCACGAGTGCCTGAGAGAATTTGCAGCAATGGCTGCCCCTCAGATTTTGCTAGATCAGGGCCTCAAAAACTGTGGCTTTACTCATATTTTCTAGTTCACTCCTCATTAGAGAGATTTGACCTACACAGGAGCCTAGAAGAGGGACATTTTGGTCCCAAATTCGCTATGGATCATGCACTCCACTTCCCTGATGCCATCAGAGACATGGCCTTATTTCTACTCTGAAGATGTATTGAGCCTCAGCAGGCTGATGTTTATTTGTCTTTTTGAGACATGGGATTATAAGCCATTTTAATTTATACTTCTCTTTTTTTATTGTGATAAAATGCACACAGAATTTACCATTTTAACCATTTTTAAGTATACAGTTCACTGGCACTAAGCACATTTGCCCTGTCGTGTAGCCGTCCCCACCATCCGCCCCTCGGACTTTTCATCTTCTGAAACTGAAACTCTATCCCCAGCCCTTGGTGCCTACCAGTCTGCTTTGTGTGCCTATGATTCTGCCCACTTTAGGAATCTCATGTAAGTGCGATCATACAGTATTTCTTCTTTTGTATCTGCCTTATGTCACTCAGCATGATATTCTTCAGGTCTGTCCATGTTGTGGCACATGCCAGAATCTCCTTCCTTCTTAAGGCTGAGTAGCATTCTGTGGTGCATATATACCATATTTTGTTGATCCTTTTACCCACTGTCGGGTACTGGGGCTGTGTCCACCTTGTAGTTGTGAATAATGCTACTGTGAGCGTGAGCATGTGTGCATTGCTCTCAGTTCTTTCAAAGTCCCCACCTTCAGTGCGCTGATACTTAGGGATGGAATGGCTGGATCATATGGTAATTGTTTAATTTTTTGAGGAACTGCTGAACTGTTTTCCACAGCAGCTGCTCTAATTTACACTCCCACCAGCAGTGCCCAAGGGTTCCAATTCTCCACATCCTTGCCTGCACTTGTTATTTTCTTTTTCTTTTTTTAATGATCATCCTAATGGATGCAGAGTGGTATTCATTGTGCTGTAGACTGACATTTGCTTGCTCCTTGTAAACATTCTTTGAGAGTTTGAAAAGAACTTGTGCTATTTTTTTCAGGATTTAGGTTTGGTGTGCATCTAGTTTCTAACCTGCCAATCCTTTTTCTATCTTTAGGTAATCATAAAAACATGGGTATATTCATAAATCGGGTTTTTGCTTTCCAAAGATGGCCTCTGTGACATACACTTGCCTGCGCCTGGCTTGCAGTGGATGGTGGCCCCTGGTGCTCACAGCCACCTGGGCTCTGTGACGTGGTGCATCATGGCCGTGTGGCCCTGTGGCCTTGAGGCCCTGAGGCCATGTGCCCAAGATGGCACCTCATCTCCACCTATTTGCCAGGCCTGGAGCCAAAACAAACAGGCTGAGTAGACATCTGTGGGCACGTACTCCTACAAGGAGGAGCATCTGTTTTAATGGGAGGGACGCCTGGAGGGAGGGGGTCAAGATTGAAGGTGGGTAGATTCTAAATGTGCGTGGGAATGCTGGACGGCCTGGCCAAGCCACTGCGGTCACCAAGCCTGTGCCGCAACCATGTGAGGCCACAGTCCTGGCACTCCCGGCAGCACGCACAGTCACATGTCAAAGTGTCTCCGGTCTGATGGCCTTCGGGCCGTGACTCTCCTGACATTCCAGGACTCACGGCAAAGGCTGCATTCTCCCAGTGGCACTGGGATCAGATTGCTGATGTTTACATCGCCATAAGAATTGTAATTTTATCCAAACCCCCAAAAAAGAAAACAGAAAGAATTAAATTAGAAGTATGATCCAGGTTGCATTCAATTATATATTAGTTTTGTAACTGCCAGTTTTATTATATTAAACCTGTCCATCAAGAATCTGCTGTGTCTGAGGGGATTCAAGATGGCAATGTGAGAGGTGAGACAGACAACTCCTCCCAAAACCACATATAGTATGAAAATATAGTTAATACAACTAATCCTAAAAGAGCAACAGGAAAGAAGGCTGCCCCAGACTGCACACACCTGGAGAACAGAGCAGACCTCATGAAACAGAGTAACGTACCAAAGCCTTGATCTTGTGGGACCCAAGCCCTTCCCCCACCACAGCTCACCCGCGGGAGGAAGAGAAACGGAGTGGGGAGGGGGAGGAAGCCTAGGACAGCCCTGGAGATCTGCTTTGGGAGCACAAACCTACATTGCATGGTGCTCTGGAGATTAGTGGGGTTGGAAAGCTAAGACAGGCAAAATACTTGGAGAAACTGAGATTCCAGCCATTTGTGGAGGACAGGGATCCACATCCAGCTGCTCTGGGACAAAGGAAAGGCGGGCAATCTGAGAGGTTTCCTAGTAGTGAGAAGGCTGCTGAAGGGGTGGGGTTTGCACGGAGCTTGCTGCACAGGAGAAGGGAGAGCTGGACAAGGTTCTCTGGGCGCGCTCTGCTCAGCAGGTTGGGGACTTTGAGGAGCTTCAGCGCTCCATCCCCATGGCTGCCTACTCAGCTCAAGGCCCCCCACTGTGATAAGCAGCCTGCTGCACCTTCTTCCTGGCTTGCCAGCACCAGCACGCAAACCAGCAGTCCTTGCCCTGGCATCAGGCCAGCCAGAGGGAGGCACTGCCTGTAGCAGCTACAGACGAAAAATCACAGAGGCTTACACCTATGTGCTCAGTCCACTGGTTCTGACAGTGGAGACCAGGCACTGCAGCCGGGAAGCAAAAAACAGCTTTCCTCTCCCCAGGCACTACCACCACTCCCCTGTGACCCCTGACATCACTCCAGGGATTGAGCAGCTCCAGAGACTAGAGCACGCCACATACAAATATGAAACGTCAAAGGAACCTGGTTCAGACCAAAATCTCACAAACATGAGAAAAAAGCCCACGTGAAACTGAACTCACCAGTCTTCCTGAAAGAGATTTCAAAATAAAAATCATAAACATGCTCATGGAGGTACAGAAAAATATTCAAGAACTCAGGGACAAATTTAGGATGGAGATTCAATCATTGAGAAATTCTATATCTGAAATGAAACATAAATTGGAGGGATTTAAAAGCAGATCAGATGTAGTAGAAGAGATGGTAAATGGAATAGAAATTAGAGAAGAGGACTACAAAGAAGCCGAAGCACAGAGAGAAAAAAGGATCTCTAGGAATGAAAGAATATTGAGAGAACTGTGTGACCAATCCAAATGGAACAATATTTGCATTATAGCGGTACCAGAAGAAGAAGAGGGAGAAAAAGGGAAAGAAAGTGTCTTTGAGAAGGTAATTGCTGAAAACTTCTCCAATCTGGGGAAGGACATAGTTTCTCAGGCCATGGAGGTAGACAGATCTCCCAAAACAAGGGACCAAAGGAAGATAACAACCAAGATATACAATAATTAAAATGGCAAAGATCAATGATAAGTCAGACTTTTAAAAGCAGCCAGAGAGACAAAAAAGATCACATACAAAGGAAAACCCATCAGGCTATCATCAGACTTCTCAACAGAAACCTTACAGGCCAGAAGGGAGTGGCATGATGTATTTTATGCAGTGAAACAGAAGGGCCTTGAACCAAGAATACTCTACCCAGTAAGATTATCATTTAAATTTGAAGGATGGATTAAACAATTTTCAGACAAGCAAAAGCTGCAAGAATTTACCTCCCACAAACCACCTCTGCAGTGCATTTTGGAGGGACTCCTATAGATGGATGGAAGGGTTCCTAAGGCTAAATAGATGTCACCAGGGGAAATAAAACTACAGCAAAGTAGAACAATTAATTACTAAGCAGATGCAAAATCAAATCAACTACCCAAAAAGTCAATCAAGGGATAGACAAAGAGTACAGAATATGATGCATAATATATAAAGTGAGGAGGAAAAAACACCTTTACATTATGTTTGTAATAGCATACTGAGTTAAATTAGACTGTTAGATAGTAAAGGAATTACCCTTGAACCTTTAATAACCACAAATCTAAAGCCTCAATGGCACTAAGTACATACCTATTGACTATCGATAATCACCCTAAAGGTAAATGGTCTGAATACACCAATCAAAGGACATAGAGTCACTGAATGGATAACAAAACAAGACCCATCTACATGCTGCCTACAAGAGACTCACTTCAAACCCAAAGACATACACAGATTGAAAGTGAAGGGATGGAAAAAGATATTTCATGCAACTAATAGGGAGAAAAAAGCAGGAGTTGCAATACTTGTATCAGACAAAATAGACTTCAAAACAAAGAAAGTAACAAGAGACAAAGCAGGACATTACATAATGATAAAGGGGTCAGTCCAACAAAAGTATATAACTATTATAAATATCTATGCACCCAACGCAGGATCACCAATGTATGTGAAACAAATACTAACAGAATTAAAGGGGGAAATAGAATGCAATGCATTCATTTTAGGAGACTTCAACACAGCACTCACTCCAAAGGACAGATCAACCAGACAGAAAATAAGCAAAGAGACAGAGGCACTGAACAACATATTAGAACAGATGGACCTAATAGACATCTACAGAACACTCCATCCTAAAGCAACTGGATACACATTCTTCTCAAGTGCACACGGAAAATTTTCAAGAATAGATCATATACTAGGTCACAAAAAGAGCCTCCGTGAATTAAAAAAGATTGAAATTGTATGAACCAGCTTCTCAGATCACAAAGGTATGAAACTAGAAATAAATTAAACAAAAAAAATGAAAAAGCCCATAAACACATGGAGGCTTAATAACATGCTCCTGAATAATCAATGGATCAATGACCAAATAAAAACAGAGATCAAGCAATATATAGAGACAAATGACAATAATTCAACACTGCAAAATCTCTGGGACGCAGTGAAGGCTGTGCTAAGAGGGAAGTATCTTCTAATACAGGCCTACCTCAGGAAAGAAAACAATCCCATATGAACAGTCTAAACTCACAATTAACGAAACTAGAAAAGGAAGAACAAATGAGGCCCAAAGTCTGTAGAAGGAGGGACATAATAAAGATTAGAGCATAAATAAATAAAATCGAGAAGAATAAAACAAGAGAGAATCAATGAAAGCAGGAGCTGGTTCTTTGAGAAAATAAACAAAATATATAACTCCCTAGCCAGGCTTATCAAGAAAAAAAGAGAGTCTACACACATGAACAGAATCAGAAACGAGAAAAGAAAAATTACTACGGACACCACAGAAATACAAAGAATTATTAGAGAATACTATGAAAAACTATATGGTAACAAACTGGATAACCTAGAAGAAATGGACAACTTTCTAGAAAAATACAACTCTCCAAAGCTGACCCAGGAAGAAACAGAAAATCTGAATAGACCAACTACCAGCAAGAAAATTGAATTGGTAATCAAAAAACTACCTAAGAAGAAAACCCGTGGTCCAGATGGCTTCACTGCTGAATCTTATCAAACATTTAGTGAAGACCTAATACCCGTCCTCCTTAAAGTTTTCCAAAAAGTAAAAGAGGAAGGAATTCTCCCAAACTCATTCTATGAGGCCAGCATCACTCTAATATGAAAACCAGGCAAAGACACCACAAAACAAGAAAATTACAGACCAATATCCCTGATGAACATAGATACAAAAGTACTCAACAAAATATTAGCAAACTAAATTTAAAAATACATCAAAAAGATCATCCATCATGATCAAGTGGGATTAATCCCATGGATGCAAGGATGGTACAACATTTGAAAAACTTTCAACATCATCCACCACATCAACAAAAAGAAGGACAAAACCCACATGATCATCTCCATAGATGCTGAAAAAGCATTCGACAAAACTCAACATCCATTCACAATAAAAACTCTCAACAAAATGGGTATACAGGGCAAGTACCTCAACATAATAAAGGCCATATATGACAAACCCACAGCCAACATTATACTTAACAGCAAGAAGCTGAAAGCTTTTCCTTTAAGATCGGGAACAAGACAAGGATGTCCACTCTCCCCACTTGTATTCAACATAGTTATAGAGGTCCTAACCATGGCCATCAGACAACACAAAGAAATAAAAGGCATTTAGATTGGCAAGGAAGAAGTCAAATTGTCCCTGTTTGCAGATGACATGATATTGTACATAAAAAACTCTAAAGAATCCACTCCAAAACTACTAGATCTGATATCTGAATTCAGCAAAGTTGCTGGATACAAAATTAATACACAGAAATCTGTTGCATTCACTAATGATGAACTGCAGAAAGAGAAATCAGGAAAACAGTTCCATTCACAACTGCACCAAAAATAATAAAATACCTAGGAATAAACCTAACCACGGAAGTGAAATATCTATACTCATGAGAAAAATTAAAGAAGATACCAATAAATGGAAACACATCCTGTGCTCATGGATAGGAAGAATTAATATTGTCAAAATGGCCATCCTGCTCAAAGCAATCTACAGATTCAATGCAATCCCTATCAAAATACCAATAGCATTCTTCAATGAATTACAGCAAATAGTTCTAAAATTTGTATGGAACCACAAAAGACCCTGAATAGCTAAAGCAATCCTCAGAAAGAAGAATAAAGCAGGGGGAATTACGCTCACTGACTTCAAGCTCTACTACAAAGCTACAGTAATCAAGACAATTTGGTACTGGCCCAAGAACAGACCCACAGACCAGTGGAACAGAATAGGGAGCCCAGATATAAACCCAAGCATATATGGTCAATTGATATATGATAAAGGAGCCATGGATATACAATGGGGAAATGACAGCCTCTTCAACAGCTGGTGTTGGCAAAACTGGACAGCTACATGCAAGAGAATGAAACTGGATTATTGTTTAACCCCATACACAAAAGTAAACTCAAAATGGATCAAATACCTGAATGTAAGCCATGAAACCATAAACTTTTAGAAGACAACATAGGCAAAAATCCCTTGAATGTAAGCATGAGCAACTTCTTCCTGGACGCATCTCCTTGGCAAGGGAAACAAAATTAAAAATAAACAAGTGGGACAACATGAAGCTAAAAAGCTTCTGTTCAGCAAAGGACACTATCAGCAGAACAAAAAGGCAGCCTACAGTATGGGAGAATATATTTGTAAATGACATATCTGACAAGGGGTTAACATCCAAAATATATAAAGAACTCACACACCTCAACACCCAAAAGCAAATAACCGTATTAAAAAATGGCAGAGGATATGAACAGACACTTCTCCAAAGAAGAAATTCAGATGGCCAACAGGCACATGAAAAGATGCTCCACATCACTAATTATCAGGGAAATGCAGATTAAAACCACAATGAGATATTACCTCATACCAGTTAGGGTGGCCAACATAGAAAAGTCTAGGAACAACAAATGCTGGTGAAGGTGTGGAGAAAGGAGAACCCTCCTACACTACTGGTGGGAATGTAAATTAGTTCAACCATTGTGGAAAGCAGTATGAAGTTCCTCAAAAAACTAAAAATAGGAATACCATTTGACCCAGGAATTCCACTCCCAGGAATCTACCCTAAGAATGCAGCAGCCCAGTTTGAAAAAGACATATACACCCCTATGTTTATCACAGCATTATCTACAATAGCCAAGATATGGAAGCAACCTAAGTGTCCATCAGTAGATGAATGGATAAAGAAGAGGTGGTACATATACACAATGGAATACTACTCAGCCATAAGAAGAAAACAAATCCTACCTTTTGGAACAACATCGATGGAGCTGGAGGGTATAATGCTCAGTGAAATAAGCCAGGCAGAGAAAGACAAGTACCAAATGATTTCACTCATCTGTGGAGTATAAGAACAAAGCAAAAACTGAAGGAACAAAACAGCAGCAGACTCACAAAACCCAAGAATGGACTAATAGTTGCCAAAGGGAAAGGGACTGGGGAGGGTGGGTGGGAAGGGAGGGAGAAGGGGAATAAGGGGCATTACGATCAGCACACATAACGTAGGAGGGGGCATGGGGAAGGCAGTACAGCACAGAGAAGTATGTAGTGACCCTATAGCATTCTGTCCATCAGCATAGTAAGATGCTATATTTAGCCATGGACCTAAGTTTAGGCATATAATCTTTATTTTTCATTGCTGTCCAGAGATTTTACAATTTCAGTTTTTATTTCCCTTCAGTTACAGGGTAATTAGGTGCATGTTTCTGAAACTGAAACTTCTGTAGTTAAGGGTTTGGGCATGTTTTTAGTATTTGCTTGTAATTTGATTAGATTATAATCAGGGTAGATGGCCTGTAATACCTCTAGTTTTTGCATTGGCAGAATTTTAGATTGACTTCAATAGGGAGCGATTTGTGCACAAGCCCATTCCAAGTGCACATCTTTTTTCCATGAGATTCGATGCCACCACAGTGAGTCCCCATGTGTGAACTCTAGTTTTCATTTCTCTTGGGTAAATACCTGGCAATGAAATTGCTGGGTCAAATGGTGGGTGCATGTTAATTTTATAAGCAACTGCCAAACTTTTCTCTGAAGTGGCTGCACCAATTGTACTGCACCCGCCGGGCATGCATGTCCTGGTTTTACCGTGTCCCTGCCACAGTGGGTGTGGCAGTCTTTTTCGTGGTAGTCGTCCAAGGAGCCATGTCCTGCTCTCTCTTTGTGATGTGAGTTTGGGTCCCTTATGACTGATCACGGTGATGAGCTTTATTTGTAATAACCAAGTACATCTTTTTGTGTACTTTGTTGCCATCTGTATCTCTTTGGGGAAATGTCTGTCCAAATTTTTGTCTGTTTTTAAAATCAGATGGTTTGTGTTCTTGTTGAGTTTTAAGAGTTCTTTATGTGTTCTGATATATATTTTTAACAGGCATATTATTTGCAAATATATTCTCTCACTGTGGCCTTTCATTTTTTTTTTAGTAGTGTCTTTTGAAGATCAAAAGTTTTTAATGTTGATGAAGTCCAGTTTATCATTTTTTTCTTTTAAGGGTTGTGCTTTTTGTCACCTATATAAGAAATTTTTGGCTAAGTCAAGGTCACAGATAATTTTCTCTTATGCTTTCTTCTAGAAATTTTGTGATATATGAGCTTTTACAATTAGGTCTGAAATTGAGCTTTGTATAAGGTGTGAGGTTAGGGAAGAAATTTATTTATATATTTATTTATTTGCATAAGGATATCTAATTGTTTCAGTGCTATTGTGAAAAGATTATCCTTTCCTCACTGAATTATTTTTGCAGCTTTGTCAAAAAAATCAATTGATCGTATATGGGTAGGTCTATTTCTGAACTCTGTATTCTGTCCCATTGATCCATATGTCTATTCTTTAGTCTTGACTATGGTCTTAAAATCGAGTAGTGTGAAGTTATTCTCCTTTTGCAAAATTGTTTTGTCTATTCTAGCTTGCCATTTCCTTATAAATTTTAGAATCAGCTGATAAAGGCCTGCTTGCATTTGCTTAAGATTGCAATGAATCTATAGGGATCCAGGAAAAACTGATGTTATAGCTGCATTGCATCCATGAACATAGTGTATTTGTCTATTCATTTAGGTCTTCTCTAATTTCTCTCAACAAGTCTATAGATTTTTGGAGTTATTTTGAAAAAAATTTCTTTTTTTTTTTAAGATACAAATTTTTTTTTTGAGGGGGCATCTCTCATATTTATTGATCAAATGGTTGTTAACAACAATAAAATTCTGTGTAGGGGACTCAATGCACAATCATTAATCCACCCCAAGCCTAATTCTCATCAGTCTCCGATCTTCTGAAGCATAACAAACAAGTTCTTAGATGGTGAACAAATTCTTACATAGTGAATAAGTTCTCACATGGTGAACAGTGCAAGGGCAGCCATCACAGAAACTTTTGGTTTTGATCACACATTATGAACTATAAACAATCAGGTCAAATATGAATATTTGTTTGATTTTATACTTGATTTATATGTGAATCCCACATTTCTCCCTTATTATTATTATTATTTTTTAAAAATAAAATGCTGAAGTGGTAGGTAGATGCAAGATAAAGGTAGAAAACATAGTTTAGTGTTGTAAGAAAGCAAATGTAGATGATCAAGTGTGTGCCTGTAGACTAAGTATTAAACCAAGCTAGACAAGGGCAACAAAACATCCACGGATGCAGAAGATTTCTCTCAAAACAGGGGGTGAGGTTCTAAGCCTCACCTCTGTTGATCCCCAATTTCTCACCTGATGGCCCCCCTGCGACTGTGCCTGTCTTAGATTGTTCCTCCCTTGAGGAATCTTACCCGTCTCTGGCTAACCAGTCATCTTCCGGGGCCATACAGGGAAATGTAAAGTTGGTAAGTGAGAGAGAAGCAATATTGTTTGAAAAGGTTATCTTTTTACTTCTTTACAGATTTATGCCCTGTGGCTTTTATGCCTAGCATTTGTCTTGAGGTAACTTTACCACTTGGAAGAATTATGATACTCGGTAAATTCGATCTGAGGCACGAATTCCATTTAAGGGTTGTAATTAGGAAGGAAGAAGAAAAGCTATAGAAGTACCAGATGGAAGAAAACATGGGAAGATTGATTATTTCTTTGACATATCTTCTTGTAGAGTAACTTAAGCATGTAGAGGTTTTAAACTATTAATTAAATTGCGTACACACATTAACATAATAGGAGTACAGTTACATAACCAAAGCATACCTGTAATTACCAGCCATCTTCAGTGAAACCAAGAAAACCACTTAGGCACCCTAAGCATTTGTGAAAACTTATCTATGATATGATGGATATTGTCTAACTGAATTTGAATAGTTTGAGAAAAATCAGACAAATTAAACAACACATTCCTGGGAACTGTTCACATCCCATATGTTCTTTTAACAGGAGATAGTCTGTAATTGTAAGATTTTGGAGCACTGCACCTTGCACTTCTAATTCTTGGTTGAGTTCCAACAGTATAGATCCAGTCAAATTTGTTGTTTTACTGTATGCACAGGCCAGCTTAGATATCTCCTTCCTCATTCCCATGGCAAGTCCAGGAACCGGTGGGATGAATGCAGCTACAATTGCAACAGCGCCAGGATCTTTGTTGAAGTTTTTTGATGATCATCTTCTGGAATGACTCTTCCAGAGAATGTTGATGTTGGAACTTCTTCTTCATATCGTATCTTAGTTAGTTTTCTGGGTAGCCAAATTAGGCTTTGATCCTCTGTATAAACACAAACAGACCCTTTGCCCACACTTTGATATGCCCTTTATACCCTTGTGAAGAACTTATTGGCGGTCACCACACAGGAACTGCTTTTTTTTTTTTTCAAGAGAAAGGAATATTATGAGAAAAATGTACTTCCATAGCTGATCATCTGACACCCTTTAAATGATCAAAATTAAGGATATTTAAAGCATGCATTAATTGTTGATTTACAGTTAGTTTTATCCTATCAGGGAGTAATCCCCCTTTCCTTTCTTTTTTTTTTGTTATCATTAATCTACAATTACATGAAGAATATTATGTTTACTAGGCTCTCCCCTATACCAGCTCCCCCCTATAAACCCCTTTACAGTCAAAATGTTGTAGAATCACTACTTGCCTTCTCTGTTGTACAGCCCTCCCCTTTCTCCCACCCCCCCATGCATGCTAATCTTAATACCCCCCTTCTTCTTCCCCCCCTTATCCCTCCCTACCCTCCCATTCTCCCCAGTCCCTTTCCCTTTGGTACCTGTTAGTCCATTCTTGGGTTCTGTGATTCTGCTGCTGTTTTGTTCCTTCAGTTTTTCCTTTGTTCTTATACTCCACAGATGAGTGAAATCATTTGGTACTTGTCTTTCTCCACCTGGCTTATTTCACTGAGCATAATACCCTCTAGCTCCATCCATGTTGTTGCAAATGGTAGGATTTGTTTTCTTCTTATGGCTGAATAATACTCCATTGTGCATATGTACCACATCTTCTTTATCCAATCATCTACTGATGGACACTTCGGTTGCTTCCAATTCTTGGCTATTGTAAATAGTGCTGCAATAAACATAGGGGTGCATCTGTCTTTTTCAAACTTGAGTGCTGCGTTCTTAGGGTAAATTCCTAGGAGAGGAATTCCTGGGTCAAATGGTAAGTTTATTTTGAGCATTTTGAGGAACCTCCATACTGCTTTCCACAATGGTTGAACTAATTTACATTCCCACCAGCAGTGTAGGAGGGTTCCCCTTTCTCCACAGCCTCGCCAACATTTGTTGTTCTCTGTCTTTTGAATGGCAGCCATCCTTACTGGTGTGAGGTGATACCTCATTGTAGTTCTAATTTGCATTTCCCTGATAATTAGTGATGTGGAGCATCTTTTCATGTGTCTGTTGGCCATCTGTATTTCTTTTTTGGAGAACTGTCTGTTCAGTTCCTCTGCCCATTTTTTAATTGGATTGTTTGTTTTTTGTTTGTTGAGGTGAGTGAGCTCTTTATATATTTTGGATGTCAAGCCTTTATCGGATCTATCATTTTCAAATATATTCTCCCATACTGTAGGGTTCCTTTTTGTTCTATTGATGGTGTCTTTTGCTGTACAGAAGCTTTTCAGCTTAATATAGTCCCACTTGTTCATTTTTGCTGTTGTTTTCCTTGCCCGGGGAGATATGTTCAAGAAGAGGTCACTCATGTTTATGTCTAAAAGGTTTTTGCCTATGTTTTTTTCTAAGAGTTTTATGGTTTCATGACTTACATTCAGGTCTTTGATCCATTTTGAATTTACTTTTGTGTATGGGGTTAGACAATGGTCCAGTTTCATTCTCCTACATGTAGCTGTCCAGTTTTGCCAGCACCATCTGTTGAAGAGACTGTCATTTAGCCATTGTATGTCCATGGCTCCTTTGTCAAATATTAATTGACCATATATGTTTGGGTTAATGTCTGGAGTCTCTAATCTGTTCCACTGGTCTGTGGCTCTGTTCTTGTGCCAGTACCAAATTGTCTTGATTACTATGCTTTGTAGTAGAGCTTGAAGTTGGAGAGTGAGATCCCCCCTACATTATTCTTCTTTCTCAGGATTGCTTTGGCTATTCGGGGTCTTTGGTGTTTCCATATGAACTTTTGAACTATTTGTTCCAGTTCGTCGAAGAATGTTGCTGGTAATTTGATAGGGATTGCATCAAATCTGTATATTGCTTTGGGCAGGATGGACATTTTGACGATATTAATTCTTCCTAGCCACGAGCATGGGATGAGTTTCCATTTGTTAGTGTCCCCTTTAATTTCTCTTGAGTGTCTTGTAGTTTTCAGGGTTGAAAAAATTTTTATTGAGGTACATACAATAGACAAATCTTAGCACATAGCTATGGGAAGACACTGGGTTGAGAGCTAAGTGGAAAGAAGTTTCGGGAAGCAAGCTCCAGGAAGAACAAACAGCAAGGCCAGAGGCCCAGAGGTAGGAGCACCAGAACCCCTGACTCCACCCCAGGCCTGCAGAGAAAACCCAGCGTCCCCTCTCCTGCCTGTTGTGGGGTGGGTGTGATATTAGCAGCGGCAGTGAGGGAGGGGTGCAGGTAGATACACACCTCCTTTGCTTGCACCTTCTCATTGCAGGCCCTCTGGGAATGTTGGTGAGTGACTCTTTCTAGCTGTTGTTGGCTTTCTTCATACCCCCATGCCCCCCTCCCAAGTATGGGACGTGCTCCTGGGTGGAAATGTGCCCCCACCTCCTCTGAGCTGGGGTTGTGCCTGCTGGGCTTATCAGTGTAGGGGAGGGGGTGGGAAGCACCTACCCCACTTGCAACTGTGCTTCCCCCTAACCCCCTGAGACACAGCCCAGTGTGCAGGTCCTGCCAGGAAAGCAAATGGCATATTGGGTTTCAGTGCCAAGAACAAGCTTCCCACAGTTTCTGCTGTGGTGCCTGCTGCCCTTCTCATTCCAAGTCAGGCTGGGCTTGGTGGGCACTAGAGGACACTTGGAGGAGCCGGCGTGGCTGGTGGCTTCCCCAGGTTGAGCTCTGGACACCCAAAGAGAGGTCCCATTTGGACTATGAGTGGCTTTGCAGGCTGCCCCTGAGCAGGAATCCACACCACGGTGCAGTGGACTCCAGTCTTCTCACCCCTGGCCTGGCAGAGGTCATCTTGCCTCTCAGAGCCACCCCTCCATCTGCTGGGCTAGCTCTTCCCTTGGCCTTCCCTGGCCCTTAAGGCAAGTGGACCAGCCCAGAGCTTAAGTGGGGGCAAGACAAGAATGTTAGGGACCCTGGGGAGCTGCAGTCCTCAGACTCAGAGGGGCCCTGGGCAAAACCCCTGGTCCACCCCTGGTTAGCAGAGATCAGCACACAGTTGGTGCTCAATAAATGCCTGTTTTGATCACTAGACCTATGACCCATGTGACGTGTTGGAGGAGCAGGTTTAGGGACCCATCACTGAGCCAGGTGGCCCCTCCAGCCCCACCCCAGCCACCACACAACTCCCCCTCTCAAGAGAGAGATGGGGATCTGGCAGTTCACCTACCTCTGCATTAAAATGTCTTCCAGGAGGGAAAAGAACTGTTGTCACTCTCTCTTTAGTGTGAACTAGCTTGTTCAAGTGGGGCATCCACCGATGCTGTGGGCAGCCGTAGGTCAGGGTGGTTGGCAGAGCTGCTCCCCAGAATGGAGGTCTGTTCCTGCCTCCCAAACACACCTGCCAGAGTGACAGCAGCACAGGAGGCAGAGAGATTCCCACCTAGATGTCTGGGGAACCATTGGGAGAGTGCAAACCTGATTATACTCTGTGATCCAGTTTTCCCTGAGTCATTGGCCTGAAATCTGCTTTGCAAAATGTCCAAGATACGGCTGAAAACTGACTTCAAGACTTTCAGTTCTGTTAGAATTGGATCTGTGCTATTGGCCCAGTACCTGGTAGAGGTGGGCTTCCTGTCCCCACAGTGGCAGTGGTGGCAAGTCGGTCTTGTCCTCACCATACCCCATGACCCTGTAGAAGCTTCCAGCAGCTAGGAGGACCCTGTGGTGTAGGCATGGCCCAGCCGGACCGACGTCTATTCTCCATCCCGGAGCGCTCAGTCAAAAAGTCTTTCCCTTCCCACCAAATGCCTGTGGCCTTCTAAACGACTCCCTCTGGCCACACGAGGGGCTGGGGCAGGGGTCACTCCTAGTAATGGGCAAGGGCAGCATCTGGCACAGATACCTGCAAGAAAGGGCATCTCTCCAGGTTCAGACCTGCACAGTGTCAAAGCAGTACAATGGTACCGAGAGTGCGAGGACACGGAAAGGAGAATCAGCACGGGAGCCCCTGGATTCAGAGAGAGGGGGCAGTAGAGGGCAGCGTGGCGGGCGCTTTCCGATGGGTGGAGCCGGGCAGTGGTGTCGGCGGTGTTAGTGCCCACCCAGAGGCTTACCTGGGGGAGTTTACGCAGTTCCACCTCCCAGTTTATTCCGGAGGCGTGACAGCCCTGGGCAGCGCTTACGAAGGGTCGTCAGGGGATGGGAGCGCAGAGGCCCTGCAGGTGGCTGGTTCCAAGGGGGTAGGGGGGTGATGGTGCCTGCTGGCTGGCGCCTGCAGGCGGTGTGAGCTCACGTGGGGCCGACATTGGATGGCCTGCCTGCCAACTGCTCTGCCCCAGCCCGGCCCTGGATACCTGGCATGAGGGATGCTCTGCCCCCTGGAGCCATTGAAGGGCCGGGGCTTGCGGCCCTTCCTGCCACTGTAATTACACGTCTCTGTCCTGTGGGCCGAGGCACAAAGGGCGTCAGGGAGGTGTTTGTTATTGCCTATGAATTAGGAGCTCATAAGAAAAGTGATGGCTGGCTCGGTGGCAAATTAGGACCTCGGTGCCCCTACACACAGCTGCCAGCAGCCCCTGGCCAGCGCCCATTGCCCAGCAGCCACTTGGCCTGTGCCCGCTCCGCAGCCCTTTGGCCACAGTACGGAGGCCGAGGACGCACACCAGTCCCCAGGGGCTCGCACACGTGCGTGCACACATGAATACACAGATGCAGACACACAGGCACAGCTACACGGCCGCAGCACGAGCACAGGCACCTGCAGGCACCCCCCCCTGCAGAGCAGCAACCCCCCTCGGCCGGCCTGACCCACCTGCCCTCCGTCCGCAGGGGCCACGAAGGACATGGGGAAGATGCTCGGGGGCGATGAGGAGAAGGACCCCGACGCGGCCAAGAAGGAGGAGGAGCGCCAGGAGGCCCTGCGGCAGGAGGAGGAGGAGCGCCAGGCCAAGTACGCCAGGATGGAGGCGGAGCGTGAGGCCATGCGGCAGGGCATCCGAGACAAGGTGAGCGGTGGCCCTGGTGACTGCAGGGGCTGCCCGGGGGCCGGGCTGAGGGAGGCTGCAGAGGGGAAGGGCCCCGGGGGCCCGGCTGCCCCTCCTCTCCTGGGCCCCACAGAGCAGACCCTTGGATCGCCTGCCTGGAGGTGGCTCGGTGGGAGGGGAGCAAGGCAGGGGAGGTCACCTCGCCCTCAGGTGCCCACCCTGCGGGCAGCTCACACTCTGTGGGGTCCCAAGTCCTTCCTGCTCCTCTCAGAGGGGCTGGGTCCCATCTTGGGGTGGGGTCTCCCAGTCTCCTTAGATGGGATGGTGGTTTCCACAGGAGAAAGCCCCCAGACCTGCGTCCCCTGGGACTCCCTCTGCTAAGGGCTCTGAGGAGGGGTCCTGCCCAGCGGGAAGTGGCTGGGCTGCAGGGGCCACAGCAGGTCCCGGGTGTGCGGAGTGCGTGGGGCAGAGGGAGGGGCAGGGGCAGGCAGATGGGGAGGGGCGGGGGTGAGGGCGAAGGCTGGGCAGCCGCGCTGGGGAGCTTGTCCGTCCTCCTGGCTGGATAACCCGCAGAGGGTCCTGCCAGGGAGCTTATTTGTCCCAGCCCTTCAGACTCGGGCAGGCCACGGCTTGGGCACCCCTGGGGCGTGCAGGGTGTGTGTGCTGTGGGGGTGGCCTCCCCAACCCTCACCAGGAGGCAGGGTGCTGAGCGAGCCCCTCCTGAGCCAGTGCTTAGTGGGTGTGGGGGCAAAATACACTTCACCTTAAATGGAAGCCACTCTGGCCTTCCCCTCTTCAAACCCTCCAGGGGCCCCATTTCATGGAGGGTCCCAGCCCAGGCCCGTGGTGACCTCTGCCCCAGGCCCTGCAGTGGCCCTGTGCCCCTGGAGGGCACACACTGTCTCAGCAGGCTGCGGTCCCCCCTCCCTCTGCCCACCACACACTGTCCCCTTTCCTGGCCTGCCTTGACCTGTGCCCTGCTGCTGTTCACCTGTGTGCTGCTCCTGCCCCCTCCTCACCCTCCTGGGTGCTGAGGGGAGCTGCCCTGTGCTGCTGAGCGGGTGGGCGAGTGCACATCGTCTCCAGACCTGGTGGGAATCGAAGGTCGCAGAGAGTCACCATGGAAGTGGGAGTGTACCCCCACCCTAAGAGCATCTGGGGTCCTGTGGCTCCATGGAAGGGCATGAGGCAGGGTGACCCCACCACCTCCCCAGCCAGGATGGATGGTGAATCATGTGCTCCCTGTTCTTAGAACCCCAGCTTCTGGGGTGGCCACAAGGAAGGCTGCACCTTTGGCGAAGCCCCAGGGCCCTCCAGGCGGGTTCTACAGGGGTCCCCTGGCCAGGGGTCCTACCTCCTCAGAAGAGTGCCCCCAAACCTGGGACCTCCTTGGGTGGGCTGGGCGCCTTCACTTCTGAGCCCCTCCACAGGCCTGGGCCAACCCAGGCTGTTCTGCCAGACCCCAGACCCAACTCAGCTCTGCCAGCCCCAGCTTCCAGGCATCGTCCTGCCAGGCAAGGGCTTCGTCCTGTGGACGTGCAGGCTTTTGTTCTTTCTGGCCTGGGAGGCACCCTGGTGTTGCAGATCCAGCTCCCAGGGTAGGTGTCAGAGCTGGGCCCCCACCCCGCTCACCTGCTGTGCCCGATCACTTTGTCAGGCTGTTACGGGGTTAAGTAGGACGCGTGGGCCAGGGCCTATTCCTGGAGGGCCTGCCTGCAGGGAAGGTGTGGAGGTGTTGGGGAGCAGACACCTGCCAGGGGCTCCCCAGACACCACAGAGCTGAGTGCCCTGGCAGGGCCTTTCCTGGGCAGCTAAATGGGGGTGGGGGGCAGTCACCTTGCCAGGCATACAGTGGGTATAGGGAAGATAGGAATGCTGGTAAGCCCCTTCCCCTCTCACGTCAGTTCGGACGGGGGTCTGACATGTTCCGCTGTTGCCCCAGGTCCTCACTATGCCAGCCTCCAGAATTCCGTGTGCCCCTCTGAGGAGCCCTCCGCTCAGCAGAGAAGTGCCTCTGCCCCAGGGACCTCCAGAAGCAGGGAATGCCCACAGCGGGAGGAGAGGCTGTGCCCCAAGGGTGTGGGGTGCAGGGCCGGAGCCTACACCGCTGCCATTGGCTGTCCTGACCGCTGGGGCAGGGCACCCCCTTGGCTGGGGCAGGGAGCTCAGTGCCCAGGAGTGCCGGCTAAGGGCAGACCTAGGTGGGGTCTAGGACATCGGCGTGGGAGCGTCCCGCCGGGGGCGAGGTCAGGCCGCCTCCAGGGAGAGGCCAGGCCCAAGGGTGTGGCTGCGGTCGCCCGACCAGGACCATGGATCTGGGCAGTGCGGGGCTGGCCGGACAGGAGGCCTGGGTGCTCCCGGCCGCTGCCCACAGGTGTCCCGCCGCCCTGGAAGGCCGGGTGGGGGGGGTGTCGGCATCCCCATAGGCAGCCACCCTCCCCTGCCTCCCCTCCTCAACTTCCTCTGACCCAGCTCTCTCCGCGGGGGTCTCCCCACCTCCAAGCGCCTCCTGGGAAAGGCTTCTTCCGGGGGTCCTGGTAGCCGTAGGGGGTGTGCACGGAGGGGGGGGGGCGGCTCGGTCTCTCCAGGCCCCTCGGCCGATCCCGCAGGTGCAGGGAGGGCCGGACCCCACCCGGCCCGGCGGAGCGCGGGGGGGGGCCCCCGGGTGCGCCTGACCCCCGCCGCCCCCCGCAGTACGGCATCAAGAAGAGAGAGGAGCGCGAGGCTGAGGCCCAGGCCGCCATGGAGGCCGACTCGGAGGGCAGCCTGACGCGACCCAAGAAGGCCATCCCTCCGGGCTGCGGGGAGGAGCCGGAGGAGGAGGACGGGAGCATCCTGGACACGGTCCTCAAGTACCTGCCGGGGCCGCTGCAGGACATGTTCAAGAAGTGACGCCCGGGCCGCCCCCGCCCCGCGCCCCCGCCCCGCCCCGTGTACGCGCCCTCCCGGAGGCCCCCGAAGGGATGCAGGCAGCGGAGTGCGGCCCCCACGCCGGTGTAAGCCATAGTCCACCCTCCCCGTGCTTCCATCGCCTCCGCCGCGGGGCAGGGCGCCCGGCCCCTCACCCAGGCCGACGTGGCGCGCGCCGGGGGCCCGGGAGGCCAGCCCACCCGCTCTCGCGGCCGCGGGCGGGTTGGACCCTCCCCACCGCCCACCTCAAAGCCTGGGATGCCTCCACCGCCCCCCACCCTTCACGACCCACCCGCGGCGCGCAAGGCCAGGCCCCCACAAGGGCCGGCCTCTCCCCCACCCTTCGGTGCGACCTCCCTCCGCGGGCGGGCGCTTGTCCAGGCCCAAACTCAGGAGCACAGCCATAGTGGGGGGAAGGTGGTCGTGCAGGCTGTGTGGGGGGTGCCTGGGGCAGAGGCGGGAAGCCCCCGCCTCCAGATGAGCCGGGACCCCCTCAGGCCCGAGGCGCGGGCCGCTGGATCTTGGCGTCTGCCTGCCCCCGGCTGCCCCCCTCCACCTGACCCTCACGCTCACCGTCCACCTGTCTCTCTGTGTCCTGCTCCGTCCCTTCTGGGCTCCCGCCTGGGGAAGGCTGGCTTCTTAGGAATGCCGGGGCCCTGTTCTCTTCTCAGCTAAGGAAAACAAGATAGGCTTAGGGGAGATTCTTAGATGCACCCCGAGTGTGGCACACAGAGCCCTCGCACACCCCTGTAGCTCATGCCCCTCTGCGTCCGTGGACCCAGCCCTGCCCACCCCTCTCCCTGGTGGGCACCTCTGTCTCCTCCGAGGCTGCTCTGGGGGCTCTCTGCCCTCAGCCCTGAACGCCCACCTGCACCGGGAGCTGGGAGGGCACGCAGACACCCGGGTGCCGAGGGCGGCGCGTCTGGAGACAGCGCGCAGAGGACGGCCTGCACCTGCCCTGCAACGCCCGTCGCGCCGGCGGGGCTGCCGGGGGCTCCTGCGCGTGGATGTGGGATTTGACAGAAGCAGCGGAGGCGGGCTGAGCCCGGCTCCCCAACCCTTCCGCTCCTCCATCCTGGTTTAATTTGCGTCACAATGTGTTGAATCTCAGGTAAATGAGGTCTTCTGTATTCGAGGAGTTTTATCTAGGCAGAAAGCCCGTCGCGTCGGTCCGGGCCCTTTCCGGCCTTGACAACAACTTCATCGTCCACGTGTCGCGGCCGGGGCGTGGCCCTCCATCGCTCCCCAGAGAAGCCATAACAATTGGAGCGCCGTGCGAACCGAACTGCGAGGCCCTGCATCGGAAGCGGCGGCGACTCGGCGCTCCCGCCTCTCCTGCGCCCCGCGGTGCGCCCCACTCCCCCCGCCAGTGTCTTTTTTTAATGCCTGTTTTCACACGCAGAAAGCCAGCTCTGAGCTGACGGGCCTCGTCCCATAGAAACCCCGCGTCCCGTTCCCCCGCACGGGGCGCCTGCCGCCGAGCTTAGCGTAGACGTGGATGTTGTCCCTCCGTCTGTCCGTGCGTCCGCGCCTCCTCCTGCATGTCGGGGGCGTCGCGTGTGTTCTCAACGAGTGGAATCACAGCCAATAAACACCACAGTGATTCCACACCGCCTGGCCTCCAGGGTCCTGACGCCACCGGGAGGCAGTGGGGGGCCGTGCACAGGCGGCGGTCCTGACGGGGGGCGGGGGCCGGGGGCCACACCACGCCCTGCCATGTAGGAAGCACCTTTCCCTCTGGCTGGAATGGGCAGGGCCTGGCCCGGTCTCGCCGAGGCAGCCCCAGTGCTGCCCCTCGTGGCCCCTGACCTCCATGCCCTGGCTCCCAGCTGCATAGACCCCTTCACACCCTTTCCCTCTCCGCAGCCATGCCAGGCCCTGGGGGCCCAGGGCCCACAAGCGGGCCAGGCCTCGGGTCCTACTCCTAGTCTGTCCTGTGGTAGCGTCCCTGCTCCCTGTGCCCCTCAGAAGCATCTGTGGGTCCCACACCCCACAGGGGACACCTGGCCATCTGCTTGTGGAAGCTGCTGGCTCCCTGGCCTGGCCCTGGGCTGGCGCAGCCTAGATGGCCTAAGTCCCTCCTGTGCCCAAGGCCCAACCCAAGGTGCTGTGGCCGCCTGTGTCCCCAGAAAGGCCTAGCTCGACCTCCACTGCTGAGGCCTCCCTCCAGGGAGGTGGCATCTGTGATTTTCCTCACCCTGCTGGCTGGGAATGCACAGAGGGCTTCCACCAGAACGTGCTCAGTCCTGGCCAGGAGAAAGACCACACTCACCCAGGCCCCTGGCCACGTGCCCCAAGGCTGCCGGGAGCCCTCCCCCTTTGCCTCTGCCTAAGATGCTGGGGTGGGGGGGAACATGCTCCAGCACCTCGGCAGGGAGCAGGCCTCCCATCCCGCCTCCCACAGCCTCCGGGGGAGTTTTGCCCGCAGCCCAAGTACTGGTGAGCCATCCAGGGCATCCTACCTGCTGAGGAGGGAGCAGCTGTTCACCCTCCTTCCCCCGGATCCAAAACTGAGTCTTCGCAGACAACTCTGTGGCTTTGGGCTTTGCACGCTGCCCCAGCGCGGCTGCTCTTAGAAGGGCACCAGACACGGGGCATCATTCCTCCTTCACCCCCCAGCCCAGCTGGGACTGCCTCCGGGCTGAGCAGTGGTGACCTGGATGCACCTTCCCTCAGAGCCCAGCCGGCCCCCTCAGCTGCTGGTGGGTCAGGCCCCGGTGCGGTGGTGCGTCTGGGGACCCCAGGGAAGGACAGGTGCTCGCGGGGTGTCTGCTCAGCGCCTGCCAGCAGCCGAGCTCGGTTCTAGGCTCCGAGATTAAGGTCCCTTTTTCCAGCGTCAAGAGACAGATGATAAAGAGATATGGAACGAGTCGAGCGGTGATTTCCTGTGTGGAGGCAACTGAGCGGGATGAGGGGCAGAGAGGGTGGTGAGGCAGCCTTCTCACCACTGAGGAAGCGACAGTGTGCAGGTGCCCCAGGTGGGGGGCCTGCGGGCCTGCGGTGGGAGAGCTTTCCAGGCAGAGTCCCAGGGCCCCGGGCGGGGGCTGCCCTGGGACCCCAGGGCGCTGACCGTGGGTGACCTTGCCCTGGCTGCTTGCTTGAGGGGTGCACTGCCCCTTAGCAGAGTCTGTTTCCTTTCTGGACACTTTACTTTTTTTTTTTATTAAGGTATCAGTGATAAACAATCTCATGAAGATTTCACAAGAAAAACCATGTGGTTACTACATTCACCCTTATTATCGAGTCCCCCTCATACCCCATTGCAGTCACTGCCCATCAGTGTAGTAAGATGCCAGAGAGTCCCTGCTTGTCTTCTCTGTGCACACTTTACTTTGACACAGCAGAGCACACTCCCATACTAGTACCCCCTAGACATGACCTCGGGCAGCAGGCGCCCTGTCTCCTGTCTCTGATGACCTCTCCTGGGTCCCTGCCCGCAGCCAGCCCTACACAGAGCCTGCTGCCATCTCCTACCTCCTCTCCCGACACCTGCACTCCCGAGCTACGGGAGTCACAAGCCACTTAACCATCAAGGCTGTCAGGACAAATCTTTAAAGGTCTGGCAATTAAGGACTATAATCGGCAGCTAGACAAACCCTGCTGTCCAGCAATCACAGCCAGCTGGGCTTAGAGGACCCTGAGTGGGGGCCACCAGGCCACACAGTCTGGAAAGGGCTGCACTCCATCTCCGCCGGTTCCTTCAGGTCTGAAGGAAGGGTGTGTCGCCGGGGGTGACGGGCTAGGACTTGGGCAGGGCAGAACGCACCTGAGCGGTGCAGTCCCGGGGGCTGGGGACCAGGCCAGGCTTGAGTGGGGGCGGGAGAGGGCGTGGGGTGGGGGCCAGGCTGGGGTCCGTGCTCGGGGCGGGCAAGGGCTCCGGCTGCAGCAAAGCTGCGCCAGCATCCCCCACTATCTGGGTGGCCCAGGGCCTCTCGATCTGGGGCCCTGAGACCAGGCGTTGGGGGCCAAGCCTGGCCTGCCGAGCAGGCGAGGGGATGTGTGAAACCCCAGAATCCCCGTCGCCCCTGCCGTCCCTCTGGGCTCCACTCCCTGAAGGCCTGAGCCAGTCAGCAAGAGCCATTCCCTGCCACCATGATTGGCTCCGAGAGGACCAAGGGCTGCCGGCGGGCTAGCCAGGGCCTGGGATAAGCAAGCTGGGCAGGTGGTGCGCTGCAGGTCTGAGGACTGTCCTGGGGCGCCCTCCCTGCTCCTGCCCCATCCCTCCCCTGTTCCCTCCCAGTCCCTTGTCCTTGCTGCGCCCTCCTGAGCCTTCACTGTGTTCCCCAGGTCCTGCCCAAGCCCTCCACATGTCCTCTCGCAGTGGTCACTGCGGGAACCCAGGAGCCAAGGAAGGGCTGGGTGGGGGACCAGGCTCCAGTGGCCAATGCTGCCCAGCTGGGCTTCACTTTGCAGCCTGATGCTCAGGGGAGAACCGCAGCCAGGTGGGTGGGCTCAGCCGGCACCCCGAGACCTGCTCCCTTTACGTTTATCCCAGAGTGGAAGAGCCAGGCCCCTCTCTGTGGCCAGCTGCCCCCGAGCCCACTCAGGGGGGGCCACCTGGCTCCCAGACCCAAATGGTGCCCAGGGTGATTTTGCTCAGCCTCAGAAGATGATGAAGCATGGGAATCGAGTTTAGTTGATTTTTACAAAATAAAACACAATTCTTGCACCTTTCAGTGAGTCCACTGAGATTTATGCTGCTCAGAGGGCAAAAAAGGACTTTGCCAGGAGGGTGGGAGGGGATCCTCCCCGGTGGGGGGAAGGCTGGGCTGGTGGGTGGGGATGAGTCAGGGCCTGGCTGAAGCAGCAGGAGACCTGGGTCCTGGGGCACTGGTGGGTGGAGGGAGACACCGCTCCCTCCGTCACTCTCTCCCCTGCCCTCTCCAAACTGTCTTGTGCAAAGAGGATTCCTTGGAAAGGCAAATGTTCTTGTTAATTAACCCAACAATTTCAGGGCCAGCCTCTGCATTAACCTTTGATTTGCTGAAGAACAAACCTTTTGTGCTGATTCTGACAGCAGCCAGACAGAGTTACTGTGTGTGCAGCTGCAGCAGGCTCGGCCACAAGGAGGGCCCTGTGCCCTGTGTCCAGGTGGCCAAAGCCCTGATTCTTTCAAAGGAGTCTTAGAGTCTGGGGTCTGTCAGCCAGAACTCAGCCTCTGTCCACCACACCTGTTCACCAGGCCCTGGCTGTGGAGCCCAAGGAGGGGGGCACACCCCATCCCACCTCCTAGCCCCTTCCTCACCTGCCCTGGGCTGGGACTAGGGAATAGGAGCTGGGTCTGTTTGGAACTTCCAGGCTAAGATGAATGATTGACACTCTGCATTGGTCTTCTCTCAAGCAATTAATTCCTCATACAATGAGCAGAAGAAGTGAAGTTAAATAGATAAAAAAAAAATCACCAACCAGGATAAATTCACCAATGCCTGGAGGAAAATACACAAGATGAGCTGGAAAGCAGGGAAATGCTAAATAATAAACAAACCCACGATGATGGGTGTGTCACAGGGACACAGCAGCTGTCTGACTGAGTTCCCCATGGCCAGAGCTGCAACAACTGGAGCAAAATGAAGTAGTGTTGGATTTACCCGAAGTGTAGAATGAATATCCGAGTTTACACTGATATAAATGATTGAATAAATAAATAAGTAGGGGGAAGAGAAACTCCGGTGCGGAAGAATTCCAAATAATGTATGTAGACACTGATTTCAAGGGGATGGAGCAAACTGTCCATTCTGTAAGTGTGGGCTACATATAGTGACTTCCTTCCAAAGAACACTGTATGGAAAGGGGATAAAAAGAGTGAGTATGTTGGAGAAACCTGACAAACACCACCGCCTCCAGATCAAGGTTAGTATCAACACTGACAGGTTGTGTTGGGGTCTTCCTCCAAAACCCATATAGCCAAGAGAAGAACATCAGACTGACCCCAAATGAGGGGTCTTCTACAAAATAACTACCACTCCTTAAAGCAGTCAAGGTCATCAAAAATAAGGACTGTGTGAGAAAACGCCCCAGACAAGAGGAGCCTAAGGAGACCAGTGCCATAATGTGATATCCTGGATGGGGTCCCAGGATAGAAAAAGTGCATCAACCAAAAACAAAGGAAATCTGAATAAATATGGGCTTTAATTTTTTTTTTAATGGTACCAGTGTTGATTAATTCACTGTGACAAGGGCACCATAGGGAGAACTGGGTGCCTGGCATATGGGAACTCGGCATCATCCTCAAAATTTTTCTGTAAGTTATAACTTCTAAAAGTTGAAGTTTACTTCAAAATTAAACTGGAAAAGGCATAAGCCAGTTCAATTACAATTAAAACCAGTAGCTAATGAAAGACACAGAAGAGAGGGACGTGCAGGTTCAGCCCCTAACCAGCTCACCCACCCAGAGGGCCCCAAAGCCACATGGGCTTCAGCCTGAATATTCTCACTCCCTCACCTTCTGCCAGGTGGGAACTGCTGCAGGGGGACAGGACAGGGAGGGGGAAGAGCAGGCTGACTCTTGATGGCAGGGAGGGTTCCAGGGCCGTGTGCTGCCAGGGAGGATGCAACGTCCAGCCTCAGTCCGTGGGGCGAACCTGGCCGGCCGCCTGACGCCAGCTCAGCCGAATGCAGGTAAGTCCGACTGCCCTGGCCCAGCTGAGCCCGGCCCGGCCCTGACCAAATTCCCAGGCTGCAGAGGCTAGAGGGTCATCAAAAGCGCAGCAGCACTCCTACCCGATGTGGAAAGGGAAGCAAATGCATCTCAGAAACGGTGGGAAGAGAGTAAAACCCCACCGCGCTGTATGTCAGCGGAACTCGGTTCCGGACAGGGCCGCCCAGGCATGAGCAAGATGGAGGAGCCCCAAGGCGCCTGAGAAGGTCACTGCAGAGAGGCAGGCAGGCCGACTGAGAGCAAACCCAGGCCAGGAGCCCGACGGGAGGAGAAATAACTCAGTGAGCAGCTTAGGAAGAACGGGAGTCCAGTCAATGCCGCGTTCGGAGGACAAGAACATGTGACCCGAGGAGACGCGCCTCTTCAGTGATGAATAGAACAAGCGGCTGAAAATCAGGAAAAGATACAGAAGATTCAAAGAATACGGTTAGCAAACTCGGCCAGTCGAACATATATAGAACTCAGTACTCAACTGAAAAATTCACATTCTTTTTGAAGTTCTCATGAATATTTACAAAAATTACCTTTGGGCCATAAAGCTGGTCCCAACATATGACAGAACATGTGCTGTAGCCTCAGGGCGACTAGTCTAGAGATTAACAACCAGGAGATAATCAGAAAACCCCCATATGTTTGGAGATTAAACGTCTAACTTATCCGTAGGACAGAGAAAACTTTAAAATGGACTTTTGTCCATTTTAAATTCTTTTTGAAGTCCGTTAAAATGGACTAATGTCCGTTGTTCAAATTAATAAAGGAAACCTCCCCGACAGGGCGCAGGGAGGTCAGCAGGGGGCGCCCTCAAGCATCCGGGTTGCTTTTGCTACTTTCCCACCCACTGGACAAGGAAGGTTTCCGCCGGCCCCTCAAGAGCCCAGCCAATGAGCAGCCTCGACACGCGAACTCCCAGTTTCCTCCAATGGGCTTTTTCCTTAGAACAGCCCCCCAAGCAGCCCTTCCTCTGGGAAAGAGCCGCCCCTCCGCTGTCCTCCAGGCTCACCTGTGGGTCGCGTCTCTGCGTTTGCCCTTTGGTCTGGAGCTGCAATTCTTCTCCTCCTGAATAAGTCTGTTTTCGTTCATAAAAGAACAGTTTTACTTTAAAGCTTAGCGGTTTTTGGTATGCCCTTATAAATTGGTTTTAAAACTTAAGGGCGACCACCCGAAGAGCAGAATACAAACATGGATGAAGAACTGGTAAACCGGTGGAAGCACAAAGGAATGAAGAAACGGGATAGAAGCGGTGGCGGGGAGGAAACGGCAGGGAGCCCCCCCCACACCCGGCTGCACAGGCAGTCGGCGCAGCTGCCGGGGCCGCGTGTCCCGGGACGCGCCTCTGGCGCCGTGAGTGCGCAGCCGGCCGTCCCTGGGAGGGGCCCCACAACCCCCGGGCTGGCCGGACGGCACCCCAGCTCCCTCCACCCTGGGACAAAAATGGGGACCGATTTCAGGCCAGGCACTTGCCGTCGGGCCCCCCAGGGCTCCCCACAGGAGTGCACCCCAGTCACCCGCGGAGCTGGCTCAGGAAACTGCCTCCTATGCGTCAACATCCTCCGACCAGAAAACCCCAGAAGCTGAACAAGCCAGATGTGGCGCTTGTCGCCGGGAGACACAGGTGGGCCCATGGGCGTCCGGGCGGAGGGGACTCCTCGGGCGTGGGCACTAACGCGTGGCTTGGGGCAGGGCCCCAGGCCGTGGACTTTGCTGTCAGGAAGCACGCGTCTTCGGTGACTGGGCATCTGGGTGCATCCTGGCACAGGAGGGAAGCCCTGGGCGGTGGGCCAAGCACAGCCATCACTCTGCGGCACCAGGATAGCGGGTGTCGGTTCATTTTGTGGCTTGGACGTGTTTACGTTCTGCCTGTGTTCAGGTGCAGTGACAAACTGCTCTTGTTTCTGTCTTGGTCCGTCAGGGTGGCTTTTCTTGGTGGCAGTGTCCTGTGAAAGCGCTTCTGTTGGACGGGTTGCCCCAGCGCCTGGCAGGGAGTGTGGGGCCAGCCCCTGGGAGCCAGGCTGCGTTTGGCTTTCTCACGGGAGCCAAGCCGGACCCGTGCTTCCCTCTTGGTGGTCCCTGCACCTCCACGTAAAGGATTTGGACCCCAGCCCTTGTCTTTGGGGTGACTTCTGCGAGAACCCAGATGAAGACAGTGCACACCACGAGTGGGCTGAGAAGCAGGCCGCCAGGGGGTCCTCAGCGGCATCCACGCCTGTCCCGAGATGTGACCAGAGCTAAGGCCGTAACAGCCCGATAGGGCTGCCTGGCCGCCGGTCACTCTCCGTGCCACCGGTGTCCAGAAGGGTGTCAGTTAACACCCCGTGGAGGGGGCCTCAGGACGCCTTTTGAGATACCTTAACCCTCTGCAGCTGGACGGCAGGTCTGTGTCTGGACGGGGCTGTGAGGACAGCAGTCCATGGGCCTCCTGGACCAAGACAGGCCTGCTCAGGAGGAAGCTCACCCTGGGACTGAGAGGGGTACCCCAGTGGAGGTTGCAGGAGTCTCAAGGCCCAGATTCCCTGGAGACCCCTGAGCACGAAGAGAAGCTCCTTCCTTTGCCTGGAGACACAGGCAGAGGTCCACTCACCAGCCATTTCTCTCATGGCTGCTGGTGCAGCGCGCGGGTGCCTCCCCAAGGTGTGCTGGGGGCCCCTCGGCTGAGGGCAGGGCCCGCTGGGCCCACTGGGAGCATGCCTGGGAGGGGCCCAGGGCCCTGGGCTCGGGCGGAGCACACACAGCACTTTTCAGCAACTCCAAGATTTGTGCAGGACTCTGAAGCCAGTCTTAGGATGTGGTGCAGAAAAACCAGTGCCCTGCTGTACCTGCCATGGAGATGCACTTTAGGGGTCAAGGGCTGCAGGGCAGGGTGCTGAGACAGCAGCCTGCCAAGTAAGCTCGTGGGCACGTGGCCCTCTCTGGAGCTGCAGGATGTACTGGGGAGGGGTGGGCATTGGTGGCCAGGGTTGGTGGTGGAGACACAGCCCTCTGGCATCAGAGGGGATGATGGGATGGGAGAACTCCCCAACGACAGGGGCTGGGAGGCTTTACAGGAAGCGCAGGTTAGGATTAGGGGCCTCACAAAGCCCAGGCCGTGCAGGTGATGGTGGGCGCCCTGGGCTGAACCACTGGCACCCCACCTCCCACTGCCCTGCCCCTGGCAGTGTCTTCACGATGGCGGTCGGCACAGATGTGCGCTTGGTGTGCAGCCCTTTCGGTGCCTCATAGGAGCAGTAGCTTGCGTTCGCTAGCACAGCCAGGGGTGCGCATCCGTGTGCCATCTGGCCCCAGTGTGGGTCTACCCTCTCTTCACTGGGTCATCTGGACATTGTGCAGGACGTCACACTGGCCTGTGGCACCACGGGAGGCAGATGCAGGGTGAGGAGGCTCTGGTCAAGTGACACACATGCCAGAGGGCAGAGGAAACCCCAGGGATCCAGGAGCCGGCTGATGCTCAAATCTCATTCCGTGTTCTTTTAAAGAAATTAAGCAAGAATGTACATACAGTAATATGCACAGATCTTAAGCATATTGTTTGATGGTTTTTGACAAACACCAGGTTACCTGTTCCTTGGGTGACCTTGTGGAAGATACAGGAGGTTCCCTCAGGCCCTTCCCCATAAAGCCCCGATTCTTTCTGTTAGAAGCAACTGCAGTTCTATTTCCTACTGGTATTGTTTGATTTGCCTGCTCTTCCCCTTCGGATGAATGGGTCATGCGGTGTGCTCCCCGTCGCCTTGGGCTGTCCCGCCCGGCACGTTCTGGAGAGCCGGCTGTGGTGGCATGTCACCTTTGCAGGCACAGCACGTCACATGGATGCATGACCACTCACTGCCCTGTGTAGATGAACATAGTGTCATATCCAGTTTAAGCCTGAGAACAAGCTGCTATAAAGTGTTTTTGTGGAGGTTTGCTTCGATTTCTCTTAAGTAAACGCCCATGTGGGTCATGGGCAGGTGCATCCCTAACTTTTAAAAAACTGACAAACTGTTTTCTGAAGTGGTTGTACCAGCAACATGTGGAGCATGAGCGACCATTCGCTGCTAGTCTGCCTCGGTTTGGTCTGGCTGCTTTGATAAAAATACCACAGACTGGGCGGCTTGAACAGCAGACAAGTATTTCGCACAGTCTGGAGACTGGAGGCCGGAGATCAATGTGCAGGCAGATTTGGTGTCCCGCCCACTTCCTGGTTCGTGGACTGGCATTTTGTCTGTGTCCTCACATGGTGGGAGAGGTGAGGGAGCTATCTGGGATCTCCCTTAAAAGGGCACTAATCCCAATCAAGACCTTATCACCTCCCAAAGGCTCTCCCTCCTATTATCATTTTTGGGGGCTAGGATTTCAAAATAATGAATTTTGGAGGGACACAGATGTTCAGCCCACAGTCTTCAAAGTTTGGGTCATTCTGGGTTGGTAGTGGCCTCGACTTTAACTTGTTGGCCACTGTATTATCTTCCTTTGAGAAGCCTCCATCCAAACCTTTTGTCCATTTAAACAGTTGGGTTGTTGTCTTTAGACTTCATTTTTTTGAGTTTTCGATTTTCAGAAAAATTGAGTGGAGAGTACAGAGATTTCCCACAGACCTCCTCATTCCCCCTCGTTTCCCACATTACTTTGCTACCATTGTGAACTAATATCCATACATTGTTATTAACTAAAGTCCACAGTTTCTATTCGGCTCACTCTCTGTGTTGTATATTCTATGGGTTTTGACAGATGTGTAAGGGCACTTGTCCACTATTATGGTGTCACAGAGGAGCTTCTCTGCCCTAAAAACTGCTCCATCTCTTCATCACAGCAATGTGCATTTAAGGTTCCTTCATGTCCCTTCATGGCTTGATCCCTCATTGATTTTTAGGGCTGAATAATATTCCATTGTCTGGTTGGTCCATAGTTTATTTATCCATCACATGCAGAAGGACATCTTGGTTATATCCAAGTTTTGGTAATGATGAATAAGGCTGTTATAAATATTTGTGAAAAGTTTGTGTGGATGTAAGTTTTCATTTCATTTGGGTAAATACCAAGGAGTGCAATTGTCACATGGTATGGAAAAATATGTTCAGTTTTGTAAGAAACCGCCAAAATGCCTTCCCACATGGTTGCATTCTCTGCATTCCTACCAGCTGTGAGTGAGACTTCCTGTTGCTCCATGGCTGCACCAGCATTTGTTGTTGTCAGTGTTCCAGATTTTGGCTATTCTGATAGGTGTCGTTATTATTTTAATTAGCAGTTTTCTAATGACATATGTTATTTAGCATCTACTCACACACTATTTGTCATCAGTATCTTCTTTGGTGAGGTGTCTGTTCAGGTTTTTTAAAAAACTGCCCATTTTTTAATTGAGTTGTTTTCTTATTGTTGAGTTTTAGGAGTCCTTTGTACATTTTGGATAACAATTCTTTATCAGTGATTTGCAGATATTTCCTCCCAATGAGTGGCTTCTCTTTTCATTCTCTTGGCAGTATCTCTCACAGAACAGAAGTTTTTAGTTTGAATAAAATCCAACTTACCAATTTTTTCTTTCATGCTTTTGTTGTATCTAAGAAGTCACCACCAGACCAAAGATCATCTAGGTTTTCTCCTGTCATCTTTTTTTAATTAAGATATCATTGATATACACTCTTAATGAAGGTTTCACAAGAAAAACAATGTGGTTATTACATTCACCCTTAATATTGAGTCCCCCATACCTCCCCGTCACTGTCCATCTGTGTAGTAAGATGCCACAGAGTCCCTACTTGTCCTCTCTGAGCTACACTGCCTTCCCTGTGACCTCACACACCATGTGCACCAATCATGAGACCCCACAGTCCCCTTCTCCCTCCCTCTACACCCCTCCCCTTTGGTAACCACTAGTCCCTTCTTGGAGTCTCTGAGTCTGTTGCTACTTGGTTCCTTCAGTTTTGCTTTGTTGTTACACTCCACAGATGAAGGAAATCACTTGGTACTTGTCTTTCTCCGCTTGGCTTATTTCACTGAGCATAATACCCTCCAGCTCCATCCATGTTGTTGCAAATGGTAGGATGTTTCTTTCTCATGGCTGAGTAGTATTCCATTGCGTATATGTACCACATCTTCTTTAACCGTTGATCTACCTATGGACACTTAGGTGGCTTCATATCTTGGCTATTGTAAACAGTGCTGTGATAAACATAGTGGTGCATATGTCTTTTTGAATCTGAACTTGTATTCTTTGGGTAAATTCCTAGGAGTGGAATTCTCGGGTCAAATGGTATTTCTATTTTTAGTTATTTTTGGCACCTCCATTCTGCTTTCCACAATGGTTGAACTAATTTACATTCCCACCAGCAGTGTAGGAGGGTTCCCCTTTCTCCACAACCTCGCCAGCATTTGTTGTTCCTTGTCTTTTTGATGTTGGCCATCCTAACTGGTGTGAGGTGATGTCTCATTGTGGTTTTAATGTGCATTTCCCTGATTAGTGATGTGGAGCATCTTTTCATGTGCCTGTTGGCCATCTGAATTTCTTCTTTGGATCTTCTATGTTATCTTTTAGGAGTTTTATAGTTTTGCATTTTACACTTAGTCTATGAAATACTTTTAATTAATGAATTATTGTGAAGGGTGTAAGGTCTGTGTTTAGTTCCATTTGTTTGTTTGTTTTTGCAGGTGGATGTCCTGTTGTTCCAGCACCATTTGTAGAAATTCATTGGATTGCTTTTGCTCCTTTGTCAAAGATCAGACTATTCTGTTCACGTGGGTCTATCTCTGGGTCTCTATCTTGGTACATGGGTCTGTTTGTCTAGTCTTTCATCAATACCACACTGTTTTGATTATGGCAGCTTCAACATAAGTCTTGAAATTGGATAGTGCCAGTCCTCTGTTTTTTCCTTTGGTATCAATTGTCTATTCGGGTCTCTTGCCTCCTCATATAAACCTCAGAATTAGTTGTTGATATCCACAAGATAATATAGCATGTTGGGAGAGACATAGCATGCTGGGATTTTAATTGGGATTTCATTGAATGTACAGGTCCAGTTGGGAAGAACTGACATATTAACAATATTGAGTCTTTCTTTCCATGAACATGGAATGTCTTCTGTTATTTTGATCTTTGGTTTCTTTAATCAGAGTTTTATAGTTTCCTCAATAGATCTTTTACATATTTTGTTAGATTTATTACTTATGTGTTTATTTTCCTTTTGTTACTAATCTAAATAGTATTGTGTTTTTAGTTTCAAATTCCAAATGTTCTGTGCTGGTAGTTCATAGAATTTATTTTTTGAATTATTATATACTAAAACTTTTTTTTTAAGTGTACAGTTCTACAAAATAGCAGCGGACTCAGAGACTCCAAGAAGGGACTAGTGGTTACCAAAGGGGAGGAGGTGGGGAGGGTGGGGAGGGAGGGAGAAGGGGATTGAGGGGCATTATGTTCAGTACACATGGTGTGGGGATCACGGGGAGAACAGTGTAGCACAGAGAAGGCACTTAGTGGATCTGTGGCATCTTGCTGCACTGATGGACAGTGACTGCATTGGGGTGTGGGGGGGACTTGATAATATGGGTAAATATAGTAACCACATTGTTTTTTTCATGTCAAACCTTCATAAGACTATATATCAATAATACCTTAATAAAAAATTTTTAAAGTGTACAGTTCTATGAATTATAATGTACAGAACTGTGTAATTGACTAATACTTAATGGTGAAACACTGAATGCTTTCCCCCTAACATGGCAAAAAAGATAAAGATGTCCTCTTACCACACCTATTCAATGCTAGAAGTCCTAGCCAGTGCAATGAGGCAAGAGAGGAAGTAAAAGTAATACAGACTGGAAAGGGAGACAAAACTTCCCCTACTCACTGACTACATGATTATCTGTGTAGAAAATCACACAATAATCTAAAGCGACAGCAACATGATCATAGGGTAACACAAAAAATCAATCTTATTATTATATACAAGCAATAAAGAGCAATACAAAATTGGAAACTGAAACTGAAAACAACAGCTTCCTTGAGAGACACTGAGAGATAGAGACAGATTGAGATAGACAGATGCATAGACACAGACAGAGACAAAGAAAAGGCAGACAGAAGACAGACTTGGCTGTAAGTGTAACCAAACATCTACAGGTTCTCTGCTGAAAACTACAAAGGGCTAATAAAAGAAATTAAAGAAAACCTATGTAAATGGAGAGACATAGCATACTCGTAAATTGGAACACTTGAGATAATGAAAATGTCAATCTCTCCCAAAGTGACCTATAGAATTAACACAATCCCCAAAATCCCAGCAGGAGATTTTGTGCCTATAGATAAGGTAGCCCTAAAATTTACATGGAAGGGTGAAAGTGCTAGGGGGGAGCTACAATAATTTTTACAAACTTGGATGAATCACACTGCTCAATTTTAACTTTCCATAAAGCAGTAACAATCAGGACTGCAGTATTGGTAAGGGACAAACAGGCCAATGATCAGACCCACATGAATATGGCCACTTGATCTTTGACAGCAGTGCAAAAGCAACCCGGTGGAGAAAGGACAGGCTTTTCAGCAAATGGTGATGGAACAATTGGTTATCCATATGCAAAAAAATTTAACCTTAGCCTAAACCTCAGACCTTACAACTAACTCAGAGTGTATCACATATAAATATAAAACATAAAACTATGAAATGTTTGCAAGAAAACAGAAAATTATCTTTGTGATTAGCCATTTGGCAGAATTCTTAAACACCAAAAGCATAATCCATAAAAGAAAAAATTGACATTTGGACTTCATCAAAATTAAAAACATCTTTCCTGCCAAAGACAGTGTTGAGAATAAAGACAAGTTAGAGACTGGGAGAAATATTCATAAATCACATATCAAACTCAGAACTTGTATCCAGAATATATAAAGAACTCTCAAAACTCAATAATAACTAAATTAAAACATGGGCAGAAGAAATGAATAGATATTGCACCAAAGATATGATGACAAATAAGCACATGAGGTGTTCAACATCAGTAGCCATTAGGGAAATGCAAATGTGAACCACATGAGATACCACTACACACCTACAAAACTGGCTAAAATCAGACAGAACACTGACAACCCATGGGTGTGGAGGCCTGAAATTTGCTCCTGGAAATGCAAGTAGGGAAGCTACTCTGGAAGGCAGTTGGCAGTTTCTTATAAACAAGACACCATATGACCCAGCAATCCTACTACTAGAGAAACAAAATCTCATGTCCATGGGCAAACCTGTACATGAATGTTCATAGCTGCTCTATTCACAATCAAAAACTAAAAAACGCATAAGCTTTTTCTTAGGTGAATTGGTAAGCAAACTGTGGTATATCCAGGTAGTGGAATACTATGCAGCAATAAAAAGTATATAGATATATGCAGCAACTTGGATGGACCTCAAAGACTGAAGGAATAGTCTCAGCAAGTGATATATATACAACTCTCTTTGTGTGATATTCCTGAAAAGACAAAATTATACTGCTGGAGATCAGTGTTGCCAGGGATTATGAGTGGGGAGGAGGGTATCACAATAAAAGGTTGGTATTAAGGAGTTTTGGGGATGATTGGACCATTCTGTGTCCTGATGTAGTGGTGGTGGCTACATGAACCTGTACATATGCTAAAACTTCAAAAGCCAAAAAAAGGTTAAGTTTTTTAATTAAAAAGTTTTATATATATTTCCTGATTAAAATATTTAGTAAGCTATAACAGAAGGAAATTCCTTGACTTAGTAAAAGGTATTTATCAAAATCCCACTGCAATCATGCTTCAGGAGACACTAAGACTATTCTCATGAGGTCACAATGCACAGTGCTTGTTGTCACCATAAATCAATGTTCTTCTAGCGATGCCAGCAGAGATCACGAACCGCAGAGGATAAAAGTGGGTAAATGGGGGAAGACTGAGTGTTGTAACACAACCTTGTGTGGACATCCAAGAAAACCACCCAGAAACTCTTTAGGCCAAACTCTTTTGGTGCAAACACCAGTGTTTTCTCTATTCCAGAAAAACAATTAGCACATGGGCCACTCCACCCACCTCCCTGAGGAAAGACACATGAAGTATGTAAGAATTGTATGAAGACTATGTGGGAGCTCTCCTGCAAACTCTAAAAGAGCATCTGGACACACCAATGTGCCCTATTATGGGTGTGAAAAGCCCACACTGAAAATGAGAGGCTGGAGGCCAGTGTGCAGCACCATGCAGGCCTAGGGAGAGAAGCGTGCATGCCAGGGGCCCGTCTCCCCAGAGCTCTGGGTTCCTAGAGACAAGAGGACAGTAGACAGTGCCATCAGGTGCCTCCAAGAACTCTCAGAATTTATGCCTGTTTGGTGCTTTCCAAGATCTGAGGGAGAGGAGCTCCTTCCCACCAATCAGAGTGAATTCTTCATCCAAGTGTTTCTGACTTGGTCTATTCGTTACAAAGACCAGACCTTTTTACCTTTGACCAGAAATGTTCTTAAAGAAGCAAATTAATTTTCATAGTCCCCCAATACATTTTTTAAAACATAGGGATAACTGTAATGGTCAAACAACTTATTTTTTTACATCCAAATAAAATCCAGGGACAATAAAGCAGTGACAAGAATACTGTTGTAGAGCAGAGCCCGCTGCCTCGGCGTGGCTGAGACTTGGCCCTCTCCCAGGACCAGGGCCAGCATCTTGCTTCTACGTATACCAGAGCAGACGGAACAAAATTCAACAGATAGGCCAGAGTGTGCCTTTTGTCTCTGATAGAGGGATGTGTGCACAGTGCCTTTCTCCCCCCAAATTGTCTGCAATGGTTTATTTCATGCATCAATGTCACTGGGCCCAGGTACCCAGATTAAAATTATTCTGGGTGTGTCTGTGGGGACATTCCCAATTAGACTAGCATTTGAATCAGTGGACTGAGCCCTCCCCAACGTGGGTGGGCACCACTCAACCCCTCAAGGGCCTGAGTAGAACCAAAAAGGGGAGTAATTGGGAGCTCCTCCTGCCCTGGGCTGCCTGGTACCACTGGCCTAAGGGGTCTCCAGTTGACAGATAACCCTGTGATCAAACTTCTCATGCCAAATCTCCTTTGATGTACATGTATAGGCGTATGTGTACATGTATATGCATGTATACATGTAAAGGTGTGTGTATGTGTGGTATGTGCATGTGTATATATGTGCATAGGTGTATGTACATGTATGGTGTGTGTATGCATGTGTATGTGTGCCACTACATGCATGTGTGCGCGTATGACCTTCTGCCAGGTCTGTTCCTCCGGAGACCCTAACACACTAACAGAGAAAGTAAAAGGCCGTCTGCCAGCCCACTCACAGGAAGCAGCAGGCCCTTCCAACTGCGCTCTCACCGGCACACACAGCTCTAGACCAAGACGAACTCTCTCCAAGCAAACAGACGAGCAGTTCCCACGGAGGTGATTGGTTAGTCACCTCGCGAGGGCTCCGGGCTCGGGGAGGACAGGAGCAGCAGCAGTGCGCTGCGTGCACGCATGGTCTACAACGACCCCATTACTGTGTTACCCTAACATCATCCTGCACCTTACAAGTATTTCGCATAATAAATTTCCAGCCTGAAAGAATTCTGTTAAGTTTTTCTTTTGCTTTTATTACAAGCATATAATATTAATTGGCAAAACACTGAATACAAGCTTCACTACCATAAAATCAAAACATTAAGCAATATTCCAAAAAAGATTTTAGACAAAAACTAACCACCAATAGTACAAAAATTACACACCAACACAAAGCATAAAAAATGTAAACTTTCAAATTAAACAGTCAAAAATATGTATCTGCAAGGACATCTCCACAAACCGCCAGAGTCCGTGTCGCCACGTGTGATGATGACGCTTAGCGGGGAGCTCTTGCCTTGCACCTACACCATCTGGGAACAAACGGTCTCCTTCCACCTGATCACGTTGTTGGAGCGGACATGTACACTAATGCTACACACACTTCCGGGGACACGCGAACTGCAGTCCACCCTCAGACGTGCTCCTGGACACGGTGAACTGCACACGCCCATGCAGGGCAGGCAGTTCCCCAGCAGAAGCTTCCGCCCTGCCTGGAGGGGAAAATCTCTGCAAGGCTCTCAGTGTAGTTTGAATGATGGTTTTCCAATCTATTTATCCGAACTTAATTATTAGTTTGATTAAATACCAAAGCAGAGAAACACTGGTTTATCACACTGAGGTCACATGTGATACGGTGAAGTGTGAATGATTTCCTGAGGAAATAGAGAAACTGAATTTTTTGTGATTTAGTTATCTGCACTAAATTTAATTTTAATGTTTTGAGAGCATGTCACATATTGATGTACAATGTAGAAATCAGCTGGCTCATTCCTAGAGCATTCAATCGAATGACACATTTCAAATTACTGTAAAATGGTATCCTGTGCACTCTGAGAAAAAACATCAAACCAACTTCCAAAGTCTAATGCCACGAAGAGGCATTCAAGGCTGCAGGCCCCGGAGGGCTCCGGAGGCCCCGAGAAGCTGCCCCTGCACATCTGTGGCTGGCGGAGGGGTGGTACATCCAGGGTGCGAGCACGCGGGGCCTGAGTGCCGGAGGCTCCGGGCGGCCGTGAGGCCGGTCTAGGATGGCGCCACAGGACACCCCACGGCCACCTGCCCGGTCCCTTATTTGTGAATATTGCTGACAGGCACATGCACAGGCGCTCCCAACAACAGCATTCTTTAATCATAACCACGAAAAAGGAAAAACCAATTAGCTGAATGTACATGTTTTGAAATTCCACCTATATTCCCTCTCACTTTAGCAGAATAGATGCTACATCACAATTTAAACATGTCTAATAAATGCATGTTGGAACCTATTGCACAAAAGGATAAAAAAATGCTCTTCATCCATATAAAACAAAAACATACAAATTAAAAGCTACTCGAACTAAAAAGAAGCTTGCAAAATATCTCACAATTTCATTTTATATGCCTGTAAATAAAGCTGGACCACCGAAACCAAACAATTGGATGGGAAAATATGCTAGAAGGCTTAAAATAGAATAAATAATTTTATAAAGTTTTCTTTTTTTAACCCCCCAAATCTTAAATTCAATATTATATATTCTCTCTGCATTTTCCATTTCCACGAAGACTGTACTTAGTGAGACCGTGTGCTGGGTAGCAAGCCCAGTGCTGGAGCAGATGCAGTAAGGTGACTGAACAGCTCTGCTTTACCAGCAAAAATAGTTGTGAAAACTACTTCACAGTAACTCCATCTGTTAAAAGGAACAGCAACTTAATAGGATCCAATCACTGGCTGATCCTGGCTTTCATGCTGGAAAAATAAAATTCAGCCTTTGATGTTAAATGAAGAAGTGACAGAAAAGAATAGTGGCTGCCGAAGCCCCCGCCTGGTGAGGCTGAATGGCTGCAGCGGGGGCTCCCGGGGTCCCGTGGTGAAGACAATCTGCGTGAGGAAATCTTAGAAAAATAGGTACTTCTGCTGCTGAGGTTAACATGATTACAGAAGCGGGTCACACACGAGGCATCCGTGAGCGGCTGGGGATGTTCACGCCAGCTCGACTCACCTCCATCCCTCTGCATGGTTACGTATGTCGACTTAGCACCGTAGCAAATTCAAGTGGTTTCAAAGATAGCTATAAAGTTACAAATATATATTACGAGTTTATTACAGCGATGTTCAGTTTAATGTGAGCTGTGATCAATTTTACTTGAGTTAGGGTGCTCATACTGTTCCATCCTGCCTTGCTTTCACACAGGAAAATACCTGAATTCCAATGCCGCACTTAGACCTGCGCTGTGGTGACACGGACGCTTCAGCAGTGATGTGCACTTGAGGTAGACAGGCAGTATTCACTCATACACGACTACTCGCTGAACCCTCGTACAGGAACTCTGAATAATGATCTGGGCGAATAGCACGCTTAGGTAAGTGAGTCATTCAAACAGTACTGTGAGTTAATGGGCTGAAATGGGCGAATTATGAAAAACTCCTAACAAAGAATTTGTTTTTGTTTATGTTTTTTTAAAAGGCCTTACATTAAAATCACTTGGATTGAGTTAAGAGTGTTTTTCTTGTCATTAAGACCGGGTCTCATTAGTAGGTGCTTCTGACGTTTATGTGCACAAAACGGGAAGCAGAACGCGCAGCCCGAAATGGAGTGCGGCTGAGCCCAACCCGAACTCCCAGAGCCAATTCAAGGGGCGGTCTCATCACCGGGGTGGGCTGTTTGGGGCCACCGTCAGGGACCCTGGAGAGGGAAGGGGGCCCACAGCTCACCAAGGAGCCCACGGACGTGCAGACGGAGCGGCAGCGCAAACCTCTCTGGAAAATGGTTCCTTCCCATTGTGGCCCTTACACATTCCAAGTTACTATTTTAAAGGAACAAATATTTATTGCTGGCAGAGTTTATTCTCTAATTTCACAAAAAAATACTAACATTTGGGACGAGAAGGGGGTCCACAGAGCGTGCGCTGCCTGCGACACGTCATTAAGTGACAGAAGCGAGGTCTCACCACACAGGGTGGCCCCCTCAGTTTCCACCCCCGCCCACCCTGTCCCCTGGGGTACCCAGTTTGGAAAACCCTGACAGCCACAAAGCAAGCGGAGAGGAGGGGGGAGCCGATGGCTCCACCTGGTAAGGGTGGGTGTGGCGGGAAGCCGCATGGGCAGACCAGGGGCTTGGGCATCCACAGGGCAGCAGGCCCCTCGTCTGATGGGTGGTGCCTCTCAGGAAAAGCCCCCACACAAATGCCACCATCTCTTTTTAGCAAAATGAAAGTGGGAAAGAACAGTGGGAAATTAAATGTGGCACCGAACAATTTGTGCCCTAAAATTTAATCAAGTAACTTTTACAAACAAGAATTGTACTGTGAACCAGCGTGAAGCTGGCCGAACCGCATCAGGTCTGCCCTGCTGAGAGTGTGGGATGGCGAGTGTCAGGCTTCACCATGTCCATTTTCCAGGAAGCAGCGGGGATGCAGCCCCCTCCCCTCAGGGCCACGTGGCCCCAAGTGCGTCCACATGGAGCAGCCGTGGGAGGCCAAGCCTGCATGTAGCCCAAGGGAAGTCTGGAGCCGTTAGCTTGGTATGTTTCATAACATGGAAAATTAAATACTGTGGTTAACTCATAATATTAATGGAAACATCTTTTGGTATGCTTTTAAATTAAATTTTTATAAATCTAAGTCTTCAGGAAGCTAAGGGCAACATAAATATCATTCACCATGAAAAGATATTTTTTCAATAACTTAGGAAGGATTCAATAAGCGTACAAGTATTTTTGAGGCTTATGAACTAATTCATAAACTAAACTGAAATGACCAAGATTTTCAAGACCTGGGAAGCAAGCAAAGGCCATGTCTGACGGAGTAAAGCATGTCACCAGTATGGTCCTCAAGCCTGTGACTGTGGCAGAGACGGTGCTTGCAAGGAGGGAGACTGTGAAGTGTCCGTCATCTTGTGACCGTGGCGCTGGTAGTGTCTTCTTGAGTGTGAACTCTCGCATACAAAAGTTATAAATACTCTCTATTCAGAAATCTGGTCCACACGGCACCCAGAGGCAACGTTCTAAAGCGCGGTCGTGGTCCTGCCCGGCCACGCGCGTGATGGGCACCCCGGGCGCCGGGGCCAAGTCCCTGCTGTGGCCAGCCCGCTCACAGCAAGTCCATCTTGGGTCTGTAGTGCAGCAGGAGCGGCGCCTTCTGCAAGACAAACCGACAGCCTCTCTCAGCGGGCGCAGACGGGAAGAGGCAGCACACAGCCGCCCCAAGGAGACCAGGGTGCTGACCGGCACCTGGAAGCCACCTCCAACAGTCGCATCAGCTGTGACAGGCATTCGGGTGGGACAGAGGCCGAGAGGGCTGAGTCCCCCTCCCCAGGGTCCAGGTAGCCCGTGGACCGCCCGTGCACCCTGCTGCCTGCTGACCCTGCCCCCTTCTATCTGGGCCCTCCAGACCTTTCTACGCTCCCTCAGACCTTCAGCAGTGGCCCTGGTCGGCTGTGGCTCTGGTTGGCCACGGCCGTGGTTGGCACGGCCAAGTTGGCCCTCGCTGTCTGTTGTCCTCCTGAGAAGCTGCCCCTGAACGTGGTGTCCCTCTCATCTGATTCCTGCTTCAGAAAGGTTCCCAAAGACTGGAGGTCACTCTGCGATGGCAGCAGCCACCACCTCCTTGACTCACTGCAGCAAGTCGGTCTCCTTGACCGGGAGGGACGGGGTGAGTTGCGGTGCGGGCCTGGCGCTGGAGGGCGCTCACATGGGGCTGCACCTTCCTCGGGCCAGGCTGACTATGGGGTTGACAACTTCGAAATGACTGCCCTTCCACAACAATCCTGTGACCGAATCGTTATTTCTAAGCTCTTAGCTAAAAATGTGCATAAAGATAAAAAAATATCTGTAACACTGAAAATCAAATAAAACATATCAATACAGAGGGATGGTCTCACCTTGAATCTCCACCTCGTGACAACCACAAATTTGAGCGTGTGGTCCTTACCCAGAATCTCCTCGTTGCATAAAATGTCCAGCTGGCGGGAGAAAGAAGGCTTCAGTCAGGTGGGCTCTTCCGCACTGACTGTGCCAGTCAGGGCACAAAGGTCACAGTCAGCTCCAGGGTGACGGGCCCTCACTTCTGGCAGCACAGACGGGGGAGCACTCAGAAGGCCCCACCACCAATTCCACCTGAGGGCCGAGAGCACCTGGGGGGCCTCCGTCCACATCCACCAACAGGGGCCTTGGTGCCCCCACTGTGCCCCCCGTCTGCCTGCTGGGCTGCAGCCCCAGGCCGCTCTCACCCAAAGAGTACCCTGTCCCCCAACTGAGGCCACTTTTGGCCAAGCTTGTCCCTCTCATCTCTGGAAAAAGGTAATGTGCTCCCCATTCAGTCTTTTTCCTTTTCCTAAATACTATTTTTTAGAGCAGTTTTATGTTCACAGCAACTGAGAGGGAGGTGCAGATACCGCCCATGTGCCCCTGTCCACACACCCACGGCCTCCCCCTCAACCCCTCCCCCCGAGGGGACGTTGTTACCGTTGATGGACCTCCACTGACGTCATCACCCCAAGTCTGCGGTTTCCATCAGGGCCGCTCTGTGGGGCACAGTCTACGGTTTGGACAGATGCACAGTGACACGTATCCACCATCACAGCATCACACAGAGTAGCTTCTCTGCCTGGAGATCCTCTGGGCTCCACCTGTCCCCCTACCCACCCCTGGCCCCTGGCAGCCCCTCATCCTTCCACTGTCTCTGCAGTCCTGCTGTTTCCAGAACGTCATATTGTTGGGGTCACACAGCTTGGAGGCTTCTTTCCCTTAGTGATATGCATTTAAGGTTCCTCCATGGCTTTTCTTGGTTTGCTCACCCATCGCTTTTCAGAGCTGAATAGTATTCCATTGTCTGGATGGCCCACAGTCTGTCTGTCCAGCACCTGCTGAAGGTCACCTTGGTTGCTTCCAATATCTGGGTGGTTATGAGTAAAGCCGCTGCAAACAGCTGAGCAGGTTTTTGTGTGCATACGTTTTCAGTTCATTTGAGTAAACACCAAGGAGCAGGATTACTGGATGGAATGGGAAGAGTGTGTTTAGTTGTGTAAGAAGCCGCCAAACCGCCTTCTGGCACGGCTGCATCACCTGCGTTCCCGCCGCCGTGAGCGCGCGGTGCTGTCGGGCGCCTGCGTCTTTGCCATCCTGACAGGGGCGTGGCGGTGCCTCACCGTCGTTCTGATGACAACTGATGTGGACCCTGATGGTCCTTCGGCCGCTCCCTTGGGGGCACAGGGTGAGAGGCCGGGCCAGCCGGTCACCTCACTGACACCAACACTGCGCTTTGAGAGTAAAGACCCCCGCCCCGCATCCCCGGGCCCTCACTCGCCCCAACTGCTTGTGGCCCTGGGCACTAGACCCAACCTCGGCCACGGGGCCTGGCGCTTACCTCCCACCACCTCATCGCGGTGTGCGGGCAGCGGCCTGTCCCCACGGCCCCCCTCCCTGCTGTCACTCCTGATGCTGCCCCGCCCCTCAGCATCCCCCCCAACACCGCACACCACGTTGGTCTCCCAGTCAGTCTCTCGTGGATGCGTGTCAGCACCACTGCTGGGAGAACCACAGCTCTGTTGAGAGCGGAAGGCTCCGCCCACAGGAGGCCCCGCCCCACCAGGAGGCCCCGCCCTGCCAGAAGCTGCAGGGCCTCCCGACTTGGGCGGCTGCATCCCTCCAAACTATGCCGTGGCCGTCTGCTGTCTCCGATCCTCTTTTCTGTGTGTATCAATATTCACTCCTTTTTATTGTTTCGTAAAAACTGGCAAAATACACACAGACGTCACCGTGAAGGCCGTTCCTCAGCACGCAGGTCAGGACAGTCACGTGCCCGTCACCCCAGAGCTCCTCCCGTCTCGTGCATCTTGTACCTGCTGATGGCGTCTCCCCTCCCCCAGCCCACCTCCCTCCCTCGCCTCTGTGGCTCGGGTATGATAGGCCTGCCAGCACTGGGCCACGCCGGACTGGGCCCTCCGTGATGGGCTCGTCTGCCGAGCATCACGTCCTCAGGTTCGCCGCGTGGGACGCGGGCCACAACTGCATCCTCGTGGGGGCCGAGGAACACCCCCTGCCTGGGCGGACGGCCTTGTGCTCGGCCACCCGTCCCTCCGCGGACACCGGCTGCCCCCGCGTCTCCACTGTCGGGAACACTGCCCCCGTGGGCGTGGGTGCAGACGACTCTCCCAGGCTGGGGTTTGTTCCCGGACGTGGGGTCGCTGGGTTGCATGACAGTTCTGTTCGGTTTTCTGAGGAACCTCTGCGCTGTCCCCACAGCGGCTGCACCGTTTACGTCCCCGTGGGCCGCGCACGGCCCCAGCCTCCCCGACTGCCTGAAGCCATCCTCATGGGCATGAGGTGGCTCTCCCTGTTTGATTGGCATTTACTGAGTTAGTGACGATCAGCATCTTTTCATGAACTTAGTGGCCATGTGTATCTGCTGCAGCAAAACTGGTTTTGTGTTGAATTTCAGGAGTCCTCTGTATGTTCTGGATAATTCCACATTAGATACATGACTTGCAAATACTTTCTCCCACTCTGTACAGAAGTTTTACATTTTGACTAGGTCCAATATGTCTATTATTCCCCCCACATGTGCTTTTGGTGCCGTACCCAAGAACCCGTTGCCGAGTGCAGGGCTGTGGCGTCTCCGGTCCACCTCCCCCCCACGGCTTCAGTCTCAGCCCTCCCGTGGGGCCCCAGCCCGTCCGGAGTCAGCTCTTGGCGTCCCGTGAGGTCCGGCCAGCAGCACTCCCTCGCGTGCAGACGTCCGGCGGGCCCCAGAGCCCTTTGTTAAGACCCTCCTCCCCCCCATCAAACGGCCCTGGCACCCTCCTGGAAGGTCACCCGATCCTGTGTGTGCAGGTTTGCTTCCGGCCTCTCCGTTCTATGCCGCCGGCCTGCGTGTCTGTCCTGACGTCGGCACCGTGCTGTGCGGACGACTGCAGCTCTGTAGTAAGTTCCGAAATCGGGAAGTGTGGGTCCTCCAGCTTTGTTCTTTTCCAAGATTATTTTTAGCTATTTAGGTCCCTTGAGAATTTATATGAAATTTAGGATGGGTTTTTTTAAATTTCTGCCAAAAATGTCATGGGGTTTTAACAGGGATTGCACTGAATCTTCAGATGGCTTTGGGTAATGTGGGCATTTTCACAATATTAAGTCTTCCAGTCCAAGAACATAGAATATGTTTCCATTTTTTAAAATGTCTTCTTTAATTTCTTTCAGCAGTTTTTGCAGTTTGCACAGAAGCCAGCTGTATTTCTACGTGAGGAATGAGCAGTCGGACAAGGAAATTACAACTTCATCTATGATAGCATCAAAAAGACAAAAATACTTAGGAATTAACCAAGCTTCTGTGCTAACTTTGTCACCTACCTCGTGAGTTCATTTATCCGTTCTGACAGTTGTGTGTGTGTGTGTGTGTGTGTGTGTGTGTGTGTGACTTTGAGGGTTTTCTACACATGAGATCATGTCATCTATAAACAGAGATCATTTTGATTCTGCCATCTCAATTTGGATTCCAATTTTATTTTCTTGCCTAATCATTTTGACTGGAGCTTCCAGTATTAACGTTGAATACAAGAGGTAAAAGTGGGCATCCTTCCCTTGCTCCTTATCTTAAAGAAAAAGCTTTCAGTCTTTCACCAAGTATGATGCTCATATTGGGCTTTTATATATGGTTTTTATTTTATTTTACTTCTATTTATGGCTTCTATGCCTAACTTGCTGAGTCTTTTTATTATAAAAGTGGGACAATTCTGTCAAATGCTTTTACTGCATCAATTGAGGTAACCCTGTGGTTTTTCCTTCATCCTGTGGATATTGCATATTGCATTGATCAATCTCTGCACTCCAGGAATAAATCCCAGTTGGTCATAGTGTACAATCCTTTTAATGTGCTGTTGAATTCTGTTTGCTAGCATTTTGTTGAGGACTTTGCATCAATGTTCATAAGGGACATTGGTGTGCAGTTTTCTCTTCTTACACTGTTTTTGTGTGGCTTTGGTGTCTGGGTAATGCTGGCCTGACAGAATGAGTTAGGAAGTGTTCCCTCCTCTTCAATTTTTTGGAAAAGTTTGAGAAGGCTGTTATTAGTTTTTCTTTAAGAATTTGCCAGGGAAGCTATCAGCCTAGGGCTTTTCTTTGTTGGGAGATTTTTCTTACTACTGACTCAATCTCCTTATTACTATGTATCTTTTCAAATTTTTATTTCCTTGTCATTTAGTCTTCGTAGGTTTTCTTTTTTTTAATTAAGGTATCATTGATATACACTCTTATGAAGGTTTCACAAGAAAAACAATGTGGTCCCTCCCCATGCCCCATTGCAGTCACTGTCCATCAGTGTAGTAAGATCCCACAGAGTCCCTATCTGTCTTCTCTGTGCTACACTGTCTTCCCCCATGACCCCCCACACACCATGTGCACCAATCATGATACCCCTCAATCCCCTTCTCCCTCCCTCACCCCCCACCCTTCCCCACCCCTCCCCTATGGTAACCAGTAGTCTCTTCTTGGAGTCTGTGAGTCTGTTGCTATTTTGTTCCATCAGTTTTGCTTCGTTGTTATGCTCCACATATGAGGGAAATCATTTGGTACTTGTCTTTCTCTGCCTGGCTTATCTCACTGAGCATAATGTCCTCCAGCTCCATCCATGTTGTTGCAAATGGTAGGATTTCTTTCTTTCTTATGGCTGAATAGTATTCTGCTGTGTACATGTACCACATCTGCTTTATCCATTCATCTCTTCATAGGTTTTCTTATTGCAGGAATTTGTTTATTTCATGTAGGTTACCCAATATATTGGTGTACAGTTGTTCACAATACTCTTATAATCCTTTTTATTTCTGCAATTAGTAGTAATGTCCCAACTTTCATTCCAGATTTTAGTAGTTTGAGTCCTCTTTTTTTTCTTAGTCCATCTATGCTAAAGGCTTGTCAATTTTGTTGACCTTCTTGGAGAACTTATTTTTCTCTCTTTCTAGTCTCTATTTTTATTTACCTCTGCTTGAATATTCAGTATTTCTTTCCTTCTGCCAGCTTTGGATTTGGTTTGTTTTTCTAGGACTTCACATAAACTTAGGTTGTTGATTGAGATCTTTCTTCTTTTAATTATAGTTATAAACTTCCCCTTTATCACTGCTTTAACCAGGCCCCATTAGTTGTTGTATGTTGTGCTTTCATTTTCTTTTGTCTCAAGGTGTTTTCTAATTTCTCTTTGATTTCTCCTTTGATCCATTGGTTGTTTAAAAACGTGTTAATTTCCACAATTTTGTGACTTTTTCAGTTTTCCCTTTGTTACTGATTATTACTTCATGCCACTGTGGTCAGAGAAGATACTCTGTATGCTACCCACCTTCTAAAATCTATTGAGACAATTTGTGCCTGACTTCTCTTATAAGGATCCTTGTCACTGGATTTGGGGCCTTCCAGGACAACCCAGGCTCATCTCATCTCAAGATTCTCAACAGATCTGCAAAAACCTTTTTTCAAATGAAGTCATATTCACATGTTCTAGGGGTCAGGAAATAGACATACCTTTGGGTGGGGTCACCTTTCAAGCCACTTCAGTCTGCCTCCTACCCAAATCCACGTCTATCCCACATGCAACATACACCTATTTCACCCCCAACCTTCCTGGGAGCCTCAGTCCATTCCAGCATCAACTCCAAACCCTAGAACCTCATCTAGATATCATCAGCTCAGAAGCCCCATATCTTATCTTCTAAATCATAGGAATCAGGTATGGGTGAGACTGGGTGGGTAAGTTCCACACTGGGGCAAATTCTTCTCCAGTCATGGACTTACGAAACTAGGAAATTATCTGCTCCCAAAATACAAGGGTGGGACATGCACAGGATGGAGACTCTTATTCCAAAAAGAATGCATTAGGGGGCATAATGGGTCCCTGGGCTCAGGCAAGTGTGAAATCCAGCAGGGAGAATCCCATGAGGTCTTGTGACTGAGAAAACACCGCTGTAGGTGGGGGCTCTGCCTCTGGGCCCTGATGGCCATGCCCCCAGCCTAAGGCCCTGTCCTGGGAGCTGTTCTTCCTCTCTCTTGAAGCATGGCTCACGTTTGCAGCCAAGTAGCTCTATCAGCCTATTTCCTGCATGTGGAATCTTGGAAGTCTCATAGCCTCTCATTTCTTCCTGTTTCTGTCCCCTTTAGCGGAAACTGGTGATGTTTCTGCTAATACAACATTCTTAAAAATGTTGTGGGTCTCCCTTGCATGTCACAGATGGATGCAGGCCATGAAGCTCCCCTGCAAAGCTTCCCTGGATGATCCTCTCCATTCCTCACTTCTGTGAGACGGGTGAGCCACTGGGAGCCATGCGGCTTGTCCTTCGGCAAAGGCCTTCTCTCTGGCGGGCGCTGTCCAAGCAGGGAGACTCCTGGTATTGCCGCCTTTTTGATGTCTAGATAGGCTGTGCATTTCCCCCAACACCACGTGCTGGTTTCTTTTTGCTTAGCAGTTCCTTCCTGAATTCATCTCTCTCCTCTCATATCTAATTATAGGCAGCAAGAAGAAACTAGACCACATCTTCAACACTTTGCTTGGATACATCCTCAGCTGAATATCTAAGTTAATCACCTTCAACTTCTGCTTTCCACACAACTGTAGAACACAATTAACCACATTTTTTTGCCAGTCTATGGGTTTCCTGCGGCAGCTGTGACCAAGTGCCACAGACGGGGCTGTGCTCCCCCTGGAGGCTCTAGCAGGGGCCCCTTCCTCCCCCCTCCGGCTCCCGGGAGCTCCAGGGGCCCCTGGATGGGACCACGTCCACCTGCTGACTCTGTCCCCAGAGCACCCTCCCCTCTGTGTGCGCCTCAGATGTCCTTCAGTCTCACTCTTGTAAGGACATATGTCACTGGATTTAGCGTCCACTCAGGCAAAATTGCCTCAAGATCCTTAACTTAAATATATTTGAAAATATCCTTTTTCCAAAAAAGTTCACATTTATAGGTTATAAGGGTAGGTCACAGACATGTCTTTTGGGGGCTACCGTCCAGCCACTGCTCTAAGACACATCTCAAGCCCGCCCGGGCCTCCCCATCCCTGGCGGCACTGCCCTGGGCCGACTCTTCCAGGCTCCCGCTAGGTGCCTCCCAGTCAGCCGTGCTCCAACACCCCACTTCCTTCAGCCTGAGGACTGAAAGCCAGGTCCCCAACCCTGTGTCCTCTGCTTAAGGCCCCCAGTGCCTTCTCTGTACTTTTATTTATGCAGAGCTGGCTCCTTCTGACAAGTTATGTTTTGGCGTAAGTGGCACCAGCTCCAGAGGGCACCTAAGTGACTCCTGAGCTCATGTGCTCACCAAGCCCCTGAACTGCTAGGACACCTGGTTTTACTTTATTCTCAACATCAACCCCAACTTGACAGCATCTTATCTACCTATCTATTCATCCCCCATCCACCTTCACCCACCCATTTGTGAGACTGAAAAAACAGGATTTCTCTTGGTGACGAAAATCTCTGCTGTGTTTTAAACAAGCCTCAGCATGAGAAGTGTTCAGGGCTCTGAACCTTCCACTATCCTCACTGCTGTTTCCTTTCACACTATCTGGAGGGAAAGCAAAACAAATTGAGATTTTTTTCTGATTGAAAATCTCCAACACTGTCAAACACAAAAAAACAAACCCAAAGACTTGAGAAGCATCCCTTTTACAAACAGGAAATGACTTGCTACAGTTTCTACTTATGGTGCCAACTATTACCTCGTTGAAAGATGAAAGGTTAAGTTTTTTGGCGATGAACTTCTTCAGATGGAGGACAGTTGCCTGGGCGGAGCAGCGGATCCACTTCCGTTTCAGGCCCCGCAGTTTGCTGCTGTTGCATTCCAGACAGATGCTCACCTTCAGGAGAAAGGACACAGCTGGTAGGCCTCGTCAGGAGTGGCCGATGGGCCACTGTTTGGGGGCTTTCTTAGATATCTACTATTCCACTGGATAAGAATGCTGACCTTTTTGAAATCGGAAACCTGTTCTGACCTCAACATAGCAGAACAAGAATTTTACTTTAATCATTTTATACACATTATCTTAAAATCTGTATACTATATGCCATTTTGTGAAAAATAATCTAACACTGTCAATTCTGTCTTATTAACAGAGTACTTTAAAGTAAATCTGAGAGTTATTTGCTCACTGTAGGATCTGTGCTGGTTTCCGAGTTAAAATGACAAATGCTGGCGCCCTGCTCCCTCCAAAGGCTCTCTGCTGCCAAGACGCACACACTCGCCCGCGGGCCGTTCTGCACGCTCAGCTGCCGTGAGGGGCAGAGACGCACTGTAGACACCACGGCGGCAGCACCGACTGCAAAGTGCATCAGGGAAGGTTCTACAAAGCAGGTAGTATTATGCTTGCTCTTAGAAGACGACAGCGAGCTCGCCAGAGAGGATTCTAGGCCAAGGAAAGCCATGAGCAAAGGCCCAGAGTCTGAGAGTTCGTGGCCACCTTTCGGGTGATCGGCAGCTCAGTGGGGCTGCAGAATGTGGCGTGTGGCAAGGGCTTGAGATGAACCGAGTGAGGTGGTTCTAGGACCATGGGACGCCCAGCAGTTCAAAAGGTAACCCTGCACGAGAGAAGAGCCCGGGCCACACACGCAGGGCTGTGAGAAGGGCCCCCGAGACTCAGCGCTTGCCAGCAGGTGACTCGCCAGGAGCAGCCACAGTGGGAGCCCCCAAAATTCTGATAAAAGAATTAACAAAGGAATTAATGGAAATGTGTGTGTGCTTGTGTGTGTAGAAGGCCTGTGAACATAACACATGAGGAATATAGAATAGGCAGGCATAAAAGGGAACCAAAACATAGTCACTTCAACTGAACACTCAGCAGGTGGCTGAACCACAGCATAGTCTCAGCTGAACACACATCACTTCTGTGAATCTTTGATTTGAGGAAATTACCTAAAAGAGCTACAGAGACAAAGGTAACTATTAAAATAACAGAACAGAGGAAATGTCAGAGACACGGACTTGGGCTGGAGAGTCTAAGACACCTAAGATCTGTAACAGGTGTTCCAAAGGAAAGGAGGAAATAGGGACAGGCAAAATCTAAGAAATAATGACAAGGCTCACCCCTGAATGATGAAAGCCCTCAAATTTAGGAAGCAAAAAAATCCAAAACAAAAGAAATAGAGGGAAACCTGCACCCAGGCAGACACGGCCTGTGGGGAGCTCCCCGCAGGGAGGCGGGTGCGCACAGAGGAGCGCGGACCCGGGCACCGGGAGGAGACAGGCGGCTAGGTCACCATCCTAGGGGAATGAGAGCTTATAGGAAGTCTGAGCAGACAGTCAATAAAACTGACAATCTCAATCTTACACAAACTTTACCAGGAAATAAAAAACGGGAAGAGAGGGACTAAAGTTAGCTATGAGATTACATAACCTTGATACCAAAACTACACAACACACATGAAAAACGAAGAGCATAGACTAATCTCAGTTTAAACATATATACATAATCCTACATAAACATCAGCAAGCTAAATCCAGAAATATATTTTAAAAATCAGAGAGGATTCAAGATGGCGACAGATGTGAGACAGAGAATTCCTCCCAAAACCACAAATAATATGAAAATATAGTTAATTGCTACAACTAACCCTAAAACAGCAACAAGAAAGAAGGCTGCACCAGACTGCACACAGGCCTCAGGAACAGAGCAGGCCTCACGGAACAGGGTAACGTACCGAAGCCTTGACCCAGCGGGACCCGAGCCCTCCCCCGCCCCAGCTCACAGGCGGGAGGAAGAGAAACGGAGGGGGGCGGGGGGGAAGCCTGGGGCTGCTGAACACCCAGCCCTGGAGGCCTGTCTGCTTGGCGAGCAAAGACCTACACTGTGTGGTGCTCTGGAGGTTGGGGAGCTCAGAGAGGTGGAGTGCTTGAGAGACAGATTGTGGCCATTTGTGGAGGATGGGGACCCACACCCAGACCCTCTGGGACAAGGGAGAGGCAGGCGGTCTGAGAGGCTTCCCATTAGCGAGAGGGTGGCTGAAGGGGCGGGGTTTGCACGGAGCTTGCTGCGCGGGGGAGGGGAGAGCTGGACGAGGTTGTCCGGGTGGTTCTGCCCAGCTGGTTGGGAACTTGGGGGAGCTTCAGGCGCTCCATCCCCCTGGCTGCCTGCTGAACTTCGAGGCCCCGCACGGTGACACGCAGCCTGCTGCGCCTTCCTCCTACCTGCCGGCACCGGCTCGCAAACCGGCAGTCACTGCGCGGGTGTCAGGCCAGGCAGAGGGAGGCCCCGCCTACAACAGCTAGGGATGCCAAGCACAGAGGGTTACACCTGTGTGCTCTGCCCACTGGCTCTGACACCAGAGACAGGCACCGCAGACGGGAATCGGGGAACAGATCTTTCCTCTCCCCAGGCACCAGCTCTGCTCCCCTACAACCCCCAACCTCACTCTAGGGGCTGAGCAGCTCCAGAGACTGGAGCTTGTGGGCACTAGTGGGCACCACACAGAAATATGAAACATCAAAAGAAACTGGTTCAGACCAAAATATCACAAACCCCAGAAAAAGGGCCAAATGAAACAGAACTCAACAATTTTCCTGAAAGAGAGTTTAAAATAAAAATAACAAACATGCTCATGGAGGTACAGAAAAATATTCAAGAACTCAGGAACGAATTTAGGATGGAGATCCAATCATTAATAAATTCCATATCCGAAATAAAACATACAATGAAGGGATTTAAAAGCAGATTAGATGTAGTAGAAGAGACAGTAAATGGGATAGAAATTAGAGAAGAGGAATACAAAGAAGCTGAGGCACAGAGAGAAAAAAGGAATCTAAGAATGAAAGAATATTGAGAGAACTGTGTGACCAATGTAAACGGAACAATATTCACATTATAGGGGGACCAGAATAAGAGAGAGAAAGTGTTATGAGGAAGTAATTGCTGAAAACTTCACCAATCTGGGGAAGGAGATAGTCTCTCAAACGATGGAGGTGCACAGATCTCCCAAACAAGGGACCAAAGGAAGACAACATTAAGACATATAATAATTAAAATTAAAAAGGCCAGACTTTTAAAAGCAGCTAGAGAGAGGAAAAAGATCACATACAAAAGAAAGCCCATCAGGCTATCATCAGACTTCTCAGCAGAAACCTTACAGGCCAGAAGGGAGTGGCATGATGTATTTAATGCAATGAAACAGAAGGGCCTCAAACCAAGAAAACTCTACCCAGCAAGGTTATCATTTAAATTTGAAGGAGGGATTAAACACTTTTCAGATAAGTAAAAGCTGTGAGAATTTACCTCCCACAAAGCACCTCTACAGTGCATTTTGGACAGACTACTATAGATGGAAGTATTCCTAAGGCTAAGTAGATGTCACCAGGGGAAATAAAACCACAACAAAGTAGAGCAATTAATTACTAAGCAGATGCAAACTCAAATCAACTACCCCCAAAGTCAGTCAAGGGATAGACGAAGAGTACACAATATGATACCTAACATATAAAGAATGGAGGAGGAAGAAAAAGGAGGGAAAAAAAGAGAACCTTTAGGTTGTGTTTGTAATAGCATACAAAGTGAGTTAGACTGTTAGATAGTAAGAGAATTACCCCTGAACCTTTGGTAACCACAAATCTAAAGCCTGCAATGGCAATAAGTACATACTTATCGATAATCGCCCTAACTGTAAATGGTCTGAATGCACCAATCAAAAGACACAGAGTCACTGAATGGATAAAAAAACAAGACCCATCTATATGCTGCCTACAAGAGACTCACTTCAAACCCAAAGACATACACAGATTGAAAGTGAAGGGATGGAAAAAGATATTTCATGCAACTAATAGGGAGAAAAAAGTAGGAGTTGCAGTACTTGTATCAGACAAAATAGACTTCAAAACAAAGAAAGTAACAAGAGACAAAGCAGGACATTACATAATGATAAAGGGGTCAGTCCAACAAAAGTATATAACTATTATAAATATCTATGCACCCAACACAGGATCACCAATGTATGTGAAACAAATACTAACAGAATTAAAGGGGGAAATAGAATGCAATGCATTCATTTTAGGAGACTTCAACACAGCACTCACTCCAAAGGACAGATCAACCAGACAGAAAATAAGCAAAGAGACAGAGGCACTGAACAACATATTAGAACAGATGGACCTAATAGACATCTACAGAACACTCCATCCTAAAGCAACTGGATACACATTCTTCTCAAGTGCACACGGAAAATTTTCAAGAATAGATCATATACTAGGTCACAAAAAGAGCCTCTGTGAATTAAAAAAGATTGAAATTGTATGAACCAGCTTCTCAGATCACAAAGGTATGAAACTAGAAATAAATTAGACAAATAAAATGAAAAAGCCCACAAACACATGGAGGCTTAATAACATGCTCGTAAATAATCAACAGATCAATGACCAAATAAAAACAGAGATCAAGCAATATATGGAGACAAATGACAACAATAATTCAACACCGCAAAAATCTGTGAGACGCAGTGAAGGCTGTGCTAAGAGGGAAGTACATTGCAGTACAGGCCTACCTCAGGAAAGAAGAACAATCCCATATATGAACAGTCTGAACTCACAATTAACGAAACTAGAAAAGGAAGAACAAATGAGGCCCAAAGTCAGTAGAAGGAGGGACATAATAACGATTAGAGCAGAAATAAATAAAATCGAGAAGAATAAAACAATATAAAGAATCAATGAAAGCAAGAGCTGGTTCTTTGAGAAAATAAACAAAATAGATAAACCCTTAGCCAGACTTATCAAGACAAAAAGAGTTTACACACATGAACAGAATAAGAAATGAGAAAGGAAAAATCACTATGAACACCACAGAAATACAAAGAATTATTAGAGAATACTATGAAAAATTATATGCCAACAAACTGGATAACCTAGAAGAAATGGAAAACTTTCTAGAAAAATACAACCTTCCAAGGCTGACCCAGGAAGAAACAGAAAATCTGAATGTACCAATGACCAGCAAGGAAATGGAACTGTTAACCAAAAACCTACCTAAGAACAAAACCCCTGGACCAGATGGCTTCACTGCTGAATTTTATCAAACATTTAGTGAGGACCTAATACACATCCTCCTTAAAGTTTTCCAAAAAGTAGAAGAGGAGGGAATATTCCCAAACTCATTCTACGAGGCCAATACCACTATAATACCAAAACCAGGGAAAGACAACACAAAAAAAAGAAAATTACAGACCAATATCCCTGATGAACATAGATGCAAAATACTCAACAAAATATTAGCAAACGAATTCAAAAATACATCAAAAACATCATCCATCATGATCAAGTGGGATTCATCCCAGGGATGCAAGGATGGTACAACATTCAAAAATCCATCAACATCATCCATCACATCAACAAAAAGAAGGACAGAAATCACACGATCATCTCCATAGATGCTGAAAAAGCATTCGACAAAATTCAACATCCATTCATGATAAAAACTCTCAACAAAATGGGATAGAGGGCAAGTACCTCAACACAATAAAGGCCATATATGACAAACCCACAGCCAACATCATACTTTCCAGCAAGAAGCTGAAAGCTTTTCACCTAAGATCGGGAACAAGACAAGGATGCCCACTCTCCCCACTTTTATTCAACACAGTACTGGAGGTCCTAGCCGCGGCAGCCAGGCAACACAAAGAAATAAAAGGCATCCAGATTGGTAAGGAAGAAGTCAAACTGCCCCTGTTTGCAGATGACATGATATTGTACATAAAAAACCCTAAAGAATCCACTCCAAAACTACTAGATCTAATAGCTGAATTCAGTAAAGTTGCAGGATACAAAATTAATACACAGAAATCTGTTGCATTCCTATACACTAACGATGAACTAGCAGAAAGAGAAATCAGGAAAACAATTCCATTCACAATTACATCAAAAAGAATAAAATACCTAGGAATAAACCTAACCAAGGAAGTGAAAGACCTACACCCTGAAAACTACAAGACAGTCATGAGAGAAATTAAAGAAGACACCAATAAATGGAAACACACCCCGTGCTCATGGATAGGAAGAATTAATATTCTCAAATGGCCATCCTGCCTAAAGCAATCTACAGATTCAGTGCAATCCCTATCAAAATACCAACAGCATTCTTCAATGAACTAGAGCAAATAGTTCTAAAATTCATATGGAACCACCAAAGACCCCGAATAGCCAAAGCAATACTGAGAAGGAAGAATAAAGCCAGGGGAATTATGCTCCCTGACTTCAAGCTCTACTACAAAGCCACAGTAATCAAGACAATTTGGTACTGGCACAAGAACAGATCCATAGACCAATGGAACAGATTAGAGAGCCCAGATATAAACCCAACCATATATGGTCAATTGATATATGATAAAGGAGCCATGGACATACAATGGGGAAATGACAGCCTCTTCAACAGCTGGTGTTGGCAGAACTGGAGAGCTACAAGCAAGAGAATGAAACTGGATTATTGTTTAACCCCACACACAAAAGTAAACTCAAAATGGATCAAAGACCTGAATGTAAGTCATGAAACCATAAAACTCTTAGAAAAAAACATAGGCAAAAATCTCTTGGACATAAACATGAGCAACTTCTTCATGAACATATCACCCCGGGCGAGGAAAACAAAAGCAAAAAGGAACAAATGGGACTATATCAATCTAAAAAGCTTCTGTACAGCAAAGGACACCATCAGTAGAACAAAAAGACATCCTACAGTATGGGAGAATATATTCACAAATGACAGATCCGATAAAGGGTTGACATCCAAATTATATAAAGAGCTCATGCACCTCAACAAACAAAAAGCAAATAAACCAATAAAAAATGGGCAGAGGATCTGAACAGACAGTTCTCCAAAGAAGAAATTCAGATGGCCAACAGACACATGAAAAGATGCTCCACATCACTAATCATCAAATAAATACAAATTAAAACCACAATGAGATATCACCTTACACAAGTTAGGATTGCCACCATCCAAAAGACAAACAACCGCAAATGCTGGCGAGGGTGTGGAGAAAGGCGAACCCTCCTACACTGCTGGTGGGAATGTAAGCTAGTTCAACCATTGTGGAAAGCAGTATGGAGGTTCCTCAAAACACTCAAAATAGGAATACCATTTGACCCAGGAATTCCATTCCTAGGAATTTACCCTAAGAATGCAGGAGCCCAGTTTGAAAAAGACAGATGCACCCATATGTTTATCGCAGCACTATTTACAATAGCCAAGAAATGGAAGCAACCTAAGTGTCCATCAGTAGATGAATGGATAAAGAAGATGTGGTACATATGCACAATGGAATATTATTCACCTATAAGAAGAAAATAAATCCTACCATTTGCAACAACATGGATGGAGCTGGAGGGTATTATGCTCAGTGAAATAAGCCAGGCAGAGAAAGACAAGTATCAAATGATTTCCCTCATCTGTGGAGTATAAGAACAAAGCAAAAACTAAAAGAACAAAACAGCATCAGACTCACAAAACCCAAGAATGGACTAAAAGTTACCAAAGGGAAAGGGATTGGGGAGGATGGGTGGGAAGGGGGGGATAAGGGGGAAAAAGGGGCATCACAATTAGTATGTATAATGTAGGGGGAGGGACAAGGGGAAGGCAGTATAACACAGAGAAGACAAGTAGTGATTCTATAGCATCTGACTACGCTGATGGACAGTGACTGCAATGGGGCATGTGGGGTGGTCTAGATAATAGGGGGAGTCTAGTAACCAATGATAGCAAAAAAAAAGTCATGATCAAATTCAGTTTATCGCAGGAATGCATAGGATACTTTAACAGTAGAAAGATGTATTTATGCCACTTATTATAGTAGCATTTAAAGAAGATCAACAGAGGCTGAAAAAGCATCTGAAGAAACCCAACGCCATTCACTGCAAACACTTGGAAGCCAGGAATGGAGAGGAGCCTTGGGCTTCACAGGCATGGGCCAGAGCTGGTGAGGCAGAGATGCTGCCACAGCCAGCCCCCGAGCCCTGGCACTCCCAGCCAGAGCAGGGGAGACAAGACAGGAGACGCCGTCTGCAGAGGGCTGACAGCACTGGCTGCTTGCAGTCCGAGCTCCCGGGGGGAACTAACCCATCAGGCCACAGTGTGGCACTGTTTCTCTTAGCTTTGATAAGGACAGAGGACGGGGTATGGTCCCATCAGGTGGGTCGACTCATGGCCCCCTGGGGCTGCTGCCCAGAACCCCCAGGCATGTGTGGCTGTGAGGAATAAGGCTGAGACAACGGGCGGGCCAGGGCCACTGAAGTCACAGGGCCTCACCCGCGACAGGGTCCGTTCCTGGAGCAGCCCATGAGGGCAGTCACAAAGCACACCCGCGGGAAGCTGTGGCTTCCGTGTGCTGGCCATGAAAGCTAGGCACCCTTGGCCCAGACGTGGTTTACCAACAGGGTCACCTCACAACACATGCTGCTTGGCAACAGACACTGCTCCAGGGCAGGTGTGCAGGGGAGCCGTGCTGGCCAGCGCACAAGTGGCCGTGCCCAGAGAGCCTCCCCACACACCTGGATTCCACGAGCACTTACAAATGACAGAATCGGGAAGGCCTCGCCACGCCTTCTGAGCAGGAAACCTCTGCACGAGCACGGACTCGGCTGCTGGAGCTCGGCCGCCGTTCTGGCAGTGGTGCCACCCGCGACGGGAGTGAGAGGCCCCCGACGCCCGGGCCTGACCACCACACCGAGCGGTGACGACAAGCAAGACCACCCAGCGGGCTCGGGTGGCCGGGTCTGCGGACGGGGAGATGAGCTTTGTCAACACTTCACTTTTCCCAAAATACGTCTGGACTGAGTCAGAGACTTTCCAGTAAAAGTTCTACCGAGGTCACTCAGGAATGTGGCAAGTTGGGTTAGGGTTAGGGCCACACTTAGCCAAGGTAACTGAGGAAGAAAAACAAGGGGGTATACCAGCCTCATCAGACATCACAGCTTCATAGGTAAAGCGATTCAAGGATTGCCATGCAGTGAACTACTGGTGCTTCTGGCACAAGCGGAGACAGTGGACCATGAGAACAGTGCCAAGGGCGTGTGGAAACCTGCACGAGGTGAGGGTCTGAGCACCCGGGGAGGAGCACTTGTTAGGAAAGGCTGACAAGCCAGCTGGTGGCCCAGGGAGGAGACCCCGCGTCACGCACCCGCCCCTGCAGACCAGACCCCCACATGCACACACATACACAACATACACACCTGGCCTCACTGTACACAAATCACCTGCAGGTGGCTTACAGCCTCATTGTAAAAAGCATAACTTTAAAATATTTTACAAGAAAATGTAGGATAACACATATATGACCTTGGGGTGGGAGAACATTTCTTAAGATGCAAAAGAAAATACCAATAAACTTAATTACTTTGAAATTGAAAAATTGTGAATAATGATCAACAGCCATAGAACAGAGGAGGGCACCTGGGACATGCACGGGACATGGGACAAGAGATTCCTGCAAAGTGGCTAAGAAACATCAGAACCCACAAACAGTACAATTTGTAAGTGAAGGGGCCACGAGGGCCCAGAAGCACGTGGCACGGCACCCACCGCCCTGTCCCACGGGGACCTGGCAATGCAGACAGCTACCAGATGCCACCTCACACCAGCTGACTGGCGGCGAGCGCTCTGGGAATGGGGAGTGTGGCCGGGGGACACGGTATTGTTTAAGTCCAAGCTGACGTGCCAGTCAGCACCTAAGTCTCTGAATATTAGAATAATTAGAATACCAGACGAAAAGTTAACTGTGAGCAAACTACACCGTGCAGCCCGATAAGCAGCAGCACCTGCCGCTGGGATGACGCTGTGCACGCTGTTCAGAGCTCAGCACGGCTCGACATGGCAATCAACAATGGCCACACTATGCATCTCAAAAAAACTACAAAATATAACTTTTATTGAAACAAGGGCTTCAGGACGAGCTTCGCTCAGTTCCCTGAAGCCGTGGCTGCACTCAGACAGGTATAAACGCAGCGGCCGGCTTGGTGGATGGCCCTCCACCCACCGGGTGTGCAGGCCTGTCCTCCCTGTCTGCCAGGAAGGCCTGCAGGCTCGCTTTCAAACGCATCCCAAACCAGGCTCTTGCCATCCTACGCCCCCACCTCGCCTGAGCCACAGAGGTTGCCAAGTCCCCCACAGCCACCCCAGCCCCCGGCCCTCCCTCCACAGAGCAGCTGCGCCCGCCTCCCCAGCCCACTCGGGCCCCGGAGCCCTGGGCCCCCCAACCCCCTGCCCACTCACTTGGCTCCCGTCATGCTATGGGCAGGGCAGCTGAGCCTGAGCAGAGGGCTCCCTGCCCGCTGCCCCCTCACTCCTGGGGGCCCTGCGCCCACAGCCCTGGGAGCCCTTGCTGGACAGCCCTGTCCCGCCTGCAGAGTCCCCCGCAGACGGCTGCCTGCCCCTCTGTTCAGCAGCAGTGAGAGCCGGAGCCGCCCTGACCCTTTCACACCATTCCAGGGGCTGAGGTTCCCTCGGGCAGGCCGCGCCCTGGGAGGCCAGTACAGACCGACGGCGGCTCCCCTCTGGGGCCCAGACCCCTCACCCAGCCGTGGTGGGATCAGCGTGGATTCCCAGGTGAGCGGCAGCACCACAGCTCCCGCACGGCCCTCCCTCGAGGCGGTCAGGCTGGGCCCACCTGTTCTTGTTGGCTGTACTGACTCATCAGCTCACCCAGCAGCAGCTGGCCCACGGGCAGAGGAACCTGCCCTGGACAGAACAGAGCAGGGACAGAGGGCGGAGCCCCTGGGGGGACGGCAGGGCGGTGGCACCCGGGTGGCTGACCTAACACACGACACAGCCCCTTCAGTGTGACCATGGATGAACAGACTGGTTCCGAACGCTGGGGATACATTTGGAAGGGCACAGACGACAGGTACCATGAGGTGCTCTGAACAAGTGGGTGAGATGGACTGACGGAGAGCCCAGGACAAGAAGGAGGCCTGAGAAGAGGCCTGGGGGATGGTGGGAGCAGACGTGAGGTGTCGGCGGCGGGGGCACCTGGCCCTGGGGGGCCTGGCTGGGGAAAGAGGCTGCACAGCAGTCCCTTGGGACCCCTACCTTCAAACTGCCTGTTCAAACGTCAACACCCCCACCCCAAGTCACGAGGACCTGCTGCCTGGGCACAGGGGGAAGGCGCTCAGGGACGCCGCCACTGTGTGTCCAGAGAACCTGCCCCAGAGACGGAGGCAGACTGTGGACAGAGTTTTCTGGAATGCAACCCACCAACGGCTCACGTTAAAGAAACAAGAGAACTGCTCGTGACGGAGCAGGGACAGCTGTGAGCCCACCAGCGACCTGATGCTTGTGCAGACGTGGGGACGGCAAAGAAGGGGGTGGTGGGCCCCGAGTTAGAGAAGGGGTGACATCTCCCACACGGCCAGGGTCTCTAAGAGGTGGACCTCAAGTGACAGGAATAATGGAAGAGACAGAGTCCCAGAAATCTCCGGACCCCCACGAGGCGGACGCGTTAAGAAGCATTTCTGCAGGGTGAGCTGTCTTACGCGTGAGCACGCGCACACATGACTTCGGAGGGCAGGACAGGGGGGAAACTGAGGGAACCGACAGCCCAGTGCCTGCACTTCCTTCCTCGCCTTCTTTTGATCTAGAAAACACTCCGTGGGGGCTTGCTGGGCGCTTTCTGCCACGGTCCTGTGAACACACAAGTTCCAAAACGGGGGAGAAAACAACCCACCTCCACAGGAAAGGGAACCAGCCTGGGCAGGGAACTTCCGAGGAGATGCCTGCTGTGACTAGGGAAATGGGTGCTGCCCCCAGGGACGCACCTGCGAGCCCCTGCTGGGAGACCCGACTGCCGCCCACACCTCAGGGCTTCCCCGAACTTTCCCTCCTTGCTGGGAAACATGGTGGGCCAGTCACGCCGGAAGCCTGGTCCTTGGGTGGGTCTCGTCAGGCAGGGCTGGGGAGGGGAGCAGGGCATGCACACCGCTAAGACGGAAGCAGCGCTGGTCACATGCTGCTTTGGCGAGACCCCGGGATTCCCGTGGGAATGAAACCCTGCAGCCGCCACCCAGCTGCGGCTCGAGAATGGCCAGACGTCGCGGGCACCACGCGTTGCCTCCAGACACAGGAGGGCGTGGGCGGGGCTCCCAGGCCCAGCGGCAGGCCTAGGGGTTGGTGCTTACACCTGCTCACCTGTGCTTCTTTCCCTTTTTAATGCTTAGTGTTAAAAGCATACAATTCAGTCAGTTCATCCGAGTGACATGTGAAGGGTTTGTCTTTAAATTATGAAGTTACTTTGAATTTAGATTTCTATATCCAGTCAAATGATCATTCAAGCAACAGGGGAAAACAAAGCCTATCCTGACAAGCAGGAGCTCCGGAGGGTCACCGATCATGCACCCTCTGGAAAAGAAACACGGAACATGCTCCCCACCCCTCAGGGAAGCCAACGGAGAGAGGCCCCCCCACAGTATGTGCAAAAGCCCACAAAAGCCCATACCACCTGTTCAATCACAACTATTGACATTGTGTCAAAAGTTTAATAAAATTATTAGGCAATAGTTCTTAGAATAAAAGTAGTGTAAACTAAGATTAAAAATCACCAACAAAGATCTGGAACAAAACTTTGGATGAGTTAAGTTTGGAAAGTGGGGAGGAGAGTTAGGAACAAACAATGGTTTTGTTCTAGGAAGAGGCGCTGATTAGTTCTACGGATTGACACAAAATGTATTTAAACATGTCTGAAAATTTAAGAGCAGCTAATAGAGGAATAAAAAGAGAAAGTGACATTTCCAAACTGCTAGGAGAGAAAAAGGAAAGAAACAGCAAACCCAGGTGGGAGGCCCCCGGGGCCACCGGGAGCTGGCAGGCTTCTGGCCACAGCCCTGGAGGCAGAGCACAGGGCCATGCACGCCGTGAGGCCATCACAGAGACCAAGGGCCACGGATGAAGGTTTAGCTTGAGAGGTGAGAAAGAAATGTTTCAAGGTAACTGAACAGTTGATCCATTAAAACCAGAAACTGGCTCTTTTGAAAGCAACCAATGCACAGACAAATCTTTAGCATGTTCTGGGATAAAAAGAAAGGCAAAAATTGCTAACAACAAATACTGGACAAACCATGACAAGTGGGCGAGTACTCTCAGCCCTGGGCTGGAGAGGCGGGGTCAGGCCCGTCAGGGTCAGGGAGCTGCTCCCAATGGCTCCCTAAGCAGGCAGTGCAGCAGGCAGGGCCTGACCGAGCCACACCTGGGAGAGGTGGGAGTGTGGCCCAGGAACAGGCCCTCAAAAGGCCACTGATCAGCTACTCATCGTACCATACACGTCCACACAGACACATAATTACCCTAATTAGTGCTCACTGTAATTTCTCAACAACATATAAGTACATAAACTGAAAAGTTACGGTTGCATTCTTGCAACCAAACCACACTATTTTAATAAGGTCTTCAATAAACAGGTATACACACGTATGTGTACATATATTTGTATGAGTATTTTATTTGTTGAATATGCTACAGCAGAACATATGTGGTGATATGTGAATGCACGTGTGTGTGTGTGATATACATTATAATGTCCTGGTGCAGCCGATCCCCTTGTTTTTGTGGCTGTCTTGAGTGTTTCTTTTGCTAATGAACTTCAGAAGCGGCTGGTTAAATTTCACAGTAAGTGGTTAAAATCAAAACCACTGGGATTAAAGAAGAAATTCAGATGGCCAACAGACACATGAAAAGATGCTCCACATTGCTTGTCATCAGAGAAATGCAAATTAAAACCACAATGAGATATCACCTCACACCAGTAAGGATGGCCACCATCCAAAAGACAAACAGCAACAAATGTTGGTGAGGTTGCGGAGAAAGAGGAACCCTCCTACACTGCTGGTGGGAATGCAAATTAGTTCAACCATTGTGGAAAGCAGTATGGAGGTTCCTCAAAAAGCTCAAAATAGAAATACAATTTGACCCAGGAATTCCACTCCTAGGAATTTACCCTAAGAATGCAGCACTCCAGTTTGAAAAAGACAGGTGCACCCCTATGTTTATCGCAGCACTATATACAGTAGCAAGAAATGGAAGCAACCTAAGTGTCCATCAGTAGATGAATGGATAAAGAAGATGTGGTACATATACACAATGGAATATTATTCAGCCATAAGAAGAAAACAAATCCTACCATTTGCAACAACATGGATGGAGCTAGAGGGTATTATGCTCAGTGAAATAAGCGAAGCGGAGAAAGACAAGTACCAAATGATTTCTCTCATATGTGGAGTATAAGAACAAAAGAAAAACTGAAGGAACAAAACAGCAGCAGAATCACAGAACCCAAGAATGGACTAACGGTTACCAAAGGGAAAGGGACTGGGCAGGATGGGTGGGAAGGGAGGGATAAGGGCGGGGAAAAAGAAAGGGGGCCTTACGATTAGCATGTATATGTGGGGGGGGGGCACAGGGAGGGCTGTGCAACCCAGAGAAGACAAGTAGTGAGTCTACAGCATCTTACTACACTGATGGACAGTGACTATAATGGGGTTTGTGGGGGGGGACTTGGTGAAGGGGGGAGTCTAGTAACCATAATGTTCTTCATGTAATTGTAGATTAATGATAATAAAATGAAAAAAAAAAAAACCAATGGAATTAATTTGGGGAGACCAGACATTAAACATTGGTCTTTCCCCCAGGACACTCGTCACTCAGGCGCTTCTCTCATGCTGCCCCATGGGGTTATGTCTTCATTTAGGTCTCATCCAGCTCTCTTAGGATATTTTAAAGTCTTTATGAGCTATGTGAATAAGCATCCCCATAACCTACTGATTACTATATACTGATCTTATCCCCTTAATGAGCACCAATCAGTTCTAAGTCTCCCGACTGCGTGCCCTAGAGGTGACCTCAGACGACTTATTGGGTGACGGTCGTAATGGGCATGTCCTTGTTTCTGAGTGACGGCTGCTGCAGTTTGCAAGATGACTTACTCTACTGAAAAGACACACAGTGCGATCCAATTCTTTTGCAGCATCTGTGATTAGCTTCTCTTTCAATAGGATAATGCAGTAAATCACAATAAACAGGTGTCTCAGTGTCACACTTTTTTCTTTTCATATACCATTAGGTCCATTTCCCCTTACATGGGATTTGCCCGTGCACAGAAAAGCACGAGGCACCACAGTATTCTGAGATGCCCACAGAGCGGGCCAGGGGCCCGGGTCATGCAGGCGGAGCTCTTACGCGTGAGCACAAGCACACACAACTTCAGAGAGCACGACAGGGAGGAAACCGAGGGAACCGACAGCCCAGCGCCTGCACTTTGCTCCTCACCTTCTTTTGATCTAGAAAACACTCCGTGGGGCTCACTGGGCGCTTTCTGCCATGGTCCTGTGAGCACACCGCAGTGTGCAGACAGGGGAGCAGGCAGTTCTGGAAAACCCTCACCTGCTCATCACTCCTGTGGTAGTCATTGTCCTCTTCTGGCTTCTCTTCTGCTGTTTCTTTGCTCAAACTGTCATCTGCTTTGGTTTCACCTTTTAAAAAGACAGAAAATAACTGTATTACAAAATCTGAAATGTTAAGCCAGTATTTTTTTAACTCTATAGTATACTTAAAATGTTATAAAGATTTATTCTAATAAGAGGGTTTGGACCCAAAGAGCATGAGTCAGAGACAAGCTGGCAGACAGGGTGCCTAGTAAGAGGCCACATTCCTTAACGTGCAGGAGCTGCCAGGGAGCTGCAGGCGGCCGGCGGGGCACGGAGCAGTCCCCACGCGCCCTGCAAGGAGACGGCGTCGCCCCCGCTCACCGACGTGCGCTCCCGCAACCTCTGCCGCCCCAACAGCACATTTAAAGGCCAGGCTTGCCTCAGCTGAGGCAGTGGGGACAGGTCCTGGGATCCCAAAACACATCCCTAACTGCCTCTCCAGGGCCTGGGATGTCAGCTGTCAGCTCCATCTTCCTAGGGGGACGGCCAGGCCCTCTCCTTTCTTCTCAGTGTCAGAAATACAGAGCAGTCTAGAAATTTCTTAGGAATTTGTGAGGTCCACTAGAACAATAGCACGGTATCAAGAATCGAACACTCTGTCAGGGCAGCTAAGATTTTAAATACCAGTAATTATACACGGTGGCCGGTGTCATTTGGCCATTCCACAACAAAATAAAACCAAAGGGTCTTCAGGAGCCCACCTTCCACACCATCCACACACTGCACCCCACCTCCCTGCAGTTTTGAGGGCCCCCCTGTGCTTCCCTCACATCACCCGCCATGTGGCCCCCTCCGTCCACGACCCCCGATTCTCAGCTCTGCCCCATTTTCCCATCACACCAGAAGTGACGAGAACCCTCCGAATGCCCACACGGGCCCTGCGGCCCCCACAGTCAGCCTCTTCCATAAACTCCCAAGCTCCCCATCACCGCCCTGACGCTCACTCACCATTCCGATGGGAATCTAAGTGTTGCTTTGCAGAGCAAGTCTCCCCCTTGATGTCTCCAGGCACTTCCATGCCTAATTTGTGGTAGAATTCCCTCTGTTTTCTCATTTCCGCTATTAAAAATTAACATATAATCTTTAATCTTAAGTAGGTAATGAATGACATTAAAGATCTGCTCACAAGCATCATATGCAGGAAATGACAGAGCAGATCACAAAGATGTGATGAAGAGGCAGGAGCCGTCGCCAGCCCCAGACAGCAGTAGGGCCTGGACCGGCCGGTGCTGCCCCCCGGCTCACCAAGCCCCACCAGCGCCCAGTGCGCACCAGCTGCCAGAGGCCGGGCAGGGCAAGAGGGGCCTCCCCAGACTCAACCGGCCCTCGGCCACCACACCCTGGGACGCTGGCGTTCGTGCACGTTCAGGAGGCTCCTGGGCAGCACATCCAACACAGACTGCTGGCTCTCCTGGTGTCCCTTCACGGCCACTGGGCCCTCCGAGCCCAGAGAGGCCATCGAGGGGCCACAAAGAAGCTCTCATTGCCTAAGTGAAGGGCAAGGGCAGCCCGTGCCAGGGTCCCCTGCTCGCACCTGCAGGGTGGGCACCTCAGTGGCTCATGGACAACTGGGTGTGTCTGATGGGTAGTGTCCCCTGGTGTCCATGGCTAGCCATCGCAGCTCACCTAGATCCTGCAGGGGGAGATGCCCCCACAGAGCAAGGGCTCCCTGCTGGCTGGCCCCCTTAGCACTAACATCCACGGGCCCCTACCCCTGGTGGTCAGGATGCCAGCCCCCACTGGCGGCACCACAGGTTCTCCAGGCGGCGAGAGAACAGCAGGACCTGGCTGCACCTTGCACACTCCAGAAGACCAGTCTGAGACACGAGGCAGCGACTGGCCAACTTTTATCAGGAGTCCCACCCTTGTGACTCTAAAGCTCACGTACAGATAATGAAGTGACCCATCCTTGCCCAGAGGCCACACAGCAGGTAGCAAAGAAAATCTGCTCAAACCAATGACCTGTGCATCACTATGAGAACGTCTGTTTGCAGCTGGCCCACTAACATGTCACTGAACTCTGCACCCTCATGCCTGTCTCCCTGACACACCACGAGCTCTGAGAGAGCCAGGATCTCCAGTTGGGCCCTCCTGGACCCACCCAGACACTTCAAAACACCCGAGTGTGCAGGAAGGGGCAGATGCCTGGGGCAACAGGCGCAGATGGAAACACGGACACCCCCCGACTGCACCATGAGTGCAGGCAGCCGAGGAACCAATTCAGTGAAGTGCCAGACCAGAGCCACCTGGATAATCTGGGATGAGCTTGCAAAGAAACACTTCCATTAAATAGTCAGATAAAAGCTGGTTGGGCATGAAGGCCTAAAATGCACGACTTGTGGGTGCAAGGCGGTTCCTACCAGGGTTTTGGAAGATGTGGTGGTCCTCCACCTAACACCCTGAAATGCCTTGCTCCAGTTACAATTTAAAAATCTTCATTCATCAAAGCAACAGTGCTCAATGTCAGGAATATATGGGTGTAGAAATGTTACCTGGGGCAACCTTTCAAAAATGCAACTTGGCCATATATGAAAAGTGTTAAAAAACTTAACTGCTGACCCAAAAATTCCTCTGTTGGGAATAACCAGGTAAGGGATCAAGGAGGTATGAATGCAGATAGTCACTGGGGCTTATTTACAACACTGCAACAAGGGACTAAAATGCTACGTGTCCCATGGGCTGGGTCCACCAGAGGGGTCCACACCCCCACCATGCACCCCACCCTCTGCTCCAGCAGACACTTCCAGCTGAGGCCAGCAGGGCCTCAGACCCTTCGCAACCCTGCATTCACAATACCACAGCACCCGCCACTCACTGAGCCAACCCACAGGATAAAGTAACTCACTGGCTACCTGGGTTAGAGGGCAGATCATTGTCTCAGTGGGAGACTCTGCAGCCACTAATAAAAGATGTATCTCAGGGACATGAAGCACCACAATATATTGTTACAACAAAGGTCACAATATGTGTTAGGTATACTGTTATCTTGCTTTCTGTGAAAATTAGAAGTGGACATGGGATGCTGTGCGAGTTGAGGGAAGACAGGAGAGGCCAGCAGACGTGACGATGCCCTGGTGGCTGGCCCAGCTGGGGATGCACCATAGGGACCGGGTCACCTGCTTGCTGGAGCAGCTCAACAAAACCCACTGTGCATCCTGACACCCTCTGGGCACCTCAGCCTGGGAACCCACAGGGCCACTGCTGAGCTCAGCTCCCCGGGAGACCAGCTGCTCCTCGCCACCTAGACACAACGCCAACGCCACATCAAGACCCAGCCTGGGGCTGCCAAACGCATCCATCAGAGGCAGAATAAATACTCAGGACCGTGTGAACTCAGTGGCAAAGCTGAGATACTACATAGGTGCTTACGTAACAGGAGAGAAAACGAGTTTTTGTTGGTGAAACATACACATAAAACACATACATGAGTGTACGTCTCAGGCATGTTCTCATCATCTTGAACAGACCACCAACCATTAGACAAAGGAAAACAAGTCTTACTTGATCCTCACTCCTTCTCTGATGCTCCTTTGTTCTTTACTGGATCTGAGTTTCTGATCTGCATCACTTTCCTTCTCTCTGAACTTTTAACAACATTTCTTGCAAGGCGGGTCTACTGTCAATGAATTCCCTCAATCTCTGAGAAAGTCTTTATTTTCCCTTCACTTTGAGGGTAGTTTCACAGGGTACAGAATTCTGGGTTGTGTTTTCTCTCTGAACACTGTAAATACTTCCCTGCGCTCCACTCTTGTGTGGTTTCCAAGAAGGCAGGTGTGACTCTCGCCTTTGTCCCTCTGTGGGGATTTTACTCCGGCTCCTTTTGGGATGTATCTGTCTGGTTTTTCTGCCTGTGGAGGTTTCCTGGCGTTTGTCTTGGCTGGTGCCTATGCTTCCGGGTCCTCTCTAGTGTCCGACATTCATCTGGGGACAGCCAGTCGTTCCTGGTTCGGTTGCTCTGCCATCTTTCCTCCTGGTGCTGCCCTCGCGTGTATTACGCCTCTGCACCTATCCCACGGCCTCTGGATGTTCTGTTTGGGTTTTTGTTTTGTTTTAAAGCTACGTGCTCCTTGATGTTTGGTTTTGGAGGTTTCTATTGCACATTCTCACCCTTGCATTCTCTCCCAGCTGCATCTAGCCCCAAAGCCCACCAAAGGCGTTCTTCATTTCTGCCCAGTGACTTCAGACTCTGCTTGCCTTCTGTCTCTCAGGTTCTCCATCTCTCCGCTCACCCTGCCCATCTGTTCTAGCACGCTGCCTCCTTTACCCAGTAGCTCTTAGGTATGAGTCACAGCTGTCTGAAGTTCTGGTCTGACAATTCCAACATCCTGGCCACACCTGTTTTTGATGCTTGCCCGGTCTCCTCAGTATTTTCCTGCATTTTGCCTCTCTGTAACTTTCTCTAGCTGGTGGGACATGATGTGCCAGGTGAAAGGAGCTGCTGTGCACAGGCCCTTGCTCTCTGGTGAGCAGTGGGGAGGGAAGCATTCTCCAGTCCTGGGATGAGGTCTCCATCTTCCCAGAAGCCCGTGGCCAGAAGGGGAACACTGGTGCATCTCAGGAGTGGTCGAAGCTTGTCCGCCCCCGGTCAGGCAGGCCCTGGTAATCCCGTAGCGGGGCTCTGTGGATGCTCCCTGTCCTTGGTACAGAGGACAGTGCTCTGGGCGTTTCGGATGGCTCTTTTTCCCTCCTGCTGCCGGAAACATGAGAGGATCTTTCTGCTATTTACTGAGAGAACTTGGTCAGGCTCCTAGAGGTGAAATTCACAGAAGCGCGGACTCCTTCACTGGGTCTCCCTGAGGTTTTTGCCTCTTACACGTGTCCACCCTTACAGAGATCCCAGGGCAGGTTTCTTGCTCCAGCCTCTGCTCTGGGAAGCTGGGACTCCCTGCAGCCTGTCACTCTCCCACCACAGGGCCACGGTCTACCCTGCTTCCTCCCTTATGATCTAAGAAGAGCTATTCATTTCTCAGATGGTCCAGCATTTTACCTGATGTTAGGGTGGAGTGGTGACCTCTGTGCTTCTTACATGCAGAACAGGAAACCAGAAGTCACAAAATTCAAAGTATGGCAATAAACACTGAGTATAATTTTTTGTAGTACTAATGAGAGCAAACTCCTTCAGGGCTAATGCTGTTTAACTGGGGTTAAAAGTCAGGGCTCCTTATGACCAGAATTCAACAAATATTCTGTGATGAGATTTTACATACTTCATTCTTGGAAACATATTTTCACACAGAAATTCAGACATCAGTTCACAAGCAAATGGTTTTATTTGAGTGCAGTCATCAGGAAGCACCTGTGGATTCTAGCAGGTTCTTCTCTGGGTCATGGGTCACTCTGCAGAATCAGTTCACTTTGCACTAAAGGTTAGAGAGAAGCTCAACTGCAGTTAAATGGGTTCTGAAATGTGGAAACTGCCTTTGCACTTGCTTCAAGGCCCCAAAACCCCCACTGGACCTATAGCTTAAGCTCAGAAAACCAACCTGAAGCAAGTCTTGCTTCTCCTACTTCTGCCAGCACGGGGTACCTGGAAAGCAGCTTGGCGTTACTTCTGATTCAAGACACGTTAGTGGTTGCTAAAATGACTTTATTGCATTTTAGGTTTTGCACAAGTACTGTTTTTCCTCATGATGTTAAGCTGAATTCATTAAGAAACATTGCCAGATCTTCAGCAAACGATAATTTCCAAAGCCATTCAGTGTCTGACATACTGGCTAAAGGTGCTTTTTATTTAGAAAAACTTCAATCTGCCCTTAGCTAAAGAATAAATAAATAAAAAGCACACAAAAAACCTTTACCACTGCTAAGCACTGAAATGCTGTATGGTAGGAAAATCAGGATGTTCAGCCTCTAATCCTGACAAAGATTCATACAACTAATGATGGTTACATTCGAAGAGCAAATGAGGTCTACTGCTGACCCTACTGTTTCAGTCACATCTGAAAGATTCAATTATTTTCTGCAAAGTACCTGCTGATGAGTAATACAACGAAACTGAAAACACCTCACATTTTCACGAGCTTGGTTTATTTGTCTCATTAAACATTTTCTGGATCCACACATATTTTCACTACCATTGGCTGTAACACATCTTTGTGGATTCCACTTCAGGCTGCACTGAATTAGATTTTATCACCTGCTTTGGAAATACTCTCACCTGGGGCTGTTCCGTGCAGACTGCCTGAAGACGCCGACCCTCCCACCACTTCAAAGTCACTGATGAACAGCAACAGAGAACTAGTGACATCAGGAGCCAAGGAAAAGCCCCCAAAGTCATCTGCCTTGACTTTCATTTGACTAGTGCTGTTGCTTCCCAAAGACTCAGCTCACCGAGGAACTGGTCTCACTCGGAGGCTAATGGTCTTACACAAACTCATTTTCTCTGAACATATTGCTTCAGATGCTGCAATCAAATAAGACTTGATTAACTTATCATTACTAAATGGCTGCCTTGTTTGGCTAAAAATTAGCCAATGAGAAACTCACTTTGACTGTGGCTTTATATTCATCATACACTTGTGTGAAGAAATTCTGCTGTTGTGAACTGTTCTGTTTTGATTTTCAATTCTTTCAAAATGTTGCTTTCTTGTAAGTTGAGAATATTTTGTGAGTATTTAGTCTGGTCATATCAACACACATATTCTTTTATTTTAGTACAGCTATAGAGTCACTGCATAAGAAACACGTGCTTTGCCAGCTAATAATGGCAATTCAATAACAATCTACTCACTGTGGCCTAAAAGTGCAACATTTGTAGTCCATGCTTCTCTTTTCCCTTGTTTAACATTATGGGGCATCTACTGGCAATAAAAAAAGTCTCAACACACACGGCTCCTGAAATGCTGTCAACCCACTGCTGTGCTGCTGAGAGCCACAGTGCGCGTGTCCACGTGGCCGGCAGACACTCAGCGGCCGCCGTGGTGTCAGAATGACACGCGCGTGAGTTCTGCTCCAATGAAACTATTTATGGATGATGGAATTTCAACTAACAAAATTTCCGCATATCACAAATATTCCTCTGCTTTTGATTTTTTCTAACCACTTATGGTTGTAAGAACATTCTCGGCTCTCGAGCCAGACCTGGCCTGTAGTTTACTGACTCCTGCGCCAGCAGTGCCAACAGACAAGAGAAAAACGCAGGGAGGTAGATGCCCGGACCAAGCGGACCCACTCCAGAACTGAGCCAACAGCGTATTCATCCCTGTCCACAGAAGTATGTAAAAGGATGTTCACAGTATCCCCCTTTGGTTAAATGAAAGATGAGAAACATCTTAAATACCCGTCAGGAGGACTGGTAAGCGGGTGCACAGCCAGAGCACTCCCAGGTCTGGAGCAGAGCCCAGCGCTCTGACGAGCGTGACTACAGGCAAGCCCCGAGCGGCGCGCAGGAAGAGCGAGGGCAGCACGTTACTGAAAACTGATACTTGGACAAATTTATAGATAGGGAAGCTGCTTCTGGGGAGACAGGTCTTTTAAAATTATAAAAAGACAAAATAACAAACTAAAAAACCAATTCTCTACCAAAAAGTTCTCATCTACAAGAGAACAGAAACACAGAGGCAGCCAGCGGCCCACATCCAGGAGCAGCTGACTTCTAGTTCCTAGAATGCGAGAGAGGGCGGGAAGCGGAAGACAGTGCCCAGAGGCACCGACAGGCCGCCCCCCAGGGAACTTCATGTGAGCACTGGGAAGAGGTCCCCACCGGAGGAACTGGGTCAGGACTGTTGGCGTAGCAAAGAAAACCAAAGGAAGCACACACACTTGGTATCAAGGAAACTGTCAAGTTGCTAAGGGTTCCAAAACTACAGAGATCTTTGAAGAGCAACAAAAACTGAACGTTTGAGAGACAGAAGAGTGAGCCCTTGCCAGACAGACAAGGCCCTGGCTGGAGGCAGGCCCTGGGTGGCCCCGGGGCTGGGAGCATGAGCCTGGAAAACCTTGGGGTCTGTCCGCCACTTCCACATTCAGGTGGAGTTCCACATTCGGCAGGCTCCCACCTGCGCCGTTCTGCGCCATTCTGCGCACCAAGTGAGGGTGTGTGAGCACCCCAGGTGCACAGCACAGGAAGCCAGTAGGGTCTTTTACATGCACCATCTTCTTCATAAGCAAAAGCTCCATTAAAACGTGTCACGGAGCACCCAACATACTGACCATGGCTTTGAGATGCCACATCAAGTCTAGGGAAACCTGGGCTCCACAGGCTGGGACTGCGTGGTGGCAGGCAGTCAGCAAGATGAGCCCAGACCCCACCCATGCCAGGGGTAGGGCCTCCTCAGACTCATGAGGGACCTGGGAGCCAACCTGGCCAGAGAGGGGACAGGGCTTCAAAAAGAACAGCGGCCACAGTGAACTGAGGAGATGCGAAGGTGTTCGAATCCACTGACACAGCTGGAGCAGCAGTGAACAACCACCGCCCTCTGCGTGAGCCTCTTCTGACAGGGACTGAGCATCGGGGTGACTAAGAAGGGAGGCGCACGTGGGGCACTCTCCAGTGGGGAGGCGGGTGCACGGGGGCCCCCGGTGGGGAGGTGCGTGTGCAGGGCACCCTCCGCCCATAAGCGGAGCCATGGTTGGCTCTGCTGCCCATGGTCCCCCAACAGCCTCGGGTGCGCGGGCACATGCAGCAGGCTGCCACACCCGTCCTGGAAGGAGCCAGCTGAAGACACCAGCTCCCAGGAATGGGTGTCCCCTGCCAGCCCAGACTTGGAGACAAGGGTCCGAGTGGGCAGAACTGTCTGCCTGAGGAAGACCAGACCTGGATCTGGACTGAAACAGGTGGTCACGTCAGCACCCCTGGGTACCGACCCTGAAGAACCAGTACTCTGCTTAGATTTACAGGGTGCTGTGGTCACTCACGTGCTTCACAAACCAACCTTCTGGGGACATAAATGGCGATGTTTACAGATGAAATAAGGAGCAGCAGGGTTAAGTGCTCACCACCAGTGACAAGGGCCAGACTGGGTAGAAAATGCATAGGGTGTTTATGAGGTTCTGCCTACTTCTGTATGTTTAAAATACTCTATAATAATTTTTTAAGGTATCAATATTTTATTTTGATGACTTTTCAGATATCAAAATATGATTGTGTCCATCTCTACATACTCAGGAAATTCAAGTTCTTGCAAGAATGAATTTTGTGAACAGTGAAAGACGACTACGACAGCATCACCACCCAAACTACACCGTGAGGCCAGGTAAGACCCCCGGACCTGGCATGGAGGCTGTCATTTTAAATCTCAGCCTTCATCTGAAATATCACAGTGAGAAAATATAGCCCAAACGAATTCTCAACATTTCTTACCCTTGAAGGAGATCCAGTGGTGCGGGCGTGCCAGCCCACCGCCCAGTCAGGGATGGCATCAGGGACAGCGTCCCTCCCCAGCCCTCCCACAGGAAGGGCTGAACTAGGAAGGCTCAGCGTTCAGAACCGCGGAAACACGCTATAAAGAGCAGCCACTTCCACTTTCAGGATATGTGTACCACTTCTTTCTATTCTCAGTGAGACGGACCAAACAGTCAACCTGCAGACGGCCAGCTGCCGGCCTCACCCCCTTGCATGCATGAGGGGGGGGGTGTGCCTCATTCCCTGCTGCGCCCTCACCCCCAGTGCAAGGGCTGGCACACATGGCACACACCCAGCACTTCCCAAATGTGGGGCCAGCACACAGGGTGCTAGCTAACTTGAGCAGGGGCACCCAGGTGGTAGCCCCAGAGAAAGGAGGCTCCTCAGCAGGACCAGGCCCTGCAGGAAATGTCGGTGCCACACGCTCAGGGGTTGTGGGGCAACACGCTGACACTCACCTTCCTGGAGGCCCGGAACCAGCTTGTACACAATGTCCTGCATGGTTCTGTCATGCCTGTCAAAGAGCAGACAGGGGGTTAGCTGAAATTTCCATTCAACAATGCCCGACCCACAGCCACGGATTTGTGTTTTGGTTGCATTTTGCTTCCGGTTTGCACTTTAAAAAACATCTGTTCTAGCAAAAAACATCTGCTCGTTATACACAACCCAAATCAATGCATCCTTCCATTTAGCATTAGCTGTGTGAGCACTCCAGATGGGCAACACAGGCCAGGCCCTGCCCTACCCATGGGAACCCAGCCGGCACCCCCCAACGGGACCCAGCTCCACCCTGCCCCCCATGGGGCGCTTTCTGAGGTCTCCCACTGGACAGGAGGCTTTTCTTTAATGCTTCCAAATAATGCAGAGATAAGCCTCAGACCAGGCCTGGCCTGTGGCTCATGGTCAGTGGTTCTCTGCCGAGTGGTTCGAGCACAGTATTCCAGTGTGGTTCTTACTCCAGGCTGCTATTTCTAAACATAAATTGCAATTACATTTAGGGAACTGTTTTTTGGGGGTGCTAAGAAATGTTACAGAGTTTCTTAGTTTTCAAATATCATCCTTTATAAAGAAAACCCTTACGTGCCCAAATAATACCAATGAACACATGATCGTGTGTCACAAAATGTATGGAAATTCAGCCGTCAGAGCTCATCCAGGGCACACTCAAGGGCCACATTTAGGGCCCACCGTGATGTACAACCTGGCCCTGTGGAGACCACCACCTGCCATTCCGGGGACTCCTAAGTTCTAACCGAAGCCAGGCGCTCAGCTTCCCGTGACAACCCAGCCGGGTGTGGCGCAAGTGCTCCACCTCCCTGGCCGGGACCGGCTGACACACGCGTCCCTGGGCACCATGCTCCTTTATGTGCACCTCTGCCCAGAAGCATTTAAAACGCAGCTGGCTCTCAGGACATGTGCTGCTGGTACTTCCTGCGGGTCCCTCCCGCTTGTTATACAGTGTGCTGACCCACAAGGAGGGGACACGGGGCTGAGCTCTGCCAAGAGCGCCACACCTGGGACCCGCCTGCCCGGGCAGGGTCCTGTGCAGCCGGTGTGCAGGCGTGGGGACCCGTCAGGAGGGCGGGGCCATGGGAGCCTTCCTCCGGAATCCAGCCAGACACAGGTGCTTGGGGGCAGCCCCTGACGTGAGGGCAGTTTCCCTGTGGTGCCACGCTTACCCTCCGCCTTAGAGGAAACACACCCCCTCCCACCCTTTGCTCATTCTGGGGCCTCCAGGCCCACGTGACAAAGGCTCTTGGCCCTAAGGCCTGCCAGCCCACCAGACCCTGGGAGCTCGGCCTCAGCATCTGTGTGTGGCCAGCCTGTGGCACTGCCCACCTCCTGTCCTGAACTGCAGCTGGGCCTCCCAGGTGACCCAGTGGGCCCGTCGCCCCCTGCCCGAGGCTGGAGGCCTTCCCCCCGAGGCAACTTCGTGGTCTGGAGGTGGCAGATTAGAGCAGGAAGCCAGGCAGGTGCGGCCGGTAAAGCTGCGCCAGGACAAGGCTCTGAGGCAATGGCAGAGCTGGCATCAGGGCAGGCAGGCGAGGGAAGCACCCGGACCAGTGTGGGTCTCAGTGGGGCTCCAGAAGTGAGGAGTGAGGACAGAATTACGGAGATTAGGGAAGAGGCAGGTGCTCCTGACACCAGGCAATAGGGCAGGACACCCTCCCCAAGTCACCATGCAACAAATCAAACACCTGGCAATGCCAAGGGAAGGCAAGGGCAGCCAGGAGGGCATGGGAAGGCACACTCCATGCGGCAGGGGCTGAGGGGCACGCGGTGCCGCCTGGGGAGCCATCACACACCCTGAGCCTGCAGGACATCACCTGGAAGTCCACCCACCACACGGTGGTGCCTGTGCCCAGGACATATGGGCTGTGGCCAAGAACACAGCAGGCTGCCTGCAAGCACCTGGACAGCAGGTGGGCCCACATTCCAGACAGGTGGGGGCTCTGACCAGGCCTCTACCCTGTGGCTAGAAGTGGCTCCTTTGCAGTGCTATGCGTTTGTAGCTGCTTCTGTGCGTGTGACCTATGACCTACTTCACAACTTCGGAGAGGAGCATGTGTCCCCCAGACTTGTCTCTGGACTACCTCTGCTCGTGCAGTGTGAGGAGCGCTGTGCTTCACTGCACAGCTCTCAACAGGCAGGTCACTTAAAGTCCCCCCTACAAGCAAGAGGCCAGTACCTCCTGCTCCCCTCGGCCCAACCCCCAAATCAGGGGGGTGCCCACCCAACGCCTCCCTGAGAGCTGAGGAGGGGCCCAGGGCAGGGTTTGGCATTCAGGCTGCACAGGGGCAGCAGGCCCACATCTGCGGCAGGAAGTCCCGGTCTGCTGTCTGCTCCAGGGTGCACCTCAGCCAACTTGGGGCAAAGCCGGTGAGCCAGCTCCGTCCTGAGGTCTCTCAGGTGATTCCATTTGAGCAGACGCTGCTGGACACTGGTGGGAACAGCCCGGACATGCCGTGGGCAGCCGTGGCCGGCGGGGCTGAGGGCACACTTGGCCGCTGCGAGCGGTCACAGGCGCCCACCAGTAGGGGGTCGCGGGCTCCGGCTGTGGGCACCAGGCCTGTGCGCTTACCCGATGTACTGCAGCGGGTGGCTCTGGTGGATGACGATCCTACACGTCGGGCAGGTGTTGTTCTCCTCCAGATACTTGACCAGGCAGCTCCGGCAGACTGTTTGCAGAAGCACATTCTCATCAGAAAGCTCACCCAGCACCGTGCTGCCAGCCCCACGTCAGGACCTGGCGCGTGCTAGGCCGCGCGGCTGCCTCGGGGAGCCCCTGCCTCACCACCTGGCTCGCAGCGCTGGGCTCAGGGACAGGGGGAGCAGAGGTTAGCTTAAACGGGCAGCGCACAATGCCTGTCCGCCCAGCATTCTCACCCAGGGACCAACAGGTAACTTCTTTTTTTTTTTCCTTTTTTAAAAAATTTATTTATTTTTATTAAGGTATTATTGATATACACTCTTATGAAGGTGTCACATGAAAAAACAATGTGGTTACTACCTTCACCCATATTATCGCGTCCCCCCCACGCCCACTGCAGTTAAGTTCTTATTACTTAGCCTGGAGATCATACAATTTTCTTAGTACAACAGCAGATAAAAGTGTGATGAAAGCAACATAAAATTATGCCCAATACCTAAAAATATGATTAACTTTAAAATTAAAATTCTATCAAAATTGGCAAATACTTAATTTTCCAAAGTGAAAAATCATGGCCAAAAGTCACTTGTACCACAGGTGACGTCCTTGGCACAGCTCCTGAGGCCTGGGCTCCTCAGCACGAGGGCCGCGCTCCGCAGGCCGACCACGCGGGCGCACAGCCTCATGCTAAGCGCACAGCCGCGGAGCCCCAGGGTCACACTGGCACCCGCAGTCGACACGGTGCTTAAAGAAGACAAAAGTCCAGGTTCAGCACGAGCTGGGAGCCATCTAAAGATGAGGAGCAGAGCCACTAGATTCCTTTGGGTAAGAAGCTTAAGGAATTCATCTGGAAATTTAAAAAATACGCATTTCTGCCCACAAGACACGATCATTCTCTCATACACCATCCCTGCTCTGGCCAGGATGCAGAATTCCCTGAAGTTCAGTGCCCTTTACTCAGCTTCCTTAAATGGTCTTCACTGAAATCACCCCTGGTATTTTTAATTTGAATAATTTTTCTGATTTATCCTCAAGATCTTTATTCTTGCTCCTGTGTCCCACTTCATGCTGGAGCTAAAAGCTCCTGATTTTTAAAAAAAGGCCCAAGTACCAAGAGCATAAGGCTAAACGCTGTCAAAGGCCACGTTCCAGAACATTCTGAGCACACATATGCAGACACTCAATCAGATCCCCCCCAACAGCCGTCAAAGGCCATGCTCCAGAATATCCTGCACGTGTACGTACACGTGTGCAGACACTCGGTCACCGTGGTCGCGTCGATGAGATACCCACTGCACAGGCGGCAGGTGATGTGGGCGTTTATGTCCCAGAGTTTGATCTTTCTCGTCAACATCTTTGGCTTCTGCAAGAGAAAAGCCCACACTGATTAACAGCCAGAACACTGTGACCGCTCCACCCCAGTCTAAGCCCACCGGGACCCACACCACAACAGACAGTCCTGAGGACGGGCCTGCTCCTGGCACTTGGGCCCCCCACGCCGCTTCCAAGTGCCCGTGCAGTCCCTCGGTCCAGGCTCCCCGCCTTCTGCTCTCGGGATTGAGCACAGGCCAGCTGGAGGGGAGGCCAGGAGCAGGCAGGCCTAGCCCAGACCGGGGCACAGGGCCTGGGGCCGTGCTGGGTCCCGGGTGGGAGGCCAAGGGATCTCTGCCAGGGCTCCTGACCCCTCTGTGAGCATGATGGCCAAATGACTGCAGGGGGGGCCCCAGGGCCCTGAAGCCCTGCATGATGCCCGGGAGGCGGCACTGGGCAAACCTGAATGCGAAGTACAGTCCCTGATGAGGCTGTGTGGGCAGACAGATGGTGCAGGACATGGAAGCTGCAACGCCTGAAACGTGCCTCCCAGCATGTCCTTCGGACACTAGAAAAGGTTGGGATACCAACGTGCTGGGGAGGCCCAGGGATGCGGGCAAGGGGGGCCACCAGCCAGGTGTGCCCGAGTTGTTCTTGAAGTGTATCTCAATAACTGGACAGTGCCACAGATGTTCACTGCAATTGCTTAAAATGGCAAAACTCAGAAAACCACCGAAGAATTGGCTACAAAACCTATTTTATTTAGCCAAAAGGGACTCCAGGCCCTCCTCCCTGCTCCCTTCTACCCTGTCCAAGGAAAAAACAACCAGCCCCCCAGAACCCCGCCCTGGCCCAGACCTGGGGCACACAGAAGCTCCTTCCTGCCATGGGGCGCAACTGAGGCTGCATGACCCCGGACATCAGCACACGGCACAAAATGGCAGCCGCCCATGCCCAGCGGTCCCTGCAGCTGTGCACTGCCCGCCCCGTGGCATGCCCTCCGGGAGCTGCTGCAACTTGCACAGTCGCTCTGACCAGACCACAGGCTCCCTGAGGGCAGGTTCTGTCTCGTGTCCCCTGAGCCGGAGTACCAGCCCTGAAGCTACCCGCGCCCTGCCCCCGACCTGTACAACACCTCCCGTGGCAAAAAGGTGGGAGGCGGTCCCAGACTACCTGGGTGGACCCCATGTCCCAGGGGGAGGTGAGGAGTCGGAGCCACATGCTGGGAGCCACATGCTGGCAGACGCTGCATGGCCGGCCTGAGGGTAGGGCTGTGAGCCGAGGGTGAGGGCACCCCCAACCAGCTGGAAGAGACAGAGCGCGTGCTGTCCCGGGGCCCAGGAGCCTAACCCTGCCATGCCTGGAGAGTCCCTGCCACACCCTGATGCCAGCCCTGTGAGGCCCATTTTGGACCTCTGACCTTTCAAGATCAGATGATACACCCGTGGGGCTTTAGCCACCAAGGTGGTCGTAATTCGTGGCAGCAGGAAGAAGCTGATACCAGCGCCCTCCACAGAGGACTCCAGGGAGTGCTGAGTGTTCAAAATAAGCCCTAACAGCGTTCTGCACCAGGTCAGAAACAGGTGCTCAGACGCCAGGGACAAAGGCCGCCAGGGGCAGAGGGCATCCCCGAGGGCAAAGATGCTGGCAGAGCAGGCCAGCCGACCAAGCCAGCCTCACAGGAGGGCACAGCTCAGAGGGCTCACGGGCCGCAGGCCAAGACGCTCCTCAGCGCCGCTTGGATAGAGAGGAAAAGGAAGCCTAACTGCTCACACCATCTCCCTTTGGCTCGTCTGAGGGGCGGAACGCTGGCTGAGCACACGGCCGGGCAGAATGGCCCGGAAGGAGAGAGGGGCAAACCGGAGGACACCTGGCCGCCAACACGTGATAAACAGAGTTGTAATGGCTCCTAGACAGAGTTGCTGTTTGGATTGCTTTATTATTTTCTATTAAAGGGCCATCAGAATCCATCAACTATCAGAGCGAATTACCACATCCTACAAGGGTGCCGGACCAAACCCACGGAAAGTACTGTGCTCCCCTCAATAGCAGATGTGCCTAAAATTTTCAGTAAACAAGAGTGGACCTGGTTGCTCACCCAAATAGCAGGCCTAAGCTGACACGTGGAGCCCACGAGGGACGCCCCATCCCACCGCCCCTGCAGCCAGGCATGTGTGTAGGCCGGGCTCCCTGCGAGGCCAGCAAACCAGCAGGGATTAAACACACCAGGCTGCATGGTGTGACAGGTCCAACAGGTCAACTGACGGGTTACCCTAATTCCACAGGAAACGACCTCACTCGGCACAGCCATCCCAGCTTTGAGCCAGCATGGGCCTACACATCGTTCCCCCAGGTACCTGTGCTGAGCCCAAGTCAGGTACCTCTGACCTGGGCACTGGGTTGGTGCAGAGGGCCCGACAGGAAATAAAAGGACAGAAAGACATCCGGGAGAGAAACCCAAGATCAGGCACAGCACCACACACATGCCCACATCAGCGGTTCGCAGACCAGCCTGGGGTGCTGTAGATATTCTTACATGCAGAAAATGCCTTTCCAACCCCCAGGTCATTGTGCTGCAATCTAACCGAACACAAACTCCACGTTACTTCAGCATGGCAGAGAGCAGGGTTCATGGCCCCTCGGTGGGAGCAGGGCTGGGGTGACCTCCCATTCAGTGAGGAGAGGTAAACAGGCTCTGGTGTGCAGGGGCACAGGGGCATGGACTCACCCGTCCACTCCCCAGCTGTCCTCCAGGGGACCCGGAGTGGCTGCTACCTGGCAGCCCCATGGTCTCAGTGTGCCCACCACCACCACGAGGAGCAGTGTGCTGGGATGCATGGACCTAGCTAGGCTGGGAACCTAACAGCACCCATGTGCCCAAAGTGCTCAGGAGCAGAGGGGACCTGGCACCAGCTCAAAGGGACCCGCGGTCCACAACAGCAGCAGCACTGAGCCGCCCGCAATGGTCGGGTGCTCATGGTAAAGGGGCCATCTGGGGGGGTCCGTGAGGCCCAGAGTTCCCTACCCAACAGGGGTCCGGCTGGAGAGTCCCTCAGACATGGCTCGCCGAGTGCCCAGGTGACACCCGGATGGACAGCAAGGACACAGTACCCCTTGAGGGGCTCCTGCCAGAAGGCCATACCTCGGTCCCACCGCCAGAAGCCCCAGCAAGCCCTGAGCGAGGGGGTCCCTTTTCAACACATCAGGGTCACAAGAAACAAGGGCAGATGGGGAACTGGCGCCCGTGAACAGCACCCAGCTGAGGGATGGCCCAGAGCAGCCTGGAAGGGGCCCTCAGCCCACTGACCACCTGCATTTGGAGATGAGACTGGCCTGCCCCCAACCCAGCCCACCAACTCCACCTGCTCTGGGGCCCCCACAGCCGGCCACCCTCCTGTCCCCCAGCACACCCGGGGGCTGTACTCAGAAAGGGCAATGCCCCCTGTGACCGTCCCTGGGGCAGGCTTGCCCCCAGCCAGCTGCGCTCCACAGCCCCTGTATAGCACTGCACACCAGCCTTCTGGCCTCCCGGCCCCCAGCTCCCCCACTCTCTGCCCCCCACGGCAAGAGCCAGACAGGGGTGGGCATGAGGCTTCGGGGTGCTGCAGTGGTGACGGCACGGTCTCCCCACATGACCCCCAGGTTGGGGAGAGGCCAGCCTCACCTCCACTGCCCTCTGTCCGCCTTTGCATGAGGGGCCTCAGACTGTGGCTCCGGTTTGGCTGCTCCGGGCTGGCATCATCCCACAGTCCGGTTTGTCAATCGTGCGCCTGCCCGCTGTCCTCTGCTGCTTTTCCATTTTCTAGCACAGAAAGGGCACCTGTTACTTCACGTCACGCCATTCACGTGTGACGCACACGGTCCTGAGGTAAGTCCCACACCGCGGACAGTGCAAGGTTTGATCAGAAATATTAACCAAGAGAAAGTGTGGACACATGAAGGACCAGGCCCTCATCTGCTCTGGAGCTGTCAGAGATCATAAGGAACTGACTTTTCCTGTTATATATAGTATATAGCCACTATATACTCAAAAAGTGCAATTCAAGGTACGTTAGCCAATTTGCATGCACTGAAAGGAGAAATATGTGACTTAAAGTGTACTTACCTGTGCCTGGGGGCCTGGAAGCTGTGCTACATCCTGAAGCCTGTGGAGACACACGAGATGGGGGCGTCAGCCACACATGCCACTGCAGAGACCCGCACCCCCGCCTCAGCAGTGGGGCCGTCCATTCGCTTCAAGTGACCACACAGAAAACGAGAATTGCTGAGGGTGAAGAACCAGGCCGACCATGGGAATGAGGCCTTGGTGGCAGTTTGGTTGAGCAACACCCAGGGTGGGGGGCACGGGGGGGCATGAGGCAGGTGGGGCTCCAGCGGGTGCTGCTGGTGGCCCAGCAGTCAGGAGAAGGGGTGGTTTCAGGGCTGACCCGGAGGGCGGCTGGGGCCCCACAAGGGCAGGGACGGCAAGCTCCATCACTCAAGGTCTGCGGCTGACGCAGCTTTCGCATCCTGACACCCTGTTAAGTGGACACAGGCATCTTGCCCAGGCCACTGGGTGAACATGCGCTGAGGGCCCCACAGGGGGTCCAAGCTGGGTTCTGGACACCACGGGCATAAGGACAGTTCTGGCGCACACGGACAACAGACAGAACAATAGCACAGAGTTTGTGTCGGGACCAGGAAGGGCCCTGGGGCCCCATGTGGGCCTCAGGGTCTCACTGGGCAGCCACCCAGGGAGCACGGGTCAGGGCTGTGGCCTCTGGAACGACTCGGGCATCTGCTCTGGGCAGTGGGAGCGGCAGGACCGCCCTCCAGGCTGCTCTGAGACCTCCCGGGCGGCCAGCAGGGTCTGCCTCACACCCACGGATAGGGCCGTGCCGGCTCCGAGCCCCCTCTGGCCTGCCCACCTCTCCTGGGTCTGCCGGGGGCCCTGAGTCTCCCTGCCCTCCAGGTGGAAAAGTGGGCAGCAGAGCTTGAGTGCAGCCCGCTCCCTTCCAGAGCCAAGCTCAGGGAGGCGCAAGGACCCTGAACACGCGGACGACCTTGGGATCCACACAGTGGCCGCGATGGTGGGACCTGGCCTGACAGGCATTTACAGGGGAGTCACATCAGACCCAGTTTCATCCTTGTCACGCTTCAGATATGTCCATAACTGCATTTTTAACTAACTAACCTTTGCAGTTCAATTAACTTGCACAGAAAGGAACAAAGGAAGGGAGGGAGGAAGGAGAAGGGTTGGTTCGGGAAGATGAGCAGGCGTGTCTGAGGCCAGCCTGTGCTGCTGAGGCAACGGGGCCCCTGCATGCACACCGTCCCACGCAGCGGCCGCGGAGCCCTTGAGATCCGGCAGGTGTGGCTGAGGAAGCTGCATATTCAACTTCATTTAATTTAAACTGTGGCTAGTTACACAGTTGCAGACTCTTGACATGAGTTCTCAGACATCAGTGAAGGAAAGACACAAATCCCCAGAGCCTATATTATAGCAGAGGAAGCCAGACAATAAGTAAGTAATAAATGCAGCAAAAAGACAAATTAATGAGGTGGCAAGTACTATAAATGAGAGCGGGGAGTCAGGGCACTGGTGGGGGAGCAGGGTAGCCACTGAACATTTCATTGAAAAGGTGACAGATGAGCAATAATAGAACATTAAAACAACTTTATGCCAATAAAGTTGAAAATTTATATAAAATTAATAAAGTCCCAGAAAACTAACTCACCAGAATTGAGGCAACAGAAATGGAAAACCTAGAAAGGTCTGCAACCATTCAGGAAGTGGATGGGACAGGGAGAGCCCCAGGCCTAGTGTTGAGGATGGTTTAGCGAGTGTCCCAGGGCCAAACAAGCCTCTGGGAGAGCCCAACAGAGTGCCCTCCGCCGGCTTCACGAAGCCGATGTGACACACGCCAGACCAGCGCCGGGAGGGAAATCGTCGGCCAGGCTCACAGGGCTCGTGCACACACTGAGCCGGGTCCAGCATGGAGGGGGTCATGCCTGGGAAACCAGCTTACCCGTAGAAGACAAGGGGGCTTACTACACATAAATAAATAAATAAATAAACAAACAAATAAATAAATATTTTATGGCAAAAGATAAAAGGTTAAGATCTTTCTTAAGATGCACAGAAATCAGTTGTTAAAATTCACATCCATTCATGACATAAAAAACTTAGCAAATTAAGGATAAAAGGAAACTTCTTACTGTTTATAGTTCATAATGCATGAGCAAAACCGAAAGTTTCTGTGATGACTGCCCTTGTACTGTTCACTATGTAACTTATTCATTATGTAAGAATTTGTTCTACATGTAAAAACTTGTTTGTTATGCCTCAGAAGATTGGAGACTGACAAAAATTAGGCTTGGGGTGGAATAATGATTGTGCATTGAGCATTGACTCCCCTATACAGAATTTTATTGTCGTTAACAACCATTTGATCAATAAATATGAGAGATGCCCTCACAAAAAAAAAAAAAAAAAAAGGACAGACTTCCAATGGTAAAATAAATTAGTAACCGGGATGTAATGTATAGCATAAGGAATATAGTCAAGATACTGTAACAGCTTGGTAGGGTGATAGCTGGAACCTAGAATTATGTATATAAATGTTCTACCACTGTGTTGTACACTTGAAACTCATGTAATGTAATACTGTGTGTCAACTACCCTTCAATAAAAAATAATTATTAAAAAAAAAAAAAAAAAAAAAAAAGATAAGAAAAAAAAAAAAAAAAAAAAAATTAAAAATAGAAATGCTGTATAACCTGGTAATCCCACTTCTGGAAATTTATCTGAAGAAAACAAAATCACTAATTTGTAAGGATATTTGCACTTTTGTGTTTATTGCAGCATTATTTATAATAGACAAGATATGGAAGCAACCTAATTGTCCATTGACAGATGAATGGATAAAGAAATTGTGGTATATATATACAATTGAATACTACTTGGCCATAAAAAAGAATGAAACCTTGGCATTTGTGACAATATAGATAGACTTAGAAGGTATTATGCTAAGTGGAATAAGTCAGAGAAAGACAAATACTATATGATTTCACTTTTATGTAGAATCTAAAAAAAACAAAACAAATGAACAAACAAAATGAGATAGATTCATAATCACAGAGAACAGACTAGTGGTTGCCATAGGGGAGGTGGTAGGGGCTGGTGAAATAGGTGAAAGGAATAAAGAGGTACAAACTTCCAATTATAAAATAAATTAGTCATGGAGAATCAAAGTACAGCATAGACAATATAATAAAATAAAAGTAATATAATATTGTTACAAAAGATATAAAAGGAGAATATGATAAAAGTCAATAATCATGTAATATCTTTGCATGTAGACAGATGGTAACCACACTTAATGTGATGAGTGTTTAGAATTGTATATAATAGCTGAATAACTATGTTGTACACCTGAAACCAATATAATATTGTTTATCAATTATATTTCAATTAAAAAAAAAGTAAGCTAAAAAAAAAAAAAAAAAAAAGGAAACTTCTTTAACCTAATAAAAGTACCCTGTTTAGAAAAGACAGTAGCACAAGTACCCAAAGGCCGAGCCTGGTGTTCACTGGGCTCTGCTCCTGACGGCCCCCACGGTGCCCCCCAGGGGACAGGAGGGTATTCCCAGCAGTGATGGAGATGGGAGGGAGCTCTGTGCTGCTAGGAGGAGGCCTGACACACAGACGGGGCCCAGTTCCCAGCATGCAGGGCCCAGACGAGCCCGGCGGGGCTGCAGGGGGTCTGACTGGACGGGGCCTTGGGCCAGGTCACCAACTGCACCAAAATACCGGCGAGCTTTCGTGTAAACTGTTCCTCCATAAAAAGTGTACTTTACAATTTTTAAAAACCACAACAAACATAATTCCAGTGGTGAAACTGGGAAAACAAAACACCAAACTCCTACTTTATTTAAACCACGCATCTTTCCCCACCGCGTCCCCAAATCATCAGTTTCAGTGGCTGGAGGCCAAATGTGAAGGCCACGACCCTGCAGCTTCAGCAGATGCCGGGGAGAAGGATGCGGAGGCCTCGGGTGGGGAAGGGTCGCAGGGCAGGAGGCAGGAGGGCGCTCGGCACTCGGGGGCCGCCCGCAGGGTCACTGGGTCACCAAGCACATGGTGGCATAACCAGAGTGCAAGGCGCTCACGTGCCCGTCCACACCTGCCATGGGGCCGCCATGTCCACTCTCATCCTGTCAGTGGCGGCTCTGGGGCTGAGGGCTCCCAGCATCGCATGGCCCCAAAGCCAAGGGACCTGCTGACGTCCTCCTAGAGAAAGTCTGCCCGCCCTGCTCACGCAGGAGAAAACCCGGAGAAGCATCCCCCTCACGAGGGGCACGGCCATCACCGGGCGGGTGCACACCCGGCCAGCCACGGAGCATGTCCCACTGAATCCCGGCACACCTGCCCCTGGAGCCGCACACAGGAACCTAGTAAGTCACCCGAACAGCCCCCACACCCACCCACGAGCCGCGAGGGTGCCCGCAGCAGTCGCATCGGGGACGCGTACCCAGCCAGGCCTGGGCGGGTCACACGGTCCATGGCCAGGGACCCCAGGTCTCCCGGGAAGCCCAGGAGGAGCAGTCTTTCCCCAGCCCAGCACTGACACATTTGAGTCTTGGCAACACCAACTCACTGAGTAAAATGTACCATAATTTCCTAATTTGCAGTAATTTAAGCAAAATTTAAATTTGGAAAAGAAACATACTAGAAACAGAACTTGGTACTGTGCTGATAATAATGCCTCATTCAGTCCAAGTCCTATGCAGCCCTGGAGCCCCTGATTGAAGGGGAGTCTGACAAGGCCCTGTCTTCACCGAAATACACTGGAAGGCCCACTCTCGGGCGGCCTATAACAGAGGGTCTGTGGCCACCGGGTCACACGTGGAAACCACCGAGCCCCTCAAAGCTGACCAAAGGCTACAGGCCACAGACCGGCCCCAAACGGCCCAGGGTAATTTCTCATTGCACATGACATGTACATATAAACAAAAGTTACAATTTTATCAAGACTAAAAGAATAATTTCTAAAAAAAATACAAAGCCAAAACTACTGGGACATTTCCCACAGTCCAGGTTGGCGCTCGTGAGTCGCTGCTCCCTCCTGGCCCAGGGGCACAGGGCTCTGCTCTCTAGCCCTGTTTCCCCCAACACGGTGCTGGCACCCATACGCCCAGTGTGGTGGCCAATGAGGATGGATGTGGCCGCAGGGCTGGATTCTACTCCTCCGGAGGCCCACCTGAAAAGCAACCCGAGAGGCCCGTGGTGGGACCTGGCTGGCGACAGTCCCCACAGCCTTAACCCCCCAAAGGCGAGGCATGGTTCACTGCACAGACAACAGGCAGCGTGCTTACAGGCGCTCTGCTTTTGCTCTGGGGTCTGGCATGTGCTGTGTGCCAGGCAGAGGCAGCCTCTGACCAGCCGACACCCCCAGGATGCTGGGCCCTGCACTGCAAGCTCCCCTGGGTGCCAATGCGTCCCACATTGTTGCCCCAGCTCAGGCTGGGGACTCAGGGTACTCGGGAGCTGGGCCCGGCTCCCCAGACCTTGGCCCGCACCTTTCCTTTGCCGATTCTGAGACACACACAGCCACCGGTGTAAGGAGTCCAGAACGCCCCGATTGGAAACGCCCCACACCCGGCTGTCATGCTGCAGACCCACTCTGACCAGAGCCCTCTTCTCGCCCGTCACCCCGGGCACTCCTGGTGTTGCTGTCCGATGCCCTTGGCCTGCCTGACATGACCCAGCCCCTGCTGGCCCCTGGGTCTCGGCCCTGCAGCTCTTCTACAGAACCTGCCCAACGAGCTTGTCTCCAACCTGTGCTTTCCCGTGGACTCGAAGAGGGCCAGAGGCCTGGCCCTCCACAGGCACCCTGACGTGGCCCCCCGGCCTGCCTGCCACCCCTGCCTGGCCTCGTGAGCCCTGTGCTCACACAGCAGCTACGGGGCCTACTCCTCCTCCCTGGGGGAAGGCGGCAGCTGCCTCCTCCTCTGGTCTGCCCATGGACAGGCACACCATCCTCCTGCTGTGCAAGGGCTCTGACCTGCCAGCAAGGCTTCCTTGTTCCAGAACCTTCCAACCTCTGTCCTCTCCGTGAACATGAACAGCTCCAGCCCAGCCCTGCAGATCTCAGTCCTGAACCTCTCTGGTGCAGCCCCGCCACGGCGGCCACAGCAGTTCAGGCCCTCCACCTGCTCTGCCTGGAAACTTCCAGAGGGCGTGGGTGATGTGTCTCTTCACACCTTTTGGGTGCACGCTCAACACCAGGGGCACTCTCTGGAGCCAAGAGGCCCTTCCTTGCTGTCTATTCAGCTCAAACCAGCCCCTGAATCAGCCTCCTCAGCCACAAACACCTCCTGCAGGTCACTAGGCTGCCCAGGCTGCCCTCCCCTGACCCCGTGAGCACTGTTTAGAGAGTACTTTCCTGCCTCCCCAAAGTACACCTACCTCACCCATCATTACCCTTTAGACAAACACACTGGGTGTTGCAGTAAAACAGTAATACACATGTTTGTTAAACAGTTCGGAAAGTAAAGACTGATAATCAGGAAAACCCCTACACCCTTGTCGTCCCAAGCTAACTGCCGTTCTCAGTGTAACGGTGTGTGTGAGCCCACGGGTACTTCCAAATGCTGCAGGCACCCTCGTTTTTCACTGAGGCACTGTGCTCACTGAATGCAGTGCACACAGCATGGTTTCCCTACCTAATAAGCTGCCATGGGCATCTGCCCACCCCCCCACAGCAACCAGGCTCCCGGGCTCGGGGCCTCGGATCGTGGCCAGTCATGGGGGTTACATCCCTACCCACAGACACAGCGCAGAGGCAGTTCCGTGGCAAGCGGGCCCCTGCTGGCCATGCCCTTAGCAGGGCCGGCCCCAACCTCCCACCCTTGCCCTCCACCTGCAGCCCAGACCCTCAGGCCCCTTCCTCACGCAGGCACATGCCAAGCTCCTCATCTTCTTTTGTTAACCATGTCTTACAAGCACCTTAAAACTTTCTACTTATTTTTGAATTAGTTTTGCTAAGTTATATTTTTCTGGAAGATGGTTCATCAAATTTATTGGCACAAAACTGTCCATAATCTCTTGTAAACTTATTAAACAGCGTCACTTACGAATATTGGACAAATGACGAACTGCACGTGATTCAAAGCTGTGCCGGCCCCCGTGGAGAAGCCAGGACGAGGCCGCCGGGGCCCTGCAGACCTGGCGCGCTCGGGATGCTCTGCAAATGGGCTCACGCAGGACATGCCGTCTGGTTCCTTTTGCTCAGCCTGCTGTGAGATGTGCCACACTCCGCGTGCACAGACAGAGCATCCTTCTTATCCAGAGCGGCGGCTGCCGTAGCTTTGCCAGTCTGCTCGACCACCGCAGACGGGCTCTGGGCCATTTCCTTTGGCGCTGCCAGAATGGGGCTGCTGTGACTGTTCATGGTCCTTGTGTGGACAGATGCTCTGGATTAAATGCCCAAGGGGGCGGTCACATGCTTGTAGGTCAACCATGTAAGAAACTGCCAACCTGCCCTTTCCCCAGCCACAACTGAGCTCTGGCTGCCCCACAGGGTCATCCTTCCTTCCTGCCTGCCTCCCAAACATCCTCCCTAGGCCTGCCCTTCCTCCCCAGCGCCATATCCTTTGGGGCCTCAGTGCCCACGACCACTCCCTGGATGACGCCACGGCTCCCTCTGGACAGCAGTCCACCAGGGCAGAGCCCCCATGCCCACTCCTGCCACCAGTACCCCTCCGGACAGATCTGAGCAACATTCAGAAAAGCAAGTCAGACCCTCAAAGGGATCCTGACTCCTGATGAGCCATGTTCACTTTCTATGCTCCAGCCCCACCCACGGCAGTGCTGTCCACGTAATGACCTGTCCATGTCAGGGCTCCACCCACATCAGCCTGTCCACGTAATGACCTGTCCACGTCAGGGATCCGCCCATGTCAGCCTGTCCACGTAATGACCTGCCTCGTCAGGGCTCCACCCACACCAGCCTGTCCACGTAATGACCTGTTCATGTCAGGGCTCCGCCCACATCAGCCTATCCACGTAATGACCTGTCCATGTCAGGGCTCCGCCCACGTCAGCCTGTCCACATAGTGACCTGTTCATGTCAGGGCTCCGCCCACATCAGCCTATCCACGTAATGACCTGTCCATGTCAGGGCTCCGCCCACGTCAGCCTGTCCATGTAATGACCTGTCCACGTCAGGGCTCTGCCCACATCAGCCTGTCTACATAATGACCTGTCCATGTCAGGGCTCCACCCACATCAGCCTGTCCACATAGTGACCTGTCCACGTCAGGGCTCTGTCCATGTCAAGCTCCATTCCAGGGCCTGTCCAGGTCATGACCATCCATGTCAGGCTTCCTCCAGTCAGCTCTGTCCACGTCAGATCGTGCCCTTCTCAGCTGTGTGTGAGCAGCTCCCACTGGCCTGGGCCTCCATCCTCAGCAGGGCAGGAAGGCTCCTGGGCAGCCACTGGAGACCCCTGAGCCTCTGGACTGAAACCTGCCGCTGCTGTGCCCCCTGTGCCTCTGTCACCTTCCTCAGGGAGCTGTGCCCCGTCTGCTGCCCCCACCAGCGGGACTGAGGCTGTGTCCTCACACGAGGCTGGCCATGTCCAGCAGAGCGCCCACCCCACCACCGATGCTCAGGAGGTAAACGCTGTTCTGCCAGAGAGGTTTCTGCCCTTGTCCGAGTATCCCAGGAACTGTGACGACTCATTTTCACATAAAACCCACCAAACTGCTGAACTCTGCCCACGCCCATGCCCTTCCACAGACCAGCCTGCTGCAACCTGGGATACTGACGTCCCGGCCACTCCTCCCCACCCAAAGCTGAGCGAGGTGCCTCCGTGCCCCCACTCATCTCTGCCTCTTGCACCTCCCGGAGCCTGTGTGAGGCCATGGCAGCACCGGAGGCCAGCAGGTGCACGAGAGGCCTGCCCTTTCTGCCTGGTCCACCGTGGCCTTTTCTCTATAGGCTTCCTGAGCCCACAGCCCTGCCACCTGGACCCCTGCCCCTCACCACTCTCCCCATGGCACAGCTTTCATCCTCAAGCTGTCGGTACAAATGTGCAGGCAACTTGGTGACCAGAGACACAGTGATCACAGTGGGATGGAGGCACGTGGCTCAGCAGCACTGCAGCCCCACATCATGGGCAGCCCACTGCCACACTGAGCCCTTGTAGGCACATCCTGTGGTCCAGCCACACTAGCCCCTGCAGCCTCCCACCTGCATGCTGATCCCTCCAGATCACACTTCCTGGACCCAAATCCAGACACCAGCCCTCACACTGCGCCTGGACACAGCTGTCTCCTTCACCCTGACACCCCACCTGTGTGGCAGCTTCTCACCTGGGAGCAGCTCAAGTGCCATCCCGGCTCCCTGCTCCCCTGGGCCCAGAAGCTCTGAGCCAGCCCCACTCCAGCAGCTGTGGGCCTGCTAGTCTCGAATGTCCCAGGGGCATGCCCGCCTCTGGCCCTCGCACTCACGTGCTGCCTGCTGCAACAGTCTATCAGACGGCCACATGGCTCCTCACCTCCATCAAGCCTTCTCTCAAAAGTCACCTCCCCAGCAACGCCTTCTGCAACCACCTTGTTTATAACTGCATGCACACATGTGTGCACAGACACACACAACTCCAAGACAACCCCTGAACTGGTAATGTAGGTATCTTGTCAGCGCCCATCTCCCCACATGACAAGTGAGCAATATTATAGGTTCAACAGAGAAGCTATGTAACACGGTTAAGAAATCTTCCCAGAGGAGGATGAGAAATGTGAGGGAACAGGTCCTACAATTAACTAGCAGGTATTTCAAAAAATCAGAAAACTGAGAGAAAGAGCTTTCGAACACTTTGATCTGTTCCCTCTGAAGCAGGACATCAGTTTACCAGGGAAGGTGTCTACTGGGTCATCCTTTGCGCTTGCCTGTGGCAAGTTACTGATCTGGAAAAACTTACTCGAGCATTCCGTAACTGGACGCATCAGCCACAATGGCCCAATGCCCAACCATGGCACGTGCAGGTGACCCACGTCCAACCATGCCCCTTCAGTCTCTACACTGAAGTACAAGAAGGGCCGCAGAGGCTCCTGGGAAGAGGTCCCGCACAGAAGGGCAGTCAGAGGGCACCAGGCTTCTTGTCAGCAACCATGAATTCTCAGTCTCCCGGAGTTCTGCAGGACTGACTAGCAGAATCCTACATCCAACCAGCCCACCAGCCAAGCACGAGCAGAAGCCACGGTGTGTCCAGGCATCCCAGGAAACGCGCTCGCTCATTCAGTACGTGCCAGGAGGTGTGCTCACACATCACCGCAGGCCTGCACTCACACGCTCCTGGTCCAGCCAGCGACAAGATGTGACACATTCATCAGCCAAGGGATGAGGGCCTCAAGAGGCGGCGAGCCCGGACGGCAGAGGGCAGAAGGCTGCTCAGGCAGCAGGTGCAAGTGCACTCAAGGGACGTCTGAGCTCTGACCGGGGGAAGTGCACCCACGGAGGGTCGGGAACAGCAGGCACCCACCAGCCTGGAGAACCAGGCATGGAGAGGGGATGTGGATGGGGACGGGGACCTGGGCTGACACCATCCTGAGAATCTGGAGCAGACATGGTAACACTAGGCAAAGTGAGGAAAAGGGGGAGGCGAGACTGGAATGTAGCTGTGTACAGACAATATTTACACACCACATCGATTTTTACCTCTCAGATTCAACCTCTGGAGAAGCTTGAAACACGCACAGTGAAAGGGGCTGTCAGACCTCAAGATTCTACTGGGGGTGGCTGATGAGGCTGCTCAGCTGCAGACACGTGCCCTGTCATTAAAAAGGTGGGCTCACGGTGGAAACGACAGCCCCAGAGAGCAAAGCTGGGAGCCAACAGGTCCCAAGATGCAAACCTAGTCAGGACTCTAGTATGGGTTTCAGAACTGAGCTGGACCCTGTCACCTCCCCTTCCAACTGGACGGCTACACCTGCTGCCCTGGGCCTGTCCTGCTGTCCTAGGGTCTCAGGTGCTGAGGAACCGCACCAACCTACAGGACCACATCAGATGACGGAGAACCACTGGACGGGAGCTAATGCAGTTTAGGTGAGAGTCAGGACTTGAGCTGATGCTGCGGTGAGGCCCTGGGGAGCGTCAGAACGGAAAGGTATGTGCTGCATTTGAGGGGATGTGAATTTGGGGGGCCAGACAGACTGTGGCAGGCAGCTTTCAGAGGTGGCCCCAAGATTCAGGCCCTGGTGTGCACATACCTCCTCCCTTATTGGCCTAGGTGCTGGTGCAAAGGGATTTCTGAGGATGTAACTAAGGTCCCGGATCAGCTAGCCTTAGACTAGGGCTGGTACACAATGGCCTGACCGAGTTGCATGGCCTTTCAAGGCAGAGTTCTCTCAGATGTTGGCACTGGAACAGGTCAGAGGGATGAACTCTGTGGCCTGGCAGAAAGCAAGGAGCGTGTCAACTGCCCACCGCCCTCGGGCAGGGACTCAAAGGTCTCTCGGAGCTGAGGGCAGTCCCCAGATATCAGCTGGCAAAAAGCAGGACCCCAGGGCTACAACCACAGCATATGGATTCTACCAACAGCCAGTGGGTCAGAGAGGACCCGGCCCCAGATGAGAGGCTGGCCAACATGTGACTGCAGCCTCGGAGGCCCTGAGCAGAGAAGCCAGGCACACCGGACTTCCGACCTGTGGACCTGTGACAATCGGGCACCCTTTTAAGCCACCCAGTTTGCAGCAGTTTGTTTTGCAGCAGTAGAAAATGAGCATGACGGCATTCGGAGAAATGGAGTTACTGAAGGAGGTGGCTCCCCAAGCATGTGAAGTAGAGTCGCCAACTCCACAAACATTGTCCGCCCCATTCTACAGGCCGGGAGCAGGTTCACACACAAGCGCAGGAGCTGCAGCCCAAATTCAGAGTTGAGGTCCTCACTCCACGTTCACACAGAGAGCCTCGGGGAGGTGATCAGGTTTGGATCCAAAAGGGTGAAGCCCTGTGATGGGATCAGTGCCCTTGGAGAAGAGACAGCACAGCACAGGGATTCCCCTCAATCTCTTGCGAGGCAGCGAGTCCCCACCAGGGCCGAATCACGGGCGCCTCGTCTTGAACGTCAGCCTCCATGACCGTGAGAGGCTGCCTGCTGCTTAAGCACATGTCTGGGATATCCTGTTACGGCAGCCGAGCTGACTGAGAACCCTCCTGATGCCCATCTTCATGAGGCAGCTTCTGAGAAAGGCCAGGGAGCGCCAAGGCCTCCAGCCACCCGTTCTGCAGTAGGGATGGCGGCCACTGTGCATGAAGGTGTTACCTGACAGCAGGAGTCGATTTCCATGAACTATTTCAAACATTCTACCCACTAAGCCTTTTGCAAAGTCTGCTAAGAGCACCAAGGCTGACTAGAGTGGGACTCACCCTGTGCGCCTGTGGGAACAGAGGAAATGGCGCGGAGGACACTGCCACATCAGAAATGGGTGTGCCGTCCTCTGAGAGAGGGTCTCCCCAGCACGAGGGTGCTCCTTCTGGCCATGCTGGGACTCTGGGTCTCTCTGGACTGCTTCGCTTCCTGGTGGTGGACGGGCCATGAGGGGTGGGCCAGCAGTGCTGAGTGGCGCCTAACTTGGCAGCGTGACCCCGATGGTGCTCAGCCACTCCTCTGAGGCTGACCATGCCTCTGCTTCACTCCCTTTAGTCTGCAGAGTACCCAGAGGACAACAGGCAAAGGTGGGTGACACCACAGTGAAGCACCAGCAAATCCAGGGGCAACCGGCGGCCTGGAGAAGGTGGAGGGGAAGTGGGGGGCCCGAAACAAACAGGTGCGAGGGGGGCCCACCCGGGTCTGCCCAAGGGGAAAACACCAGGGCTCCCGCTCTGGTGACACGGGGACCTGAACACGACGGAAACGGCTGGCATGTGACACCAGCACCTGCTTGGGGCAACGACGGGGCCCTGCTGCTCATGAAACTAGGCAGGCTGTCTCGGCTACGTTAGCCAACCCAAGAGCAGCACACACACGTGTTCAGGAGAAGCAGCGAAGCTGGTAAGACACAAGCCACAGTCAGGGGACACGTGGGGGCACTCGCCGGGCCACTCGTTCAGTCTCTCCCCATTGTGTTTTCCCAAATGAAAATGTGGGTACAAAGATAAGACGCAATCATCTGAAATAAAAAAAGAAGAAAGGCTACCTTCTCTGGGCCTCACTCTGTGACGGTGCCCTGTGCCTGCCTTTCCTCGCCAGGCGTCCTGGGCAGCCCTAGGAGCTGAGCGCACACAGCACCTTCCGAGCAGGGCCACAAAGCTGTCGGTGACATCAGCTTCCCATCAGCTTTGGTGAGCACCTACCACCAGGCAGGCCCTACTGAGAACCAGGAGATGTAGCGGCCAATGGGCCCCCACCACACCAGAGGGCTTCCACAAGACTACCAGAGTGCATGGGGCCCTGCATGCCCCACAGGTCAGCATGGGCCTTCGAGGAGGCCTGCAGATAACTTCCCACTGTCTACGTATTTCTTGCTAAACACGTGCAATTTACTGTTAATGTACCCAAAGTCCAGCAAATACTGATGCATTTACAAGAAAAATCCAATTAACCTCCACTCTCTAAATTCACCTAAATATTAGAAGTTCTCTTCAAAAAAACCAATCAAACTAACTACCTGTTTTTAAGGACTTTATTTCTAGTGGGTTTCAGTTGTTCTCAAGGACAGCGGCTTAATTCCATGGGAAATTCTGAAACTGCATCCATACGATGCTCACACCTCAACCTCCCACCACGTTGAGTGTTTACTGTTCTGTCATGTTGGCCTTCCTATAGTTCAGTTCTGCAGGAAGAAACATAGATCAGAAAAGATAGTCTTGTTATTTTTAAAGGCCTCACTTTTTAAAATCTGATGATAAACAATCAACTCGTAGAACTTAAGAAGAATAGCTCCATTTTTTAAAGCACCATGAATTGTGCTAAATATCTGCAATATTAAAAATACCAAAAGGGTAACAAAACTGTCCCAAAACCTCAACAAACTTCCACAGTAAAAGAAAATTAATTTTAACTTCATATCTGATTCTGACCAATAACCAAATAATTCTCCACATGAGTAACAAATCCATTAACAGGGGGAAGCATAACAGTATAAACAAACACACTTTGCCTTATAATCCAAATCAAACAACACAAGTAAATTAATTCCAATCACTGGCAAAGGGCCCGGCTGCTCACGAGCAGGAATCTGGGCAGGTACAGAGAGTAGGGTAGCAGGAGAGGCTGTGCCCCTCCACACGGGGCTCCTGGGACAGGACCCTGCTTCCCCTGTGGGCCCTGGGTGGGTGCCCTTTGCAGCCCGATGCTGCAGTCCAGCCCAGCGCCCCAGAAAGAAGTGTGGCATCCGAGTCCAGGGGCTCCAGACTGGAAGCTGCAGGCCCTGGGCCCTGGTGCCCTTGTGGAGATTCCTGGAGTATTGCTTCCTTACAAGGGCCAAACATCCAAAACATCTCCGGATCTTACATCTTAGAACTTCTTACAAGGTCAGTTTATAACTTCTGGAGCAAATTCGCTGGCAGTAATAAAATGATGCTCTGGAAACTGAAGTCACAGCCCTTAAGCTACGGAAGAATTCCATGTCACTGACACACACCACCAGCTAACCCTGCAGTGGCCGGGGGTGGGAGGGGGTGCTTTTGGTTTGACCCAGGTGTTCTAAATGACAAGCTAATTCCCAGGAACCTTTCCTATCTGTGATCTGCCTCTCCTCCTGTGTAAGCTCCAAGTATCACAATGGTTTCCGTCATTATGGCGACATCGGAGGAATGTATACAACCACAAAGACAGCCCAATGGTCACAGCCTTGTCTTGAACCAACGACGGTCTCTGCCCTTCTTGGGTACAGGCCCCTACGGGCCCCAATCTGATAAACACCAGCTTTCAGGTGGCTTGCAGGGCCCTGCCCCTCACAGGGTGCACACCCTGGTAGAGTTCCTCCCCCTCAAGTGTGGGCTGGGCCTGGCGACTAGGTTTTAACAAACAGAATATGGCAAAAGGGATGGGATATCACTGCCAAGAGGAGATCACAAGGACTGTGGCCTCTTGCTCACTCTTGTTTTGGCGATGGCTCCCTCTGAGATGCCCTTTGGAGAACCCTGCCTGGAAAGAACGTAAGTGCAGCCAGCAGCTGCATGAGCAAGCCTCAAGTGGACCTCCCTACCCCCAGGCAGGCCTTCAGAGAAGACCACAGCCCCAGCTGGCACCCTGGCTGCATCTGTGTGACCCTGAGTCAGAGGACCCAGCCATGCTGTGCCCAGATTCCCGACCCACTGTAACGGTGGGACAACACAATTGATGTTGTTTCAAGACACTACGTTTTGGGTAGTTTTGTTGGACAGCAATATATAAATAAAACAACCACCCGCACTGTCACACTGTTAAAAACCGAAAAATGGAAAAAGAGCCTAAGAAAACCTGAAGGCCCAGTCTTCTGCAAGTCTTCTCCAAAACTTCACAAGGCAAATTAAGTTTTAAAAGAAGTAAAGCATATGTTTAAAAAAAATCAGAAGTTAAGCACTGAATAAGAAGGTCCCAAGTATGGTTACATTTGGCAAGTTTCTAAGCTAGACTATTCAAGGACACCATTCAGTTAAGATAAGGCCCTATGAAATGTTCAACTGAAAATCTAAAGTGTTTTTCTCCTCAGTAACCGAGAACTGAAGCTGCAGCACAAAGTGAAACACTGAACAGTCCAGTTCAAGTATCTCTTGTGGGAGTGTGCACAGCTCAGGGTTTTAGATCCATGCCTCTTCCTACCTACTACCCACCTCGGATAAGCCTGCAAGCCTGAGGCAAGCCGGTGGTCCCCAGAGGATCCCCTCCTGTCATTCATGCCTCCACGTGCTCACTCATTCACCCAGTGCATATGAGCAGCACACATGCACCCTGACCTCGTGCGGGGCACCGGTTCTGGGACCCAAGCTGAGCAGGGCCCCGCCCTGGGCTTTCCATTCTCTCAGACCCTCCAAACAAACACGGGACACGCCCGGAGGACGCACTCTGCAGCCATGCCCCAGAGAGCAGCATGCAGCACACCCTACTTTTTCATCAGCACTTGCAAATTTCAGGAAAGCAAGGCAGGTTCTAGATGAAAGTCTGACTCAGAGGTTTCAGAGAGGCAAAGGCCCCGTCCTGAAGCTTTCCTGGTGGAGAAAGGCTGGATTCACTCACCGGACACTCCCTCCCCAACTTTCCTGCACTGGGCCCACTGCCCCAAAATCACTTCCTGAAGCCCACACTCCCAGCTGGGACCCCACCCATCCTGGAACCCCCTGGACACTGAGAACACCTCTAGATTCAGGATGGAGGGTACACACACACGACCTTGAGAATGGGGCTCATTTGGTGACCATCAGCGGGAGAGGGAGGGCAGGAGTGCTTGGAGGGGCTGACCCTGACCACAGGGACAGCAGGCAAGGACAGGAGCCCTGGGTGGGAGCTGGGAGAGCAAGGTGGGATACAGCTTTCTGGGTGTGGGGCTGGCCTAGGTATGGAGCCAGTGTGGACTGGGGGGTCCTGTGAGAGCTAGGAAGATGAGCCCCTAACTCTGCCTTGCAACTGCCCCCAGGGCCTGGCAGGGCAGAACCTGCTGCAGGTTGGATCTGTGGGGCCAGCCCACCTGATGTCAGGGTGCTAAGGGGCCTCATGGAAAGGGAGGGGTGTGCACCTGTGGGCCTGGGTGACCAGGATCCCTGAGGCCCGAGAGCCCCAGGTCCAGTTGAGTGGGCTGGGCAGGTCTGGGGCTCTGGCTTGTGGTCCCAGCTCTCCCTACATCCTCCTCGTGGGATTGGGGTGCTTCTCAGTGGTTTGGTCACTGGCCTCCCAGGGAGCCTAGTCTCCTTCATTGTCCTGCCCCAGAATCCCGACTCCGCTTAGTGACCTCTCTGGGGCCCTGGTCATTCATGAGCCTGTCACATGGTATGAGACCCCCTCATGGCACAGTCCCAGGGTTCCAGCCTCCGGGAGAGGAGGGGTTGTCTCAGGTCCCAGAAGCACTCACAAGACTGTTCCAGGATCCCGGGCCTCTTTGGAGCCAGTCTGGGAGTCCTAGTCCTCTCAAGTGGGCTTAGCCCAGAGTCCTGACCTCTCCATGGGCCTGTCCCGGGGTGCGGGCCCTCCTCACTGACCCATCTCAGTGTCCCAGCCCTTCCCAGCTCCTGCCCTGCCTGAGGGTCCCAGCCCTCCTTGGTGACCCATCCCAACGTCCCAGCCCTACGCCGGGCCTGCCCGTTCCTAGGCTACTGGCCCCCCTCAGTGCCCTGTCCAGAATCCAGCCCTCCCAGTCCCCTGCCCTTAGAGTCCCAGCCCTCCTTGGTGACCCGTACCAGGGTTGGACCCTCGATGACCCATCCTGGTTGGACTGTCCTCGGTGACCCGTCTCAGGGTCCGGCTTCCCGGTCCCTGTGCGCTGGGTGCCGGGGGCAGCCTCCTGGGCCTGCCGGGCGGTGTTGGGACCCCACGGGCCGGGCCGACGGGGGTGCAGGGGCGCGGGCCGGGTTCGAGCCTTCCGGGCCGGACTCGGGCCGAGGCCGCGGCCTGAGGAGCGGGCGCCGCAGGCCGGGCCGGGCGGGGCGCGGATCACTGACCTGAGGGCTCGGCTGCGAGCGAGCTGGACGCGCCGGGCACCGTCGGGCTTACGGGGACGCCGCTCCCTCCGGGTCCCCCCCAGGAGCAGGAGAAAAAAGCCGTCTGGAGTTTAAAACAAAGAGGCGGAAATGCCCGAGCGGAGCCGATCTGCGAGTCGGGGGCGCCGCGCTCGGAGCATGCGCGCCGCGCTGCCGGGCTCCCACCCCGAGGCCGGGGTGTGGGCGGGGCCGGAGGGGCGGGGCCCCTGTGCGGGGGGCGGGGTCAGAGAGCGCAGGCGCGTCTAGGCAGAACTCCGCTCAGGGACACGGAGGAGGCCGGGGGCGGGGCCTTTGTGGGGCGTGGCCAGACAATGTGGGTGGGGACATGAGGGGCGTGGTCAGAGAAACAGGCTGGTCCGGGCGTAACAGGCTGGGCGCGTGTGAATCGCGAGGGTTTGGGAGGCGGGGCGAGGCCTGGGGCGGGGCAGGCCCTGGTCGGGGGGTGGTCCGCAGAGTGGGCGGGGAATTGGGGCAGAGTCAGAGGGCGGGGCGGGGCCTCCGGGACACGCGTACTCGCCGGCCGCAGGCTGCTGGCGAGGAGGCTGGTTGCTACACTGGGCCATCCTCTGGCGGAGGCTGCTCGCTCTTGAAGTCCCTGGGAACTGGCACCGAGCGCCCTCCGTGCTCCCGGCTCCCGAACAGAGGGCAGCAGGGCTGGCTCCCTGGTTCGCTCGGGTCCTCCTTTGCGCAGGCGCGCCTTGGAGCTGTGAGCAGTGACCGCGACGTCCACGCTCTCGAGGGGTCCATAGTGTGGGTAAAAAGTAAATGCGATGTCATGTGGGAGCCAAATAAGCCGCGTGGGGGAGGCAGTGCGTGTCCGCGTGTTAGTTACAATGGGGTGGGTGGATGCGCATGGAAGAGGCGGGCAAGCCATAGAGGTACCGAATTCGGACGGAGGGAGACAGCCCTGCAGATACGCGCGTTGGGGAGGGGGTCACAGGCCGCCACAGGTGTGGGAGTGAAGGATGCTTGCCTGGCTGAGACAGACGGCGCGGAGTCCGCAGATGAGGCCAGCTGGAAAGATCCCTGGGCGTTCAGAGAAGCGGGACGCTAGCCCAGAGCTGACCTTTTAAGGCCTCCCTCTGATTGCCCTTTGTGCCTCTGGGCCAGCGTCCCGAGCAGGAGACGATGCAGGGGAGAACCCAGGGCCGCAACAGGTGGAGCTCTGGCGGGCAGGAAGGGAAGGACTGCTGGGGCGTGGGCAGGAGAGGGGGCAGGGATGGGCAGGGAACAACTGGAAGGGAGGGCAGCTGCTGGTGATCTGGGCTGGGTACACAGGGTGGGGTCCATTAGATGCCAGTGGGGCCGCTGTGAGGCCCTGGGCTGTGGGGTGCGGTGTGGGCTGCAGTGTCTAGAGACCATGAGCTGGTCAGGGGAGTGAGTGAGGGATGGTGACTGAGCCTCCCAGGCCCTCCCCCATGGAGACATCCGGAGGAAGGAGCCCAGGGGAAAGACCAATACTAGCCAGCATCCGGGCTGAGGAGCTCCAGGGCTGGTGATCTCTGGTGGGGTCGGGGAGGTGAGGCCCTGCTTTGTTGAGGTGAGCACCACCGTGGTGGGCTCGAAGGGGGAGGTAGGTACAGACAATCCCACAGCATTTCACAGTGGAGGGAAGCCACAGGCAGAGGCTGTTTTCTGTGAGGGCTGGAGCTCTGGTGGCCTCAGTGGTGCTGAGTGGGTCCAGGGGAGAGGGAAGGCTGCCTGAGCCCAGGTCCTCGCCTGGGATGGGGGCCGCACCCAGGGGTCCACAGTCCTTGGTGCAGACAGGGAGCCAGTGCACTGTCTCTTCTAGCTGTTCTGTTTGCCAGCAAAACAGTATTACGTCAACCAGAGCCCGGGTGGAGGCCCTGGAGGGTGGGCTGTCCTCACACTCTGCCACCCGGCTGTCCTCCACACCCCGTGGCTGCTCCTCCCCACCTCCAAGAGCCATCCTCTCTGATGGATCATTCTGGTCACTGGCAAACTTTGTGAAGCTGCCTACCCTACCGGGGCAGAGCAGAGGACTGCATGCTTCTCTGATTGTCTTCACAGCACAACCCTCAGAAGACTTCACAGCATGGCTGTCTACACTCACCCTTCCAATTTCCCTCCCCATGTTCTCTCATAAACCCTCTCTGCCTGCCTCTCCACCTCCAGCAAAAGCTTTGGTCCAGGGCACCCAAGACATCGTGGGACTGCATGCAGTGGCCAGTGTCATCTCCATCACCCCTGACCTGTTGTCCCTCCTGGGAACACTCTCCTCCTGACCCGCACTCTGCTTGGCCTGCTCCCTGGCACCTTCTCAGCCCCTTGCTGTCCTCCCCTCCCCTCAGTCCCTCTTCTGGCCCCATGGTTTCAAACTGCCCAGATGCTGGCAACCTTGCAGTGTTTATGCATGGACGTGGCCCTCCAGTGGACAGCAGACTTGCCCAGCAGGTTCAGGACACAACTCCAGACCACCCCCCAACCCCCAGTAGACCTGCTTCCTGCCATCTTCCCCATCTCAGCCTAGGGTGGCTCTATCTTTTCTATTCCTGGGCCACAAACATTTGGCGTCATTCCTGATCCCTCTCTTTCTCTTTTCCCACATACAATTCACAGGGAAGTCCTGTCAGCTCTATCTTCAGATATGCCTTAAGCCAGCCACAGCCCTCAGCATCCCCACCTGCCACCCTGGCCCAGCACACCCGTTCTGTCTGGGTCGGTGCCTCCCAGGCCATCCTGAACAGAGCAGCCAGAGAGCTGACCCTCGGCACCCAGGTCGGAATGTGCTAGGCCTGTGCGCGGCAGCCCGGGGACTACAGTGAGTCACCAAGGCCCTGCCTGAGGCCTGAGCCCTGCCCCAACCCTGGGCTAACCTTGGCTGATTCCTCCCCCCACCTGCTCCCTCTTCATAGCTGTGTGGCCCCCTGACACCTCTGGGCACGCTGGGCCCTCCTACCCCAAGGCCGTGGAAGAGTTGCTTCCGGGCCTTTGTGGCTCATCCCCACCCCACAGCCCGCATGGCTCCTCTGGCCCTCACGTCTGTGCTCGTATCTCCTGAGGCCTCTCCTGACCAATCTGGTGACAAAAGCCTAGCATTTGACAACTTACCTCCTTGGCAAGACTCTCATATATTGCAGGTGGAAACAGAGAAGAGAGCAACGATGTCCCGTGAAATTACATGGGCATTTATGCTCTGGCCCAGCAATTGCCAAGTAGGAGCTTATCCCAAAGATACACTGGCAAAATGGAAAAATATGCACGAGTAAGGCTACTAATTGCCACATAATTTATAATAAAAAAAGCATGAGCCAGTCCACAAGGCATCATGTGTGAGCAATTAATACACTACTGAGTCTCTGTGCTGGGGGCGCTTGCTGCTATCAAAGGAATGTACACACTGTCCCAGGGCCACCTCCAGGGTGAAATCCAAAGCACAGTGGACCCAAGTGTGTGCGGTGTACTACGCTCACCCAGAAAATGGGGTTATTGAGTTGTAGGTAAATTATAACATTTCCAGATTATCTCGCCTGGCTTTAGTGCATATCCTCAGTGGCGGAGAGTTCATCTGCTTGTCAATGGGTAATTACCTGGGCAACCGAGGGCGCGTCTGAACCTAAGAGTTTTTTTAAGAAGAGGGGCTTGCTTGCTGACTTGCTTCCTTTCCGAGCAGGGGAGAGAGATGGTGCTGGACTGCGGTTTGTAAGCAATAAATGGGTTTTAAACTCTATTTCTCCCTTTGACTGATTTCGGTTTTTAGAGGTATTTTTCCCCAGGATTTCCTCGTCCCGGACTTACATCTGGCAGCATTCGGCAGAGTGCCTCTGAACCCAAAATCTGTGCGACCTTTGGGAGGGCTGCTCCTGTGGATGGTGGGGAGGCCCCAGCGGGTGCAGTGGCAGAGGGTGCCGCTTCACCTGTTACTGTCCCCCCAGCTGTGGGGCTTCCAAGTTGGGAACCCCTAGTGGGGAAGTGGTCTAGGGTAAAGTACCTCCTAGAGGGGTGGGGCCTTCCCCAGAACTAGGGAAGGGTAGAAACACCGGAAGCTGCAGAATTAGCCCTCCGTGAATTGGAAGACCGCTTGGAGACTTTAGAGGGTCGTGTAGCGGCTGGCACTGTAGGGTCTCTTTTCATCCAGATAGTGGAAAAGGTTATACAGGAGAGAGGGACTTAGGCGGGAGACAGACACACTCCAGCATCACTTGGAGGAGCTGGGCAATAACCTATGGGATGCTGTTAAGAGACAGTTACTGGAAAGACAGGTCACGCTCCTAGAAGATTCCTTAGCAGCAGCGAGGGGGGAGGCAGCAGGAAAAGCGTGTTGCAGGAGGCCGTGGGGAACAGGGAGGAAGGAGTGGTGCCTTCAGCCCGGGAAATGGTGGAGGAGGAGCCGTTGGTGAAGGAGCCTGAGGGAGAAGAGGAGGAGGCGAGGCCATGGGCAGATCTGCTACCGAGGCCACCACCGGAGGTGCCATCTTCTGTTTAAAAGACCCGCCCAGCTGTAATTCAGAAAATAAAACAACTGCAGGCTCCTCATGGGGAGGAGCAGCCCCCTCCCCAGGTTGTGGAGCGCTCCATGCTCCGCCCCTACACCCAGGATGAGCTGGTGGACATGAGCATCTGGTATAGGCAGAGGCCATCGGAATCTCTGTCTACGTGGCTTTTACGTCTCTGGGATATGGGGGTGGAAAATACTGTTGTGTCGGGTACTGAGATGAGTAGAGCGGCTTCCCTGAAGACTCACCCTTCCCTCCAGCAGCAGTTGCAAAATGCCCTTCACGCCCCGGAATCAGACACTCCTGGAAAGGCTGACAGCTGCCATCAGGATAGTTTGGCCTAAGTAGGGTGATTTACCATATTTTCCCAGTAGTTGGAAAACGTATGCAGAGCTCCAACAGGTACTGCGGGAATTGGGTATGAAAAATATCCTCTATAATATGGACCCCCAGGGCCCAGATGAGGAGGTGTTCTCTATAGGAATGAGAAACCTGGTGCTGCATACAGCTCCCCCACCTCTCTTTGGGTCCCTAGTGAATACTCTTGTCCCCCACCTGGGGCAACCCAAAAGTGAGGGTACTCGTACTTTAGCAGATCTGGGGGGGGTTGAAACAATAAGGGCACAGGGGGAAGTACGGGCCATTACTGAGAGGAGACGTGCAAAAGGCCCCGTGAAGGTCTCAAGGACCCAGATGTGGGATGATTTGATAAAGGGCAGGGTAGATGGGCAGCCCAATAGAATATTGTCAGAACTGTGGCACCAATTAAAGCCAGAGCAGCAGTTCCAGCCACTGAGGTCCAGGACACGGAAACCAGAGTCAAGGCCTCATGCCCGGCCTGTGTCCCTGCAAAACTTCATGGGAGACAGTACTCAGGATTCGCCAGGGCCCTCACCCCACAGGAGGATGACTGGGCATCACAGTTCGACTGGGGGAGTCAAAGTCCCCACCTTGGGGGACATGTTGGGGACCGGAGGCCACATGTAGAATTAGCAATTCATTGGTCCCCTGTGAATGTACAATGTGTCCTGGCACTGGTAGACACAGGAGCTGAATGTTCTCTGATTCGTGCCAACCCTGAGCAGTTTCCCGGGACCCCTGCTGTGATAGATGGCTATGGGGAGAAGGCAGTTAGAGTGAAGAAAGCCCAGATCCCATTGGGGATGGGGCGTTTACCCCCAGAGGAGTATACTGTGTACATTTCTCCCATCCGTGAATATATTTTGGGGGTAGACATCCTGCAGGGCCTGTGGTTACAGACCCCTGCAGGTGAGTTCAGACTGAGGGTACGTGTGGTAAAGACAGTTCTGAGGGGACATGCTAGGCACCCACCTGTAGCTCTGCCTGTACCTCGGCGGGTGACAAATACTAAGCAGTATAAATTGCCTGGGGGGCACAAGGAAAGTGGAGAAACTCTCCAGGAGTTGGAGAGGGTGGGCATCATAAAGCCCACTCATAGTCTTTTTGATTCCCCAGTGTGGCCAGTGAGAAAGCCAGACGGCTCCTGGCATATGACTGTAGAGTACAGGGACTTGAATAAAGTCCCACCCCCTTTGCATGCTGCTGTCCCCTCTACAGCAGACATTCTGGACACCCTCAGCTGTGAGCTGGGAGCGTATCATTCTGTAGTAGGCCTTGCTAATGCTTCCTTCTCCATTGACATAGCACAGGAAAGCCAGGAACAGTGCCTTCACATGGGAAGGCCGGCAGTGGACGTTCACTGTCCTTCCACAGGGATATCTCCACAGTCCACCATCTGTCATGGACTTGCAGCCCAGGACTTGGCCACGAGGAAGAAACCGCAAACAGTGCGGTTGTATCACTACATTGATGATATTTTGCTCACATCTGATTCTCTTTCAGATTTAGAAGGGGCAGTTCCTAGACTGCTGCAACATCTACAGGAAAAAGGATGGGATGTGAGCAGCACCAAGGTTCAGGGACCTGGTTTGTCTGTGAAATTCCTGGGGGTTGTCTGGTCGGGTAAAACTAAAGTCATTCCTGAAGAAGTTACAAGGTCCAGGCTTTCCCCACCCCTACCACTGTGGCAGTATTACAAGAGTTTTGGGTCTTTTGAGCCACTGGAGAGTGTTTATCCCGCACTTGGCACAAATTCTGAAGCCCTTATACCGGTTGGTATGAAAGGGCATCAGGTGGGATGGGATGAGACGTGCAGCTGCTTTTACTGCTGCCAAGTGGCAGTCAGGGGCATACAGGCCTTGAATGTGATGGACTCATCAAGGGCCTGTGAGCTAGATGTTCATGTAACCGAAGATGGTTATGGATGGGGTCTTTGGCAGTGGCTTGAATGGATGCACCAACCTATTGGATTCTGGTCACAACTACAGAAAGGAGCAGAGGTCCGGTACACCTTGACAGAGAAGCAACTGGCTGCTGTGTACCAGGCCTTGCTGGCTATGGAGCCCATCACTGGAATGTTCCCGATAAAGGTAATAACCACCTATCCCATCACAGGGTGGGTGCGAGACTGGACCCAAAGACCACGGAGTGCCGTGGCACAGACACCTACACTGGCCAAATGGGGCACATATTTACAGCAGCGCAGTGCCCTCTCTACTAGCCCCTTAGGTGGAGGACTCCAACACTTAATGGGGCCAGTGACCTATACCAGTGGAAAGCAGGAAGAATTTGCTTTTCAGCCCTTGGTAGCTGAGACTCCTTTTCAGGAGGGAAAAGCCCCTGTACCTGAAGATGCTTGGTACACTGATGGCTCCAGTCATGGGCGGCCCCCGAAGTGGAGGGCTGTGGCTTTGCATCCTAAGACTGAGACAATATGGAAGGAGGATGGAGAGGGGAAGAGCAGTCAGTGGGCTGAGTTGTGGGCTGTGTGGCTTGTGATCACCCAGGAGCCCTCCCCCATAGTTGTCTGCACTGGCAGCTGGCTGTCTATTGGGGCTTGACCCTGTGGCTACCAACCTGGTACCATGCCAAGTGGATGGTTGGTCACCGGCCCCTTTGGGGGCAAGAGTTGTGGCAAGACCTATGAGCCTCTGGTCAGACTAAGACGGTTACTGTATATCGTGACTGGCCATTTGCCTTTGGCATCCCCAGGGAGTGATGAGTCAGACATATTGGCCCAGGTGTGCTGGCTAGAAGGAAAGCCTGCCTCTGACATGGCCCAGTGGCTACACCAGTGTTTGTTGCACGCAGGGCAAAAGACAATGTGGGCTGTAGCCCATCGGTGGGGCTTGCCACTGACCTTTGAAGAAGTCAGCAGAGCCCGGAAGGAGTGCCTTGTGTGTACTAAGGGGACTTACACCGAGTCCACTGCAACACAGGACAAGAGTAAGGGGGCCAATACCCCTTGTCAGGTGACAAATAGACTATATTGGGCCTCTGCCCATATCAGAAGGATATTGGCATGCCATGACTTGTGTGGACACAGTTACTGAACTGTTGGTTGCTTTTCCTGCATGTCGTGCAGATCAGCAAACCACCAAGAGGGGCCTGGAGCGTCTCTGTGCAGCCTATGGCCACCCACAGGTGACTGAGAGCGATCAAGGCACCCACTTTACTGGACATGCGTTACAACATTCAGTGCAGCAATTAGGAATGAAGAGGAAATTTCATGTACCATATAATCCTATTGGGGCAGGCATGATAGAGAGGTACAGTGGTTTGTTGAAATCTGGCCTGAAGTCGGACACCAATAGTCTACGGGGTTGGTCAGTTCGCCTGTGGACAGTGCTGTGCATTTGAATGAGAAGCCACGTAAAGGAGCTTTGAGCCCTGTGGATGTGCTCACGCACCTTGCCGCCTCTCCTGTACAATTGTACGTCCAAACCAAAGAAGAGCTATTGAGGCCAGGATACAGCCAGCAGAGCAACATCCTGCCGCCAGCCCCAACTGCATTAAGCCCCGGGGACACTGTTGAATGGCCCTGGCCCTGGACATTTCAACACATGGACCAGTGATGGCTCGCCCTTCTGGCCCCTTCGGGGAAAGGCCTGGAAGCTGGCCTCGTGTGTATTCCTGGAGTAACAGCTGAATGGCCCCCAAAGGTCACGGTAGTGTACCCGAAACGTCCAGGAGGTCAGAGCATCTTGCGGGGAAGTTTTGTTTTATCTTTACAGCCAGTGCATGTACTTCCCGTAGCCCTGTGTATCGACCCATCTGTAACGCCCACAGGGAGGGGGGTGAAAGTCTGGCGTACTAGACCAGGACGAGATCCCATTCCTGCCACTGTCCTATCACAGGACCCCTCTCTTGCATGTATCCTACCTGATGGACAAGATTTGCCTATGCTGGTGTCATTAAAACATGTATCTTATCGCCCTTACGCTTATTGTCTCCTACAGTCCTTGTGGCCTGGATGCGCCCCCTGCCTGAATGTGCAGCTGCCATGTGATGATGGCTCTGAACCCTCGGCTCCCGCCTGCCTGGGGAATGGACGGGCTATGGACTGAATCTGCATGGGACTTTGAACCTAGCTGAATCCTCCAGCTTGAGGATTGTCCATTTTATTGCTGTTGCCATTGTTATGTCATTAGTCTGGCCACAGTGCTCCAGTTTTCTAGCCTAAGGACCACTGCAGAAGAAGGGGAATGAGTAGATTGTAAGGCGAGATTTCTGGAGGGGTGGCCTGTGGGGAAAATTGTAACAGTTCCAGAATATCTCGCCTGGCTTTAGTGCATTTGCATATCCTCAGTGGTGGAGAAAAGCTCATCTCCTTGTCAGTGGGTGATTACCTGGGCAATTGAGGGCATGTCTGAACCTGAGAGTTTAAAGGGAGGGGCTGGCTTGCTTGCTTCCTTCTGGAGCAGGGGCAAGAGAAGGCCCTGGACTGCAGTTTGTAAGCAATAAGCAGATTTTAAACTTTATTTCTCCCTTTGACTGATTTCGGTTTTTAGAGGTATTTTGCCCCGGGATTTCCTCTCTCTAGACTTACATGAGGGTTAAAAGTCCTTACAGGTTGAGGAAAAAGGTGGCTGTAGCTGGACTTTTGTGTCTCCATGAATCCCCTCACAAAACACGGGGAGGGATGAAACAGCCGAATAACAACCCGCAGGGCAGAAGCACACGTGCAAATGGACATCACTGTAAACACAGGAAAACAGGTGCCGTCTCCAGCATGTGCCTGAGAGGCCTGGTGACTGTCCCATACTGTACACAAAGTACCACATGCCACATAATGGGCAGAAAAATGAGATACTAATTTCTACTTTCTTTACTGTGGTTTTATTACCTCTGGTGACAGCTGTTTAGCCTTATGAACACTTCCATCTATAGCAGTCCCTCCAAAATACATTGTAGAGACGGTTTGTGGGAGGTAAATATTCTCAGCTTTTGCTTATCTGGAAATTGTTTAATCCCTTTTTCATATTTAAATGATAACCTTGCCGGGTAGAGTATGCTTGGTTCCAGGCCCTTCTGCTCCATTGCATTGAATACATCATGCCACTCCCTTCTGGCCTGTGAGGTTTCTGCTGAGAAGTCTGGTGATAGTGTGATGGGTTTTCCTCTCTATGTGATCTTCTTTCTCTCTGAATGCTTTTAATACTCTGTCCTTATCCTTGATCTTTGCCATTTTAATTACTATGTGTCTTGGTGTTGTCTTCCTTGGGTCCCTTGTGTTGGGAGGTCTGTGCACCTCCACGGCCTGAGAGACTATCTCCTTCCCCAGATTGGGGAAGTTTTCAGCAATACCTCCTCAAAGAGACTTTCTATCCCTACCCCTATAATACAAATATTGTTCCATTTGGATTGGTCACACATTTCAATATTCTTTCATTCCTAGAGTTCCTTTTTTCTCTCTGTGCCTCAGCTTCTTTGTATTCCTCTTCTCTAATTTCTATTTCACTTACTGTCTCCTCCACCATGATTGGATCTCTGTCCTAAATTCATTCCTGAGTTCTTGGAGATACTGATTTCAACCATAAAGAGAAAAATGTTGGACACCCACCTCACCAGTCACACAGAGTAGACGATCGTGTTTCACACGATCTGTCTTTTCCACCTCGGAGCACTATGCTAAAAGGTTTATCACACACAAAGAATTAGACATGCATCTTGAAGTATTTTTAAAAAGTAGATCCTATTGGGAGGCAGTTCTCCATGAGTATCTCATGTTTCTGTTTCTGCAAGATACAAGTCCTCAGAGCAAAGTTGTTTACAGCCAAGTTAAGAAGGTTTGTTTCTGAGACATTCTGGGGTGGATGGGGAAAAAGACCCATCCTTCCTCTCCCTGCGGAAGGCTTGCTTACATTCCAGAATAAAGAGAAGGTTTTTCTCTCTCTGAAAGGTGGGATGGACTGGTCCCCAGCAGTTCTGTATAAAGTGAGAGTTTCCTGATTCCCGGTTCCTGTGAAACATACCTACTACGCGTGCAGGTGCACTGGACACCAACAGGGGCCTGCCTGCAGGACCCAGTGAGCCATTGCTGCAGCTGCAAGTGACCAGTGCTCTTGGCTCTGACCAGGGCCTTGGGTCTCCTGTGCCACGTTTATGTGGGACTTTGGTAGGCCACCTTGTTCACCTGTGAGTAGATCAACACCTCAGACCCTTCACAGTTTCTGACTTGATGCACTCTCATTTTATCCCCCCCACACATAAGAAATAGACCCATTTCACACACTATGCACCAAAGAATTAGATGCCTGCTTTTTCCCAGACAGCGAAATGAGATCATCATTTCACCCCATAGATACATGCAAAAGATAGAGCCCCATCTCACACTGCACACATCAAAAACTGTACAACCTTACTTAGCACAACATGAACACACACTAGACTTCACCTCATACCAGACACATGCACAAAATAGATGACCATCAGACCCTAAACAGCATTAGATATCCACCTCTCTCTCTCTCACACATACACACCAGATACCACCTCACACATATGCACACAGGAAACATTGCCCATGTCACACTATATACCCACAAAGAGGCAAGAAAACCAGATCCTTCCACTTTTTTAATAGGCTGATAGGTCTGATGGCAGGAAGAGAATGGGACCGCAGTGTCCTTATGGGAGGGGGCCATCAAGCTGGGTCCCAGACACATGCTGCCTTGACCTTGGGATGCATGGGAGCCCCTGCCATGCAGGGAGGCAGCAGAGTGGGCGGCTCCAAGGGCCTCCTCACTGGGGCCGCCTGGAGCACAGGTCACATCCCAGGGCAGATCTGCAAACTGTTCTCAGTGATGGGTTCCCTGATTGGCCTCCCACATGGGTAAGGATGAAGTCACATCCTTTCTGAGACCATTTGAGAATCCGGATTCTGCTTTGGTTACTCATTTCCCCACGGTGGGGTGGTTGGGTCTGTGTGGGCTTTCAGCAATTGTGAACTCGAAGAACACAGCCCAGGGTGGGCATGAGTAAAGGTGGGGACCCGGGAAGGGCAGGGGGTGCACCTCAAATCAGGCAGGTTCAGAAGGCTGCTGCTCAGGGTGTGCACCCTAGAAGTGGCCACCCTGAGGCGAACCTGCTGGGCAGGCCAGGGGCCCTGGAGATGCAGGAACTACCCTGGAGGGGTGCAAGACAGAGAGGCCACCCACCCACACACTTCTATTTTCACCTGCAAGCACATGCCAGCCCCATCCCGCTCCAGGGGTTTGGGTGTGGAAGGACTGGCTCCTGCACTCATGTAGCTGACATTCTCTTACAGCAGCAGCAAAAAAAAAAAAAAAACAGTAACAAACAAACAAACAAGATGGGGCTGTGACCATCTCATCACATACGGTGAGGTTCTTCCTCAGTGTGTCCTCAGCAAAGGTCTCGACAAAGTAACTGCTCTCAGTTCTTAACTTTGAGCAAGATACCGTTTAGAGAGACACAGTCATGTGAAAAAGCTTTAATGCTATTTTGGAACACTGATAGGAGTCTATATTTGGTGAAGAAAAAGCAAGGTAAGAAATTGAAACAGATTTAGTCATAATTGTAAGTGTTAAATGTTATTTTAAACAATCCTTTAAAGATAATTTTCAAAAGCAAGATATTAGGTGGCTTTTGTGTGGAGATCACTAAAGGATGTCTTCATGACAGGGTGGGCCCAAAGGTGTGCAGATGGACCCTGGGCTCAGAAGGGCATTTCTGTGCATGGTGTTATATACCTGGATTCAGAACTTGACTAGCTTACATGCTTATGTTGAAGATGCTTGTCCAATATTTAGGTAAAATAATTTTGTGAAATGTGTGTGTGTTGGGGGGGTCATTATTTCCAAGTAAGTGTACTTTCCACATGATATGAGTCTTAAAACTTTATCTTGTTTTGAGATAGATTCAAAAGCAGTTGTAGGAAATAACAGATTCTTTGCATGTTTTGCCCAGTTTTCACCAAGGAGAGCAATTGCAAAACAGAAATGTGCAAGACCACAGCCACTCCTAACACTGATGTAGTCCACAGCCTTCTTCATATTTCTCTGGTTTCACTCGCACTCTCTCAGGTGTGCTTACCCTCACGTGGTTGTATTATATGTGTAGGTTTTTGTATCCAGGCCACAGTCAGGATACAGAGTATTTTCATCACACAAAGATCCTCCTGTCCTTGTAGAACCACCTCCCTCCTGCTCCCTCAACCCCCCAAACCGCTAATCTGTTCTCCACTTCTAAATTGTCATCTGTTCAAAAAAGTCATACAAATGGAATCATAGAGTATGTAAGCTTTTGAGCTTGGCTTTTTTTCCCACTTGGCATAATTACCCTGAGAATCACCCAGGCTGCTACATGTATGAGCAGCCCAACCCTACTGAGCCCTGTTCCATGGTGTGGATGCCCCAGTTTGCTGAACCTTCACCCACTAACAGACATCTGGGTTGTTTCCAGTTTTGGCTATCACAAATAAGGCTGCTCTGAACATTTGGATGCAGATTTTTGTGTGAACATAGGTTTTTATTTCTCGGGGATAAATGCTTAAGAGTGCAATTCCTGGGTCATCTGATAGTAGCATGTTACCAGTTCTGTAAGAAACTGCCAACCTGTTTTGCACAGTTTACATTCTTTGCAGTGTATGAGTGACCCAATTATCCACAACCTCACCACATTTGATGTCACTGTTTTTTGTTTTAGCCATTCTGAAATGTATGTGGTGATATCTCATTGTGGCTTTAATTTGCATTTTCCTAATGGCTATTGATAGTAGCCATTCATCATTACTTGCCACTTATATATCCTCTTCAGTGAAATGTCTTACCATGTGTCTTCCATTTTCTAATTGGACTTTTGTTGTTGTCTACTTTTTATTGTTGTGTTTTGAGGGCTTTTTGTATATTCTAGATCCCATTCCTTTGTTGGATATGCAGTTTACTAAATATTTTCTAACAGTCTATGTCAACAAAACCCTTTTGATAGGAATTGCATTAAACCTATAGATGAGTCTGGGGAGAACTGGCATCTTTACTATGTTGAGTCTTCTGGTCCACAAACATGGTGTGTGTCTTCATTTTTTTAGGTCTTTGTTGATTTCTTTCATCAGTGTTGCATAATTGTACACAGTTTGCTAAGTTTATGCCTGTTGACCTTAAAAAATAAAAGTTATTTGTCTTGCCAGTGGGTTTCAGCCCTGGGCAAGTTCACTATGGATTCAGTGTGACCAAAGAAATGACAGTAGAATGTTCTTGTGGTGAAAAGGTTATATCCAACTTTATTCCTACGGTGGCAGGTCAATCACTAAAATCTTGTTCACTCAGAGCGAGTCTACATGCAGCAAGCCAGTCTCTGCCTCTGGGCCCCTCTGTCCGCACAACCGTCTCAGTCTCTCTCCTCGGCGCTGCCACCACTCCAGCCTCTGCTCTGCTCTCCTGCAGCCTTGCAGCCATGCCACCGTGTCACCCAGAGCACTGGGCAGAGCTCTTTTATAGAGTCAATAACGACGTATTGCCAACACATGTGCAGTGAGCTAGCCAACCAGGGCCAGGTGAGAATCCTGGACACAGGAACTTTCATTTTATTCACCAGCAAAAATGGGTTTACTCAAGAATAGCAGAGAATTGCAATTAAAGACAAGCAAATTATGGCAAACACCAGAGGCTAGTCCAACCAACATAGGAGAGGACCCTTATTTTATGGAGAAGGAGGAAATTGGGAGGGGTCCTGAAGGAAAGTTCGTTGGGAGAAAAGGCTGTAGTTCCCGGTAGTGGCGGCGTCTCCCCGGCTGAGTGGCCCCGGTGGTCAGTTTCTTGCAGGAGATGCTGGGCATCGTTCCCTGTTGAGGCCGTGACCCTTCAGCTGGGGTCTGTGATTGGCGGGGCGCAGTGGAAGCTCCCCACTTTAGTGAGCAGGAGGGTCACAGAGGTGGCGGCGGGCGGAGGTCTGGCACAGGCGGTCACAGGGGCCGCAGGAAGTCACGCTGGAGGAGCGGTGGGCGGAGGCGCCGGGCCCCGGGCGGGGAGGGCGCAGCCCGCCCGCACGGGTGTCCTCGCGGGGGAGAGGCGGGCGCACGCCGCTCCTCTCCGCCCTCCGGCTCACAGGCGGGGTGAACCGCGGACAGCGAGCCGGCGGGAGGATGCCGGCCCCGGCCCGGCCCCCGGCTGGGCCCCGGCGCCGCCCTCCCCGGGCCGGGGCGCGGCCGCCCACCGCCTCCCGCCCCTCGCCCTGGCCGGGCGTCGCCCTGCGCGTCGCCCCAGTTCCTGCTTCCCCGATCCCAGGCCCTTCGCGCCCGGACTCCCGCCTCCCCCCTGCTGCTCGCCGCCTCCCGCACGTCGGAACCGGAGGTGGGCCTGGCCGAGGGGCGTCTCCGCAGCCCCCGTCCGGAAGCGAGCAACTCCCAGCGACTCGTCCCGCGCCCGCCCGCGGGGGCGGCCCACGCGGAGGCCGCGGCCGTCTGGGCCCCTGGAGGGGACTTTGTCCCTGCTTTTGTGGCAGAGACTTGCCTCCCGCCGACGGCGGGATCCAGCTTCAGCTCGGGTCCCTTCCCTCCTGGGGCGGCCCGGCCCACGCGCGGCGCCTGGGCTGCGGCGGCGGCGGCGATGGCGCGGCCGGCGGCCCCTGCGACCCCCGCCCTGGGCGCGCTGCGGGGGTACCGCGCCTACGCGCGCCGCTGGGTGTTCCTGCTGGTGCTCAGCCTGCTCAGCTGCTCCAACGCCACGGTACCGGCCGGGAGGGGCGGCCCGGGGGCAGGGTGCGGGCCGACCGGGACCCCGGGAGTTCCGGCCGGACAGTGGGGCCGGGGTCGGGTTCGGGCGAGTCCTGCGGTCTCGGGACGGAGAGCCCCTCCTGGCTGCGGCTGATGGTGGCTTCAGGATGATCCCTCTCCAGCGACAGGGTGCGGTAGGAGTCACTGGACGGCTGGAAAGGGGCCCTCCGGCGGCCCCTCATTCCCCTGGGCTCTTCTCCCCCTCTCCACAGCCACCCTCCCCGGGGCAGGATAGGGCGCATGACCTTTGCTAACCTGTTCGCAGCACCCCCGCCCCCCGGGGTCCTGACCCATTCTGAGGCCCCTCACAGTAGGCCTGCCTTCCTTGCACCCACAGTCTCTCCCCTGCTGGGGTCCACGGTGACCTGTTACCTGTTGTAGGACTGTCCCCACTGCTGGCAGGGACCCGGCTGTGTTCACCGCCACAGCCCTGAGACCTGCACAGAGCCAGCTGGTGAGCAGGGGCCTGGCAAGGGAGAGCCAGGTCCGCCAGGCCCTGGGGCCCGGCCCTCCCAGCCTGCTTCTCCCGTACTCTCCCCGCAACACCCAGTCGCTCTGCCCAGAGGCTTGGGACCCTCTTTTCCCAGCCCATCACATACAGGTGGGCTCAGCCCCGTGTTCCCTGGACAGGTTCTTCCAGGCAGGTGAGCAGATGGTGGGGCTGGGAGCCGCCGGAGGAGGCAGGGCTGCCGGCTCAGCAGTCAGGCTACGTGCTGCTCACACAGGGCCCCACTGGGCACCCCCACGTCTCACCTCCCTGGCGCTGCCTCTCATGCAGGTGACTCCTCAGTCTCCCACAGAATCCAGGACTCGTCGGCAGCATTTGGCCACCATGCAACCACATAATGTAAAGTTGGTGGTTGGCACAGGACCTGCAACTTGGGGAGGGTGCTGAGCAGCAGAGGGACAGTCAGGAGGCACAGGGGTGGGGCGGGCAGGTGTGGACAGTCCTGGCAGACACTGCCTTCGGGACACTCTGGGCAGCAGCCACTCTTGGACATCATTCCAAACTTCTCAGGGCCTTTTCCCACCTGTCCCTGCTGGACAGGGTGTGGGGAGCCAGCCCTGGGCTCGGACAGGCAGCATCTGTGGCCAGGTCTGGGGACTGCCGTGACTCCAGAAACTTCTTTTCTCCACGGACTCATTGCTGTGGCTTGGCCCCCAGGTCCCTTTGTCTAGCTGTGGGGAAGTGGGCACGGCTTTGGGTGCAGTGGTCTGAGGGTGCAGAGCAGGGGGCCTCCTTGGCCCTTGGAACTGCTTCAGTGAATCTGAGGACAGGCGTTGTGGCGGCGTTGAGAAGTTCCTTGGACAGTGCGGCGGTGTCATGCTGCACCCCCTTTATCCACAAGTCATTATGGAACAAACAGGAAGATCGCCAGCAGCTGTCCAGGCCCCTGTTCTGGGCATCACAGGGAGCCCTGACCATCAGGCTTAGCCAGTCCAATTAGCTCCTCGTTTAGCCCGCCGTAGCTGGGTGAGCAGGGCTCCCAGGTTCCGAGAGGGCAGTGTGAGCGGCAGGTGGGACGGTCCTTGGAGTGGCCCTGGAGAGGCTCAAGGAGACAGCCCAGCAGTCAGGGAGAGCCAGGTTTGGGGGCAACCACCTTCATGCCCAAAGGGACATGAGGCACTGCCTGGAAGGCCGGGCATGTGGAAGGGGATTCCTGTGCAATGGGGACAGATTGCCATCCTCACATTGCCTCGCGCGTTTTAGACCCGTCTGCCTCAACAGCTCCAGCTCTGGCAAGGAACAAGGATGGGGCGCTGCTGGTAAGGGCAGGGTTGGAGAAAGACAGCCTGCTGTCTCTCTGCAGGGCCAGGCCTGCATTAGGCTCTTTCTGAACCTGAGAGATTTGTCCCTGCTCTGTCGTGGGAAAAAAGGAAGAAGAGAGGGCTGTTGCTCAAGCTTGCTGTCATGTGAGGCTCTGTGGTCAGAGCTCTGCGTGGGTCAGGAAGGCTGGGTCTTGGCTTCTCCGGGAGGCTGTGGCCTCAGGCAAGCTCCTACCTTCCTGGGTCCTCTGACTTGGAGTGACCGTGAGCTTTGATGTGTGACACCCTGGTCTTTGGCCCTCCCTGGCCCACCTCCTTCCCCTCTCCTGCAGTAAGCTTTGGGGAGACCTTCCTGGCCTTCTAGCCCATCCTTCAGGGGCAAGACACTGTCACCTCCTCCACTGTGAACCTTCCCCACTGACCCAGTCTGTGGGGTTGAGACCTGGCACCTGAGCGCCAGGAGCTGGGAAATGTCACCTGCTTTGGGGAGGATCTTATCTCCCAACACCTGGGTCTCCTGCAAGGCGGTCAGACTGGCCGTGGGCAGGGCCAGCCCACAATCCAGGTTTTTCCCACCTGGACCCAAGTTTGCAGACAGGCTGGAGGTGCTTTTTGGGCTCCCTTCTGCCCCCTACCCCTCGAAACATCTCTCCCACTCAGCCCCTCCCTGGCTCTGGGTCATCCCACCTTCCTGCCCTTGTCCACCTGGGTGTCTGCCACAGGAACTGGGTGTCCCCCAAAATCTGCTCCTCCTCCCAGCCCTTCTGGGCAAACTACTCATGCATATACTTGAGGTCCAGGGCCATTAGCTCCCCTCATCCTGACCCCTCCCACCCTCCTGTGCTCCAGTGCTGTCCAGTGCCTAATCTAGGCCCCTTCATGCCCACCCACCACACAGTGCCCCCTGCCACCCAACACAGTGGGCACCTGCCTCCTGCTGAAGCCCTCAGGGCCTTCTCCTTGGAGGGTCAGTCCTGGCGGGGCTCCTGGCCCTGACCAGGTCATTGGCGTCCGTCTACCACCCACCCCAGGACCACTCCTTCAAAGATCGTGCTGGCCCACAGCCCAGGCATGCTGTCTGAGCCCCCGCCCTTGGGGTGACTGAGTGAAGACCATGGCCTCTGTGGGGCTGCCGGATCCACCCCCTCCCTCAGGCTGGCCATGCTGGCTGGCCAAGCCTGGGAGAGCCGGGGCTGCGGTGCCTGGGCACCGGCTCCTGGGCTGACACCGTGTGTATCCCTTAGCTGTGGCTCAGCTTCGCGCCCGTGGCTGACACCACTGCCCGGCGCTTCCTCCTCTCCACCAAGCAGATCAACTGGCTCTCAATGGTCTACCTTGTGGTGTCCATCCCGTCTGGTGTGGCAGCCATCTGGTTTCTGGACTCCGTTGGGCTCCGCTGGGCTGTGAGTCAGACCCCACACAGGGCCCTCTCGGGGACAGGGTGGGGTCCCTGAGTGTGGGCTTCCTCCCCTGACCAGGGTCCCCAGGCAGAGTCCCTGGGGCGGTGGGCAGAGGCCAGGTGTTGGGAGGGGAGTCTGCTGGCCAGGCAGTGCTCCTGACCCCACCCCTGCAGACCGTCCTGTGTGCGTGGCTGAACTTTGCTGGGAGTGTGCTCCGCTCCGTGCCCTGCATGCTGGTCAAGGTCCAGGACCCGTTTGCCTTCCTCATGAGTGGGCAGAGCCTCTGTGCCCTGGCCCAGACCCTGGTCATCTTCTCTCCAGCCAAGCTGGCTGCACTGTGGTTCCCTGAGCACCAACGAGCCACGGCCAACATGATCGGCACCATGTGTGAGTCTTGCGGGTGAGGCTGATGGTTTCTTCTGGCTTAGTGCCTCGCACTTCTGGGCTCACAGTCGGAAGGCTCCACCTGTGGGCTGGGGACCAGGCCTAGCCACAGCCAAGCTGATGCATCCTCCATTTGTCCATCCAGCAAACCCCCTGGGCATCCTGGTGGCCAACTTGCTGTCACCTGCCCTAGTGAAGAAGGAGGAAGACATCTCCATGATGGTGAGGGAGCCTGAGAGGTGCACATGTGTTGGGTGGCTGGCAAGGGGAATGGGCCCCCTGGAGCCCAGAGCAGCAGGCAGGAGGCACCCTGCATGCCTTTGCAAGGGCCTGTGCATGCCCACACACATGTGCACCATGCATACCCTCTCCCCAGCTGGGCATCTACATCATCCCTGCCGGCCTCGCCTGCCTGATGGCCACTGCATGCCTCTGGGAGAGCGTGCCCCCCACCCCACCCTCTGCCGGGGCCGCCCGCTCCACCTCAGAGAAGTTCCTGGATGGGCTGAAGCTGGTCAGTGCTGTGGGATTCAGGGCAGGGAAGACGTGTGTGGGGAGGTGCAGGAGAAGCCCCATTGGAGCCCCTGCACCTCCTGCTAGGCCCCCAACTGAGCCCCCCTGCCCTGCAGCTCACAAGGAACAAGGCCTACGTCACCCTGGCTGTGGGCTTCGGGGGTGGCATCGGAGTCTTCACCAGCTTCTCAGCCCTGCTGGAGCAGGTCCTCTGCGTGAAGGGCTACTCCAATGTGAGTGCCAGGCCCTCTGCTCCCTGCCCAGGCTGTCCACTGCCGCTCTCGCGTGGGGCCCTGGAGCTGGGCCCTCCCGCCCACAGCGGGACGGTGGCAGTATTCAGATGCAGTGTGTGGGAAGTCGTGTCCTATGCCAAAGAGGGTGCAGATGGGGGGGGGCACTGGGAGGGTGGGAGTAGCGTGAGCGCCCTGGGATTTCGGATGGTGGTTTCCCCGTTCTTTCCCGCTGCACCTCCCTGGGCACCCCTAGCCCTGCAAGCTGCTCCAGAAGAGTCTGCCTCTGGGAGTGGAGACTGGGAGGGCCTTGCAGCTCTCAGCTCCGGCCATGCCGTCTGCTGTCTGGTATCGGCCCTGGGTGTGGGTGCGGGCCTGGCACGTTCCTGACTCTTGAGGGGCATACAGGTGTTGAGGGGTGTCTGCAGCAACTGGACCTTCCCTTTAGCAATTGTTGAGTCCCTGAGGCAGGAGTGACACAGGGAAGAGGGACCTCTGGGGTAGGACACCCCCCACCACAGCAAAGCCTTCCGCGTCATCCTGCCTGCACCTGGGTGCTGCCCAGTGACGCTGTCCTGGCTCCCTGGTGATGGCGTACATCAAGGATGAGCACCTCGCCCAGGGGATCACCGAATGCCCATGACTGGGTGCCTGGCCTTTTCTCCTCCAGGAATTTGCAGGCCTGTGTGGGGCTCTCTTCATTGTGTTTGGGATCCTGGGGGCACTGGTTCTCGGGTTGTATGTAGACCAGACCAAGCGCTTCACTGAAGCCCTCAAGATTGGACTCTGCCTGACCTCCATGGCCTGTGCGGCCTTTGCTGTGGTGAGAGTCCCCTCGAGCTAAGGCCATCTGCAGGTGTGGGAGTGGGACGCCCAGGGTGGGGCGGGTGGCAGTGTGGCCAGAACAGACACCAGACCCTCTGGGGCTCAGGCACTGCCTGCTGGGGTGGCACTGGGCACTGCCCTGCCTCTGCTCAGCCGAGACAGGGTGCTGGTGCAGGGCCTGGCTGGGTCTGGAAGCCCAGGGCTGCGTCCCATCTGACTGTGGGACCCGTGCGGCTCACTGCTCCAGGTGTCCCAGCTGCAGGACCAGAAACTCGCGCTGGCCGCCACCTGCTCACTGCTGGGGCTCTTTGGCTTCTCGGTGGCACCTGTCGCCATGGAGCTGGCAGTCGAGTGCTCCTTTCCTGTGGGTGAGGGTGCGGCCGCAGGCCTGGTCTTTGTGCTGGGGTGAGTGTCCTTCCCGCTTCCCTGGGGACCCCATGCCCCCTGCCCCACAGGCTGCACAGCACGCCCTCAAAGTGGCTGCTGGCATGTGGACGGGGGGCCGCGCCGGGGCTGAGGGCTCTGTGGCTGTCCAGGCAGGCTGCCGGCATGCTCATCGTGGTGCTGCTGACGGCCCTGCCTGTGCGCCGTGCACAGCCATCTGTGTCTACCTGCCATGACGGCCAGGACCCGCTAGACTGGCAGGGTGAGTGGCCAGCCCACAGGGGGCCCTGATCGCCCACTGGGGCCTCCCACCCGCTGCTCCGGCCCTGGGGACCTCCCTTCAAGGCCCCTTCTGTTGGTGCCTTTTGGTCTCCTTGGAGAGTGGGTGCAGTGTACCCACAGGGCAAGGGTGGGTCAGAGGGCAACAGACAGAACCCCGTAGGCCCAGCGTGCGTGGTGGAAACAGCCCTGAGGCCCTGATGGAAGTCCAATCTCTAAACCTCCTGCATAAGTCATTTTAAAATGGAATCAGGGAAGGAGAAAGAGACAGAGAGAGGAAGAGACAGGTGGGGACGGCCACCAGAGTGGTGGGGTGTCACAACCACACCTTGACAACTGGTGCTGGTGTCCTTGGAGCTCACCTGGGTCTGGGAGCAACCTTTGGGGCCTGTTGGGGGCTGGCATGGGGCTGCCTGGAGCCACACAGTGGCCACGGGTAGCAGGGCCAGCTGGCTCCACGGCCAGCTGGGCCCTGCATGGGGAGCAGGGGCAGGCCATGGACTGAGCTGGCTGTGTCTCCCCAGTGTCCGTGCTGCTGATGGCCGGCTTGTGCACCTTCTTCAGTTGCCTCCTGGTCCTCTTCTTCCGCACCCCGTACCGGCGCCTGCAGGCCGAGGCCAGCGGAAGCCCCTCAGTCCAGGAGGACGTAAGCCCGGCAGCCACAGACCGCACACCCCACCCGGCCGCCGCCCCCTGTGGCTCCTCTGAGCCCCGCACAGCTCCTGCAGGAAGCGTGGGGGCAGCTCCGCTCCAAAGCTCATGGCTGGAACCGGCTCTCCTGACCCTGCCTCCCTGCTCCTAGGAGCCCCGAGTCCCAAAGCCCCTGAACGTAAGAGACACCACAGGCCCTGCAGGGGCCCAGGGGGCAGTTAGCACGTCAAGAAGTATCCTGGGATGTGACAGGGGTCAGGGAGAGGCAGGCGCCGTCACCTCAGCTGTGCCCACCATGGCCGAGCCTGGGATAGGGTGTCTTGCAGATGCCACAGGGACTCTGTCCTGGGCACGCTCAAGGCACAGCATGGTGGCCTCTCCCGCTGCGAGAAGAGCTGCTGTGTACCAGCCAGTGGCCACTGACCAGGCAGGATGCGCCAGGGGCCAGGCCAGGCCCAGGGTAGCTGGTGCAGGCGCAGCATATGGAAGGGTTGGCCTGGCATAAGGGGCATTTGCTGAGGGGAAGCTGGATGGGTCGGAGGGTCCGAAGGCCTCCAGCCCGGCCGAGTCCGGAGAGGACAGGCACGGGGCAGGCCTCCCCTGAAGTAGCCTGTCCCAGAGTCTCTCAATCTCTGCAGACCACTGAGAGGCCAGACCCCCTGCACAGGAGCCAGGCCAGGTGGGGGGAGCAGGTGGAGCCGGGCTGGGCGTGGACGGGGAAGCAGGGGAGGGCCCTGCAGGCAGACACTCCGCTCCAGACCCCTTACCCGCTCCGGACCCTCCCAGGCCGTGAGGGACGGCCCCACCCTGTGGACGCTGCCTCCCCTCCACAGACGGTGACAGGCAGGGCGTGGCTGTGCGTCTATCGAGCTGGCCAGGCCTGGGGCTGCCCCACCCCTCCTCCTCTGCCCTGTGGCCAGCACGCAGCCCAGGGCCTGGTAGCAGAGGCAGCACCCATGCTGGCGACCTGGAACATCTGGCTGGCCTGCGAGCGGCGGTTTGCTGGCGGGCGTCAGACCAGGCTGGAGGGCAGGCAGCAACAGGGTGTCCAAGGGCCCCAGCCGGCCCTGAATTACAGGCACTGATCCAGCTGGTTCTCACCTTGTTTCTGTGTTTGGGGGCGTGGGGAAAGGGAGGCGGGGGAACTCCCCAGAGCAGAGGCTGGGCCAGGGCTCAGCCACTTGGCGCCCGCACACCCAACGCACAGCTTCTGGGGCTGGGGCACACCCCCACTGACCCCAGCGCCCTGCTTGGGCTTCTGAGAGGCCGGAGGGGCAGGGGTCGAAGCAGGGACCGCCTGGGCCAGACCTTGTCAGCCGTCACCTTGTCGGCCTGGGCTGATAGCAGCCGCTTGAGGCTGAGGACCAGGAGGGAAGAGCCCAGTTGGGCTGCTCTGAAGAAGGCTCAGTCCTGGACTGCTGAGGGCCTGGCCTCGGGGAGTCGGCCCCTCTGTCAGGGGGGGCAGGATGCCTGGGGTGGGGTCTGCTCCTCCGCTGCTCACAGTACACATGCCCCTCGGAAGCTGGTCCCTGGGGAACAGTCTGTAGGGAGCCTCTCCTGGGTCACCTGCTCAGTCTCCACTCTGAGGGCCTTCCCGGAGGGCAGACTGAAGGATGTTAAGGGCAACACTTGGCACACCAAATGCATGGCTCCCAGTGCTTGATGAAGTAGCCGCACAGGCCAAAGACCCTCCAGTCCCAGAGCGGTGACCACCTGGTCACCGGGCACCCAGCCCTGCATGCATGGGGATCATTTTGCCCTCAGCCACCCTGAGGGATGTGAGCTCTCCAGGCAGGCCCCTCCAGACCCAGATACCTTGGGGAAGTGGGCTTGGCATCCCTCAGACCCCTGGGGGAGGTCCCCAGTGCCCAGGCCACTCAGTGTGCTGCGTTTGCTGTCAGTGTCCAGCATCTTGAAGGCATTCAGGATGGTCACCTCAGCAAGTGTGCCTGCCCGCAGGAGGCCCTGGGCCCTGGCGTCGATGGCTCCAGGCCGGTGCAGCTGCCCCAGGGCTCCATGCCTTGCTGACTCTGTGCTCTCAGCCTGAGCAGCCCTCCCGCTCCTGAGACCATGCAGGTCCCGCCCTGGAGGGAGCTCTGCTTGGGGTCCTCGGGGTCCTGCCCAGGCCCAGAGCTGGGGCGAGCGGTCATGAGTGAGGAACAGAGGCCAGCAAACGCCACAGGCAGACAGGAGGTGGGGCGAGCTCACACGCCCTGTGCTGCTGATAGGGGTCCCACAGGTGTGGGGTGCAGGAAGACAGGCCCTAGGCTTTCAGGGGCTCTGAAAATTTGGGCTTTTACGCAAAATGTTTGGACTTCTAAGTGTTAGGAGGTAGCTAAATGCGCACACCCACAGCCTGGCCTGGGAAGGGCCTGCCCTGCAGCCTACAGCCTGTGCTCACCAGTCGGCTTCTCCCCAGACATTCAGGAACATGGCAAAGTGGACGGCACAGAGGCCTCCTGAGCATGGCCTCCAGCCCGCTATCCTTGACGTTGGTTTGCCTGTTGCAGACGCAGAGCGGGGGTCACTGGGCAGAAATGTCATCCTTGCCCTGGTGGCCCTTGATGTGTCCACTGTTCCCACTGGGGGTTGCCCCATGGGGCTGCCCACCTCTGTCTTTCTCCAGGTGACCCCAGAACGAAGTTGGGGTGAGGGGAGGGAGGGAGGGAGGGGGAACACTAGGCTCAGGCAAGGTGGGGTATGGCTTCTGCAGCTCAGCAGAACCCCAAGCTCTGAGCCCAAGGGAGGTGGACTGCCGAGGGAAAGGAAGAGGATCTGCTTACTCGGCTGTCAGGGCCCAGAGGGAAGGCTGGTCTGTGCAGAACCCTCACCCCTGTAAAAAACAAGCCTGCCCCCCAGCTCCAAGGGCAGGACAGCCTCAGGGAGAGAACAGTGTGTCCCCAGATGGGGCATTGACAGGGAGGCCAGCAGGCCGGGCTGTACTCTTCAGGGCATCAGGAACAGGCCTCCACACCTGCCCCCTGGGCCTCCTGACTGGCTGGGAGGCAGGCTTCCCTTGGGCTGTGGTGTCCCTGTGGGGTGTCCGTTCCTGCAGGCCCAGCCCAGCCTCCTCTCCAGGACACCCATGCTTGTGCTGTGCACTCATCCCTTCTGTCCCTGGTGATGCCCTCTGCCATTCCTGACCAAAGGAAAGGGGACTTTTTCCTCCAGGGGAGGCCCAGCCCACCTCCTCACAGCCCTGGGACTAGGCTAGGCTTTACTGCCAAGGAGCAGGGTGAGGCTCTGGGGCAGAGAACACCCTGTGGTGGGCAGTGGTAGCACTCCTACCCGGGGCACCCACCCAGAAAGGCGTATGTGTCTTTCAGGTCCTTTTTGTCAATGAAGCCATCTTGGTTCTGATCCATTAGTGTGAATGCCTAGAACCGAGGCCAGGGTCACCGGTTGCCTGCCAGGCCACACCGTGTGAGGACAGGCACCCACATTTACCGGCTCTGGGGCGAGGCTCCTGTGGGGTCTTACAGTCGCCTCATCAGAGGGCACCCACTCAGGCAGGAGCATCTCGGGGCCGGGATGTCCTGGTACACGAGCAAAGCCACACCTCCTTAAACTCCTGGACCTGGGTCTGCTCCAAGCCGAAGAAGACATGGGGTGACTCTCTGGGCCTGAAGGCCACGCCCTCCTTGGTCTTCCTGCTGCCCTGAGATGAGGACTCCGGTGCTGAGGGTACCCCAGGCTGACTAGGGGTACCCTTGGTGGGCACTGAGGCATTCTGGAACGTGACTCCTGGGTCCCTGGGCTGGGGCAGATGTAGGTGCTCGTGTGGGCACAGGAAGGCCAGAAAATGCCTCACAGGACATGGTGCCCAGGCTTTGCCTTGAATTTGCCTGTTTGTTTGCATCCAGCCAGGGTCCGGCTGGGCCTTTGAGTATCCAAGGAGCAAATGGACTGTGCAGGAGGGTGGGTTTGTCTTGGGGTTCCCAATAGGGTAAGGCCAGGACCCTCCTCTGTCTCCCAGCCCCAGATCGTTACTGGGACAGCTGTGGGGCATGGGTGGCTGCCCCCTCCCCCAACCCCCTCACACTCACACACGTACACAAACTAAACTTGTGTGCATGCACAATGCACACACACAGTCATGCACAAGCACATGCACACACTCATACGCACACACTTGTGCCTGGCAGCACACACTCACCATGCCTCAGTCTGCCTGATGTGATGGTCTGTGCCCTCCCTGCCCTTGTTGCCTATCTTAAACTCCTGCCCAGTCCCCCAGGACTGCTCGGACACCTGCTGTCAACCCGTACATGGATGGGCTCAGGGCTGCCCAGGGGACCAGACAACTGCAGAGAGCTTCCGTGCCAGCAGTGACTCAGACGCCCCACCCTGCCCTGCCCAGCAGGGTGCCCAGCTTCCCAGGAGCCTTTGTTTTCTAGATTCTGTGCACGCCCAGGACTGCCTGTTTGTGCGCAGAGGACCTGGGGGTGCGGCAGGAGCCAGAGAAAGGGCTCCTGTCTCACATTTGCACAAAGTTGCTGTGAACAGTCCCAGTGGCTGCTCACGAAGTGTTCACTGTGCACGTTCTGTGTGCCCTCACCTCCCTGCTTCAGTGGCAGAGGAGCCCCAGGGCCCCTGACCCTGACCATTTCTCCCATCCCCATGGTAGGGAGCTACTTGCCTGGCACACGGGGGGAATAACATTCCTGGGATGGGGGTCCACTGCAGTGGGCTGAGCCAGGGCCAGCACTTAGCCAGGTCTTCCCATGGCAACATGGCCCTGTGGGCAGAATCTGGGGAGCAGACCTGGCCCACATGCCTGTTGGTGGCGCCAGACATCAGAGGTCACAAAGTTAGGGGCCAGATGCCCTGGGTCCAGGTCAGGGGGAATGCAGGGTGAGGGCAGGAAGAATGGGGGCACTGCAGGTCAAGTTTCAGGAGGAGGCCAGTGGGTAAAGCTAGGTGGACAGGCAGGCCTCTACTTGCACACCTGGAGCCCCCAGGGCCTGCTTCTGGGTGGGAGGCAGCAGCAGCAGGCCTTGGTGCCACAGGGATGAGGGAGTTGGCATGAGCCTGCGCAGCTTGCGAGAACGGGGTGAGGACCCCCGGACACATCTCTGAAGCACCTCTCTGCTGCAGCTGGGAGAGGAGAGGTTCTGTGTGAGTGCCCCCACAGCTGGGGTTTGGTCTCCAGGGGCACACACCTTCAATCCTGTGGTACCCCTGAGGTCCTGCCACATAGGATCCCAGGCCCAGCTCACCATCTGTCTGTACCTAGTGAGTGTGGGACAAGACACCCTGAGGAACCTGGGGAGGCGTGGCCTACTTGGAGGGACTTGGAAGCTCATGGGGGCTCTGCCTGAAGGCCTTCCAGAGGGAGGACTCATGACTGACGTCGGGGGCTGAGTCTTGGGCGGCTCTGTGCAAAGGACCCCACTACTCCCGGTTAGGCAGGGCCTGCCTGGGACCCCGGCCAGGGGTGGGGAATGCCACAAGGAGAGGGGAAGGCATGTGGGATCTGTGCTTGGAATGCCCCTCATGCAGGGGAGCCAGAAGACGCCAGCAGAGCCCCTGGGGAGGGTTCCTAGGTCGGCTGGGGACTGAGACAACACTAAAGATAGCCGTGGAGAACACTGGGAAGCGACATGGACAGCTAGCCCTGGCAGGTGCAAGGGCATCTGCAGGTGGCCCGGTGTCTTGAGCCACGTGGGACACCCCAGCCCTCAGGAAGGGCCCAGAATGGGTCCCCCTATGGCTTCAGGGCTCTTCCCTGGGTGGTGGTGTGCGTGTGTAGCTGTGCCCGTCCTGTCCTCTCTGCTCCTGTCCCCCACCCCCACTCCCACTGCCAACAGTGGAAGCTATTGCTGTATGGCCCCCACCGGCGCTCTGGCTCCACCTTCAGCCCCAGACACTTATTTTTGATTGTGGAGGCAGGAGTTGCTGAGGAATCTGGTTTATTTCAAATCCGGGGAAGGGAAAACACGTTTGACATCTGAGTTCATCTGCCCAGCTGCTCAAGGACAAGAATGGGGAAGTGGGGTGGGGTGCGTGCTCAGTACTGTGATGGGGCATGTTGGGGGGTTATTCTGTGCCTTGTGGGGTCAGTGTGTGCTTGCAGCTTCCTCAGGGAGCAATGAAGGGGCTGGGGGAGGCCTGCCCCATCCCCAGGTCCAGTGGAGCCCACCAGAGGACCCCTGTCAGGCAGGATTCCTCAGAGGGCTCAGAAAAGGGCTCACAGCCCCATAGCATAATCCTCAACGTTCCCACCCCCAGCCTAGGAAATGGCACCGATGACCTTCCAGCTTCCCATCCGGGAGGCCCAGAGCCAGGAGTTCAGAGCAAGCCTGAGAGGGTGCAGGCTCTCACAGGCCCCTGGAAACGGTTCCTGGGTCCCGTCCTGCAGATTTACTGAGCAACTGCTTTGTGTCCTGGCGTTTTCGGCGCTCCTTTCCATTCACTTTAGATTCATAGTTCAGCTCTTTGGAATCAGATGTACTTGATGAGGAAGAGGGAGAAGGGGCTCCCTTCCCGTGGAGCGGGGACCTTAGTGAGCCCCCAGCCCTGGTTCTCGGGGAGCTTCTGCCAGGAGCAGCAGAGCCCAGGGTGCCGTTGCCATGGGACCCGTCTGTCAGCACACAGGGGACACTTGGATGGCTGGGTGGCCCCTCTGCATACCCGGGGCTGGCCTGGTTCTTTGGAAGGGCTCACTGTAGGGCTGGGGGAGACCGGGGGATACTCCGACGGGGACAGAGTACCTCACAGATATGACCCGCCATGAGCAGCAGAAATGAGCGAGGGTTAGTCTCGGGGCTCAACGGCCCCCGAGGCCCAGGTTGAGGTGGACCTTGGAGCTTGGGACTGCAGGGTCCCCAAGATAGCGGTCAGAGATCCGGGTGCGGGCCCTGCCAGGGTGATCTTCCCAGGAAGCCCACAGCCCCTCAGCTGGAGGGGCTCCTCGGGTCACATTTAGTGCCGGGACACCAGACTCACCGCCCAAAGCCTCGAGGTCTCCCAGGCCCCCAAGGGCCCTTCCCCGGGCCATTCTGGGGGCTGCTCGCCAGGCCTGGACGAGGCCGGGGGCCATCCTCCAGCAGTAGGGCGGGGCTCCCTAGCTCCCGGCCGGGTCAGGAACCGCCCAGGGCAGGGTGGAGCGCGCTGCTTTGCACTTTATAAGCTTCATGTACGCTCTTCAACTATTCGGGCCTACGGTGGCGAGACGCGATTTGTCTGGGGTGCAGGAGCAGAAGTTGCGCGGTCCCTCCACGAGCCCAGCCAGTCGCTACCCGCTCCCCCGACCTCGCGCGCGCGTGCGCCCGATGACGTCACCCCACCGCAAGGCGCATGCTGTTCTCCAGCCTCCCGCCAGGGGGCGCCGCCGCAGCCAGCTCGCCGCCAACGGCGCCTGCGCTCGCCAGGGGCCTCAATTCTGTCTCCACGGCCTTCCGGGCCTGGCGTTTTCTACTACCGCCCACCAGATTGTGCTTCCGGTGTGGAGGTCACGGACAAGATGGTGCCCCCGGTGCAGGTCTCTCCGCTTATCAAGGTGAACGAGGCTTTCGTAGCCGCCGTCCGGTGCTCGATTTCGCCTGGGCCCGCACATGTGCGACCCCGAGGAGCCCGGATCCCTGGCCCGCCCCCAGAGCCCCCTCCCCGCGGGTGCGACCCCCTCCCCGGTTCCATTCCGTCCCTGTCCCCGCGGGTGCGACCCCCTCCCCGGCTCCATCGCGCCCCCGTCCCCGCGGGTGCGACCCTCTCCCCCTCCGCGCCCGCTACATGTAACCCGCGGACCGAGAAACCCCCGCCCAGGTCCTGCCTCCACCGCCTGATCGCCTTTCCTGCAGCTCTGCCGCTACTCGGCCCTGTTCCTCGGCGTGACCTACGGAGCCAAGCGCTACAGTGAGTGACCGACCGCGGGCGCCGCTGACCCCACCGACAGGGCAGTGTTGGGGCTTTTTAAGCCCGCCTAGGGTTTCCCAGTGCCTCTAGTCAACCCCTGCGAGATAAACTCACCGAGGGCAGTAAAGAGGCAGGGTGGGAGGCGCCAGACCCAGAAACCTGACCAGCTTGACCCCTGAGCGGGGCTAGGACGGGAGTGTAGGTCGATTTGGGATCAGCTCAGGTGGCCAGGACCCAGAGTACATCCTGATGCTGGGCACCATCCTGCAGACCGGAAAGTGAGTGGTTCTTGTTGAAAACTGGTGCTGGTGGGGGTGTTATCTGAGTGTAGCTGTTTGACAGCCAGGCAGCTCCTTATCACAAAGGGCCTGGCGAGGAAATGTGTGGCAGGTGGCAGGTGCCTGGGAAGGCATCGGGGGCCCTGTAACTGCCTTCTGGGTTGGACGCTTTGCGGGGGTGAAGGTCAGGCCCTTCACCTGACATAAACAAGAGTGGTCAGCAGGTGTGCCTCGAGCGCTGTGCATGTGGGCCGAAGTCTAATGCAGGGTCCCAGTGAAGAAGTTATTTGAAAGCACGTCCCCACCCCCTGCTTTCCATAAACAGGTTACCTGAAACCTCTGGCGGAAGAGGACAGAAGGGTAGCCGCTGAGGAGAAAAAGAAGCAGGATGAGCTGAAACGGATCGAGAGAGAATTGGCGGAAGGTACTTGTGTCACAGTCTTACAGATTGTAGGAAGCAAACAGCTGCTGCAAGCGAGGCCCGCTGGGGAGGGGACAGGCCGCCTCCCGTGGGCCCTCCGATGGGGGGTGGGGAGGTGGAGTGGTGTCCTGGGTATTGGGGACACGGTAACTAACACCTTGCCTTTGGTGAGGCCCAGGCCCCTAGACTTGGAGGTTAACTGTCTGGAAACGTAAATGTCTGTGCCGCCTTTAGAGAGGCCAGAGGACCAGAACTAGGCACACTCCTCCCATGTCCTGGGAGGTCCCCACCGGAATGTCAGGAGTGAGGAAGGCCAAGGGCAGGAGTGAGCAGAGAATGATTGGGCTCCACTGGAATGAGATACCGGAGTCTTTAACAGTGAAGAGTTTTAAGTGGTCCTTCTGTGTTGCCTGAGCGTGCAGTAACGTGTGTTTTCTGTCCAACCTTTCAGCCCAGGATGACAGCATACTGAAGTGAACCTGCTTCTGTTGAGTGGTGTGGACAAATAAAGCTTTCTGTGTTGCCTGATGCTCTCCTTACTGTCCCCAGTTGTCTGATTTCTGGACTGGGGCTCAGGAGTTGTGCTTTGTCTCCTTGGGTTTATGTAGGGTGTGGTGGGGGTTTCAGAACTAATGGTGCACCACAGACCCAGGATGTCTGTATACACGGCAGGAAGCACAGAAGCTCTGCCCTGTTCCCCGGGTGCCCAGGTGAGGAGCCCGACGGCTGCAGTTTATAGCAGAGACATAGCCAGCATGGTGTTGTGGGCACTGCCTGATCCTTCCTGCCCGGCCCTGGCCCAGACCCTTGGACAGGCGCTGTGCATGTTGGGGTGGGGCTTGGCTGACACCTTCCCTTGACCCCAGAGGCGCTTGGCTCCCCGAGGACCTGCTGGGGCATCGTTGCCTGTCAGGAGGCTTGGGCCCAGACGCCTGAGCAGCCAGCCACGTTCTGCCCCTGCTGGCTGCCCGCCCATTCCCCACAGCCTGGTGGTGGAAAGTTGCTCTCCCAACCATTTGCCTTGAGCCCGTTTCCTAGGCTTTGATCATATTGGTTTGTGACACAAAAGTGGAAAGAAAATACAGCAGCAGATGAGCCCTTGAAAGCCCTGCTCCTGGCTCAGGTGAGGGCTGAGTGAGCCCACCCAGGTCCTAGAGTATCTCCTGGAGAACCCAGTCTAGAGCGGTTGGCTGGCGCTGAGCCCCTGCAGGAACCTGAAAGAGTCCCTGTGCTCAGTCACAGGCCCGAGTGGCCAGGTGCCACTGCTGACATGGAAAGAACTGGGAGCAGAGGGCCATATGGGGCATGTCCATCCCCACAGGAGATCTTGGGGAGGGCCTTTGTGGCAACTGAAGTGGCCTTAAGAAACCAGCCTGAGGGAAGTCGTGGGGTCCAGCACAAGTGTCCGGAACAAATGCTGTGGGGCTCACTAGTTAAAACTCCTTAATTTCTACAGGTAATAGTGCCCACCTCGTGTGAGACCTGTGTCTCCTGGTTTGGGTCTGTCTCTTCCCAGCTCACAGTAAGTCACTGGAAGTGTGGTTGCTGCTGAGAGGGAAGCCTCAGTGGGGAGGAAGACCCTGGGCAGCTACAGGTGTGGGCAGGAGGGCCACCCTGGCCTCTGGGGCCACTGAGTTCAGAGCAATTCCGTACAGTGTCTATAACAGACTATTTTCTGCACACGTCATGTCTGGTGGCTCTACTCATGACCCCGACCTTTTGGCAGACTTTTCTGATGGGTCTTAAAATGACACACCTTCCACCATAATTTCTGTCATATAAGAGAAGGCAACTTGTTTCCTTTTCATTTTATTCTAAATTTCTGGTCTTGTGTTTTTCTTAAGTCAGATGAGAGACAGCATCTATATGTACATCACGTGTGCAGTTGTGCATGCTGTCCCCTAGTGCCTGCAGACACAGCTCACAGGTGCTTCTCAAGGTCTCTGTCCAGAAGGCGGGTGAGTGTAAGGTTATCTGTTCATTTGTAGTTGGCTTCAGTTAATAAAAACACAAACCTTAAAATTTCAAACTAGCCAAAATTCTCTTCAGTCATTTTCTTGGGTGTCCTAACCTCTTGCACCAAATGGTTAGAGGCTGAGTCCCAGTGGGCGTGTGGTGGGAGGGAACCTTCCTTCTGGAGGCTCACAGGATGGAGCAGGTTGAAGACTTGGGTGCTGGGCCACCATTGCAAATTTCTGTGCCCCCTGCAAAAGACGACACGACTGAGTGAGAGCCGTATGCCCACCCTTCCCCTGGGCTCTGGGTGTCCTGCCCAACCTACAGGAGGAAGGATGGAGTGCAGAGTCTGGTTGACCCAAGTCCATTAGCCGCTAGGGCTCAGCTGCTCCTCAGCCCTTGGTGATACTTTAGGTCTCTACCTCCCACAACCCAGAGGCCCGCTTGCTTACACTGGCTTCCTCCCTGTAGCAGGGAATTGCATGGAAGAACAACAGTCCCAGGCCCAAGGTGGCCCATCCTGGGCAGGTACCAAGGCAGAAGCCTAGGATCCCGACTCAGGGCTATGCAGGCTGGTTACAGTGGAGCCACATTTCCAGCCTCTAGGGTGAGTGGAAATGCTCTGGAGCCCAGCACAGGGGGAAATGTCACCACGCCAGACTCGGCTCACTTCAATTCTTTGCCCTTTTCCTGCCTTCCCAGCTGTCTGCCTTTTTAGGTCTGCTGTTCTGTTTCTGAGGGAGGCATGGCAGTATGGATGTGTTTCCTTTGTTACTTAGGAGGAAACTGCAGCTTGACATTGACCCCGAGAAGCGTTGAGGGTTCATGGCATTTCAGCATGCTTTCCTTACTTGAAGCCCGTTACTTTCTTAGAGAAAAGCAGTTCCCTGGCCAGGAACAAGGGGAAATCCTTCTGCCCAGCCTGTCAGCATGGTGACCCAGCAGGCTGGTTCCACGGGCCGCCCACCACAGTGCCTCTGCTGTGAGGAACCGAGTGAACCAACCACAGGCCTGAAACCTGCCTTTCCCCCAGATGTAGCCCTTGTTTAGTCCTCCGGCTCGTCACCGCAGTGCTCTGCCCTCGAAGGGCTGCCTCCCACTAGGCTCCGGTGGCAGGAGCAGAGGCCAGAAAAAGCCACACCTTTCTTGGCCGTGGTCCTCTCCTCCTCCTGCTGCGCCAGGGCCTTCACCTTCGCCTCGTAAGCATCAGCCAGGGCCTTCCACTCCCTCCTGTTGTTCTGCAGCCGTTCGAACATGGGCAGGATCTCCTCGTGGAAACGGGAAAACTCCTGGAAAGGGAACCGAGAGGTTCCTGACTGAAGACACCTCCCAGCTGCCGGGTGGGCTGGGACAGGTGGCTTCCCCATGGCTTGGCCCTCACTGGCCCCAGCAGGTCCCCGCCACCTGCCTCACTTGCCCCTGGAGGACCCCGTGAGGGGCCCTGCCTGGGCAGAGGAGGGAAGACCTCCGAGATGCCAGTTTCCCAGCAAAGCCCTGGAAAGGGAGGAGGGGAGTGGGGTTTGTGTTCTTAAGGTTAGAATGGGAGCTGTGGGGTGTGGATGCTTATGACACAGGACTTAGTGGGGTGAGGACCCCAAGAGTAGAATAGGAAATGTTAACTGCAGAAGGGGAGACCCTGGCAGGGGCAGGGGGCTCAGGCAGATCCACAGGTGCTACGGCACCCCCCCAACCCCATCTCACACACCATGCATCCCACTATGCTCACACACATCGCTCCGTGCACGGATCACCTGTACACAGGCACGCATGAAAACACACATGGACACTCGGGCAGTGGGGGGAGTGCAGCAATGGGCACCACCTTTGGGACTGGGGTGCACATCCTGGCCCCACCTTCCTCCAGCACCGACATTCCCGCAGCTGGTATTTCAGCAATGGAGCGAGGGTGGCATGGGAGCTGCGCTGGGGTGCAACTAGTGCAGTCAGGGATGACTTCATTCAGATCCAAACAATCTCCTTGGGTGCACTGTCTGCCTTGCAGCCCAAAAGCAGGCGGCTAGCGGGGCATCCCTGGGGAGGGGCTCTGCTGTCAGACCCCTCACTGCCTGGCCAGCCCCCTGAGCTGCAATGTCACATTGCCTCCGGCCATGGGACCTACTTGTTAGCCATATGACGTGTTTGCTGGTGAGGTGTCCCCAGCTGTGACAGGTGGCCCCTCCCGGTACTCCCAGGGTTCACAGACACTGAACAAATGGGCCCATGATAAACAGTGGTCAGTACACGAAAAAACGTGCACGTCAGGCTGCGGTGTCCTAGATAGGGCTTGGGGAAGGGAACCTTGAGGTGAGACCTAGAGGTGAATGGGAGGGCATTCCAGGAGGCAGGAAGTCCCATGGGAAAGCACAGGGCACCTCTGAGGAACTGGCAGGGTGAAGGGGGATGGGAGGGGACTTCGCTGGGAGCACAGAGGATTTCAGATTTTTAAGTTCAGATTGAGGAGGATGGGGGCCAGGGAGGTGCTGGGGACTGGCTGACCCCACACCAGCCCCTGCTCCTGCGAACCTAGCCAGGCCCTGCACCACCTTCCTCACCTTGTACACAAATGAGCACACGAAGTCGATGAAGCCAACCTGCAGTTTGGGGAGCTCGGCTGCCTTGTTCCTGTCCATCATGGGCTTGTGGGGGAGCAGAGGCATGGTGAGGCACAGGGTACTGACACATCGGAGCCCCACGACTCACTCAGCCCTGCCCCAGTCTGGCTGGGTGTGTTCACAGAATGCTGACGGCACCAAGGTGGAGCCCCTGGCCCTGGGCCCAGTCTGCCTGGGTGGATGCTGGCCCTTCGATGGGGAATGTCAGGCCCCGGTTTCGGGGCAGCCCGGTTAGCACCAACCCATTCCCTGAGTCCCTTCCTCCAGCTCCCCAGGGGCTAGCCATTGAGCGACCCAAGACCTGGCTTTCAGACCCTGTGGGGCAAACTTCACATGCACCTGGACGGGCCGTCCCTGGTGTCTGGAGGTCTGGAGCCCTGAGCCTTATCTTCAGCTGTGCAGACTTGATGGCAAGGGTGGGCCACGCAGGACCCTCGAGGCCCGGCCCACAGGGAACAATCCAGCTGCCTGTCCATCCCCCAAAAGACTTTGCTGGAACCCTTCCAGGGCACCCTTTCCTGGAGTCTAACTGGCCCCAAAGCCTCCTCAGCCATGTGCAGACAGATGTTCACTGGCTGGAGCTGACTTGTGAGGGAAACCCTCTTTCCCTCTCTCCTACGTGTTGTTGGACAGCACTATGCTGTCCTGTCCCCTTGGCTGCATGCAGGTGCCATTACGGTCCAGCAGCTTATTCCTGACCTCACATTGCCGACCCAAAGACCCAAGCATCATCCGTCTACCGTGGGGTGGGCTCCTGGTCTCCCCTGGCTCTTCTTCAGGCCTGGCACCCTCCCTACGGGCACCCTTCCTGGAGCAGCTCGTGCCCAGCTGGGCGTCACTGCAGAGCTGCTGGACCCATGAAAGCTCTTGGTTATGAGCGACAGCCTGCGAGTTTCCGTGACGACCTTCCACCTCTGCATGGGCACACAGCTTTACCCAAACCTGTATTTTCCACACCTTTACCCAGATCCTGAGCTCATGTCCCACGACCTCACAAAGTGAGATTAGGTCCCCGGACCCCAGAACTCCTGGGGATCCCCTGTATGCATAGAGCCAAGCCTGAGGCTCCAAGGACTGTCATGGGAGTAGAATATTCTGGAAGCAACACTTACAATGGGCTGCTGATCCAGAACTGTTCTTTCCAAGTCACCTTGTTCCCAGAACTCAGCTGCCACCAGCAGAGCGACCTGGGGTCACACAAAAGGCAGTCACCCAGTGGAGCTCAGCACTTGGCCAGAAATTGTCCTGAGAATCTGCCCCCAGGCTCTGTGCCCGCAGACTTCTCTGCCCCAGGCCTGGGGCCCCCACTACTCAGGCCGGCCTGGCCCTGGAGCAGGGCAGCAGCCCCCCTTGCTACATGCAGACACATGGGTCTGTCCCTCATCTCAGCCCCCCGCCCCGTGTAACCCCAGGAAGTGCTGGCAGGTTGGGCCCTGCATGACCGCTGACCTTGCTCTGGACCTCCCAGGGCTTGGTGATGGCCGACAGGTCGCAGGCCGTCATCATCATGGCCCTGCAGGCAGGTGGGGCTCCAGGCACGCCCATCTGGCCTCCCTCCCGCCCCAGCACCCCCCCGGAGACCCCAAGGCACAGGCCAAGCCTGTCCTTCCAGTGGGGCTGGTCTTCCTGCGCACCCGCCACCCCCCACAGCACTAACTAAAGTGACTAAGTATCTCTGCCACAGTTGTGTCGGGGGCAGGCCCAGGGAGGACAGCAGTTCATGCAGATGAAGGAACGGAGGCTCATCAAGTGAGCAGATTACTGCCCAAGTCACAGACTGGGAGTGGCCCCTCCCACCCCTAATCTCACACTGTCTTTCTGAAAATGAGAAGCAAGTACGATGGAGGCATCCAAGCTGCTGGACAGGCTGCCTCGCCCGGCACATCAGTGACCCCGGGCCTCCTGCTCTCGCGGGCAGGTTTCAGGGTCACCCCAGGGACCAGGGGGGTGCCTCGCCGGCTCACATGACGATCTCTTTCCGCGTGGTCTCCAGGGACAGGAACTCCACCCAGCTCCTCCTGTCCCCGTAGTTCTTAGACTCGTCCACAATCTTCTGGAACATGGTCCTCTTCCTGAACCCCAAGAACAGGGGGCGGGTCGGCCCCCAGCCCCTCACCCCGCGGTGTCCTCCCTGATCTGACCCCCTCCGGGAGGGGAGCCCGCAGCGTGGCTGCGTCTGCGGGGCCCCAGGCTCCCACCGGCCCCAGTGGGGCCCCCGTGGGCCTCGGCGGTGCCCGCGGGCGGCACCCACTTGAAGTAGAGCGCCAGGTCGGTGGCGATGATGGCGACGTCCATGAGGTGGACGACGTGCTCGTGCTGCCTCCGGTTCAGGTTCTGGTAGATGTTCAGGGTCTGCGGGAGGGGCCGCAGTCGCAGAGCCGCCCTCGCCCCGGCCCCGCGGGCGCTGCAGGCCGGGCCCCTCCCACAGGTCCCGGGTCCTGGGCCCGCCCTACCCGCCCGGCCCGCGGGGACATTTGCAAACGCGAATCGATCCTGCCGCTGGCGCAGGGCCCCGGGCCTGGCGCGCCGGTCAGGACACCCGGCCGGCGCTGGCGCGGCCCGGACGCGGGTCAGGTGGCGGGGAACACGCGGCCACGCCCTGCCTCGTCCACGAACCTCCTCCGAAAGCAGGAACTTGCCGAACTCCAGGTGGTGCCGCTCCAGAATGGAGGAGCCGTGGAGCTTGGCCAAGGGGTTCTGGGACCTGCGGCGGAGGGCTCATGAGAACCGCCGGAAGCGCGCCGGGCGGCCCCCTCGGCGGGCCCGGGGCGCTTACTTCATCTGGTACAGGTTGTTGGTGCCGCGGTGGTCGATGTCGTGGCACAGGCCGGCGGTCACCATGGCGAACGCCTCCAGGTCCGTGTAGTAGATCTGGAGCTTCCCGGTCTGCAGGGAGACGCGCCCTGCAGCCCGGCCGCACCCCGGCCGCCCACCCCAGCCCGGCGTCCCCCCACCCACCGCGCTGGCGGAGGCGGCCCCGGGAGCGCGGCCCTCGCACCGTGAGCAGCGTGAACATCGTCTGCGCCACGTTGAAGCCGTGGCGCCAGTTGTGGTAGGTGATTCTCCGGTAGCCTTTGCTCACGGAGAACAGAAAGCGCACCAGGACCTGCGGGGCGAGCGCACACAGCTCTGGGCCGCTCCCGGGCGCGCCCCTGCGCCCCTGCGCCCTGCCGCCACGCTCCCCTCCCCGCCCTGAGCACCGTCGGGGCCCTGGGGTGGGAGAGGCGCGCGGGCAGCTTGGGGGGGGCAAGAGTTGAGGCTGGGAACAGCTCCAGCCTCGCTGCGGCCTGGGGCCTTGGTCCTGCGGCTCGACCCAAACAGAGGCCTCTGGGACAGCGTAGAAGACAGGGTCCGTTTTAGGGACGGGCATGCAAGCAGGTGGCATGTGTGGGCACCGCGCTTGGGCGACGGAGCAAAAACACGGTGGCTGGAGCCCGGAGGCAGCTGGGGAGCCGGCCTTTTCCTGCCGGGCGGTTATCCCCCGGGCGGCAGAATGTGGGCCAGGGGACCCGCTTACTGCTTCCACTGTGATTTTTAGGGCCAGACCATTATTTGGACATAGATTATTTTACTGTTAATATTTTCTGAATTTTCTTCTTTTGTGTTTTCCTTTAGTACTGAGTAAGATTTCTTTGGAAAGTGCTGGCCAGCAGCCCCTGTTCTGCGGGAGAGCTGGGGGAAGAGGGTTCCCTCACTTGGGCTGTGGGGTGCCAGGCGCTGCCTGAGGAGTGAAGGTGCAAGCAGGGCAGAGGCCACAAAGCCACGGGAGGCAGGAAGGCCGCCCCCTCCTCCTGGGACACCTCCGAGGGGCTCTGTGCTCAAACCCACAGCATGCCCGTGCCTCCCACGCGCTGACGGGCTGCTGCGGCCGCCTCTCCGCCATTCCGACTCCCGCTATTGCCCAGTGAGGCCTGATGATCACATTGCCTAGAACTCCTGTTTTTTAAACTCTCCACCCATCCAGTCATCCATCCAGTCATTTTTATTCTAGGCATATTTGCTGCGTGTATTTTGCCTGTCCATTCTGTAATGAAATGCCTGCCCGCAAACTTCCTGCAGGACTTGGGGCCGCTAACCACCTCTCTCCTGCCTTGTGGGGATCTGGGACCCGGAAATGAGTCCCCATCCCACCTCCTGGTGGGTCTGGGACCTGCAGCCGCAACCACCCACCTCCTGGGGGATCTGGAACTTGCGGACCACCCCCAGCTCATAATACATCTGGATGCCGCATTTGACCAGCTCCAGCTCTGTGCACCCCAGGTCAGAGAAGTGGAACTCGTAGATGTCGAACTTCTTGGGCCCCGGCAGCACTTCCTTCTGTGGAAGGCGTCACGGGACTGAGGAGCCGCCAACCAGCCCTTCACTTGCCCTGTCTCTTTCTCCTTCTCCCAAGGACCCTCTGTCCAGCCCCACATGCTGCAGGTGTCCGGTGATACCTGCCCTTCCAGTCCCTCTGGCCCGAAGCCTGGGACACCCACATCCCCTGCTGGGTCAGCCATCTTTCTCCCTTGCCCCCCACCCCCAGGCCCTTCCAGTACCACCTGGGGGGAGGAGCCAGCCTCTGACCAAGATTTCCCCCAGCTCATCCTCCTCACAGTCAGCAGGCTCCTTCCCCAGGTGCTCTTTGGTTGGCTAGGAGAGAAAACAGGTGTGATATGAGTCAAGGTGACAGTGCCGGCTCCACCCCTCTGACTGTGGGACAAGGTGACAGCATCAGCTCCACCCCTCTGACTGTGGACAAGGTGACAGCGCCGGCTACACCCCTCTGACTGTGGGACAAGGTGACAGTATCGGTTCTACCCCTCTGACTATGGACAAAGTGACAGTGCTGGCTACACCCCTCTGTGGGCAAGGTGACAGTGTCAGCTACAACGCTCTGACTGTGGGACAAGGTGACAGTGTCAGCTACAACCCTCTGACTGTGGGACAAGGTGACAGTGCCGGCTACACCCCTCTGACTGTGGGCATGGTGACAGTGTCAACTACACCTCTCTGACTGTGGACAAGGTGACAATGCTGGCTACACCCCTCTGTGAACAAGGTGACGGTGATAGCTCCACCCCTCTGACTGGGGACAAGGTGACAGTGCTGGCTCCACCCCTCTGACTGTGGACAAGGTGACAGTGCCAGCTACACCCCTCTGTGAACAAGGTGACGGTGACAGCTCCACCCCTCTGACTGGGGACAAGGTGACAGCGTCGGCTACATCCCTCTGACTATGGACATGGTGACAATATCAACTACACCTCTCTGACTGTGGACAAGGTGACAGTGCTGGCTACACCCCTCTGCCTGTGGACAAGGTGACAGCATTGGCTCCACCCCTCTGATTATGGACAAGGTGACATCTGGCACAAAGGAATAATGACCCCCTTGGGAAGCCCCAGCTGGAGCCTTCAGTCTCCGAGGTAAGTGGTGTGTGTGGGCAGCTCATGTGTCCTGTGTCCCCTGCTCCCCGGGCACTGTGCTGAGCTGTCCATGTGGACGGCTGATGGTGTCACCGCAGGGCAGTACTGGGAAGGCTCTGCTCTCCCTGCTCTCGGCCGAGGAGACTGAGGTGCAGGGAAGGGACCCTGGCTGTGCTGAGCATGTGGGGCTCCAGGACTAGCCCTGCCACCGGACTGCAGGGTGCACCCTAACTGCTGGGCAAAGAAGGGGCCCAGGACTGGTGGGCATGGTACCAAGATGGCCTGGATCTCATCTTTGTCACATTTCACATGGTATAGAACCATGTCCTGGGCGATGTCCTTGCGATTCTCCAACTTGTTCATCTTGTCGTAGGTGTCGGCATTCAGCACAGACCAGCCCAGGAACTGCGTGAGGGACTGCAGAAAGCGGTGTCACCCACCCAGGGCACCATGCACACCAGGCCCTGCGCCCTGAGTGCAGGCCCCAGGCATGCCACTCCACTGCAGCAAGTGCTAACGGGGCCTCGGGTGCTCCCAGGAACGGGCCCACAGCCCCTCCTGTCCCCTCCCTGCCCAGGCCTCATGCTGGGTCAGGGGAAAGCAGATGGTGGGGAGGGATCCCGAGTCACCGTCTCCCATACCTTCACACGGTGTCACCCCCAGAGCCACACCTGTGACAGGTGTTTACCTCCATGAGGACTTCATCCTGCTCATCAAAGGGCTTCCCATCTTTCCTGTTGTAAAACGTTGCAACCCCCACAATCTCCTCTTTCTTGTTGACAATGGGCATGGAGAGGACATTCTTGATGACCCACCCAGAGTCATCCAGAGGCTCTTCCTGCAGGGAGAGGCGTGCAGAGATGACCCTGCTCTGGGGCTGGCCCAGGCTTGTCACCCGGTGTGAGCCTCATTTCTTCCGCTGGGTCACTGCCCCATCTGCTCACTCCCCCTGTGCGTACAGCTTTCTGTCTGTGGGTTTGTGTGGTGTCTTCTCTCCTAGAGAATAGGGTGTTTTCCCACCAAGGTGGCCTCAGGGTCCTGCTCTTAAGATAGCTTGGCTGAGTGCTTCACCATGCATTCTGAAGCTCTTAGTAATTGTGAACAGGGGCCTCACATTCCTAACCCACCAGGCTCTACAAACTACGCAACTGATGCCCAGCCTGTGAAATAAGGACACTGTCCAGTTCCTGGTGGAGCCCTGTGAACACAAAGCCCATTTCCTCCAGTCAGCCTGGCCTCAGCCTCCTCCAGAAAGAAGCAGCTCTGGTGACGTGTCCCCAGAGGAAAGAGCAAGGACCAGACCTGCAGCCCTGGGCCCAGCCAGCCTGCGGACCCGGACACATGGAACGCACATTTCTTGTTATTAGCTACTGAGATTTTGAGGTTGTTTCTCAAGCAGCAAAAATCAATTCAGTCCCTCGTTTCTGAACCATAGTATCTTCTTTCCTGAGTACAGTGTACTTTCTATTAGTGAAGACAAATACCTGAAATTTGAACATTTCGTCAGCAGGGGCATTCATAATGTTACAGATCTGAAAAAAGATCAGGAAAACAGTCTTGCCTGTGACAGCCGGGCAGATACTATGATTCTAAAAGGACCGTCCAACCCCACGAGCTTCTAAGCAGGCCAAGCGAGCAGCTGGGAGCTGGCAGAGGCACACAGGTTGGCGGGAAGGGCCGGGCATGGGGGATCTAGAGCGGGCACCAGGCAAGGGGGCCCCACGGACTCACGAAGCCACTTTCTGCCACGTAGGTCGGAAGGCCACTGGCCAGGGCCCAGTGATCAGCTGGGGGTGTGCTGGGAGAGAGAAGCAGATGCTCGGCTGACGGCCGTGCACGGAGATTTTGCGCAGTGTGTTTATTCCCTTCTCTGAGCTCCAGGTGGGCCGGGAATTACGGACTGTGGGGAGGGGAGGCTAGTGGGCTGTGGCGTGCTGGCCAGGACCCGGGGAGGGTGAGAGAGGAGGGGATGCAGTCTGGGGGCATCTCTGGTGGCTCATTCCTCCCTCTCTGCCCATGCTGACACCCCTTGCCTTGTAGGAAACCCCTTCCCTGCTGGGGCCACATGCTTCATGCCAGTCCTCAGAGCTCAGCATAGGTTTTGCTCTGCAGGCCTGGCACTGACCTATGTCCTGGCCTAGCACCTCAGTCCCTGCATGGGACCTGGGTGGGTGGGGTCTCAACAGGCTTCTGGGGTCATGAGGCCACATGCCATGTGGCTGCAGGGCTGGGAGTGGCCGGCTGCCGCTCCTCAGTTCTCTGGGTTAGAGCCCTGCCTGCCCAGCTGGCTAGGCGGGTCAGCACATGGGTGGGGATGCTGGCACAGGGTGCACACGTGGGTGGGGATGCCGGCACAGGGTGCACACATGGAGTCCGCGCGCCGTGGCCGCCGTGCCTCCCTCCTCAGCCCCCACTTGTTTTCTCCCAGATCAGCACACCAGCCCCTCCCCACCTACCCAGCTGGACCCACAGCGCAGGGGACCCCATGGTGCCAGGGGCCCAGGCTCCCCATGAGCTGGCCAGCGTGGGTGCAGGGCCCTGCCTCTGGTGCACTTACGGGATGACCTTGATGTCTTCCTTGCCGTGGAGGATGTAGTCGATGACTTTGTAGAAGAGGATTTCCTGAGACACGGACCACAGGTGTTGTGAGCTGCTCCCCCAGGAACCCAGGTGCCCTGCTCTACACACGTGTGCACACCCACCCACACAGTTGCATATGACTACATATGTGCATGGTACACACACATGTGCACACATGCACTTCATGTACACACACCCAGGCCCCCATAGACACTCGTGGGACACACACTGTGCGCTTTGTCCTGCCCTTGTCCCCACTGTGTCCCACTCAAACCTAACACGCCTGGGCCCCAGCTCCTTGCACAAACCCACTCTGCCCTCCCAGGCCTGTGTGCTGTGACACATACTCATGTGACTGTGGCAGGTGTGGTTGCAGCCAACCTCGGGCAGGGACTGTTCTAGGCACTCAGTGCCCAGAACCCACTGAGCCCTCATAATGCCCTGCAAGGAGGCACTGTTGTCACCCCCGTGAGACAGATGGGGAGACTGAGGCACACCAGGGCTGTGTGATGTGTCCCGGTTGGGTGCGTAGTAATGGCGGAGGCATCTCCCATGCTCCTACCACTGTTCACACTGCTGCCACCATGCACACACCCATGTGCACACGTACACACACACACATGGACCCATGTGGGGGTTGTTACAAGGATTTAAAGAGGGGGTGGCCGAGGACTGACCAACCAAAACAGCCGTCGTAGGCTCACCCTGCTCACAGCCTCAGCGGTCACAGAGGCTGGCCACACCCCCCACACCCCTCCTCTCCCCCACCCTCTCCACCTGGGTGGGGCTGGGCAGGGTTCCCCCGCCGCAGCTGGAGCCTGGGAAACTCAGGCGTGGGCTGTGCCTCTGCCACCAAGACTCACCCGGCCATCGGGCGTGCGTGGGCCTGAGTATGCCTGGGCCTCTCCCATCAGCACGGGCCACACGTCAAAGAATTCCTGGGCAGAGAAGGGAGCGAGTCCGTGCGTCAGCCCAGGAGCAGGACGAGGCTGGCAGGCGGCCCGCGGAGCGCTGAGGCCTCACCTTCTCCTTGGTCATGTCCAGTAGGCCCACCGAGTATCGGTCACAGTTCAGATAAGCCCGCACAGTGTAGAAGGCCTTGTGGAACTGCCTCTCGACGTCTGTCAGCTCCTCAAACACCTTGTTGGCCGACCACAGCAGCACCTAGTGGGAGCACGCCTGTGGGCCCCTGGCCTCGCGCACACGCACGGAGCTCCCGAGGGACACCGTGATGGCCCCATCACTGCCCGGTGTTTTCCCCGAGAACATGGCTACCTGCTCCCTGATCTACTGGAGGCAGGGCCTCCGGGCTGGCCTCATCCCTGCCACTCACCGCCTGGGCCTGGCCTCCCGCTGGGCCAGCAAGTGAATGGGACCCTGTCCTGAGCTGGAAAGGCAAGGCCCAGCCAGCCCTCAGTGTCACTACGACGTCACTGCTTTCTGAATGCCAGGTGCTTCCTTCTGCGGCCTCAGCAAAGCCAGCTTGGAGTGGGGATGCGTTGACCTGCCCCAGGACTTTGCCCCCAGCTAGGCCCGGGCTGTGCAGACTCAGGCCGGCCCTTGGCGCTCTCCTCCCCACCTGCCTGCCCAGTACCTTTCTGTTTCCTTGGTGCCTCCAGGCCCCACCACTCACCGCCTCTGGCATGCGTGCTGCCTGGTGCCGAGCGCCCGTCCTCCACCCTGACTCCTTCCTGTCTCCTTCCTGCCAGCCCCTCTCTGGGCCCTCTGCAGGCCCCACCCCACTGTCACCAGCTGGGATGGACTCTGGGGACTCCCCTGCACTGGAGTCCTCTCACCAGGAGGCGACTCACCACCCTGCCCTCTCCACCACGGTCCCAGTGACCTGGCCACCTCCTCTCTGCCCGTCTCTCCAGCCCACGCTCTGTCCTGTCCTTACAGCCCTCACCCCAGTGCTTTCTCATCCTCAAGTCTCAACCTAAAGCCTCCAGACAGCCCGCCCTGAGCAGCCACCAAACCGCATCGGCCTCCTGGACGTACAGCCCTCTCCTTGTCCCCACTGGACCGCAAGCCTGTGGGGTCAGAGGAGCAGCTTGGGCAGCCGGCCAAAGACAGAGGAGGCTGAGACAGTACAGCTTTGGGAGGACTGTGACCCTGGCCCGGCAGCTGCCCCTGGAGGTCTGCACACCTGTGGGCGGGTGGGTCTCTGAGGTACCTGTACCCACTGCCCTGCGTCTCCTTTATCATTCAGCTGGTGGCCCAGTGCCCAGAAATTAAAGCGCCAGGCTCAGAACTCAGCCCTGTCCCCACGCTTGGTGGGCAGGAGCCCCAGCTCTGTGGCCTTGTGATCTGCTGACTCCCAGACTTCATCCTGTCCCTTGTAAAATGGAGGTAATGATGCTCCACCCCCAGGATGCTGGGAGGGTTAAAGGTGGACCAGGGGTCAGGGTCTCAGAGGAGAGTGTGCGTGCACATGAGTGTGTCAATCACTGTGCATCGCCCCATGACATTCCCCTGCACATGTGCACGCACACACACACTCCACGTGGGAAGCCCTGGTTGGGACCAGAACCCACATCAGTGACGTCAGTGCAGGGAGGCAGGGCTCAGCCATGACGTGCAGCTGTCACTGGTCCTTCAGAGCTCAGGTAAGGGCATGTCCGGCTGCACATCTAAGTTCTGAGCCATCTAAGGACTTCAGTCCCCACAAGAGGGGACTGAGTGAGGAAGAGATGGACTCAGAGAGCTGAGACCTTCCCAGTGAGACAGGGACCGTGGTGTAGTCAGAGTGGGGTGGGGGCCTCCGGAAAAAGCAAGGCAGGATATTTGCAGTCAGAGCAACGTAACTACATGCAAGCAAAGCCCCCCTACCAAAACTCTGTGTTAAACATTCAGCTCTAGAGTCATTCTTCAGTGAGATCAGTTAATATTCCCCAGATAAAGAAGAGTAGCACATGTTTTTATTATGCTAATCATTTGTAATCATGTGTAAGATTCACTTTAGCATGCTTAAAGGCCCAGGCCCCTGTGCTGTCTTTCCTCCTTCAGACCTGGTGAGGTGATTTGCAAACTGGACAACTAATTTAGCATGCAGACCGAGCTGTAAACAACATAGTAAAACGCAAGAAGGATTCCACCATAAAAATAAGATTGCATTTTAATACTCAGGAAGTTAAGAAGTCGGATTCTTAACTGACTCTTTAGCAAACAGACAGTAACTCAGCCCACCTTGGGGGCTGGGCAGGCAGCCCTGTTTGACCTGCTCCCACACCAAGACACCGGGTATCCCAGGGAGAAATCAGAGCAGGAAGTTCCTTGTGTTAAGTTAATTCTAAATATTCAGGGACCACTTTACAAGTCCACACCCCTAAGCCTTTTTTCACGATCCCAAAAATCCTCAACTGCCTATAAAACCCCTGGACAATGCACCACTATGGGCTCTCTTGTCCCCTCCTGGCACGAGCCAGGAGCTCTGTCCTCTCAATAAAAGCCTCCCCCTGGCTCTCCTACCTTGGGTGTTTGCTAAGGTCATTCTTCGACTCTGCAAACAAGAGCCCTGGCATTACCAGGCTCCCCACCCCACCCTTCCTTTGTCCCCCACACTGCATCTGTCACCTTTGCCCTTCCTGTGCCTTGGGAGGCCAGGGACAGTCGCCAGGGCTGCCCTGCTCTGAAGCAGGTCCTGTCATGGCCCTGAGGATTGTGGGCTCAGAAGGTCAGGCAGCCCGGCCCCAGGCGTCTGCCCTTCCCTCCCCCTTCGTATCTCCATTTTCCTTGACTTTCTGAGGCGAGTCTGGGGTACCCAGGGAGCGAGTGGGGAGCCGGCACCCTCAGTGCGGTGGATGGGTTTTCACATCACATGAGCCTGTGTGCTCAGGGTTCAGAGCGTCCCAGGCCCTCTGCACAGCCCCCTCAACGCCCCTGGCCCCTCGTGGAGCAGCTGTCCCGACTGCTGGCCCTGGAACATCGGGCAGGTTCATCTGAGTGGCTCCTCACAGCACTTACTCTTGTCGCTTGAGGGGGGTCTTCCCGAACCCCCAGCGTTCTGCCCCTCCCTCCTCTGTGGTGGCCTTGGGCTGTTTCTGTCCTGACCTTACGGACCAGGTGCTCGGCTGGGGGCCTCCTAGACACCCTTTCACCCTCACCTGGACCCCACCCTCAGGCCTTCTGAGCACCCCCTACTCGCTGGTTGCTCACCTTCTCCCCAGGGCAGCCTCCCTCTGCCCCTAGCTCCCGACCACAGGGAACGTCGGCCCCGTGGATGCCCTCTGTGTGGCCTGCTGGAGATTAGCAGGCCCGGATCCTCAGGGGGCAGCCTGGGGGCTGCGGATGGGACCCAGACTTCCTAGGGAAGCTAGAGCCCAAGGTTCTCATGCAAAACCGCAACTAAAAATATTAGAAATGTTGCATTGTTTGGGCCTTGTGAGCACGTGACACGTGCCCCCTCTTTCAGGGAGTCTTGTGAGTCTCCGGGCCCCGGCCCCTCCCCAGAGATTAGAGACCCCTCCGTGCCCCCACTGTCATCGGCACCACAGTGCCCAGGGCCACTGCGTCCTGTGGACATGGTGGGCGGTGGACAGACAGGAGTGTGTGTTTGGTTTAGTGCTCCAGGGCGGATGCTAGGGGTGATGGTGAGGGGCCGCCTGGAGATCTTGGAAACGGGGGCTTGCGGACAGACAGCACAGGGCCTGCACAGCTCCCTGGAGGGGGAAGGCTGCCTGTGAGGCCTAACCTTACATCCATAGCTCTTACTATGGGAGGGAGGTGTCCAGGTGCCCCATGGGCGGGGGTCAGACGGGAAGGGGACCCCACTGGGTCCTGGGTGGCTGTGGCTCCCAGGGTTTTTATTTGGTGATGAGCTCCCAAGAGCTGCTGTTGAACCTTCAGGAATTTTGAGAGGCAGTTGTTAAATACAACCATTGTTAAAGTTAAATAATGTAAGCTTAAAAATTAAGAAAATTGTATTAAAACAAAAGTAATAAATATGCAAACTCACCATTTCCCCATTATTTCACAGCTCGCCATTATCCATTCTCTTGAGGTTATTCATGGTGGAGAGGAGAGCCACACTATGGCACATCTCTGCCCAACCCTGCGCCCAGTGACGTCACCGCGGGAGCTTCACTGACAGAAAACAGCTGGCACTGCCCTGGGCGGAGGGCGCGCCGGCCTTCCTTGTTGCCTCCTGACCCCTGTTTCCACTGTGCATGTAACGAGAATACGAGGCCAGCAGCTGAGCAGGCGCGCTTTCTACGTGGCCTTCTGACCCTGAAGGCCTCCCGCCCTGTCCTGGGAGGGGTCAGTACACGTCGCTGGTCTTCATGGTGAGCCGGAGGGCCGTGGATGCCTGGACAGCTGGGAAGGTGGGGGAGGCAGAAGTCCAGCGCCAGTGGAACCCCTCATCCAGCTGACAGGGCAGCACCGACTGCTGAGCAGCGGTGATAACTTGGCTAAAATTGACCGGTCAGCTTGACAGGTAGACTGGAGGGAAATTCCAACATCCTGGGGCCAAACTTTTGGTTTCCTAGGTGTTTCTATTGCCTCTGACCAAAGTGCCTGGATGCTCCCAGAGCCGAGCCCAAGTCCACGGGGAGGGTAATCAGGACTGAATGCAGTTCTTGACTGGGGGGTGGAGGGCAGCAGGGTCTGAGGCAGAGCCCTGCTGAGGGGTCATTTGGCATTAGGACCCTGAAGAGTGGCTAAGGTTTTTGCAAGACGGAGCGGGTGAGTGCCTTGCTGAGACCTGCTCTAATTCTCGGTCACCTGTGCTAAACAAGGTGTGGGCATCAGACTTAACTGCATAATGTGGGAGCCTGTCTTTGTTCACTTTGGACTTTTCTTTTCAAAAAGATCTATTAGCTAGAGCCCTGTGCTTTCTGCAAATTAGTTGGGCTTCTTAAAAATGCTGTTCAGAGAGTAAGGTCTCAGAAATAGGCTTTTACTAGGACTAGGTGACATCTTAGTGGACAATCAAAGAACTTAATTGAGATGTGTATGTCCATTGTTGAAGGTCTATGTTAGAACTCCCACTTAAGAGTTGTCTATGCACACATGCAGGCTGAGGAGTTAGAAACGATGCATTTCCAGATAGTCTGGGTTTTCTAAGTGTTGGCAATTCCTTAGCTGGAATGGTATTTATTGTCTGGTTTAGGACTGGGTAACTTGACAATGGAACAGATACGAGCCATCTACTCTTAGCATTCACTTTCTCCTCTGGGGTGTATGTGTGCTAGAACATGAATGAAACAAACAAACTATATGGCTCGTTACAAGGAGATGAGTCAATGGAAAGGAATTCAGCAGGCAGGACTGGGGAGGAATACGGGGCCAGCGTGAGGGACTGGTGTTCAGGGAAGGGGCGTTCTCTCTGCAGAGGAGCCGTGAGGTGCGTGGGAACAGTGCTCCTGGCAGAGGAGCCCGCAAGTGCAATGCCCCTGTGGGAGGGCATATGTGAGGTGGCCTCGTGGGTGTGGGGAGAGCAAGGATGAGGGCAGGGGACAGCAGAGAGGCCCTGAAGGCCACCCAGGGACTCGACCTTAGTTTTCAAGTTTGGCTCTGACTTGTCGGGAGGACTGACGAGGTGCAGAAGGAGAAGCATGCTGAGAGGGTGTGTGGTGTGCGGGGAGCAGCAAGGGGGGTCAGCTGGGCAGGGGGTGGGTCTCGGTGTGCCACACGTAGGGAATTAAAAGCCTGGATTCTCCTGAGTTGTGATTTTGCTGAAGGGAACATGGCCCCCTTGGGTGAGACCCCTGGGGGAAGTGTGTGTGGTGGGGCAAAGCCCAGAAAATGCCCCCAGACTTGCCTTCCCAAGACCTTTACCTGGGGTTTGGGGGTTGGATTTGAATCCTGGCCTGAGGCCACTGTTTTGGAAATGCTGATGGTAAGAACTGGGGGAAGTGTGTCTACAGCAATAAATTAAGGGGCCTGGCAGAGAGGGCACAGCACTCCCCGCTCCCAGCCGAGCAGCCGTGCAGGACCGCCTCCCTGCCCCAGGAAGGTGTGCTAGATCCTGCCCAGGACAGAGGGGCAGGCAGACAGAACACTGAAGAAATAATGGCTGGAGACCCCCACCCCTGGATTTGATGAAAGACATGAGTATTAATATCTAAGAAGCTCAATAAACTCCAGTTAAGATGAACTCAAAGACACCCACCCTGAGACGCGCTGAATCTGACTGCTGAAAGACAAAGCCAGAGAGAATCTGGAATGCAGGGAGAGGGGAGTGACTTGTCACATGCAGGGGTGTTCGATAAATTACCCAAAGGCAGTAGGCAGACATATTCAAAATGTCGAAAGACAAAAAACTGTCAACCAAGAGTCCTATATTTAGCAAAACTCCCCTTCAAAACTGAGGGAGAAATTAAGACATTCCCAGATAAAGAAAATCTGAGGGAGTCTGTTATCGACAGACCAGTCCTGGAAGAAATGCTCCGGGGGTCCTGCAGTTACGGCAAGAGGCACTAGACCGACCCAGACAGACAAGCACAGACCTCAGCAAAGGCAGATGCGGCTGGTCCTTGAACAGCATGGTCTTAACTGTACAAGTCCACTTATGTGGGTTTTTTTCAGTAAATACACTGCAAAGTTTTGGGAGATTTGTAACAATTTGAAAAAGTATTTTCTTTTCTCTAGCTTCCTTTATTATAAGAATAAAATATACATATAACATACAAAATATGTTTAGAGATTGAATTGACTGTTTGTTATTGGTAAGCCTTCTGGTCAACAGTAGGCTGCTAGTAGTTATGTTTTTGGGGAGCTGGGAGATTACACGTGAATATTCAACTGCATAAGGGATTAGCATCCCTGGCCCCCATGTTGTTTAAGGGTCAACAGTGCATGGGCAATTATATAAACAAGTATTGTTGTAATGATGAAAACTATAAAACACTGCCAAAGTAAGTTAACAAAGACATAAATAGACATCCTTGCTTATGAATTGGAAGACTTAATATTGTTACGGTGGCAATATTCCCCAAAGTGACCTACAGATTAAATGTAATCCTTATCAAAATCTCAATGATGTTTTTGCAGAAATTAAAAAATCCAACCCATAAATCCAAAAAATAGGCAAAGCAATCTTGAAAAGGAGAAACAAAGCTGAAGGACTCATACTTCCTGATTTCAAAACATACTGCAAAGGCTTCCTTAATCACAACAGCATGGAACTGGCATAAAGACAGACATACAAACTAACGGAACAGAATGGAGAGCCCAGGAATAAAGCATCTCATATATGGTCAGATGATTTTCAACAAGGGTGGCAAAACCATCCGGTGGGGAACAGACCGCCTTTTCAACAAATGGTGCTGGGAATATTGGACATCCATATGCAGAGGAATTAAATTGGAGCCTTAACTACCACCATATGCAAAAATTAATTCAAAATGGATCAGGGCCTAAAATGCAACACTTAAAACTATAAAATTCTTAGAAGAAAACACAAGACAAAATCTTCATGACATGGGATTTGGTGATGATTGCTTGGATATGACATCAAAAGCATAGGTAACGAATAAACAGACAAATTGGACTTCCTGAAAATTAAAAATTTCTGTGCATCAGAGGATGCTATCAATAGAGTGAAAAGGCCACTCATGGAATGGGAGAAAATCTTTGAATATCATATATCTGATAAAGGATTGATATCTAGAATATGCAGAAAACTTCTAAAACTCAACAACAAAACAAATCAGATTAAAAAATGGGAAAAGGACCTGAATAGACATTCCTCCAAAGGACATATACAAATGGCCAGTGAGCACATGAAAAGATGCTCAGCATCACGGGTCATTAGTGGGATGCAAAGCAGAACTACAGGGAGATACCACCTCACCCCCATTAGAATGGCTAATATGAAAAAAACCAAACAAACAGAAAATAACAAGTGTCAGTGAGGATGTGGGGAAGTTGGAACCTTTGTGCACTGTTGGTGAAAGGCAAAATGTAAGTGTTCACTGTGGTGAAAATGTAAAAGCCTCGGTGGGAAACAGTATGGCAGTTCCTCTAAAAATTAAATGTAGAATTACACAAGATCCAGCAATTCCATTTCTAGGTATATACTTGAAGGAATTGAAAGTAGGGTGTCAAAGAGATATTTGTACACCCATGTTGGTAGCAGAATTATTCACATTAGCTAAACTGTGGAAGCAATCCAAGTGTCCAGTGATGATGAAAGGATAGCAAGATGTGATCTATCCATACAATGGAATATTGTTCTGCCATAAAAGGAAGGAAATTCTGACATATGCCACAACATGGATGAAACTTGAAGACTTTTTGTTAGGTGAAATAAGCCAGTCACGAGAAGGTAAATCATGTGTGATACCACTTATATGAGGTACTTAGAGTAGCGAAAATCACAGACAGAAATTAGAATGGTGGGGGCCAGTGGCTGGGGATTGGGGGAATGGGGAGTGACTGTTTAATGGGAACAGAATTTCATTTTGGGAATATATAAAGATTTCTGGGGAGGGATAGTGGTGATGTTTGCATAATATGAATGTACTTAATGCCACTGTACTGTTGACTTAAAAATGGTTAAGACATGTCCTAGCCATGGCAATCAGACAACACAAAGAAATAAAAGGCATCCAGATTGGCATTGAAGAAGTTAAACTGTCCCTATTTGCAGATGACATGATATTGTACATAAAAAATCCTAAAGAATCCACTCCAAAACTACTAGATCTAATATCTGAATTCACCAAAGTTGCAGGATACAAAATTAATACACAGAAATCTATTGAATTTCTATACACTAACAATGAACTAGCAGAAAGAGAAATCAGGAAAACAATTCCATTCACAATTGCATCAAAAAGAATAAAATACCTGGAATAAACCTAGCCAAGGAAGTGAAAGACCTATACCCTGAAAACTACAAGACACTCATGAGAGAAATTAAAGAAGGTACCAATAAATGGAAACACATCCCGTGCTCATGGATAGGAAGAATTAATATTGTCAAAATGGCCGTCCTGCCTAAAGCAGTCTACAGATTCAATGCAATCCCTATCAATAACTAGAGAAAATAGTTCTAAATTTCATACGGAACCACAAAAGACCCGAACAGCCAAAGCAATCCTGAGAAGGAAGAATAAAGCAGGGGGAATTATGCTCCCTGACTTCAAGCTCTACTACAAAGCCATAGTAATCAAGACAATTTGGTACTTGCACAAGAACAGATCCACAGACCATTGGAATAGAATAAAGAGCCCAGATATAAATCCAAGCATATATGGTGAATTAATGTACAATAAAGGAGTCATGGATATACAATGGGGGAAATGACAGCCTCTTCAACAACTGGTGTTGGCAAAACTGGACAGCTACATGTAAGAGAATGAAAGTGGATTATTGTCTAACCCCGTACACAAAAGTAAACTCAAAATGGATCAAAGACCTGAATGTAAGTCATGACACCATAAAACTTTTAGAAAAAAATATAGGCAAAACTCTCTTGAATATAAACATGAGCAACTTTTTCCTGAACACATCTCCTCAGGCAAGGGAAACAGAATAAAAAATGAACAAATGGGACTACATCAAGCTAAAAAGCTTCTGTATAGCAAAGGATACCATCAGCAGAACAAAAAGGCATCCTACAGTATGGGAGAATATATTTGTAAGTGACATATCCAACAAGGGTTTAACATCCAAAATATATGAAGAACTTATACACCTCAACACCCAAAAAGCAAATAACCCGATTAAAAAATGGGCGAAGGATTTGAACAGACACTTCTCCAAAGAAGAAATTCAGATGGCCAATAGGCACATGAAAAGATGCTTCACATCCCTAATTATCAAGGAAATGCAAATTAAAACCACAATGAGATATCACCTCACACCAGTTAGGATGGCCAACATAGAAAAGACTAGGAACAACAAATGCTGGCGAGGATGCAGAGAAAGGGGAACCCTCCTACACTGCTGGTGGGAATGTAAGCTAGCTCAACCATTGTGGAAAGCAATTCGGAGGTTCCTCAAAAAACTAAAAATAGAAATACCATTTGACCCAGGAATTCCACTCCTAGGAATTTACCCTAAGAATGCAGCAGCCCAGTTTGAAAAAGACAGATGCACCCATATGTTTATTGCAGCACTATTTACAATAGTCAAAAAATGGAAGCAACCTAAGTGTCCATCAGTAGATGAATGGATAAAGAAGTGGTACATATGCACAATGGAATATTATTCAGCCATAAGAAGAAAACAAATCCTACCATTTGCAAAAACATGGATGGAGCTAGAGGGTATTATGCTCAGTTAAATAAGCCAGATGGAGAAAGACATACCAAATGATTTCCTTCATTTGTGGAGTATAACAACAAAGCAAAACTGAAGGAACAAAACAGCAGCAGACTCACAGACTCCAAGAAGGGACTAGTGGTTACCAATCTGGAGGGGTGGGGAGGGAGGGAGAAGGGGATTGTGGGGTACCATGATTGGTGCACATGGTGTGTGGGGGGTCATGGGGAAGACAGTGTAGCTCAGAGAAGACAAATAGGGACTCTGTGGCATCTTACTACATTGATGGACAGTGACTGCAATGGGGTATGGGGGAGACTCGATAATAAGGATGAATGTAATAACCACATTGTTTTTCTTGTGAAACCTTCATAAAAGTGTATATCAATGATACCATAATAAAAAATTCGTTAAGACATTGAATTTTATATTATGTGTATTTTACCATAATAAAAATAATTAGAAAAAAGTAAAGGAACAGAGAAATACATAACCAGGTTAATATCAATCAAAAGAAAGCTGGAATAGGTATATTAATTTTAGACAAAGCAGACTTCAGAAGAAGGAAAGTTAACAGGGGTATAGAGGGGCATTGCCTAATGATAAAGGGGTCATTTCTCCAAGAAGACACAACCTTCCTCACTCTGTAGACACCTAACATCACAGCATCAAACTACATGCAGCAAAAACTGCTAGAACTGCAAGAAGCAATAGATAAGTTCACTAGCTGGAAACTTTCGTGCTCTCCTTTCTAATTGATTCAAATTTTATCTAACTGATAGATCCAGCAGGCAGAATATCAGTAAGAAAATAGTTGAGCCAACAGCCCTTCATATAATGCACCTCCATAGACTACCGCATCCAGCGGCAGAAGGCACACTCTTCTCAAGTCACATGGACATGCACCAGAGCAAGTCATATTCTGGGCCATAAAACACATCTTAACATATTTAAAAGAATAAAATATATATATATTGTCATACCATAGTGGAATTAAATTAGAATAGATTAAACAATACACTTCTAAATGATTCATGGGTCAAAGAAGAAGTCTCAGGAGAAATTTATAAAGATTTTGAACTAAATGAAAATGAAAAAAACAACTTTTCAAAATTTGTGAGATGCAGTGAAAACAGTACCTGGAGGGAAATTTATGGCATTGAATGAACATACTTGAAGAGAAGAGACATCCATAATAATCTAATCTCAGGAAACTAGAAAAGATGAGTTTAAACCTAGAACTAGCAGAAAAAAGAAACAATAAATAAATAATAAATATTAAGAGCAATTCTATGCCCTAAAATTTGTTAACTTAGATAACATAGCTTAGATGAAATGAAATTTTCAATGCCTTGAGAGACACAAACTACCAACATTCACACAAGGAGAGTTAGAATAATCTGAACAGACCTATAGGTATTAAAGACATTGGATCAATAATTAATAAACTTCCAAAAAAAAAAGCACCAGTCCCTGATGGATGCACTGGTGAATCATACCAAACATTTAGGCAAGAAATTCTGCCAATTCACTTCAATCTCTTGTAGAAAATAGAGACAGAGGGAATACTTTCTAGTACATTCTATGAGAACAGTGTTATCCTAATACCACAACCAGATGAAGACATTATAAGAAATAAAAACAGACCAAAATATCTCCCATGAACATAGATGGAAAACTTTTTAACAAAATATAATAAAACTAATCCTATATATATATATATATATATATATATATATATATATATATATATATATATATTATACTCCATGATCAAGTGGAATTTATCCCAGGTATGCAAGACTGGTTCAACATTTGAAAATCAGTTATTATGATCCAGTACATTAACAGGCTGAAGAAAAAAATAACATGATCATATCATTGATGGAGAAAAAGTATGTGACAAAGTCCAACACTCATTTAGAATAAAAAGTCTAAGCAAAGTAGAAATAGAGAGGAATTTCCTCAACTAGATAAAAATTCTACAGAAATCCTACAGTAAATGTCATACTTAATGGTGAGAAACTGGATATTTACCCCTAATACTGGGAACAAGGCAAGAATGTCCCCTCTCCACTGCTCATATTCAGCATTGTAGTAGAAGCCTTAGCAAGTGCAATAAGACAAGAAAAGGAAACACAATGTATATAGATCAGGAAGGAAGGAATAAAACTATCTTTGTGTGCAGATGACATTATCATCCATGTGAAAATACCAAGGTATCAATTTTTAAAAACCTGATGGAACTAATAAGTGATTATCTTAAGGTCATAGGATACAAGGTTAACATACAAAAGTCAGTTGCTTTCCTTTATACCAGCAATGAACAATCAGAGCTTGAAGGTAAGAATGCATTACCACTTACCTTAGCATAAAAAATTAAATACCTCAGTATAAATTAACAAAATATGAACAGGATCTATATGAAAAAACTATAAAACTGAAGAAATCAAAGATCTGAATAAATGGAGAAATATTCTCTATTCAGGAATTAGAAAACCGCTATTGTAAATATCTTAATTATATGTATAACTTGATGTATAGATTTAGTGCCATCCAAATTAAAATATCAGTAAGCTATTTTGTGGATATGGACAAACTGATTTTAAAGTTTATATGAAAAGGCAAAAAAAACACCTCAAAGCAGATCAGGCAGAATGTTAAAAAAAATGTCAGAGGATTTCCAGGCTATGAAGCCCTGGTGACCAAGGCAGTGTGATGTTGGTGAGAAAAATAGACACATAGCTTGATGGAACAGGACACAGACACACATAAATATAGTCAACACAGTTTGATAAAGGAACAAAGGCAATCCAACGGGAAAAGAGTAGTTTTTTTCACTAGATGCTGTTGGAATAATTTGACATCCATATACAAGAGAAAGACCTAATACCTGTCACAAAAAATATTTCACAGAGCTATGTGTAAAATGTAAAAGTGGGAAACTTCTAGCAGATGACACAGGAGAAAATCTAGGTGACCTTGGGTTTTGTGCTGAGCTTTAAGGTACAGCGCCCAGCTACAGTCCAGGAAGGAAAATTGATAAGCTGGACTTTATTAAATTTAAAACTTCTATTTTTCCAAATGCACTGTTTTACAGAATGAAAAACAAGCTACACCCTGGAGAAAATATTTGCAAAACACACATCTGATAAAGGATTTATATTCAAAATTCATAAAAAAACTCTTAGAACGAAACAATAAGAAAACAGGCAATCTAATTGAAAAATGGGCAGGAGATCTGAACAGACTACCTCACTGAACAATAAAATGTGTAGATGGCAAGCAAGTGTGTGAAAAGATGTTTAACATCATTTGTCTTGTAAACTGAAACAAGAGATGCACCTATCAGAATGACTAAAATGCAAATACGTGGCAATACCGAAAACTTGCACAGATGGACGTAGGGCGAAGGAGATTGTCATTTGTTGTTGATGGGAATGCAAAATGACACAGCCACTTTAGTCAGTTCCTCACATAAATATAGTCATACCATATTATCCAGCAATCCCGCTGCTTGACATTTTTTCAAGTGAATCGAAAACTTATGTCCACACAAAAAGTTGCACACAAATGTTTAAGGCACTTTTATCATAATTGTCCCAAACTGAAGGTAATCAACTGTCCTTCAGTAGGTGAACAGATAAACTCTGATATAAACAGACAATGGAATATTATTTAGCACTAAAAAGAAATGAGCTATCAAGTCATGAAAAGCCCTGGATAGCCTTCAATGCATAACTCTAAGGGAAAGAGGCCACACACTGTGATTCCAAGTGCATAACACCTGAAGAAGCAGGACTGTGGAGACAGTGAAAAGGTCAGGGGTCCTCAGGGATTTGGTGGCGCGGGATGGGAGGGATAAAAGGTGGAGCACGGGATTTTTAAGGCATGATGGTGGACACATGTCATGATGTCAAGAGGTACAGAAATTTATAGCATAAAGAATGAACCATAATGTATGCAAATAAAATAATCATTTAGTAGGTTGGGGGATTCCAAGAACACGCAGACTGTGAGAAGATAATCTAATAACTCTACTGATATGCACAAAACCCTATCACAAACTCACTGACCAAGCGTTTTTGGGAACGAGTCTCTGGGACCAGAGGCCAGAGAAGCTGCACTGCTCTGTGGTCGGTGAGATTCCCTCCCTGGGGAGGCAGGTCAGCAGCTCTGACGCTGCTGCACACATATGCTGGGACCGAAAGATTAAGTAAGCAGACATGGGGTGATAGGAGCCAGGGGTTCCACTGTTGGGGAGGAAATTTGCATCCCAGTGAGGGGCTGGGCCAGAATGATGGGTGCATGATGGACTGACTGGAGGTGGAGACATGAGCAAGATCTCATGTTCAACACAGGGTATGTGTGGGTGTAGAAATATTTACAGATGTGAATATGCACAGGCTACTATGCACACATTTCTCCTTGCCCTGCCGACCGAGAGGCCTAGAAACTATGACAGACGCCCCAGTAGCAAGAAGCACCCTAGCACCCGGACCTTTGTTCCTAAGACCATTCTCCGGGAGAAGGAACCAAGGCTCCTTGAGGGGTGGCTGGTTCTGGACAGAACAGAGCACGCTGAGTGAGCCTGCAGCACCCTGCAGTGCCAGAAAAAGAAGACATGCACACAGTCCAAGAGCCACAGCCCACCCACCCGCCGACGAGAACAACCCAGGCTGACCGGGCGTGTCAAAGGGCAGGTCTCCAAGGCTCCCAGTGGCCACAGGCTGGGCTCTCCTTGGGTCACAGCCTAAAGTGTGGACACACGAGTCCAGGCTGACAGAAACCAGTGACCACATAGACTGACAAATGGGTGGGAGGAGACCAAGCTCTGTGCGAACCCTGGTCCTGCAGTGAGGGGTTCACGGCACCCTCCTCCCACAAGGCCTCTCCACGCACAGGTCGGGCCTGCCGCCCTCCCGGGGCAGCCCTGCTGGGGCTGAGTGGGTCCTCCAGCCTCAGGCCCTTGCCACGCCTTCCCTCCGCGTGGGGCACCCTCTTGCTTCTCCCCTGGGGTCCTCCCACAGCCCTTCTGCCTGGCTCACACCACCAGCACAGGAGGGCTGGCCCTCCCCTCCCAGCCCCAGGCTGTGGCCTCAGTCGCACAGGCCCTGGCTGCTGGCGGGTGTCCTTCCTGGACGGCTGATCACAGCCGCCCATCAGTGGGGCTGGCCTGGGGCAGCCCCTGGCCTGTCTGACCAGGCCACCCTCGTGCAGCCCAGGGCTCAGGAAGGGGCCCCCAAGCTCAGCCCCTCTCTCTGGATGCCAGATAAGCACAGGACCCTTCGTCACTTTCAGCAGCTTTACAGAGGGTGACCAGACGCAGACAGCATTGCTGACAGAACAGAAAGTGGGGATGGTGTGGGGTGACTAGGTCACCCTCAGTATTCTTTGAGGCTTACCCCAAAGGCCGTGTCTTGCGCAGTTTCCCTAGCCCCAGGCCCAGAGTGACGGCAGCTGCCCTTCTGCCCACCCTCTCAGTGCCCTCGCCGCTCACGCAGGGCTCCTGGGCCCGGGCACTCGAGGCAGAGGCGTCCCGTCCCCAGGTGCCCCACCAGCTCTGCACACATTCCCACAGCGACCACTCCCGTGCTCCCGCCAGGCCCTCACACAGCCCCCCTGGCAGATTCCAGGCCTGGAAGCCCTGCAGGGGCCAGCCTTTGAGCAGTGGGGCCCTTTGGCCCACTGTCCATTGGTAACTGACTCCAGCTCCTTCCAAAGGTGGTTGGGGGTGGGGGACAGAGGTGCTCACACCCACATGACCACCAGGGGGGCAGAGAGTGACAGGCCCAGGCTCCACCCCCAGGGGGACTGGCCCATGAGGCAGGACAGCTCCGTGCTGACTCCCTGCCTGCAGGTCTGCTCACTCACGGCGTCACACCCCAGAAATATGAAGGCCGCGGACCTCCTCCCTGGAGCCGCCAGCCCTGGGCCACCGCCCATCTTTGTCCAGAGAGACCAGGGCAGGGGGTGCTGGATGCACCCAGCTGGAGATGAGCCCCACCCTGCGCTCTCAGAGGGCTGCGTGGCTGTACCTGGCCTCGGCGCGTCTCACAGTTGTGTAGGTAGCTTAAGTGGTAGATCTTCAGGTTTAATGTGCCAAAATTCAGGTACTTCAAGAAAACCTGCAACAGGAGTTGTGACATCAGGAGTTAAAATCCTTTCAGAAGCATGCCCAGTTCGCACTTTTGGGAGAGGTACCCAGCAGCTGGAGGGAGGCCCCCCCGCAGGACAGATCACAGCATGGGCGGGCCTGCGACTTGCACACACAGACACGTGTACGTGAAGGTGCACAGGGAAGCAAAGAAGAAACAGACGTGGAGACGAGCTTGCAGAGCTGAGCCGAGGAAGGACACACAGACAACAGCAGACATGCCCCCCACAGGGCCTGGGAAGACGAAGGGACAGAGGCAGCCCGCATGCACACGGGGGCACGCCAGGGGCTCCCCGGCACTCACATCTTCGTCTTCACTTGTGAAATATGGGCCGTCGAGCTTGTTCACGGCCATGATTACAGCCACGACGTCCTTGCCGTTCATAACCGGAGTGGCCAGGATATTCCTTGTTTCGTAGGCAGTCAGCTCATCGGCAAAGGTGCTGAAGTGGGGGCACTGAGGGCAAGGGGGAAGGAGGCCTTGAGCCCTGACACCCCACCCTGTTGGCACTGAGCTCTACAAAGGCCACTGCCCAGACCAGTGCTGGCACCAGGTGGTCCTGCCCCATGCATCTGGAGCCAGGCAGCCAGTGGCCTGCCTCAGGGCTCCAGTCTGGCTTAGTGCCCCCCACCCACTTAGGAGCTGGCAACCCATGCTCTCAACCCACAGTCTCTGCTGCGTCCTCACAGGCTCCTCCCTGCCCTGCAGCCCCCTGGGTGGTGGACAACCTGGGTTGTCCCATAACTGCCACTACCTGGGTCCCTAGTCCAGGATACTGGACTTCAGCTGCCCTTGGGCCAGTGTCCGTATCTCCTCCCCAAAAGGTGAGTGTTGGCTGAAGGATGGGTGACCCCCAGCTGGAGCCCAGGGGTCCCCTGCACCTCAGGACCAGCCACAAGCCCTGAGGGTCCTCTGAGCTGTGGGTGGCACTGCATTCCTCGTCCCCACGCCCTGCCCCTGCCTCCCGCACAGCCTCTGCTCTGCTGTCTCCCCGGGACTCTCGCCCACAGCCTGGGAGGCGCTGACAGCCTTAGGCACTGGAGTGGGAGCAGCCTCAGGCCTGCTGCACCCAGCATCCCCTTCCCATGCACGCTGCCTCTGTGCCCCTGTTTCTGGGATTTGCACCCACCACCCACGAGGGTGACCCTTGTGTCGCTCTGGCACCCCGCTGGGTTTCCAAGCCCGGTGGCTCCTCCTAGGCGCCCACATGGTCTCTCACCCTAGGCCTGGGTCTCCGCCTGCCTTCTGGCCCATCTGTGCTCCACGTGGCTGCCAGCCTTGGGCCCTCTCCCTGGTCTGAGGCCCCTTGCACCCCAGAACACCTCTGCACAGCCATGCCCCGATGCCAGCTCTGCTCCCTCCAACCCCATAAAGGGCTGCTACGATTCCTGGGCAATGCAGGACCCTTATGACGAGGTGTTTCAGGGCCCACAGTTCTTTGAGTGGGGAAGGCAGAGACCACCAAAGAGCCAGGACCTGGGTCTGTCCTGCCCAGCAAATCGTGGCTGTGGATGAGCCACATCCCCTCCCTGCCTGCCAGGGCCTTCTGCCTGGTGGTCTGGCTGTGAGCCCTCTGAGCTTTGGGGGCCTCAGTGGGGCAGGGTCATGGTCATGCCCATCTCCACGTGCAAGGATTCTCTGCCCCGCAGGCCCTCGCTGCTCGGCCCTCCAGGAGGAACAAACTCTGTCTGCCTTGGCTCCCCCTCTGCAAAGCGAGCGTGAGCCTGGGAGCCTGGCTCCTGGCAATGTTAGGGCTTCCTGGGGGCTTGACAGGGACTCGCCTCTTGGCTGGTTCTGACTCTGGTCTCCGTCCCGCTGGGTCTGAGATGAACAAGGTCTAGGGCCGCCCTGAGGCTCGGGGCTGGTGCCATGTCCCTGGCCCACTGAGGAGGCGTCCAGCGGTGCTGGGCAACTGGGGAGACACCGGAGGAGGCCGTCCTGAGGGCGGCCGGAAGGGAGAAGCCCAGGCCAGGGAGGGACCACCCTGTGGGGGGCCCAGGACAGCCATGCTGCGGAAGCAGACCCTCAGCAAGGCACAGGTCAAGTCAGGTGACAGCGAGGCGTGGGGAGGGGCCAGGAGGGGCCAGGGCTGGGGGAGGTGCGCAGTGCAGGCCGCAACTGCCAGGATTCTTCTCTTCCTGGTAATTCATGCTCCTGATATTCCAGTTCATGGGTGACCCACTTCTTAAAAAGGAAGTAAAGATGAAGCTAATCCCAGAGATTTACTATATTCAGGCCGGGGGACTGAGGCTTGTTTGGGGCAGGTGCGTTTAAGAGGATTGCAGCCTTGCTGCTTCCTCCCCAGGGGCCAGGGGCCCAAGGGGTCTGCACACAAGCCCGTGCGTCTCCAGGATGAGGGGCCGTGGCTGTGCCGGGGGAGGCCCGCCCAGTGGGTGAGCCTCTCTAGATTCCTGCATGGGAAGCAGAAGGGGCTCCGGCCTCTGGCAGGCAGGGAGAGGAGGGGGCTGCTGGCTGGCACCCCCTCCTGCCACAGGCTGTGGCTCCTTTCCTTGGGAGCCCCTCGTTTGGACATCGCTGTGGGAGACCCCACCCTCACACACGTTCACCAGGCACCTCAAACTCAGTGCCTCCCAGGCCGACCTCACCTTCCCCCAAACCCGTGTCCTGTTCTCCACTGGTCTTTGGGGGGCAGGGGGGACGCTCCCGTGCAGGCCCCACGCCCAGCAGGGCTGCTGCGCTCCCGGCCCCTTCTCTCCTCCTGAATCTCAGCTCCACACGCTGCCTGCCCCGCCGCCCTGCCCCACCAGCCCCAGCTCCCTGAACACCCTAGCTTGCCCACCCTGGCCAGCATCATGGTCTCCTGTGGGGTTGCAAGCTTGACGCTCAGCTCCATCAGCTCCTCCATCCGGGCCTTTGGCCTCTTCCTGTCTGTCCTCCATTCAGGGACCCAGGCCACCCTCCCAGGCACCTCAGGGCTCCTTCCTGTGCACCCCGGCCGGCCCTTGGGCCTCCTTCCTGAAGGCTGGGTGTCCTCACAGACCCTGGGGATGGCCTGCCCCATGGCGCCCGTGGGGTCCTCACCCACCTCAGTCACATCCCGGACATTGGCCGTTTTCTTGGTCTGAGCTACGTGGCCCACAACCCCAATGTCCAGGGGGAAGACGATCTCATGGTCGGGAGGCACCAGGCAGTCCTCCAGGACGGTGCCAGGCTGCACGCTGAAGAGGCGCGTGGCCAGCTCAGCCACGCCGTTGCGCTGGCGGTACATGAAGAGGCTGCAGCGGTCAGCACGCACGATGGTGCAGAGGCGCCGCAGTATCTTGAAGACCACCCGCTCCATGTTCACGCTCTCCTGCATGTCCTGCACCAGCTCAAACAGCGCCACGCTCTCCTCCACCTGGCACAGCTCCCGGAAGCTGGTGCAGTCCACGGGGGGCCTCTCCTCACAGGCGCTGGCCACATTCTCGGGGCTCAGCTTCTTCCCAAAGTACCAGTCTGTAAAGCTGGGGTTCTCTTCCAGGAACCTGTGCACCTGCCCCTCGCTGAGGCTCATGGTGTCCCCCTGCCTGTCTTGAGAAGCTGTGTGTCTCCAGGCACACACGGCTCCCAGAAAACACTGTCATCAGCAAAGCCTTTCTTAGTGACGATTACCAAGTCCTGGAAGGATGCCAGGCGACCCACCCATGCCTTAGATCCTGGACTTGCCAATGCTGGAGAAGTGCACCCCCTGGAAAGGGGGCAGCTGGGTAACAGCTGGGGGGCTCCTGCCCATGGCAGGGGTCCTGGGCAGCTGGGGGCAGGCACTTGGCTTCCGGTGGGTCAGGCCTTCACACCCAGCCCCCTGGAGGTGGTAATCCCACAAAATCCATGACCCTTTCTGCTTCGGGGGCTGCCCAAAGATTTGGAATGGTTTAACAGCAGCCCCAGATCTTCTGGTACCCAGACCAGGGCTTGGGTGTGCCGGGGAGGAGATGCGACCCAGCCCTGGGCAGGGAAGGGCTATACCCTAGTGTGTTGAAGGTCGGTGGGTACAGCTTCTTGGCCCCATCCCCATGGAGGGAAGTGGGGAGACATGAGCAAGGTGGCCCAGCCCCCAGCATAGAAGTGGGACCACAGGTGGGGCTTGCACAAGGGCACAGATGCATTTCTGCTAAGAGCTTGTGCCCTCAGAGGTTCCTTGGTGGACCTCCGCCAGGCATCTCTCTCCTTGGCCTAGTTCCTACCTACCAGGCAACACTGCTCAGCAGAGGCCGGCTGGGCGCCTGGCTGCACCTTCTGAAGCCACAGCCAGGCTGCAGTGCTGGCGGCCCTGCCAGAGGCAGGGGCAGAACTTAGTCAGAAGGATCGGGGGCCCCTCCGAGCCAAGGACCAGGAACCGCAGGCCCAGGGGACACCCTAGGTCTCTGTGTCTCCTCCCTGCCCCCATGTTGCCTGTGTCTATGTTGTCACTTTACTTTTACCCAGGACACGGGCAAAACTGTGTGCGCACCTGTGCATGAGCATGCGTGTGTGTGCACACATGACGTGAACCGCCTCTGTGCTCAGGCGAGTTTCTCAGCACGAGTCTGGTGTTCAGAGCCCTTCGGTGTGGCTCTGGGTAGGCGCCCTGACGCAGTGCCGGCCACAACAGGCCCAGCTGGCTGGGCGCAGGCATCTGTCCCCAGTGAGATCTCCCACTTTTCCTAAAAATAGTGAGTTCTGAAGGGGGGCCAGGGAGAATGAGATGCGAGTGGAGGGAGGATTTGGGGCCAATGCTGTGGGTCATGCTGCTCTGAATTCAGCCCAGACAGCTTCCAGAGCATTGTCTCCAGATGCCGAGCTGAGTCCCAATGAGGCCTGTGTGTGATGGGGATGGGGCCTCGGATGAGGCAGCCATCTGGCCGGGAGGCCTAGGAGAGGGGCCCGTGGGGAACACTCCCCAAGCTCACTCCGCTGGGGCCCACCTCCCTGCTTCTGCTCCCCACTCCTGCCAGTGACCCCTGCAGCAGGGCTGAGGAAATAGGGCAGGCGAGGGCCTTGAGCGAGGCACACACCCACTCTGGAAGCTGCAGGAGGTCACAGCGGTGGGGGTGGCAGGGCCGTGGGCTCAGAGGCCACCACGCTCAGGGGCTGGTGCAGTGGGCGGGCAGCAGAGGAGGTGGGGCGCTAGCACAGGTGATGGCCGGAGCTGAGGGTGCCCAGAGTGAGGGGCAGCCCCGCAGCCCTCCCTCAGCACAGGCCCTGTGCACCTGCTCCCTCCCCCTGTGGGTCTCCCCTCCCCGGAGCCTGCAGTGCTTGGCCAGGAATCACCAACCACCCTGGAGGAGCCTTGGCTAGTGGGGTGGCATGTAAATGCCCCAACCACCTCCCCTGTGGGGTGGGGGAGACTGCTCACCAACACCTTCTGTGTCAGCTCCTCCCATCATCTCATTCCCTGGTACACCCGCTGGGGCCCCTGAGTGGCCCCAAAGGGGTGGACTCTTGGCACAGTTAGAGAGATGCACCTGTGAGGTCTACCACTTACATGTACCCGAGGTGGGGCAGTGGGTTATACCTATGAGCTACCCCTTTGAGATGTGCCTGTGAGGTATGTCTGAATTTTGGTTCTGAGGCACACCTGTGAAACACCTGCGAGGCACACCTGTGTAGTATACTTGTGACACCTGGGAGGTTCACCTGTGAGTGTGCATGTGACCTACACCTGTGTTCAAGGGCCTATCAGCTACGATGGGTAACTTCTCCACAGGTGAACCCAGGGGATGTTTGAGGAGAGATGGGGTTGCTCCTTTGCTACGTTCCTGTTAATTTTACTTCATCATGAGTGGAATTTTAAAATTAGCAAGCACATCCTGCGAGCCATTTATAGGACTATGTCTCAAATAGCTATTACATGAAGAGAATTCTAGTTTCTTGTCCCAAACTGTGTAGAGGGTACAATTTCACAAGGAGCATTATGCACTGAATTTAAAATTAACCAGTCATGAGATGAAAGGGTGAAAAAATCAGAGTTCACATTCCGAAATCTCATTAAATTTGCTCTGCAGAGAAAGGGACACATCCTTTAGGACCTGGTGCATCCCTAAGATGGATTTCACTGGAAGGAGACAGGAGGGGTATTAACTGCTGCGTCTCCTCTGTGAAAGGTCAAGTGCTAGTGTGGGAGCTGGGCCGGTGGGGAGACCCTTCAGACGCTGGCCCCGGTGGGCAGCACCCACAGCCCCGGGCTCTCCTCCGCACCCCACCCCCCGGCTGCCTGACTCCGGCACAGCCTCTCAGCGCCTCCAGGCCCTGTCGTGTTTCTCCCAACAAGGTTCTTGCCCTGTTGTTCGGGACAGAAATGGTGACAGACTGTGGCATGCGCACAGTGAGGTCCCAGGGACAACAGGCCACGGAGGTCACTGCTCCCTGGATTAGAGGATGGGGTGGTGATGCAGCCACCTGTTTGGGGTCTGTGCTGACCTGGTAGGGGAGCTGAAACTTGGGGTACGAACACTATTAGGTCTGAGTTCCGTGTTTGGGGAATGGCATCCAGGGGAAGCTAGAACCTGCTTGCTCATATTTTGTGATCACCATGTCCATAGGACACTTAGGTCCTGATGTGCCGAGGCCCCAGCATGCAGTGAGGGGACCTGCAAACTCTGGGACCACATGCCTCTGTTGGGGACGCAGTCAGAGGGTCAGTGCCATGTGGCCCAAGGAGCTGCCACCAGGAGCATGAAGGGCAGAAGCAGGGCCAGGGCACAGAGCTCACGTTCCTTCTGATGAGACCTGGGCATCCGTGGTCCCATCCCAGCAGGATATGTGGTGCCCCCAGGGGCAATTTGGGGGGTTTGTGGCTGAATGTCCCTGGTGAGGCTGCCTCCAGCTACAGGCAGGGGGGGAGGGGAGAAGAGGGGCTTCGTGGAGCGCTGAAGTCTCCTAGACCCCCCAGCCAGGGACTGGCCCAGCTGCCAGACTCACGAGTGACCATCCAGACTGCACACCCCAGGCCCGTTGCCATCCGGACTGCACACCCCAGGCCCGTTGCCAGCTGACCTTGTGCAAAGTGACCTGGCAGAAGAACTGCCCAGCTGAGCCCAACCCAAATGAATAGCCCACAGAATCATGAGCAAATGAAATTGCTTAAGCCACTAAGTTATGGGGCATTTTGTCATGTAGCAAAAGGTAACTGATATTCCTGGATGCCCTAGTAAACAGAGCCTGGGGCATGGCTCACGTGTGAACACTTCATAAGGGAGATACAATCCCAGGCCGCTGGTGGGGCTGGGGAGGACCTGGAGCTCCCCGAGCCTGGTTTGGGCCCATGTGCCTTCTTAGCCACCCCTCAGAGCAGCAATGGAGGGAGGGGGCCAGGGTGGGAATTTTCTCTGCTCCCTCCCATCTCCTGCTTCCCACTGGCCCAAGTTTGTGCCATGGGCCCCCACACCTTCAGGGGCCACTCCCAGATTCAGAAACCCAGATGCCCACGCCCTGGGGAGACGTTTCATCCATAACGGGAAGTGGCGGGAAAAGCTAGTCAGGAGGGGGAGTGTGGCTTCCCCTGGCAAGAGATCGGTCGGTGCCGGGTGGGCCGGGTGGAGGTGGCCGGGGCAGAGTGGAGGGTCCGGGGGCACGGAGGCAAGTCCAGGGGCCACAGGGGAATCGGACACAGCGCTCCCAGCGTTTCACCTCCCAATAGGACGCACGTCCTCAACTGAGATGGAACATGTTAGATGTAGCACACAACCACGTACATTTCTGGAGCTCGGGCCAGAGCCCAGCCTCGCCCGCCTTGAAGGCCCAGGCGTGACGAGTCCGCGGGTGGCTGCTGGTTCCATCCCAGAGCTTCGCGTCTGCTGGTGATGGAAGACCCCTCTCTGCATATGTGGACGAGCCCTTCGGGACTGCCGGACGCGTCTTCTTGTCATCAGCCTGTCACCGTTTCTGGTGGCTTTGCAGGATTCCACAATAAGGAGGTTCCATGCTTGTGTGATTTATGTCCTCTTCGTGGACATTTAGGATGTTTCTGAGGGAAAGAAATGGTGCCCAGTTCTTTGCCCCAGTTCTGAGCAGGTGGGAGCTGATGGAGAGGCCCTTCGTGCTGACAACGCTCCAGAAGGTGTGGCCTCGTGTGTTGGTGGCCCTGCTGACACTGCCTGCTTTCCTGGGCCAGAGCCGGGACCACCCCTCACTTACCCAGGCTGTTACCGACCTGACCCAAGTCCAGGGGAAGAGGGCGGAAGAGATGGAGTCCCTCCAGTTTACAGAATTTTAATTTTACCTTGCTCGGTCTAAAAAAGAATCAATGGCTGTGACTGCCAGCCGGGCAGCACTCGTCCTCTGTGGGGTGGCTAGAGGGTCTCACGGAGCTCGCAGGGGGGCAGGGAAATAGGAGCAGGCACCCCCTCCGCACCACGGCGGTTTGTCTGGTCTGTATAAAACTGTAACAAGGAAGGCTGTGGTGAATAAGGCTGCCTGTTGTCTTTTTAACCTGAAATCTGGAATGCGAACTTATTTGGAAATGAAGTCTTTGCAGATGTAACCTATTTAAGAAGAAGCCATACTGGACTAGGTGGGCCCTACTTCCGATAGCTGGCATCTTTGTGAGAAGAGGTAGAGGAGAAGGCCCTTGGGGCTGGAGCAGGGACTGGAGCTCTTAGACCGGATGCATCTACAAGCCCAGGAACGCCGAGGACTGCCCGGCACCACGGGAGCTGGAACAGGTTCCCCCTCAGAGCCCTTGAGCTTGGACTTCTGACCTCCGGAACTGATGGGCAGCAAACTTCTGTTGTCTAGTGTGCCTGGCCAGGGCAGCCCTAGGAGACTAATAGGCAGTCAGCTAGGTTCGGCCTGTGGACGGTGGTTGGCCTGCTCTAAGCCAGACGCACCTTGTTCTCCTGGCCTGCAACTGGTTGGGGCCAGACCCGAGCCCCGCGAATGATCTCTCAGCAACTCCTGGCCCACACGGGCAGGTGACAGCTTTACCCTCTGCCTTGCTCAGCGGCTGCCCTCTGGCCAGCCGTCCTGGGAAAGCAAGTATGAGAGCCGAGCCCAGCGCAGAGGAAGGGAGAGCCTGAGAACTTGGGGGGATGGAGCTGGAGCCTGCCTCACTTCAGCCCTTTGAGCAGCTTTCTATAACCTGCAGGGTAAGAGCATTGTCAGCACACCAGAGTTCAGCTGCACTGGTCAGGGCTCTCTGGAGAATCAGACCAGAAGTGCAGAGAGAGGAGGAGGTTTATTTTAAGGAATCGGCTCAGGCCGTTCTGGAGGCTGGGAAGCCCCATGGTCTGCTGCAGGCACGCCAGAGGCCCGGGCATCCATGCAGGAGACGGAGGTCTGAGCTCTCCCTTCCTCCACCGTTAGTGCTGTTGGGGCCCTCAGAGGGTTGGACAGGGCCACCCACACTGGGGGTGGGCATCTGCTTTACTGAGTCCCCCATTCAAATGCTAATTTCATCTGGAAGCACCTCCATGACCCACCCAGAAATAATATTTAGTCAAATATCTCGGCACCCGATGGCCCAGCCAAGTTGACATAACATCCACCATTGTGGTTATTTAAACGTCGGCTGTGACCCCTACAAGGCCAGTTCTGACCACCAGGCCCTCCAGCGGGACATGGCCCGTGGACAGGCATGTCACTCTCCAAGGCCGCGTGGTCTCCCACACCCCTGGCACCCCTGAGTCCAAGCTCGCCCCCTGGAGACAGCAGCTGGAGCTGAGCTGGCCTCGGCCTTAGACTTGTGCTCATGTCCCCTCTGCTTCTGTGCAGGGAGCTGCTCAGGTGCCGGGGGGGCCTCCCCACTTCACCCTGCCCCTGAGCATGGAGAGGCGGTTTTCCTGCCTGGGACTGCCACCAGCACTCTCATGGGATGTGAGCACTGTCATGCTGCATGGGGCAGCCTCAGAGAGGCAGCTAGAGGTGCCTGGGGAGCTGCTGGGGTGGGCAGGGGTGCGTCAGCGCCTGGCCACCCGGGTGCTCACTGCTGTGGCCAAGTCCTGCGCGGAGCAGCCACGACAGGAGCAGGAGTCAGCACGAACTGCCTTAAAGAGAAAGGAAGTGTGTCATCTCATCCAACAAACTGCTCAAGAAGGTGGGGGACAGGGATAGACGTCAGTCCCTGTGGCTGAAGGGCCAGCTTCACTCCAGCCCCAGCTCTATGCCCTTCAGGAGTGCCCCATGGGCCCCTGCTGATGGGGGTGGCATTTTGGGTTTAAGCACTGACATTGGCTGGCAAGCCCCATGTGCGGACTGGCTTAGCCTGGGCCCCCAGCAGTCAGTCTCGCAGGCCCACCTTGGAGAGTGGAGGGACCTCTGGAGGGCATGGGCTCCAGGGAGAGGCAGCCCACAGGGGGCTTCAAACAGTGGACTGCCTGCAGCTGAGCCTGTATAATGGAGACCATGTGGCCTGCAAAGGCTGAACTATTCACCTCCTGGTCCTTGACTGCTGCCTGGTTCAGGCTAATCAGAGACACCTCTATAGCTGGTAGAGTGTGAGAGGAGGTCACCAAGAGGAGGTGGCCACAGCTTGACCAGAGAACTGGACGTAGGCGATCAGAGCTCCCCAAACTCTCCGCATCCTTGGAAGGTGGGCTCCTCTTGCCTTCCCTGCTGCAGAGGCGGCCCCAAGGACAAGCCTTGACACGGTGATGTGGTGCTGAGACGTCTGGATGATACACATGGCGGAACCCAGTCAAGGCCTCTAATGAACTTTAAGATCTGGTGGGCGGGCCCAGGACAAGCCTCTACTGTAAGTTCTCCTGCTTATCACACCTGCCACCTACCCACCCGGAGTGGCCTGCCCTTTCTTCGGTCTCTCCCTGCCCTCCGGGTTTGGGGCCTGGCTTCAGATTATACCCAGGAAGCTCCCAAGTAGCTTGTGAACTAGCAGGAGGGTCCCTGTTGCTGAGTTACCTGGGCTACTTGGTGAAAGGATAGATGTCTGAGTAAAACCTGGCCCTATGAACATCCAGGGCACCTGGTGGCCGGGCTTTGGGTGAAGCACTGCGGGCACTGTGGGGTGGACTTCCCGTACGTTTGGCTCCCCTGTTTATCCTGTTTCTCAGCCTGGCAGGTCCCAAGGCTGGCGTCTCAAAGTGAGACTTCCCATGTGAAGCGGGACTAAGAGGTTGAATGCAGAAAAAGCACAAAGGGCCCCCTTAAGAGGGGATGTGTGGCTACTGAGACAGAAATGGCCCAAGGTGCGCTGCCTGAACGCCCCTGCTTGAAGGATCAGTCTTCTCAGAGGGAACTGCAGTGCCAAGTAAGGCGGTGTCAGGGCCCCTGGGGTCAGGAAAAACACTCCCTCAACGGACCAGGGCTGACAGTCCTAAGCTCCACCCTTCCATCCTAAGCGCCACCCCTCCATCCCCACGACCGGCCCCAGGCAATGGCCTGTGGCTTTGGCTAATGGAATGTGGGAGGAAGCAAGAAGGCCGCCTCTAAACGGCCACCGGATGGATCTGCCACCGCCCTTCACCTCTCTTCCGTGAGAACATCACGTCTCCAAACGGTCTGCACCCTCATCCTGCTGATGCCGGGGTTCCTGCTTGCCGAGTCGAAGAATGAACTTAACAAACACCCAAGGTAGGAGAGCCAGGGAGAGGCTTTCATTTAGAGATACAGTGGGAGGACAGAGCTGCTGGCTCACGCCAGGAGGGGACAAGAGAGCCCGGCGTGGTGCGTTGTCTAGGGGATTTATAAGGTGATTGAGGATTTTTGGGGAACTGAGGGCTTAGGGTGTGGACTTGTACCACCTGCCCTGCCCCTAAGGTGGGCTGGGTTGTCCGTTTGCCAGGGCTGTTTACAGTGAAGTCACAGGTTATGCTGAGATACCCTTCTTCATTTGCAGCACACTCAAACATTCCAGGCCAAGTTGCTCCCTGCCTTTTGAGCTTTAACTGATCTCACTGAAGATGTCTATATTCCTAGTCTGGGATCTTTACCCTAGAGAATTAGTGTGACCTTGACTTTGCATAATACTCACCAGAGTTTCGATAGGGACTTTACATTGTTACATTGCTCTGACTGTAAATATCCTGCCTTGCTTTTTCCGGAGGCCCTCACTCTACTCTGACTACACCCACGGTCCCTGTCTCACATCCCCCTCTACAGATGGAGACCATAGCTCCTGCGAGGGAAAGGGGGCGACGACCACTCTGACTGCTTCATGCTGAGATGGGGCGCAGTGAGGGGTGCAGCTAGGTCTCCATCACTGATGGGTCGAGAGGCCTTGGGAAGTGGGCGCTTCCATCTTGGGTTCCATTTTTATTACTATTTGCAGTTTTATGGCTTCTAGGCAAGATAGAACAAGTCGTGTTATTAGGTTAAGTAGCAACATCTGGAGTTGGATTTCCCATTTTGGATCAACTTGACGAGATTAAGAATGCATGGCTGAATATGAGGACTAGAAATAGTCAAACTTTAATTGAAATGATGGGAGAAAACTAAAACACCTGGAGAATCATAGATATTTTGAAGAAACTACAATTCTGGATCTAGTCTATGTCCCAATGACTAGTATTAGGATTTACTATAGATAAGGCTGCATTATTGAAACAAAACTTTTCTCTAAAATCACCCTCATTTTTCTTAGAAGTAATCAAATTAAGAAAATAATTAACACTTAGCTTTATAATTTGCATAAAGTGCAGCAAGAAGAACAATTGATTACATAGACTCTTTTAAATGTGCTTTGCTGGAACTTTTGATAAGGAATTTCAGATTGGACTTTTAAAGCCCTCTCGAGGCCAGAAAACCAAGCCAGACTTGCCATCAGGTTTTGCCTGCAGTACCTGTAGATTTGGGTGAATTCCTCTCTTCTCAAGGTCTCCAAGACATCCTGAGGTTCCTGCACCTGCCAGGAAGTGACCTTCCTTATTCACCTGGTTAGGCTGCTGGGAACCCTGTAAGCAAGGTACCAGGCCAGTTCTTCCAAGGGGCTTTGTTGGCTTTATAAAGTCAACCTTAGTTCCTTAAAGCTGTCTGTTCATATCTGAGTTTACACACGTGTCTCTCAGGTATGACGTTCCAGTCAAAGCCTTGGTAGTATAACCAGTGATTTTAATTGGTCCTCTTACAAGGAAAGCAGGTTCTTATTGAACTTATGCAAATAAACATACCGCCATGAAATATAAAAATAGTCACTGAGAATTTTTAAATTCTGGAGGGATCAGGTAGAGAGAAAGATCAGTTTCAATTCTGCTTATAAAGGTATTGTCATTTACTAAACTGTTGTCAGCTTAAGAGAAAAAGCTTAAACACTTTATCAGCAACATTTGAAACAAAAAGCCACAAAATCATCTTCCTTAGTTTACTTAATCCTATGTAAACAATACCTGTTCTGCTGAAATCTAGTTCTTTACTAGTTTAGGAGTAATTAAACAGTGACTATAAATGAGGAAAGACTTACAAATGACAGTGGTTAAAGATCTGATGAGAGCTTACTGCAAGACAGTTGACATAAGGAAATTTGGATATTTCTGTAACAAAACATTTAGTAACAAAGTTTAGCATCATTCCCTTTGACAGTGCTTTCCAGGTAATTAAGCAGGTAAATATATATCAGATAAATAAGCCAAATTAGACCAATACTTCCCCCAATGAGAAAAAATTCCTCTGACATGTTCCAGGGGCCTTCTGGAAAATATCAGAATTAACTAGAGGTAAAAGCACCTTTTTGAATTTGATTTTGGGAAGTTGTCAGAAGAAAGTTTCTTTGGCACTTGCTTAAATAGGATTATGGGTTGCCATGAAGCAATACTTACCCATTTAACCAGAATGACAACAGAATACCTCAAAGGCAAATACAGAAGGTTACAGTTGTTAGCAAAGTTTAGCTTTTAGTCCTTTTAATGTTAAGATCTCATTTTTTTAAATACTCAGACAACTCATTGAGACTTTAAGCATGAGAAACTGCTTTGATAAAACAATTAGAAAACCTTTTGCAATCTTTCAACATTAAAAGCAGACTAACAATTTAAGAAAATGTTGTCCTTTTAACTGAAAACAAAATTCTAATTTTCTGTGTACTTGATATCAAGACTCATTTGCTCGAATTTTACACAGCATGACCATATCGATTCTTCCACAAACTTTCTACCATTTTTTTACAGAGTTCTCCCTCTTTAAATAAACAGCTGTACTTTAGAACAAAGTTACTTTCTTTTATCAAAAGACACATTCTTTAGCATGCAGAAATGTTTTCTTTATTATTTCAAGTAGTTTTAATTAGAAATTAAAGCCATTTGGAACTTTAATTTTCAGTGAACACAGAAGCAGGCTATTGTAAACTGTCACACTAGCATTCTTTAGATTGACAAATTTATGAACGCATTTTGTAATTTCTGGAACCGTGTGCTTTGCAGCACAGTCTCACTAAGCACAAAATATGTCTCCTTAACTTAGCAAAATGTTCAGATTTTAGGTTACTACAAAAATTCTCAGGCTGTAGGTAGGTATACACACTGTAACACAGCGTAACACACGATTATTAAGGTGTTCACTTGCTACACTTACTTAGTTTACTCATTCCTAACAACTATGCTGGATTACTTACAACACTTTTACCAAACATTAGACAAAGTCAAGTGTCTAAGCATTTTATTCTTGAAAGATTTAAAAGATAACATCAACTTAAATGACCTTAGGTAAACTTAGGCAGCTGATAACCTTAAGGACATACCATTTCAGTTTTACTTAAATTAGCATTAATGCTTAATATCTTCTATTAGAATTTCTGGAAGTTTTAGAATACCCAATTTTTATAAGCACTTGTCTGTAAATCAATTTTTATTAATACCATCTGGAGGTATATTTTCCATTCACACGCTTAGACACACAAACATACAGATTGAGATGTAATGACTACAGTTAGCAATACTTTTCATAAAAGAACATATACAGACAGATAAACTGATACAAAGATTTGAGTTACTAATATCCAATTGCCTTCTTTCTTTTTAGTTTACTTGATTAACAGTTCCCAAGAATACACTCTAAGGGCGAGCAGTTTACATAACTGGGTTAAGGTCTAGATGGCCCCAGACTAACAGGGCCAATGAATGCTCTGAACTGATAGGGACTGTGTGTGTCCAGGGGACTGGAAATGAAATGCAAGTACAATCCTAGCACCAGTTATTTAAGTCAGGCTGTATTGCAGAAGATAAATTTCTTCCGTTTCAGGGAGTCTAGTTTAAAAACCTCCCAATTTTTGAAGACAATGAACCCAATAAGTATAATAGATTTTCACACAAAAAAATTTAGAAAACTAGTCCCATATTGCAGTAGTCCATGGGACTTTTGACTATTTTCCTTCCCTGTGGCAAAATAAATTCAGCTGCATAACCTTATTCTATTGCATACTTCTCTCAGGGGCCGAGCCTCTCTAATCAGAGAGTTTGTACTGAGGCCGGGCTTGTGTGCAGAAGATAAAGCACTTGTTCAGGGTCTGGGGATCAAATTGCTCCCAGTTCCTCAGAATGCATGCCAGAAGTGTGTCCGGCTTCAACGTTGAAGAGGAAGCTCCCACCTGGGAGAGAGAGAGAAAGACGGGTGTCCAGCTCCTGGTCGGCCTTTTCTGCGAGGGCGTCCCCTCGCCTTGGAGCCTGGGTGACAGTGGTCAGTCTCCCCCTCTGCCGGGCCTACTGGAGTTAACCACTCCTTACCAGCGTGGCCCGCACCTTGCCTTGGTTCCCCTCTTGCCTTCCCGCTCAGCAAGAGCTGCTGCTTCAGAGCCCTGGATCTAGTGGGGACCTCACCAGTGTGCTCCTACTTTACGCCTTCTGGGAGTCCTGATCCAGACCCTAGTTTCTCTGCATGGGCTTTAGCATAGAACACTCGGGATCATTCCTTGAGAGCCCCCTGCCTGTCCCATAAGCGCAGGGACTGTGTGACCTCTGGCTGCCAGAGCCTTGGTCAGAGTCACAAGCCTGTTTCGCTTCCCTGGGGCTGCAGGTAGGGAAATGCCATAGCCCCAGGACGGCTGTCTCTAAGGAAGGGAGGTCAATAGAACAGAGCCATTTACATGTTGGGCTCAGGGTTCAGTCTGATTACTTCACAGACCTCATTCACATCACACAGGAGAAAGTGGCGCAAGCCTAAGAGGACTGCTTTGAATGAGGAGCAGAGGAACTTTTTCCAAGGCCAGAGATAAAATGTGGTGGTTGCCACGGACATTTAGGGGGTGTCTATACTTTTAAACACCAGTTTCTGCCACTGCCTGGGAATTATTTAGCCCCTCACCCACTGTAAGAAATCTGATCTGTGAGACAAGAGGTCAGGTGTCACCTGCGACTCCCGCATAGGCAGCAGCCTAGCCGAGGTTCACTCAGCGCCACTGCATCAATCAGCCGGAGCTGAGATCCAGGGCCACTGTCCACTAGTCTGGTCTGCTCTCGGAGTCCGCAGATTAGGAGAGGAAAGTAGGAAATCGGCTCAGCCTCTCCCCAACATTCCCGTCTGGAGGCGGGGGACCAAGGAGGGGCAGACACCGGGAGACCTTTCACCTGAGACTTAAGACTGGTAGCCAACACTAATCATCTTTTAAGTGGCTAACGGGCGCCCAGACACATTTTATGAGACAAAAAGCACAGCATTAAGTCAGGAATAAAAGCGAAGCGTGGATCTCCTACCTTGCGGTGGTGAGCATCGGGTTCCGTGAGATTGATGAAGTTAGAGGGGAGTTAGGGACGCCCCCTGCCTCACTGAGGCCAGGGCGGCCTGAAGAAGCAGGCTGGGAGTCAGAGACAGACAGAGACACTCCTCACGGACACCCAGTCGGGCTGTCGGGGTCTGATTCCAGACACGCGGGCCTTTGAGAAGCCGCTGAAGTGTGGCGTCACTCTAGACTCTTGCAGTTGCCCACAGCTTTCCTCAGTCCCTCGCACCCGAGGAGACGCCTCTGAAGGCATATCCTGGCCTCCACTCAGCTGACTTTCCCGGCTCCCATGGGAGACGGGGGATCCACTGAGGGAGACGCAGGGGAGCCTGTCACTTGAGACTCTGAGATCAGCAGCCGGGCTAGTCCCATGTAAGTGGCTGACGAGCGCCCGATGCTGTGTGCTGTGTGCCACAGACAGCTTCCTTCTGTAAGGACAGTGAGAGAAAAGGCAGGCTCGGATGCCGATACTCACCTCCAAAGTTGTCTCGGACAAGCCCCCAAAGATGATGCCGGGGTTCTTGTTTGCGGAGTCGAAGAATGAACTTAGCAAACAGTCAAGGTAGGAGAACCAGGGAGAGGCTTTTATTGCTTGCTTTTTCCAGAGGTCCTCACCCTACTCTGACTGCACTCAAGGTCCCCATCTCACTGGGTCCTTGAGTGAAGAGGACACCACAGCTATCCTGAGGCCACAGGATGTGGGAGATACTCTTGTTTTCAGTCACAGTCCTCTGATGTTGTTTACTGCCTGTGAGTGAAACTGTAACATTTCCAGAATATCTCGCCTGGCTTTAGTACATGTGCATACCACAGGCGTTCAGAGGTGGTAAGAAGTGTGGCTTTAGTGCATCTGCATCTTTCCTCAGGGGTGGAAAGAAGTTCATCTCCATATGAATGGGTAATGACCTGGGCAAGGAGGGCTTGTCTGTACCTGAGAAGGGAGCAGAGGGCCAGTTTTGCTTCTGCTGGAGCAGGAAAGAGAGAAGGGCCTGGACTGCAGTTTGTAAGCAGAAAACAGATTTTGAACTTTATTTCTCCCTTTGACTGGTTTTGATTTTAGAGGTATTTTGCCCTGGGATTTCCTCTCCCCAGACTTACACCACCTCAGCCTAATGCAAGAAGCAGACTTCTTTTTTAACCACAGCAGAGTTGAGTTAATCCTGTTCTCCAGTTCAGGAGACATTATAATGGTTGTAAAGCCCCTCCTATATCTTACTTTATCTCTCTATCCCATTTATCCATCCACCATCCATCTGCCATGCACCTCAGCTCCTGTCTCCAAGTTTGCATATTCCCTCCCAGTATCTCCCATCAGGTGGCACCTTGGAAAGTTGTGGAGGAGTACAAAGAAGAAGTGAAATTTTCTTTTATGAATTCAAGTTGAAACTAAGGAATTCAATCCACTCATTGTTATTTTAAGCCACTAAGCAATGTTTAAAGGGAAATGTGTAGCATTTAATAATTATATAAGAGATGAAATGTCTCAAACCAGAATTAGAAAAAGGAGAAACTAAAGCCAAAGTAAGCAGAAAAGAGGGAATAGTGAAGAAAGAGCAGACATTAATGAAACAGAAAACAGAAAGATTAGAATAGAAATAGAAAACAAACAGAAAAAAAAAATAAGAAAAAGCACACAAATCACCATTATCAGGAATGAAAGAGGAATTTCACTACAGCTTTTACAGGCATAAGAGAATAAGAAAAAGATTTTTAAAACATTTTATTCTTTCCGCTTTATTGAAGGATATTTTACATACGGTAAAAATCACAACTTATAAGGGACTATTGTGGACAATTTTATGCCAACAAATCTAAAAACTTAAGTGTAATGGACAAATTCCTTGAAAGATACAAACTACTAACATTCATTCAAGAAGATAATAACCCTATAACTGTTTAAAAAATTGAATTTATAATAAAAATCATCCCCCAAAGTAAGCTTTATCTCTAGCTGGCCTTACAAGTGCATTCTACCAAGCACATAAGGATGAAATAATGTCAATTCTACATAAATCTTTACATAAAAGAGGAAATGAGAGGACATCCCAACTCATTTTATGAAGTCAATATCTCCTTGACACTAAAATAAGACAAAAACATTACATGAAAAGAAAATCATAAATAATGCTCCTTATCCACATAGGCACAAAAGTCCTCAACAAAGTAATAGCGAGTCATGGGTGCCTCTGAGTGAGAAGGGTAATAGACTGTGACTGTCGGGAGGGGCATCCTTTGCACTCACTCCTTCCACCACTCTGGGGCCTGTGAGAGAGGACAGGCCTGCAGCACGTCCTCACCACAAGGCAGTCCTCACAGCCTGTGGCGGGCTTGTCGCATTGTGTGGGGTGCCCTCCCTGTTTCAATCATGTGCTTCTTTGCTCTGCTTAAGTATGTGCACCATGTGATACCTGACCAGCCACATGGCTCTATCTGTCCCACGTGGGGAGGGGATGGGTCCTACTGCAGCAGCACATGAGGAGTGCGTGCAGGGTGAGGCCATGCATCAGCTGCCAGGAGGGACACTGGTTACTGGAGCTGATCTTGCTCAGTGGTGCATCTATGTGAGTAATGCTTGTTCCATCGAGAGCTTGACTGTGTTGTTTCCTTGGCGACCTCAATATCAAGAGGCAGTGGACAGAGGTACCTGTACGTCTCCTGAGAGTAGGCAACAGATGCTACTTGCTTACAACCACCAAGTGGGATTTATCTCAGGAATGCAAGGTTGGTTTAACCTTGAAGCTCAGTGAATGTAGCCCACCATATTAACAGACTGAAAAAAAAAAACATGAAATAAACGCAACAGACACAATAACAAATAAAAGAATTTGATAAACTCTATCTCTTATTCATAAGGAGAATTCCCAGAAAACTGGAAATAACGTTTAACCTGATAAAAGTTTTCTATAAAAAATCCGCAGCTTACATCATACTTAAGGATGAGGAACCAAGTGTTTTCCCACTGGGATCAGGTGCAAAGCCAGGATGATCACTTTATTCACTGCTATGCACGAGGGCCTTGCCAATTTCATAAAGCAAGAAACAGAAATAAAAGGAATGCAGGTGGGTAAAGAAGCAGTAAACTCTTTCTACTTACCTGTAATATGATTGTCTATGTAGAAAACCTTAAGGAATTTGCAAAAACAGATGCTAGAACCAAGTGAACTTAGAAGGTTGCAGGATAAAATAGCAATTCAAAAAATCAATTGTATTTCCAGAATATAGTAACAAAGCACTGGACAATAAAATGTCATTTAAAGTAACATTTACAAAAGCATTAAATGTATGAAATACTTACAGGTGAATTTCATGAAATGTGTGCAAGCCTGAAAACTATAAAATATTGAGAAAAATTAATGAAGACCTAAATAAATGTGGAGACAAATTATGTTCATGAATCAGAAGATTCAGTATTGCTGACATATCAGTTAAGCCCAAATTAATCTATAGGTTCAATATGATCCCAATAAAAATTTTGGTAGACATTTTTGGATAGAAATCGGCAAACTGATTTTAAAATTTATATGGAAATTTAAGTGTGGGGTAGCCAAAATGACTTTAATAAAGAACATAGAGGACTTATACTAGTTGCTTTCAAGACTTACTATAGAGCTACAATCAAGTACAGAGATTTTTATTTTTATATAGGTATTTACAATATTTATATAAACATTATATTTAAATAAGATATTAATTACAATACCTATATAAAAAGAGCTGCAATAATCAAGACAGTGTGGCATAAGGATAGACATGTAGATCAATGAGACAGAACTGGTAGTGTAAAAATAGACCCACATTTATTGACAATTGATTTTCATTAGAAGTGCCATGGTGGTATAATGGGAAAAGTGAGTATTTTGAGAAAACGGTGCTAGAACAATTGGACACCATATGCAAAAACAAAAACAAAAACCTGGGCTGTCACTTGACACTATACACAAAATTAATTCCAAGTGGATCACAGACATATGCATAACAACTAAAACTATACAATTTCTGAAGAACATAGAAGAGAATATGTGTGACCTTGGCTTAGGCAAATGGTTCCCGATAGGAAATGAAAACATGAGAGAAAAAGCAATAAATTGGACCCCAACAAAATGGAAAACTTTTGCTTTTAAAAAGATACTGATAGGCCGTGCACACCGACTGGCCTCTGGCGCCCTGGTGGGAGGTTTTTCTATATGAGTGGAGAAGACAGTTGTTTCAAGGAGAAGTGACACAACACTTTTTAGAGTGTCTGAGGATGAAGAAAAAGTGAGATTATGCCGTCTTGAACCAGCTATCCAGAAACTCATTAAGATAGTAATCCCAATAGACCTAGAGCGGTTAAGAAAGCACCAGATAAACATTGAAAAGTATCAAAAGTGCGGTATCTGGGACAAGTTGCATGAAGAGCGTATCAATGCTGGATGTACAGTTCAGCAACTCCGCTCTAATATCCGAGAAATGGAGAAGCTTTGTCTGAAGGTCCGGAGGGATGACCTAGGCCTTCTGCAGAGAATGATGAGTCCTGTTAAAAGTGGAGGTGTCCGCAGCAACAGTAGATTTCCTCCAACTCCATCTGGAATCCGTGGAGGAACTTAGAAAACAATTTAGTGAGGAAGAAACTTTATCACAGCCTTCTCTGACGAGATCCATGACTGTTGGTAGAACATTTCATACTGCTGAGGCTGATCCTCAGAGTATGACTCACAGGCATTGCCTGAAATTCTTCAAGATCAAAATGCTGCAGAATCCTGGGAAACCTTAGAAGCGGACTTAATTGAACTTAGCCAACTGGTCACTGATTTCTCTCTCTTAGTGAATTCTCAGCAGGAGAAGACTGACAGCATTGAAGGCCATGTCAACAGAGCTGCTGTGAATGTTGAAGAGGGAACCAAAAACCTGGGGAAGGCTGCAAAATACAAGCTGGCAGCTCTGCTGTGGCAGGTGCGCTCATCGGAGGAGTAGTGGGGGTCCGACTGGCGTCCTTGCAGGCTCCAAAGTGGCAGGAATTGCAGCTGCACTTGGTGGTGGGGTGGTGGGCTTCACAAGTGGAAAACTGATACAAAGAAGGAAACAGAAAATGATGGAAAAGCTTGCTTCCTGCTGTCCAGATCTTCCCAGCCAGACGGACAAAAAATGCAGTTAAGAACCAAACTTCAGCATTATTGGTGCCAACTTGTCTATCCTAATAAGGACCTTTGCTGCTGTTGGACACTCTGTCAGTTTTTGGAACATGTTTACGTTAAGATAGTGGCTGTAGATCCTCAAGTGGGGTTGACCTGTGATAAGTGGATATATTTTGTTGTTGTTTGCCGGGTGTTAACGGAGACGTTATAGGTTGAGGAGCTTGGGCTGAGGGTGTATAATGTTTGTCAAGCAAAGTTTAAAGACTACCAGGGAGCAGATATTCTGCTGCAAATGTGAAAACTGAACCTGTAACTTTGATAAGGACATGAGGTGTGTGGTCATGTTGGGTTATAGAGGAATGGTTTCTTCCATTTCTTCCATAACCCTGACTTAGATATCCTCAGGCTAGGCATATTATAAATATGCTAATTTATCTTCTATATATAGGAGATTATTTAGGCCTGTTAGCAAAAAAAAGAATGGGAGTTCAGGAGCCTTTCTTATCCAATAGGGAAATCAGGATCTAGCGAGGGGCACAGGTGAACTACACGATGGAGTCCATTCGGCGAACCCTATTGCGGTCTGGTCTACCTATGTGTTCTGGTGGAGATACTACTAGTATAAGAAAATGGAAAGGGAGACCCAGCTTCTCTTTCAAATATGTTCATTTGTGAAACCTTCTTTTCTGAACCCTTCCTTCTGCCTCTCTTTAAATAAAGAATGCAGAATCCAAAGGGTTAGGAAGTCTTATAAGCCGGTCAGCGAGCCTGCTGTCCGCCTGTCTCTGAACACCTCCAGGGTCTAGTTCCCTCTGCCTTCCCTCCCTTGTAATTCTGAGAAGTTCTTTGAATTCTACCTAGGTGTAATGAGGACTTTTCTCATAATCTGCTTTCTTGTATATCCCACCTCTGTTCATCCTTTCCTATAACCTCTAAGTAAAAAGAAAAAGAAAGAAGGAAAAAGAACAGAAAAAGAAAAAGAAAAGATAAAGAAATCTCCAAATATTTCCAACATTGTTAGAGTTTGAGATAAAAAATACATGGGGCTTGTCTAGCTTGGATTAATACTTAGCCTATAGGCACACACCTGATCATTTACATTTGCTCTCTTACAGCACTAAACTATGTTTTCTACCTTTATCTTGCATCTACCTACCACTTCAGCATTTTATTAAAAAAAAATAATAATAATGATAATAATAAGGGAGAAATGTGGGATTCACATATAAATCAAGTATAAAAATCAAACGAATATTCATATCTGACCTGATTGTTTGTAGTTCATAATGTGTGATCAAAACTGAAAGTTTCTGTGATGACTGCCCTTGTACTGTTCACCATGTAAGAACTTATTCACTATGTAAGAATTTGTTCACCATGTAAGAACTTGTTCGTTGTGCTTCAGGAGATTGGAGACTGATAAGAATTAGGCTTGGGGTTGAATAATGATTGTGCATTGAGTCCCCTGTACAGAATTTTATTGTTGTTAACTGTTAACAACCATTTGATCAATAAATATGAGAGATGCCCTCTCAAAAAAAAAAAAATACATGGGGCGGACATACCAGATTATTTCTCGGGGCATCTTCCAGTCTCAAGGGCTGGTGTCCCTGCCACACAGGGAATCTCTGGACCCTAAGTCTTTTCATCTGGCCCTTGGGGGAGATAAGAACTGGTTTTCTACCTCACTTGTGTTGCTGCCATCCTCTTCACCAGGCTCGGCAGTCTCCAGTGCTTCCCTTCACTCTTCACAGCTGCCATTTCTTCCCAAGCGTGGCGTTCTTGTTGCCTTTTCTCACATACAAGATGACGGACAAAGCCTAGTGCCGAGACACAGTCCTGAGGAGGGATTTGTGGTGCTCATCCCAACACTTGACATTAACAGCAAGTATAGCCCAGCCCAGCCAAATGTCTATCCCAAATAGCAAAATGGTTTAAATTTAGAAAAAGGAATTTAAGATGACAGGCAGCCTCATCCTGTATTCCCAACTCATCTGAAATAGGAAGGAACCACCTTTTGTCTTACTCTTTGCTCTTTTTCTGAGGACAGAGGAGTAGGGGCCTGCACCACAGAAGGTGTGAGCTGTCTGCTCAGGAGCCAAACAGATTCATCAGGCAGTTCAGTGACTTATCAGCTCTCTCTTGCTGAGTTTACTCTTAATAACTTTTATTGATCGCTACCTTTTACTTCTGTATCTGAGGAGACCTTTCTCTTTGATACTCTTTGGACTCTCACCAACGAATTGCAATGAGAGAGCACCATTTCTTACTGTCATTAAATAACTGGAAAATAGCAATTATTGTTACCTGCTGACTTATATCTTTAATATATTACCAGGAAAGAAGTACTTTGAGTAAGTGTCAGATTGTGACCCACAGTTTGATACTGGGTACCTGTAAGGTTGGGTTAATTTTTTAAGTCTACCTTGTTTCTATTTTCTGATTCCTGCTGTCCCTTTAACACAGGGTGTTCAAACCAGAATGATTATTCAGTTCACCTGGGGTGTTATTTAAAACAAAGTTCCAAAACTTCAGTCCTATGGGTGATTCTAATAATGGCCAATCTGCCCTGTTCAGCTAAAATGATAAATTTAAGATAAAGTTACATCAAGATTCAGGCGTATCATTTAATTCTGTAATTTCTAGTGTTCTGCTCTTCAGCATGGCCTCATCTTCATCACTGTATATTAGTCCTACTCTGCCAACTCAAAATTGGCTATGATTTTTTTAGCCCACCATTTTAACAGCATTAGGCACTTATTACCACTATCAAGTTGGTTTTACATCAGGACCTGAAGGAGAGAAGAGGCATGTAATTGAAGCTTATATTTTGTTTGGGGATCTTGTGTTTACTAAAGCCAGTGGGAGACACCACTGTATGTGTTCATATAGGCCTTTGATTTTTACTACTCATCAAGATTGGAATATCACTCTAGCAGTCTTCATGTTTAGGCAAGTTACAGACCTTTAAAATTTTTTTATAATTTAAAGTTATTTAGAAATTGTATTTAATATCCCCATAATAGAACCTAATAGCCAACTTTTTGTAGAAATTTCTGGAAGTGTTTAATCAACTTGATTATAAATGGTATAAACCTATAAACATTAAAATGTTTTGAAGTATAAAGTAAAAAAAAAAAAGATACTGATAAGAATAAGAAAAAGGAAATCAAAGCCTGGGAGAAAATACTTATCTTATAAAGAACTTGTATGTAGAACATATAAAAATCTCTTAAGACTCGATTACATGAAGACAACCCAATCTTTAAAAACTGGCAAAAATTTGGAAAGATATTTTGCAAAAGAAGATATATGAAAGGCCAATAACATATTAACTTCTTACGAACTCCTACAGATCCTTCACCAATTAAGACACATGAAAGGCTCAACATCTTTAGTCATGAGGGTAATTCAAATAAAAACTGCAATGAGATACCAGTGCAAACCCACTAGAATGGTCAACATTATTAAGACTGCTGACAACACCAATTTTTGGTGTGGTTAAGGAGCACTAGGAGCTCTCATACACAGCTGTAGGGAATACGAAATGGTATGGCCACTCTGGGAAACTGTCAGTTTCTTATAAAGTTAAATAAAAACTTATGATACGACCTAGCAATCCCACTCCTAAGTAAATACCCAGGAGAAATTATGTTCATATGTTCATAAAAGACTTCTACATGAATGTTAATAGCAGCTTTATACCCAAAAGCACCAAATGGAAAAAAAAATGTAATGTCCATCATTTTGTAAATGGATAAAGAAATTTTGGTGAATTTTACTCAGCAATATGAACAAATGAATAAAAGCAAAGCATTACATCAAGTGAAAGAAGCAGACATAAAAGGCTACATAATTTATGACTCTAGGTATAAGAAATTTTATACTAAAACTATAGCAACAGTGTGGGTAAAATTGTAGTATTTCCAGAATACCTCACCTGGCTTTAGTACACCTGCATATCAATAGGCATTTAGAGGAGGAAACAAGTATGGCTTTAGTGCATTTGCATATACTCGGGTGGAGAGAAGTTCTCCATATAAATGGGTAATGACCTGGGCAACAGAAGGCTTATCTGTACCTGAGAGGTGAGCAGAGGGCTGGTTTTGCTTCTGCTGGAGCGGGAAAGAGAGAAGGGCTGGGACTGCGGTCTGTAAGCAATAAACAGATTTTAAACTTCATTTCTCCCTTTGACTGATTTCGGTTTTCAGAGGCATTTTGCCCTGGAATTTCCTCTCCCCGGACTTACACACAGAAAGCAGATGAGCAGTTGTGTGAGGCCTTGGGTGGAGGAGCAGATATGGTGCTCATCTGTAAGAGGGGGTTGGAACAGTTCTGTGCCGTGACCATGGTGGTGACTTTTGCCAATGTGCCAGCTGTCTAAACTCACTGAATCACACATTTAAAATTAGTGATTATGCCACATAAATTGTATCTCAATCAAAAAGTGATGCTGGGGTTCGTGTTCGCAGAGTCGAAGAATGAACTTCGCAAACACCCAAGGTAGGAGAGCCAGAGGGAGGCTTTTATTGAAAGATACAGCGAGAGGACAGAGCTCCTGGCTCGTGCCAGGAGGGGACAAGAGAGCCTGTAGTGGTGAGTTGTCTAGGGGGTTTATAGGCAGTTGAGGATTTGGGGGAACATGAAAAAAGGCTTAGGGGTATGGACTTAAGTGGTCCCTGAATATTTAGAATTAACTTAGCACAAGGAACTTCCTGCTCTGATTTCTCCCTTGGGGTACAGGCGTGTTGGTCTGGGAGCAGATCAAACAGGGCTGCCTGCCCAGCCCCCAAGGTGGGTTGAAGCATTGTTTGCTAAAGAGTAAGTTAAGAATCTTACTTCTTAACTTCCTGGGTGTTAAAATGAAATCTTAAAGGTAGAATCCTTCTTGCCTTTTAATATGTTGTTTACAGCTCGGTCTGCATGCTAAATTAGTTGTCCAGTTTGCAAATCACCTCATCAGATCTGAAGGAAGAAAGACAGCACAGGGGCCTGGGCCTTTTAGCATGCTAAAGTGAATCTTACACATGATTATAAATAATTAGCATAATAAAAACATGTGCCACTCTTCTTTATCTGGGGAATATTAACTGATCTCACTGAAGAATGACTCTAGAGCTTAATGTTTAACACAAGAGTTTGGTAGGGGGTTTCCTTGAATGTAGTTACGTTGCTCTGACTGCAAATATCCTGTCTTGCTTTTTCCGGAGGCCCTCACCCCACTCTGACCACACCCACGGTTTGTCTCAAAAGGACACAAAAAGCTGAACATTTACTGGAAAAAAGGCATGCCCAAGAACGTCCGTGCACACAAAAGAAAATTGACAACAGCTTTATTCACAGTATCTCCGAACCAGAAACAAACAAATGCTCGTCATCTGTGTAATGGATAAGTAAATTGTGGCATGTTCACACAGTGGCTTGGTATCCAGCAATGTAAGAGGAGAGACATGGGACAACAAGGATCAGCTTCACCAAAGGCAAGTTGAATGAAATCATGTCTCAGAAGGGTGGTGCTTATTTCCAGAGTGGGCTCCCTGAGGCCCCCACGTCTCCTCACTGTGCACCACAGCTTCTCTGGGCGTGCTGAGGAAGGGAGGGATGCTGTGCGTTAGGGGGAGCTGGGACGGAAGGGGCTTCACGGGTGAGCCTGGCTGGAGTTGGGGAAAGATTTCTGCCAGAAAGCAGTGGAATCAACTTTCAGAATGTGCATGGGCCATTTCAGTTGACGCCCCTGGTTACAGTTGTCAGAACTGTACAGGGCAGAGACCCTCACTGTGGGAGTGCCTCAGGTCCGGGTCCCCGTGAGCCCAAGACACCCCCAAAAGCTTTGTATGGCGGAGACTACAGACTGCTGCCCTCACTTCCGCAGACAGTCACTGGGGAAAGAGGTGACTGCTGGGAGCCAGGCAGTGAGTGGGGGTGGGGCCGTGGTGGAGGCAGGGCCTCCCCCCGCCAGAGCAGCGCCCCACCCCCACACCCCGGGTCACCGCCTGGGGGTGCCCCTCCACAACACACACCCCAGCAGGCTCTTGCCCTTCTAGGGCTTCCCTTTCCTCTGGGCAAAGTCACACTGGCACTGGCTCAAGGTGACTAACACCTGCTAGTCTTTCCCGAGTTCACACGCTCTCCTGTCAAGCGGCTGTCCCCTCCCCCATCCTCAACCTGAGGTGGGTGCCTTTTCTGCCTGCTGGCCTGGCCTGTGGCATCTGGCCCTGTTCTCCCTGTGAGCAGAACCAGACTGGCATTTAGATTCCTGGCACAGGACAGAGCTGCCCAAGGTTGGCACTAAACCCCATTCATTCATTCACACAGCCAGGGCACAGCTAAGTCCTGATGGTGGGGGGGGGAGCGGTTAAGTTAAGGCATTAACACCTACTGGGAGCTCCCAGTCTGGTGCGGAAGATGGACATTTAGGCCACTGGGAGATCCCATTATGGATCTCTCCCAGATCTCTGCCAGGGGCTGGGGTGTAAAAAGGTGGAGTGTAGGGAGCTAATGGGGGTGGGAGGTGGTGTGTGCAGGGAGGTGGGGAGCCGTGGGGGACTGTGCACAGAGCCCAGGTTTAAGTCCTTGCCGCACAGGCCACCGACTTCCTCGTGGACAGCCTCTGGGAGGACAGCAGGACCCCTGCCTCAGGGCTCGTCGCAAGGACTGAATAAGAAGGCCCCTGTGAAGCGCTCACCACGGTCTGGAGGACAGCAGGAGCCATCAGAGGTCAGCTGCTACTGAGCGAGGGGAAGCGGGGAGCTGAGAAACGAGAAGGCAGGAGCTGGATGAGGTGTGGCAAGGAACATGACAGCTGAGGGGGAACAGCATGTGCAAAGACCTGTGGCAGGAAGGGGTGGGGTGAGTTTAAGGGACAGGGAAGTGGGCAGAGGAAGGAGGGGTCTAGTGAAGGAGGCGGGGTGCTGAAGGCCAGCTGAGAAATACTGACCTTAACCTGCCTGCACGGGCCCTGGGATGGCAGGAGCTGCCCCGCAGCCCTTCCCAGGACGGCCACCCCACGCCCCGCACTCAGGCCTCCTTCCAGGGCACAGAGGGTGAACCAACAGTCCCTTCCTCCCCCAAAGCCTAATCAGTCTGGCCGCAGGCACAGCACTGGGAATGGAGAAGTGGCTCCATCCTTCTCCGCGGAGGTGGCTGCAAACCTTGTCTCCCTGGAAACCGAAATAATCATTGGAAGTCAGCTCCTGGCAACTCTGCTCAGGCGCGTGGGCGCCTGATTATTATACAAGCTGATCTACACACTGTCCTTTCAAAACCTATACACCATAAATGTGGAGAAGGCTCACTATTCCTACTTTTTTGGCAAGTCATCGTGCATGAGGAGCAGGACAGAACGAGGAGGTTCAGCTGATGTTCTAAAATCTGCGCTCGCTGCTAAAAATACAGCGAAATCCGCTCCTTCCCTCACAGCCATCGCCTCTGAGTCCGTCCCACGCAAATGTCCAGAGAGCCGCACGAGCGCCTTCGCACAGACTCGCTGGGCAGATGGTTTCCGTGAAATGTGGGCGAGGGGCCCTGCGCGCCGGCTGCCTTGCGGATGTGGCTTGCGCCCCTGCTCACCCGGCACCGGCGGACACCGCACCCAGGGCACGAAGCCGCGGGCCCTGGGAGACGCCTCCAGGGGCCAGAACTCGCTAAGCGGGTGTCAGGAATGGGGGCGTCTTCTCAGAGACCCCGGCCTGTCCCGCGCCTCCTCCCCGCGCGCCCCCTAGCCGCAGCCACGCCCGCCTCTTCGGGATGCGGCGCAAAGTTACTTAACGCTGGAATTAGCCGGCTGGGTGAGTCACCGGCTCCCCGGGCCTCATTTCTGCAGCGGCGGAGGCCGAGTGGAAGGAGCCGGGGACGCAGGCCCGCCGCCAGGCGCGGTGGGACCTCCGAGCGCCTTCTAGAGCTCCCCCGCCCCAGGTCTCCCTCGGGGAGAGGCCAGGGAGGCCTGGGGGAGGCCCTCGTCCCACCCACACCCTCTCTGGTGGAAATTCCTGCGTGGTCTCGGAGAAGGGCGTTTTAGACCAAAACCCAAACGGGACTCATCCAAGGCTTGGCCTCCAGCTCGGCAGCACCTCTACCCCCCTCCCCCACCAGCACCATCTCGAGCAGGCCGATCTGGAGGGCCCCGGACCCCCCGCCCCGCACCCAGAGTCAGCCTCCCGCCCCCATCCCGACCTCCTTCCCGCCTGGGCTCTCCCTCGCCGTTCCTCTTCCCCTTAGGCTCCCTCCTCCGCCTTCTCCCGCACCCGGGCTCCCCCGCCCCGCGTACCCGGGACCCCCTCAAACCTCTCCGCACCCGGGCTCCCCCCGCACCCCGCCGGTCCCTGCACGCCTGCCCCCTCTTCCCTTTCACCCTGTGTCCCGGGCCAACTTCCTCAAGCTTCCTCACCGCAGGCAGGCGGGTGGGCGTGAGTGCGGCCAGGTCTTGACGCCGGGGAATCGCAGACGTAGACGCACGAGAGGAGGGAGGTGCTGGGGGAGGGGGGGAGGGGGTCTAGGGGAGAGAGCCCTGGGGTGAGGGGCGGCGCTCCCCACGCCTCCGGGAGCGCGGACCGGGGGCAGAGGGCGGAGGAGCGCGGCGGAGGGGCCCCTCCCGGTGCGGAGGCTGCGGAGGGGCGTCCTAGGGGCTGCGGAGGCCGGGGGAGGGGGGGCGGGGAGGGCGGCGCCAAGGCCGGGCGCGCGGGGCTGCGGACGGGTGTAGGGAGCCGAGCGTCCGGGGAGGGGCGCCGCGGGCTGGGGAGGGGGCGCGCGCCCTGCGGTTCTCGGCGCCGCAACGGTTCCCGGCGCGGGGCTGCAGCGGCGGCGGCGGCGGCGGCGGGAGGCGGAGGATGCGGGCTCCGGCAGCGGCGGCGCGGGATCGGGAGGACGCGGGAGGATGAGGAGGAGGCCGGCGGTCCGGCCGCGCGGCGCCGGGAGGAGGCGCAGGCGGCGGGGGCGGCGGCGGGCGGCGGCGGGCGCGCGGGGTGCGGGCCGGCTCGGGCGCGGAGGATGAAGTGGAGCGTCCGCGGGGCCTGCGCCGCGCTCTCGTCGTGTCTCCTGCTCGCCTGCGCGCTCAGCGCCGCCGCCGTCGGCCTCAAGTGCTTCTCGCTGGGCTCGGAGCTGCGCGGGGAGCCGTTCCGGCTGGGGGCGGCCGCCGGCGCCTTCTACTCGGGGCTGCTGCTGGCCGCCGGCCTTTCGCTGCTCGGCGCCGCCCTGCTCTGCTGCGGGCCCCGGGACGCGCCCCTCGCAGGGCCGGGGCCGGGCCCGGGGCTCGGGGTCCCCGCGGCCCCGGCCGGGGCTCCGGAGGCCGCGCCGGGCGAGCAGGCGGCCGCAGGGGGACCCTCGGGGCCGGTGAACAGCCAGAACCTGCTCCTGCTCGGCGTCCTCGTCTTCATGCTCGGGGTCCTCAGCGCCTTCGCGGGCGCCGTGATCGACGGCGACACCGTGTCCCTCGTGGAGCGCAAGTACTCCCACTACTGCCTGCCCCCGCGCGCGCCGGCCGCCGCCCCCGGCCCCGCGGCCGCCGCCCCCGGCCCTGCCCCCGGCGCGCCGCGCGCCCGCAGCACCCCGGACAGCGCCACGCCCGCCAAGTGCCGGCAGCTCAAGGACTACCAGCGCGGCCTGGTGCTCTCCACCGTCTTCAACTCGCTCGAGTGCCTCCTGGGCCTGCTCAGCCTCCTGCTGGTCAAGAACTACAGGTCGTCGCAGGCCCGGCGCGGCCGGCGCGGCCGGAGAAGGGGAGGCCGGGCCCTGGCGCGGCCCCGCGGCGGCCCGGGGCTCCGCGCGCAGCTGCCAGTCTCCCGGGCGCGGCGGGGCCGGCGGGGCCGGCGGGGCCGGCGGCTGCAGCCGCGGCCGAGCGAAGCCTCTATCCTGTCCCCGGAGGAATCGGACTTGACCGCCCCGGGGGACTGCGCGGACTTTGCGGCGCACCACGCCGTGTCCTACATCAACGTGGGCGTCTTCCACGCGTTCGACGAGGCGGGAGTGGAGGTGTGCTGCGGGGGTCACCCGTCAGTGGAGCTGCCGGGTTACGCGCCCTCGGACCCCGACCTCAACGCCTCTTACCCCTACTGCTGCCGGCAGCCTTGTGAGGCGGCGCGCCCTTGGGCGCCGGGCCGGGCCTGCTGAGCCCCCGCGCGCACCTCCTGTCCGACCGCGGGGCGGAGGAGCACAGGGCCGGGGCGCGCGCGGTGCACCTGCGGGGGCGGTGTGGCCGGCGCCTCCCAGGGCTCCCCGCCTCCCAGCCCTCCGGGGCTACCATTTCTGTGTCGGAGGCTTTCTTCTCTTCTCTGTCTGTCGGTATCCGGATTCCATTTTAAAGTTTACAATAAATGTTTTGGGGTTGGCTCGCCCCCACCGCACTTCTCTGGCAAGTCCGTTCCCTGGGCCGCGCCCCGAGGCCCCGGGTGAGACCAGGGTAATGGGGGAGGAAGGACCCTCGTCAAGAGGACAGAGACAAAGCAGCTGGGACTTAGGAATGAGGGGAGTGACAGAGCCCCCAACAGCAACACTTTGTACACGGATGTGCCTGCTTTTGTCCATACTTTCTTACTGTAAAGCTCTCCATAAACAGTGAAAATGTTTGGTAAATTTATTGCAATTTAAAATTGGTGAGTTACTTTATTAAATTAATTGCTATGCTATTGAAGATATTCATCAAATTGGAGTTGGAGAGTGCACACAAATCAGTTTGGGGGGAAATGGTTGAATTTGGTCATTTGTTGAGTTTAAACAGTTGTATGCTGCTAGCTGGTTGACTAAATCCAACCTCTTTCTGAAGATAACTTTCTGCTTGTATATCAAGTCCCGTACCTTTCTTCGTTTGGAAACTGGTGATGGGGTTGCTATTGCAAAGCTGAGCTTATTTTTGGCTAATACATGAAAATAATCTAGTCCTATTTTGGAGAATCACAGTTACGTTTTTCTGGCAAAGATTATTTTCCTGTTGATTACTTCATGAATCTGGTAATTTTTAATATTGTAGCACTTCATTAAAAATATACCCCTTAATTAGCCTTAACTGAAGTGCAGATTAGGGTTAGGATATACATGTGTGTGCATACTTACACACACAATATGAAATGCATTCCAAATAATGTTGAAGTGTGTTTCGAACTAGTGTGCTGGGCTGCCTGGGAGCTGGGCAGGCTCACAGTCTTGGGGAAAGGTAATCCACATCTGTGCGCTAAAATTTCGGTGCCAGGCAGGTATGCCACTGATTCTGGACTTGATGGCAGTAGAGCCCAACGCTGACTCACAGGGTGCGTGCCTTCTGCAAAAGGAGGGGGGCCCGTGCGCAATATTCTTGACAGGAGTAAGCACAACGCAGAACGCTTGGTGAGAAAAGCAAAAGAAATGATGTGTGATACCTTTATAGCGTATAGGAGGCCACTCGTAGTGGTGACAGTAGCCAGATTTAGGGGTGGCGGTGGAGTTGCCAGGTGCAGGCTCCGGAGTGGCGCCTCTCAGGTCCCAGCCGGAGTTTCCTTGTCCCTGGGTGACCCGGGCTCCCGTCTAGCTGGGACCTGGCCGGGCTGCCTAGCCACAGCATAGCTGCTGGAGAGAGGAGGCCATCTCCACACAGGGATGTGGAGACTGTCACCGTTCGCAGTCGCTCTGTGGCGGCGGCAATCCCGTCCCACTGATGCCCGGGGAATCACCAAGGAGCTTGGGGTTTGATGGCTGGGGTGGGCCTGCGTCCTCTCCTCGTTACGGTGGTGCCGCGGGAGGAAGAGCATTTACTAGGTTCTCGTCCACGGGCCTCTTCGGATACTGGTCCATGTTAGACCTCTGGCTTCCGCCAGACTGAGGGCACGGCCCAGCGAGGCCCACCTCTGGCCCTTACAGCCTGGCCCTCTCTTGCCCCTGCATGACCAGCCCACTGGCCACCAACCTAAAGCAGAAAACGAAGGGAAATTATTTCACCTAAAGTGAAAAGATGCAGTGAGGTGACGGTCAGGACGATCTTCCTCACTTGCCTGAATCAGCTCAGTGAGACCCTGCCGGGCGGCTCCTGCCCCCTCCTGGAGCAGAGGCCGCACAGGCAGCTAGGAGCTGAGCTTGCAGAGCTTCACAGCGCAAGTGGCCCGGCCACTGCGTGCCTGACGGGTGCGCGCACAGTGGGCTCCTGTAGACAGCTGCTGGGCAGGGGCTGACCGGGCAGACACACGAGTACACGGACGTAAGCTGCCAGACCTCCCATGTCCCTCCTGTTTCCTGAGGTATTCCACCTTCCACGGTTTGTGCAGCCTAAATGTTAGATGCCTTATGAGACTTTCAAATCAAAATAAGACCTCTCTGAAGTATAGACTTTTCTTGGGTGGAACAGAAGGCAGAAGAGGATGGGGCGGGCAGGAACTCCATGCCTTCAGGCTGCCGGGACCTCCACGTGACCAGCAAACCAGATGACATGATTCAAGATGCTAATGCCGCAAACTCCATGAACATTGATAACTCCGATTTACATAGGCTGATAAAATGATGCGGGATACCGGGGTTTTATTTTTTAAAGTTTACTAGAGGAAATGAAATTCTAAATATCCCTAAACTCAAATTGCTCCAAAGATCAGTACTCAGGGAAATGAGCGGAGAATCATGAAGCCAACGAGCTTCTAGTTAGGACTAACTTCCTTGTAACAACTCCAAATTCCTTGAAGTTTATCCAACTCATGGCAACACTTTTTATTCATGTTCATTCTACTTTTTGAAAGTTTGAGTTGTTTAGAATTAAGTCTTGATGCTTCTTGGAAAATAATGCCAGTTCTTGGATCTTTCTTTAAAGGGGTCTTACTCTGCTTCTCAGAATAATAATAAACTCTTGGTTTGGTGGAGGCCAGACTAAGAGTTTATTAAGATTAAGATGGTGAAATGCCAAATTTAAATTAAATGCATTTTAGCATTTTTATATGGCCTAATGCTGAGTTTGTAAGTGTTACTTTAAACATGAAGGCTGTTTACTTTTAAGGGGATAATTTAATTAAGACAACATATGTTGTTACCAAACCGTGTTGTCTCAAGATCGATAAACAGGCGCTCCTGGGGTCTCATCATACGGGTCACACGCCTTTCCTCAGGGGGAGGGTGTGCTCTGCCCCTGACAACACAGACCTGGACCACACAACTAAATTTCTGACTGAAATTTAATTAAATAATCATTTAATTAAAAAACTTAGATGGCATTTTTGGTGAAGATCAACTGCTGGTGATTGAAGTTTTTACTCCTGGCTGCTGGTTTCATGACATGGTGCAGGTAGAAGCCTTGAGCCTGCACACACGCACAAACATGAATGCATACACATTCATGCACACAGAAGCACACGCGCACGTGAGCATGAGCACGCACAAATACACATGAGCGTGTGCACATAGACATTCATGTGCACATGTGCAGACATGCACACACACACATTCTCACATGCATGCAAACACACATGCGTACATTCACACTGCCCCCTGGGTGGTGCCTGAGGGCCAGGCCAGCAGCCCTGCCTGGGGCATCCAAGCCTCCATGTGGAACCTGGCTGGGGTGATTGGCTGGCCTGTGGACTACTGCCTCCCACTGCCTCAGCCTTGTAGGATATGCACGTAGGAAGCATGCCTTGGGGGCTACCTTTGGGTGCTGAGCTGCACGTGGGCCTGTGTACTTTGTCACGTCCTGGTGGGGCGTCCCCTCACGGGGATGCCTGTACAGCACAGCAAGCCACAGTGGAGCTGCACTGGGGTCTGAGTGAGTGGCGGGGGCCTGGCTGAGTCCCTAGGCTCTCGGTGGGTCTGTGCTGCACAGACGCTGCAGCAGCTTGGCCAGTGCTGGCCTCTTTGGGCCACTTTTGGGCCTAGCTCCCCCTCTGAGCAAGGGCTGCACACATGTCACACTGTCCATGGTGCCCTCAGACTATTGCCCCAAAGCATTGTTTTCTCACCAAGATATGAAAGAAAATAATGACAGACACCTTAAGAAAAATGAATTGTGGTATAAAATAAGTATAAACTTTATATGCCTGTGCACCTATTTTTTTTCTGAGGCAGAGACAGCATCCTGATGTCAATAGGTTTACTATCCAGATGATCCAGTTTCTTTGCTTCATCTGCTAATTTTCAGCATGGTGATTGACAGGGACAAAACACCAACAGATGGAAAAGAAAATTTTACTTAGGAAATAGTACACATATATCATTATGTGCCCAGTTTGAATTCTCCCAAGGACTTCCTGGGGTGGCAGGAGAAAGCCTGGTGGTTCCCATTACAGAGCTGTAATTATAACCGTTTTCTTAAAATCTCCATGTTCAGAGGGGAATCTACTTATATGTGTGAGTTTCATCTATTTTGCTTTCTTATTGCCTTTGATCCTCAACAGAATGTCAATAAAAACCTTGTCACTCTAGGACCAGTAGAATCTGTGTTGAAGCACAATGCGCCCCACAGAACCCCCCAGCACTGTGTGGCTCCCATCCTGGTGCTGCAGGACCAGGCGGCAGGGGGTGGCCAGACCCTCCCCCCAGATGTGCCAAGGGCAGGAGGGCCGAGCAGGTGAGTGGGTGAGCAGAGGCTGCTCTGATCCTGTGCTGTGCCTGCCCTGGGTCTGCCCGTGGCACCTGGGAGTGTCCCACCTTACCTGCCTTTCTCCCATCACCCCAGCCCTGTATTTGGCCTTGTGTACCTGCTCAAGTCCTTATGCTATTCCTGAACCACCAGCCTGACCCTTTCTTCATCTCTACTCCTGGTGCGACATTTTCCTAAAACATGGGTCAGATCGTGGTACCCTACTCAAGAACTTCCCTTTTCCTAAAGGCAAATAAAGCCTTGTGGACTTGGTCCAGCCTGACCCTTTGCCTTCTCTGTGGCCACCAGGGGCCAAAGATGAACTGACAAGGGCTTCTCCCAGTGGAGCTCGTGAATGAGTAGCTGTGCCACTGAGGCTGGTACTCTCTGGACAAACACCAGGGTCCCCTGGCTGTGCAGTGGGAAAGAAAAATGGACTGTGTTGATGAGACGGGGAGGAGGGCTAAGTACCTGGGCAACATCATGGGGTAGGAGGTGTGGGCCTGGGCTGCCTCAGGGGCTGGGCTGCCTCAGGGCCTGGACCTTTTAGGAGTTTGTATTACTTTCCTGTGGCTGCTGTCACCAAGCACCACAAACTGGTGGCTTAAAACAGCAAATATTTATTCTCTCACAGTTCTGGGCGTCAGCAGCCTGGGGTTGAGGTGTCAGCAGGCTGGTTCCCTGGGAGCTCCCAGGGGCCCATTCCACATGTGTCCCCAGCTTCCCGTGCTGCTGGCAGTCCTTGGCATTCCTTGCTCTGTAAGCTCATCTTTCTAGTCCTGCCTCTGCCTCCGTATGGCCCCCTCTGGGCGTCCCTCTCTGCCACTTACAAGGACACTCTCATTGCACACTCTAATCCAGTATGATCTGCAAAGACCTTATTTTCAGATAAGGTCATATTCTGGGTGGACAAGAATTTTGGGGGGACAACACTGAACCGTGTACAGAGCCTGGTCAAGGTTCGTGGCTTGCTCATTCTTCTCTGCAGAGGCCTTCCTGTCTTCCTGCGCGGGGCTAGCTACCGAGGGCCTTGGGCACGTGCGCTCCCTCCCTGGGAACGGAGCTGTCGGAGCCCCTCAGACCGCAGGTGTTCCTGGACCTGAACAGATTGGTCAGATTCCCAAAAAAGCTGATACATTAACTGCCCAAGGGGAAAACTGTCCTGAAAATAAGTTATATTTGGCTCACTTGCAAATATTTTTAGATGTCCTGTGTCCCTGCCCAGATACCCCCACCCTCCCTCACCTCTTGCCCACTCCACCCATTCTGAGGCTGGGTAAAGGAGGCTCCCAGAGCTGCAGAGGCCACGCCCTCACCTGCCACAGTAACTGAATTGTTTTTCAAGTGCAGCCCCTTGCATGTCGCCCTCCTTTCTGTGGGGGTTGGGGCAAGAGAGGCCTCAGGGCCCCCGGGCACTCCCAGTCCAGCCAGGAGACTCAACTCCCATGGGGAAAAGGCTGCAGGACCTGAGCTCACGGTGCCCAGGGTGTTCCGAAAGGCACACCGATGCCTCCAGGCCTCTGCTTCAGGGAAGCAGTCCACCTCAGTCTTGTTCATTTTAGATTTCTTTCCACCTGCTCACACGTCCCAGCCAAGGTTCACGCAGTTCTTTCTGCATGTGTGTCTGTCCCCCAACTCTCTGTCCCCTCTCCTGGCCCAGCTGGGATGTAGCTTCTGCTGGGAGCCTCTCAAAAATTCCCCTGTGGGGCAGTGTCTGCCCTACTGGCCCCTTCGCTGCAGCGCTTCCCACACCTGCCTATGGGCCTGCCTGTCAGAGTCTCTCTGCTTTTCAAGTGTTGCTTAGGTTACATTTTCCTTAAATGCATGACTTCAGTTCTCCCTCGTTGATGCCGTCAGCCACGTCCTGTGGGCTCTGCCTGCAGCTACCCTGCTGCCCTGTGTCCCTGCCCAGATACTCCCACCCTCCCTCACTGCTTGCCCATTCCACCCATTCTGAGGCTGGGTAAAGGAGGCTCCCAGAGCTGCAGAGGCCACGCCCTCACCTGCCCATCCAGCAGCTGTTTATGGGGACTTCACACGAGCCTCGGGGATTCTCTGGCAAACCTGGTGGCACGTTGCCGTCTTTGCTGGTGTGGGCCCTGATCAATGGCTAATATGCCATGTGGGCTCATCAAGGGCCAGGCCCTGTGTGCCAAGCACTTCAGGTTCCCTGCCTGCCTTTATCCTGAAAACAACCACTTTACAGGTGGGAATACTGAGGCTTATGGAATGAGTGTCTATGCCAAGGATGGAGCCCGTGTGAGAGCCAGTGGCCTGACCTCGGTCTCTCCTGCGGCCTGGGACCCCTGCCTCATTCTAGCTGCCAGGCAGGAACAACGTGCAGTTCCTAAGCAGCGTTTGCGGGAGTTCTGTAAGCTCCCGTGTGGGGTGGCCCGCATGACGATCTCTATCCCTTTCCAGACCTCTGGGTGCTTAAAAGTCAACCACCTGCTTACTGCCTTCAGGGTCCCTCAACACCCCAAACTGGGCTTTCTCCCCAGCTTGGCATCTCCCCCTTCTCAGCTGAATGGCTCCACGCCCACTCCCCAGAATCCTGTTCCAAATGCCCTACACACTCTCCTCACCAAATGCTTTGACTCAACTCATCTCATTCAGTTTTTCATTCAACAACTATCAGCTGGGCCAGGCGCCAGCAATCCCAGGGAGTGCCCGCGCCCCAGCACTCGCCTCTTGCCCTGATGGGAGCCCCTGTGCTCGCGCTCCAGAGAACCGCAGGGCAGAGATCTCACATTCCTTTTTTTCATACTAAATCCAGAAATCAAGGTGTATTTTACACTCAGAATACACACCAATTTGAACCAGCCGCATTTCCGATGCTCAGTGACTGTGTGGAGTGGCTTGCCGACTGGTCTAATTTAGAATGGCTTGTTTCCCCTGCAGGCTTCTTTTATTTTGATTAGGAAAAATGTTCATAAAATACTGCACATAATATAACACACAAGGTTCCATCTCTGAGTCAGTCTGCATTGCCATCAAAACCAAAATCCCAAATTTTAAATTGTTAACAGTTAAAAATATTATTCCTCATATTTAGACCACATTTCTCTCTTATTTTTAAATATGTAAAGTGTTACAGGAGCAGCCAGCACTTCCCACTGTCCTTTAAGCCACTGCTCACCTCAAACTGATCGCGGGTCATTCCCCAGGATGTTTTTGAGTTTCTTTCACCAAAGTGTGTGTCCATGCACATTACACAGTATTGTTTTCCATGTTTTTAAACTTTACATAATGGTGTCATACTCTATTTAATCTTTATGCCATATGCTTTTTGCACTCAATATGTTGTTTCTGAGATTTATTTGTGGTGCCCCCCCCCACCCCGTACCTCTGGCTCATTATTCTAGCTGATGTATCACATCCCCTCGCGCAGATAAACACAGCTCATTGAGCATTCCCCTACTGAGGCACTCCTAGATTACTTCCTTCTTTACTCTTACAACCAGAGCTGCAACAAAAGCCTTGCCTGCCTCCTTGTTCTCAGGCACGGCTTTCTCTAGGCCCCACACACAGGAGTGAGCGTGGGGTGTGTGCATTGCTGCTCTGCCCGTCGCTGTGTGGTGCGCTGCCCTGGGACAGTACTGAGATGCGGATGCATACGAGTCACAACTCCCAGCAGCCTGCAGGGCACCTTCTCCGCCCCCCTTAGCCACCCCCACCCTGTCCTCTCTTGGTTGCTGGTAAATGGTATTGCATTGCTCTCGCATTCAGTGCCTTCTGCTTCTCACTCCAGCTTTAGAACAAAGTAGCTGTCTTTTTACTTACTGATTTCTAGGAGTTTGCGACCCATGCCATGCATCCCACTCCCCCGGGGTTGGCACATCTCTCGTCCCAGAGTGGAGCTGTCCCTTCATTTATTTGTGGTGTCGTTTGCCAAAAACTAAATCACATTTATTAATCTTTTCCTTTATGGCTTGTCTCCCTGTTTCTTTCTTAAGAAATACTCCCTATCCCAATGTTTTAAAGATAGTTTTGCTTTTCTTATAAAAATCTTAATTTTGTTTTTATATTTAGATCTTTATCCATTGGGGAATTTATGATGTGAGGTAGAGAGCTCATTTTATCCTTTATTATGTATGTGTGCTTATTTATCTGTGTCTATTAAATACCTATCATCTATCTATATCATCTTTTTCCTTTATCATTTTATCCTTAGTTGTATGTATAGCTAATTTTTGTTATTTATCATGTTAAGCCAATTATTTCAGTGGATCTATCAAATCCATGCCTTTCAACCTGTTTGTAACATCTTCCTTCACATATACTGATATTCCATATTCACACAATTTTTCTTTTTTGTTCATTTTTTTTTCTATTTATTTACATGTCCCACATCTTACTTCTTAAAAATTCTGCTCTTGGCATGTCCCAGTGTGTATTTTAGATGAGACCACCCATGTCAGGTAGCACCTTGTCGGCACACAGACTGGGCTGTGTGTTGATTCGGGCAGAATGCCATCCTGACAATTTATAAAGTCCTTCCATCTTTGAATAGGTGTCTCTCTCCACTGATTTAGGTCTTTTCATGTTTTCCAATAAAATTTAATACTCTTTTCTGTAAATGCCTACATGACTTTAATTCCATTTTCCTGAGATACATTTTAGTTTTTGTGGCTATTGCCAATTTTCTTTTAGAAACAATTACCTTTTCTGTGTGTGGCTGCTTTAAGGCCGCCGACCGGCTGATCGGCAGGGCTGCAAACATCTCAGTTCTAGTGCCTTGCCTATTTCCAGCATCATCTGTGACTAATGATGGTTTTGTTTCTGCTTTCCAGACCCTGGTATGTTCTGTGGCCCACGAGCTCTTGCTAAGATCCACACACACTTGAGTGTCTTCCTCTTCTCGTGCCCTGCGTCCTCAGGTATGGGGCATGCCCAGGACCTTTCAACCCACTGAGGAAGTGTCCTTCAGTGTTTAGTCTGCAAAGGCATTATTTAATAGGTATTGAGTTCTATCAGTATCTATTCCTTATCTGTTATCTTGTTTCCTGGATTAATCTATTACTGTGGTAAATTACACTAATACAGATTTTGATTTTAAATCAAGCTAGTAAGGTGTCTAGTTTAAAAGTCAAATGTACTATTGTTTCACCCTCCTCTTCTGTATTTCCACTCCCACAAGCAATCACTTTTTTTGGTAATATGCCTCCATATTTATGGGAAAAAATGACTATACTGCTACTCTGGTTGTCTCTGTTTTGAATGATTACTGGTTTCTTACTAATGAACACGGGGATTAGTTTCCTTACACCCCCAACTTGATGACTTTCTTACTCTACCCTCCTAGGAGTTTTGACATTATTTGGGGGTGAAATCAGTATTCTACTTTACTAAGATCATAAACACCATCCACAGATGAGGCCCCACAACTACATTCTTTATTTTCCTTGAAATTAACAACTGCCATGTTTTCCATGAACCTGTGGCCAAGTTATCCCCAACTTTCGGCAGAAGTGAAAACATTGTGTTCAAACATGCCAAGTAAACCAGGATTTCTTTCTGTACAGACCTCCCTTCCAAGCCTTCACCTCCTATGACACGGGCCTCACCTCCGTGGACATGACCTCTCTGCACGGTCAGTATCGGGGACACCCCCTCTGCTTCTCTCAGGTCCCTAAGTGCAGCTGTGCACTGTGCCCCAGAATATCAGTGGGCAGTGAGTGGAGCTGAATTCCTGTCAAGTGACACTGACCAGTCACAGATGTTTACAGCAGTTTTATTCATAACTACCAAAATTTAGAAGCAACTAAGATGTCCTTTAGTGAGTGAGTGGGTAAATGGTAACTCCAGACAATGAAATATTAACACTAAAAAGAATAAACTATCAATCCCTGCAAAGATTGGGAGTAACTTTAAGTGCGTATTACTAAGTGAAAGAAGCCAATCTGAAAAGGCTCCGTGTATGATTCCAACTACATGACACTCTGGAAAATGAAAAACTATGGAGACAGCAGAAAAGTCAGTGGTTGCCAGGGGCTTTGTGGGAAACATGGGATATTTAGGACATTAATATTTAGGGATATTATTCTCTTTGATAATATAATGGTGGATACCTGCCATTATACATTTCTCAGAACCAATAGGATATGCAAGACAAAGAGTGAAACTTAATGTAAACTATGGACTTCAGCTAATAATAATGTATCATTATTGGCTCATCAATTATAACAAATATATCACTAATTCAAGATATTAGTAACAGAGGAAACTATGTTGGGAGAGTGCAATGTGAGGAGTCCCTGTACTTGCCACTGAATTTTTCTGTACAACTAAAACTATTCTAAAAGAAAGCCTGTTAACTAAAAGACACTGGTGAAGATAAAACAGAATACTAAAAACTATTAAATTAACCCAAAGAAGGCAAGAAAGGGAAACAGAAGTATGACAACACTGACAAAAAATGAAACAAGTATAAATGGCAGCTTGAAATTCAACACTGTAAATAATTACATTAAATGTAAATGAACTAAATATTCCAATTAAATGGCAGAGATTGTCAGACTGGATAAAAAAGCTGGACCCAAGTTGTGATTTTACAAGGGCCATACTTTAAATGAAGACACAGTAGGTTGAAATTAAAAGGATTAGCGTTACATGCAAACACTAAACATAAAAAAGTTGGAATGACAGTATTATCAGAGAAAAAAGTCTTCAAGGCAAGTATTACTGGATAAAAAGAGCGGTATTTCTTAATAATATAAAGCAACTATATCATGATTATCAATGTTTATGTTTCTAATAAGTTTTAAAATACACGAAGCAAAAAGTAACATCTTAAAAACATATAAATCCACGTGGATGGCAATTTTAGCAATCCTCTCTTAGGAACTGATAGACTAGGTAGACAAATCAGAAAGGGTACAGGTCTGACAACACCTGCCTTGATGCCGACAACTGCCTTAACCTAATGGTAGAGCTGGAAATATTTCAAACTGACTGATAACAAAAATGCAGCACATGAAAATTTGTAAGTGCAGTGAAAACAAAACTTACAGGAAAATGTATAGCTTTAATACTTATACTAAAAAGTAAAAAAGACTTCAAATGATTCTAAGTTACGATTTTAAGAAGCTAGGAAAAAACCCCAAACAACAGAGCAAGTGCTGTTCGCAACCACACCGAGTATTTGGTGGCCAGCAAGCAATGTGAGAACACTTTGAGTGCTAACAGGATAGTGTGTCACTTACATGCAGGCCTTTCATTATGTGTTAATTGCATTTTAGGAAACAGTTTGTAGGCTTGGAAATGGTACAGAATGCATTCTCATAGTTTTCTATTTAAAATAATGGGAAATAGATCCCCAGTTAGTGTTTTAGCATGAAACAATGTGTTTTTAGAATGGATTATTGATGTTAAGTGGGTGATATCCTATAACTAGAAAAACAATTTTAGAGAGTGATAAAAACTTAAACACTTCTAAGTTAAATATTAAATATTTGTATGTTAAGAAACACTCTCCCACCAAAAAGACAAGAAATAAAAAAGGTATTGACAAGGATGTGGAGAGAGTGAATACCTGTGCTGTTGGTGGGAATGTAAATTGGTAAAACCACAATGGAAAACAGTATGGTTTTCTTAAAAATCTAGAACCACCATACGATCCAACAATTCTACTTCTAGGTATTTATCTGAAGGAAACAAAAACACTAATTCAAAGACATATGCACTTCATGTTCAATGCAGCATTATTTACAATAGCCAGGACATGGAAAGAACTTGAGTGTCTATTGATGGCTGGATACAGAACATGTGGAATATATATATATAATATATATATATTATATATATATATACAGTGGATATTAGTCAGCCATAAAAAAGGAAGTCCTGCTTTTCGTAAAAACATGGACAAACCTTGAGGGCATCATGCTAAGTGAAATAAGGCAGAAAAAGACAAATCACTGCTGAAACAAAATCAACAACAAAAAATCGAGCTCAAAGGTACAGAAAATAGACTGGTGATTGCTAGAGTCAGGGGTTGGGGGGTATGTGAAGTTTGTCAAAAGTTATAAATTTTCAGTTATAAAATAATGTACAGCATGGTGACTATGGTCAACAATGCTGTTATATAAAAGCTGCTGAGAGCTTAAAAGTTCTCCTAAGAAAAAAAGTAACTGTGTGATGATGGAATGTTAACTAGATTTGTTGTGGTGATTATTTTGAAATATATACAAATATCGAATCCTCATGTTGTATACCTGAAACTAATATATGTCAATTATATCTCAATAAAAAGAGAAAAAAGTCCCTTATCCCCTGGAAACCCTTGGAGTGGAAGGAAAGGCATTAGCTGCCTAGAGGCCAATGAAAGGGAAAGACAACAACCCAGGAAGACAAGAGGAGGAGAAAGGACAGAGGGAAGGAGAAGAAAAACCCACCAGCCAAGCAGGTCATGTACGGGGGGTGGGGGTGGGGGTGGGGGTGGGGAATGAATTTGGTTTAGATCATCTGCAGCCGCAGGTAACAGCGGTGATGCCTGCAGGTCCCGAGGGAGACACGGCTGCGCACGGACCCCACACCAGACACTACCCAGACGCGTACATTTACAAAGTGCACATCCATGAATCTTTTTTGCAAAGATTGCTAAATCATAAAATCCATCCTGAAAATAGAGGAGAGAAAATAAGAATAAGCACCGGGGAAGGGATTGGGCGTGAGGCATTAGTCACTTTTTACACAATCAAAACTCATTAGTTGTGTAAACTGCAGAACAAAATGTTACTTAATCATGGTAATTCTTGAAGAAAATTTGATGAGTGGGGGGGCAAGGAAGAATGTGTGATTTTATGTCATGTTTTAGAGTAAGGAGTCCATAGACTACAATGGGAAGTAGTAAAGTTTTAAAAAAATCAGCAATACTCCAGCCTCAACATTTTAATATTGTTCTTAATTTTATAGGAATATTTTATGAACTAGTATTCCTTGTAATGGAAAACACTTGGCCACAGTGCAGCACTTTTTTTGGTTTGACTCCTTTTTTACTGTTGTCTCCAGGAAAAGCCCCTCTGCCATGGAACACCATTTTCACTTTAAAGAATAACAAACCAGTTGTTCAGGTTTGGGTCTGTGGCAGGCATTTCTTTGAAAATAAAGTGAGACTGTCAGTTCAAGGAGAAAACACCCAGTATTTTTTTAAAAAATAGCTTTTATTTTGAAATAGTTCAAATCTCACAAGAAGTTGCAAAAATAGTAGAGAGTGTTTCCTGTACTATTCACCCAACTTACCCCAATGATACCTCACACGGCAACTGTACTTGTCAAAACCAGACAAATAACATCGGTAGAATTCTGTCAGCTCAAGTGCAGACCTGAATAGGGTTTCAGGCGTTTATTTTTTCTTCTCACACTCTTCACAAGCTATCAATTGTCTAGTTTTAGTACAGTATCAAAAAAGAATATCCACAATGATCAGAAAAAGGATATTAAAATACTCCATTTTTCAATTATGTATCTGTGTGACTAGTTCAACCAAACACACGTATAGCAACAGACTGAATGCAGGATCCAATCTTCTTGAATTAAACCAAAGATTAAAGAGATTTGCAAAAATGTAAAATAATTCCATTCTTGCTAAATATTTTTAGAAATCAATTGCTTTTCCTAATAACATTGTAACATGCAATGGGCTTGTATCTTTATTTCTAAATGACTAATATTTTTGAAATGTCTTGGTTTTAATTTCAAATGCCATAAATGCTGACAGACGTAACCCACATAAACCACATCTTCTTGGGACCCTCAGTGGTCTCCAGAGTGGTAAGGGGTCTGAGCTCTGCAAGGTAAACTCTGGCAGCAGACGGCCCCCTCCCACAGCCCCTGGGCTCTCTGAAGTTCACACACATGACAGACCTGGGATCTTTTTATTCTAGTTAAACACGTATTTGGGTCATATCATTACTTACCCAGAGGAAATTAAAAATTCAGAAGTTTCTAGGGTGATTGTCAACAGGGGAATATGACTCAAACTGAGTATTTTATTATTAAGTCACTTGCTATTTAATCTAAATTCAAGTACAATAAAGAAACTTAAGCTATTCATTAACCTTATAGAATTCACATCTTTTTAAAAGAATGATCTTGCATTTAAACAGACTTTTTCATTACTCGAATCCATTTATAACATATTTTAAAAATATATTATTTTTTCAGTTTCTTAATAGTTTAGTTAAGAGTCTGTGTTGGTTTGATCCATGGCTGTGAAGAATACACAGAGAGCAGCTGTAACAAGTAGATGCATTCCCTCATAGAGAAGTTTTGGAGAAAACACACTCCATATAAATAAATGGTAACGCAGGGATGTCACCAAAAGGATGTATGCAGAAACCGGAAAAGAACAGATCAGCGCATAACAGAAGCAAGCACGACTCAGTGCCGAACTGCTGTTAATGAAAAGGGAACTGTGTATTAGCATATACCACTTCCATATCATGTAAGCCACAAGCTGTAATTGACACTTTTATTTTGAAAACGACTATGCTGTCTTATTCATGCTTCCCCACCCCTCCCACATCTGGACCTGGTCAGCCTGGAGGGTAGGCCTGCATTCCTGATAGCACTCAGGCCTGAGGGGACAACAGGCTGCAGGCCAGCGCTCTCCGTCTCTCCAGTGCTACCACATCAGCAAACAGTTTTGAAAAATGCACCCCCAAATTTTGTGTAGTCATTTATAAAGTATATGCATCTACCGCTGCTCTAAAACATCACACATATTATAAAATGTACACAATGAAAGTAAGATCACACCGGCTGAGGTACAAGTTCTGGGCTCTTTGGGCTGTGCAGTGTCTGGCTCGTAGGGTCTTGGCTGGAGACACTGGCCCAAGAGTGTTTGCAAAGCAAATTAAGTGAAGAAAAGAGCCTTCTTGAAATAGGAACAACTCCTCAAAGCTCATGAATTTCCTCTCTTTGTTGTCAAACCATATATCCAATCATAACATAAATCTAACCTATTCTTTAAGGCAACTTCTTGATACTGTGATTTTCTCAAAACAACCAGTTCCACCCTCTGGGCATCTTTCCCCCTCACTCACCCCAAGAACCCTTGCGGGTCGAGCTTCCTGGGTTCTGATGCCACCCCTCAGACACTGACGATCTCCAGTAATGTGGCGTCTGTGTTCCGGCCACACCACCCATCACCGCTGCCCACTCCTCTGCCGTGCATGCAGCCATCTTAAGATACTGACTATGCATGTACTCATGTCCACGGCCACACGTAGGACGTGGACCTGGGATTACTGGAGTTCCAGGCAGGAAGCAAGCACACCCACTGGGGTGAGCGGTTTGTGTGCTCAGGGAAGTCTTAGGGTGCCACGCTCATGCTGGAAGGGGTCTGGATGTGAACAGCGAGTGGTGTGGAGCTTAGCGTAGGGGCAGCAAGGCTCAGGGTGGAGCAGTGACTGTACGTGAGCATGCATGGTGTACTTGCACACGTGTGCTCTATGAGGGGCTCTGTCAGCCAGCCACCACTACTTGGGGTCACTCTAAAATGCTGACGTTGACTGCTGTCCAGCAGAGGGCCAGCAACAAAGCGTGCACCTGTGGAGGACACCCTTGTCCTCAGGAAGTCTACAGCCAGCTGCGGAAATGAGATTCTCACATTGGAGATTCCCAAGGCAACCAAGGCAACCAAGAGAGCAGAGCGCAGGTTGGGTGCTACGTGGGGCCAGGTCTCCAGAGCAGGAAGCCTGCTCTTGACGGCTGGAGCCTTCACTGGGCTTTCCTGAGCTAAGGTCCGGCTTGACAGTCTCGCCAAGCTCACACCAGGCTCCCCTTTGCCCCTTATGTAAATGCAGAGTGAGAATGGTGGGCTGTGGACATGAACTTGGGGACAGAAGCCGAAGGGGAGTGGACCTGGGGTGGCACCAGGGAAGGAAGCTAAAAAATGGGGAGTGCTGCTGGCTGAGCCCTGGGCGTTTCTCCATGGTGCCAACAGTTGCCACAGTGAGGGCTGCATTTTTAAAGGGGGCAGAGAATTGGGCATCCAGAGGGGCACAAGGACAGGAAGGCTCAACCTCCCCCTGGTGACACTGCAGGAGGACTGGGTCCACAGCAGGGCGTTCAGCAGAAATAGCGCCCCCTTGGGGCTCCCCTGATGGGCTGTGGTGGAGCCCGGAGTCAGGAGGGAAGGCAGTGCCCACGGGTCACAGGTGCAGCTGGGAGCAGTGAGTCGTAGCCGAGGGGCGGTGTGCAGGGAGCCCTGATGGAAGCCGCATGGCCTCTCTGCGTGCAGCTCCCACGTGGGACCCCTCACCAACGCCCCAGGTGACAGGTGGGAAAGATGGACTCATCTGGGAGGTTCAGAACCAGGCAGCCCACACACCACTCGGGCTGCACTCTGCCAGGCTGGGCCCAGGCCCTGCAGCTGCTGCGGTGCAGAGACCATGACGCCCCCTTTCCGAGGGGGGCAATGCACAAACACACATAAGTCTGGGGTGTGAGGAGGTGAGAAGGCTGAGAAAACTAGTGGGGACGGGAGTGTGAGGGGGAGAAGGGTGGGAGAGGGGCCTTCAGGGCTGGCCAGAGGGGCGCGGCCCCGCGGAGCTCGAGGGGCTCCTCAGCAGCAGGGTCCCACACAGACCTGCGCTTGCTCCCGCCTCTGGCCAAGTGCCGCGGGCTATTCCCTCTCACGTAAGGAAAAGAAAACCGGTGACGACCCGCCCTGAAACAAGGTACTGCTCTTCCAAACCATTAACATGCACCAGGTTTTGTCCTGCAAGACAGAGGAGCTTCACCTGCTGGTTTCTGAACTCAGAAACGTCACCAGGTGGCTGGCCCACAGCACAGGCCCCGTATATGTAGCAAACGCCATCAGGAACATGGCTGGAATCTCCATGTAGGTGTCCAGGCCCACGAAGCCTGCTGAGATGTCCACTGTGGCGATATTATTGGAGTTTCCCTGGAACAGAGGGAGAAACAGCCCTGACACAGCCAGTCTCGCATGGCCACCAGCAACTGCGAGAAACCACGTCTGGCCATGGTCAAGGTGACACGGGCACACAGGAGCCCCAGCCCCCTGCCCCCTCCTGGTGCTGGGGCTGACCCTGGACAGGCTCTCTCCCCCTGCCCGCCTCACTCCTCAGAGGGGAGGAGCAAGTGACGTATCTTTCACCTTGGAGAAGCTACACAAACCCCTACCTGCTGACGCACAGTGGCAGGTTCCAAACTCCCCAGATCGATGCACTTCAGACACTGGCCTCCCCCCTCAGGGACCCTGTCCGAGGGCTGCACACAGCCCTGGGAGGCCAAGTGGCCAAGGGACATGCACTGGAAGCCGAAGGCGGTCTTCCACACGGCCCAGTCAATGGGTGGCTGCTGGGAGGACTCTGCCGCTTGGTGTCAGACCCAAGGTCTCGTTGGTCACCGCCCCAGCCTGGCAGGTAACTCATGGCCACACAGCTTGTCCCTTGTCCTGCACAAGGGGTGGGGCCTTAGATCCATGAAGGGTCTCCTGAGACTCAGGCCCTCTTGCCACTTCAGTCTTTATTGATCTGGTGACCTTCCCCCAACTCGGGCCATGAACAAACGTCCACCGCTGCCTAGCCCAGGCCCTTGCCCAGCACTGGTTCTCTGATGGCCCCGGACACGGCTCTGGCTTGGCGTTCGCAGCTCAACAGGTGACATCACAGCCTCTGACCTCCCAGGGACACGTGCACTGCTGTCCTTCCTCTGCTCCCACGGCCACCCTGACTGCAATTCACGGGGCACTTGCCCTCATGCCCTCTGCCCATGGCTGCAGGGGCTCTCCCCGCTACGAGATTCCTGTTTAGAAGCCCCTCTCTGGAGACTGGGATGACCCAGAGCCCCGAGAGCAGCAAGGTGGGAAGGACACGCGCTGCAGTGAGGGGTGGCGTGTCAGGATGGAAAACTGATCTGATGCCTGGGAGGTCACAGCAGCTCAGACACAGGCCACCTGCCCTGGGGCTTCATCTGCATCAGCTCATTTCATCCTCAAAGTCTTGACATGGTGCCACTGTGATCCTCAGTGTACAGGTGGGAAACAGAGGCAGAGACCCAGGGACCTACGAGGGCCAGCTGGTGCCAGCTGGGCACCAAGTTCCTGACCTCATACCATCAAGGAGCTGCCATGATGAGGGAAGAAGGGGTAGGAAATCTGCCCAAGAGAGAAGCAGAGAGGCAACCAGAGGGGAGGCCGCAGGGGGCAGGGGGAGGCAGGGGGATGCAGGGGGTTGGGGGACACCGTAGGGGGAAGGGGGACCTGCTCTGCCCCCACTAGGTGCTGCCTTTGCTCGTGATGGTCCCCTAGTGCGTATAACAGTGCCCACTGCAGGAACACCAGGCTGGGGACATGGGTGGTCTGACTGCCCTCGTGTCAGGGCATAACTGGCTCCGTCAGTCTTTCTAACACTAAGGCCTCAGTGCAGGGCCCAGTGGCCTGACCAGCAGCTGCCCTCTCTGTTCAGCTCAGTGGGAGCCTTCTGGACCTCACCGGCAGGGTCTGCCATGCTGTCAGTCTACAAACACCAGGACACATCCAGGGACTGGGGACTGGGTGGGTGCTGCCAGGATCGCTCCCACGCAGAGCTGTGGCTGTCCACGTGTCTCTGGGCAGCAGTGTCTCCACTCATCAGACGTGCTCCTCTCACGTGCAGCCCAAGGAGGCTGGAGACGGGAGAGGGATGTGGCAACTTTCCATGGTGACATGCTCCCATTCCCCAGCAAGCCACCGTCGTCAGAGACCGAGTGACACTGTTAGGCCTCCATGGGAGGCAAGCACCAGGCACGGGCCTGTGCACGACTTCCAGGTAAGGGGGAACAGACGCACGCGGGCCGTTTGGAAGTTTCTGAGGTGCTCTAGAGAACTCAAGTCCTCCTGTGGCCGTCCCTCAGTCATGCCGGTGAAGGGCCTCCGCAGGTGCGCCGATTCACACGAGGCCAGGGTGAATCTCACACTGCAGACTGCCCATCCCTCCCGCCTCTCTGGGCCTCAAGGAGCCATGTTTACACGGGTTCCTCATTTTCTTCCCGTCCCCAGCTGGCGCCCGGGAATCCCTGGGCAAGCTCTGCATTTCCCGCTTCCACAGCGCCTTCACGGTTCTCCTGACAGGCACGAAACAGCTGAGGCCTCCGGCATACAGACGCTCGATCCCGCAGGACACACAGAGAATGGAGACGTCACGAGGCCCTCCGAGGTCAGCTGTGTAGGCTGAGCTGACCGGCGCTCCCTTCCCCAGGCTGGGTGCCATCTCAGTGCGGCCCCCAGTCACCCAGCACCTTCTGTGACAGGCAGTGCCTCCTTGTCTGGCTCAGACTCCAGGACCCAGCTCTGCCTTCTCTGCTGAGTCCTGGTGAATCTGGCAGGTGCCAAGTGCTTACTACACAAGAGGCCAGCTCCTGTTTCTCATGCCAATTTAATCCTCACAACTGAGGAAGAGGTGAACTGTTTATGACCCCATTTTACAGATGAGGAAACGGAGGCATGGCAGGGACCTTCCAGAGACGACCTAGCTTGGAAAAGCCAGACACCAGCGTTGGGGATGAAACCCCCTGCAGTTCTGCCGGGGCTGCCACTCTGGAAGCCACATAAGTGTACACATGGGATCCTATTGGGCACAGTGACAGCTGGAAGAAAGGAGGGCTGGAGGGTCAGGGGGCACGCACAGGGCTGGTCCTGGCCAATCCACGGCCCCCCATGACTCAGAGGTTTCTAGAACTTCACTCCCCAGCCCCTCCTGGGCTTTAGGGAACAGGGAGAAAAGCACTGTGACCATGGGCTGCTCTGTGGGAAAGGCTGGGCACAGCAGGAGCCAGGAGAGGAGGCGGCACTGGGAAAGAAGCCCCAGACTGCGTCGTTGGGACACAGAACCAGACAGATCGCTGGGACCTGAACGGAGGAAGACGGAGGAGCCAGTGCTCTTGGAGGAAATACCTCACTGTCAGGGCGGAAAGCACGACCGAGGCGTTCAGTGGCTTGCGCAAAGTTCCTTGGCCAGGGAGTGCAGGGGCCAGAGGGGAACGCCAGCAAGCTGTGTCCCACCCTCGCAAGTACCAGCCGGCAGCGACCTGGTTGAGGGCAGGGTTACCTGACCCGGAGTGGCAACACCGGGGTGGAGCCGGACCCTCTGCCCACCTGCCTAGGGGCTGTTCCAGGTATGCAGGTGTACAATGAGGCCTGTCCTGGCGGTGGCTTGGAGGCAAGTCCCTTCAGCACTGGGAAGCAGGCAAGATAATGACCCAGCCCCAAGGGGTTAATAGCCAAGTGGGGACAGCCGTCTGTGCCAGGTGCTAAGAGCCAGGGGATGGACAGCGGTTCTTGTCCTCACCAGGTGGAATGGGGAGGCGGGCTGTGCTTCCCGAGCTGCCTGTGGTGGGCAGATCCAGCACAGCTTCAAGCACTCAGGGGTCCATGCCAAAGATGCCTGACTTAAATGACTAATTGCATTTGATTTTATTGCGAGCTTCAGGCATGATTCACCACGCCATACTGCAAGCTCTTTCACTGAGCAAACACAACTTCCCAATTTACAGTCAAATTTTCTCAAAGAAAGACTAAACGATAAATGACAAATAAAAAGTTAATACAGTCTTCTACACATGATGATAATGAAAACCTACCTGAAAATAGAAGAATGCTTGACCGAACCAGTAATGCATCACAGTGACCTCAGCTGCACCGTGCCGCAGGGGCTTCCAGATGAACTTCGTCATCATGGTCTGGATCAAGAGGCTAAACACTAAGACCGGAAGATTATGTGGCCTAAACAGCAGAGCGGCCAGAAGCACTAATCCACTGTGTACCTCCCAGGAACCCACAGTCTTGGCTGTGAAGCCTGCAGTGACGGCCTGGGATTTAAGCAAGTCCTTGGTGCCCAGGAACAGAATGCCAAGGACAAAAGCATGGACGAGACGAGCCTCAGTGACGCCCCTGGGAAAGCAAAAGAAGTTTAATTAGCATCATCTAGAAAAATTCAAATACATATTTTCCCAAGAAGACCATGTGTCTGCTTAGCTGACTAAACAAGCCACAGCACCTGCCGCGTAGCCCTGTGGACGTGGGCGTCTGCCTCTGCCCAGCAGCCCCGCAAAGCTCCTGTGATATAATGGGTTATAATAAATACTTATTTGGTCATTCATATGACCAAATATATATTTCCCAGGTATATCTGGTCTTCATCACAGTTCCTGAAAACACTAGTCTTAAAGGTGAAATGGGTATTCTGTCACACTAGTGAGACTTTTGGACCCCCACCCAAGGGCTGTTGGAGGTTGGACCAGACAATGGCTGATAGTTCAGTCAATCATAACTCTGCAATGATGCCCTCACAAAAACCCATGAAAAGAGCTTTTTGCTCACTCTCTTGCTCTGCCTGCTCTGCTCAGTTGGATCCTGCTTCTTGGTCAGAGAGAGCTTCTATGGCTGGGGAACCAGAACGCCCCCACATGCCACCAAGCCAGGCCCCAAGCCCCACAAGGACAGAGGCTCCTTCATCTGGGACCTTGCCCTGTCTCTCTTCATCTGGCTGTTAACGCGTATCCTTTATTAAACTGGTAAACGTAACGTGTTTTCCTGAGTTCTGTGAGCGGCTCTAGCAAATTAATCGAACCTAAGGGGGAGGTCGTGGGAACCTCCAATCTGTAGCCGGTAGGTCAGAAGCACAGGGAACTGCCTGGGGCTTGCGACTGGCAACTGGAGTCGGGGGTGGAGGGCAGTCCTATAGGACGGAGCCCTTAGCCTGGGAATCTGGTGCCGTCTCTGGGCAGATAGCATCGGAATTGAGTTCTTGGACACCCTACTGGGTGTTCAAGAATTGCTTGGTGTAAATATGTGTCGGGGAGACTCCCTCCCACATACTTACATACAATGGAATTGGGTCTGGGTACCCGAATGGAGTTACACTGCTGTCACTGCTGTGTATGATGCTGTTACTGTTACACACACATGCGGGGAGGAAATCCATCATCGCATGTGATGGCAGAGGTATGAGAGCTCCCTGCCCAGCAGCTCTGTGTGCACCTCACTGACGCAGCTGGACTGCAGGAAACCTTGCTCCTTTGCCTGAAGGATCACTTGGGTGCAAGACCAGAGCCATGACTTGTAGTACGTCTGAAAAGCTGTCCATCTGCTTTGCAGTTAATCTGAAACAACCGCAGCAGGACACGGCCAAGCTCTGCCAGGAACTCCCATAAGTGCACAGATGTGAACATGCTAAGAACCAAGCAGGTTTAAGTAAATACTTGCATGCTCCCACACATGCAATGGTGCAGTCCATGCTGTGGGGTCTGGGGAAAGGCAGGGCCACGTTAGTCTTGGGCTCTGCCACTCACTAGCTCAGTTCTTGGGGAAAGTTAATTAAGACTTCTGATGCTCAGCTTTGTTATTTGTAAAATGAGGAAAAATGGTACCTACACCTCATAAGGCTGTCCTGGGAATTAAACAAGAGAATGCACATAAAGTGTTTGGCACACAGGAAATAAGTACTATTATGAGTTATTTTAGTGCTTCATTTGCTGTCATCTGTAAAGTATGCAATTTATGACAAACCAAAGAATTTATGAAAACATATATTCTGAAAACATTTTAAATAAATTTCATAAATCAAATCTCTAGAAAAGCTGATCATTTAAAGTAATGCTAAGTAAATAAAGTTTTAAGTGAAATAATCACCATAATAATGTATCTATTTTGAAAAGCTTCATTTTCCTGTCTCAGATTTTCTCAGGAAGGTTTGTAACTTTTAACAAAATTCATTCTTTGTAGTATAATCAGTGTAACTCAAACAGTCAGAGCAATGTCTCCTGTGTGCCTGACAGCGTGGGAAGACCAACGACTGGCTCGAAGTCTGCCACAGGACCAGGAACTTGCCAAGGAGCCGGGGTCGGGTGTAACCCTGACCCACAGGCCAAGACGCGTGCTTGACTGAGAGCTGGTGGTGGGCCCACAGGACTAAGGGAGGAGCAGTCATCTGAGGCCCGAGCAAAGTTTCAAAGAAGGGCTCACTGCATAGAGCGACCAGGGCAGGCTGGATGGGGAAGGGGAGGGGGCGCCACCGCCGGCTGCAGTCGGTCTGCATCCCTGCCCTCAGCAGTCAGTGCTGGTGCTACACACCCAGCGCCACCAAGAGCTGGCTTCCACTCTGGTGAAGCCTGGGCTTCCGAGTGGAGAAGAAAGCCAGGAGTTAAACGTAAAGGAGGATTTTAGCAGCACCTGGCAGACTGAAAGAGCAGCAGGAGGGTGATCTAGCATTAAGACAGCTCTGGAACCAGGGTGGGTCTAGAACCAGGATGGATCTGGAAACAGGACAGATGGGAGCAGGAAACCAAAGCACTTTACAGGAATAATGTGGACCAAGCAGTGCAGGTTCCTTGACAGATGAAACTTTGATTTATGAATAGAAGGTTCATGCTGTTGTATCCATGGAAATGAAGTACAAGGTCCCCCCTGAACTGGGCGATGGTGATATTAGGTTCACTGGCCTGAGAGGAATGAGGAATTTCTTCACGTATCACATTGAGATTTAAACAAACATCCCTGTGTGGAACACCCTCCAATGTGACACCCAGCCTTGACAGCTGCCCAGAGTCTCAGAGGTCAAGGGAGGCCTTCGAGGGGTCTCTACCCACCCCCTCCCCACCTGACCTCCCTGCTGTCACTCACCCTGACCCCCCCCACCTGGCTGCTAGGCCTGCCCCCAGGTGTGCCCCCCAACCCCCCTGGCCACCCACTAGGTGGCCTAGCTGGAGCCCTCAGCTTTCACTTCGACCTTTTGGGAGAAGATTCTCTGATTAGAAGAAAAGCACTACAAAAATGAGTGAAAGTGAAGATCACAGTCCACTTATGATCCCTGGGTCTAAACATAATCACGACTAATTTTATATTTAAATGTTTCGTGTAAACACGAAAAGATATGTGCACACTTCCTAAGTTGGGCTCGTGTGGCAGTTTTGCAGCCTATGGTCCACATCTTCCTATGTCCTGTGGAAACACACTGCTTACTTGGCTGTTCAGCGGATTCCAGGGCAGAGCTCTGGTGTAACTCCAAGGCTTATTTCACTAGTGCTGGCCAGCTGGCTTGCTTTTCACTACGTGCAACTGCAAATAATGCTTCAGAGAGCGTGCCTGTATCCCAGTTTCGGGCCTCGCCTCTGGCTGTACTGCTGTCGTAAAGTCTGTAGGAGGGACGCCTGGGTCAGGGCGCTGGACGTGCTCCATGTCCTTCACACGCTTTCAAACTTCTCCAGATGGTCTCTACTCACACCACCTCCATTCACCATCCAGTACAGAGGAGCTGCCATCCTGGCATGCAGAAAGGGCCATTCATGAATCAACCAGGACTCACCCGTCACAGGGGCTCACCGTAGATTACGGGATAGTTTCTCAGCTCGCTTCCTTCCCCCCTGCTAGGATGACCCCATTGTTATGCTCATGTTGAGTTACTTCTTGACTGAGTACAACCAAATCCTTGAGATTCTCTAACAGAATCCCTTATTAAAAGCTCAATGACCTTACTCCCAAGCTAGTCGTCTCTCTCCTACCAAAAAGAGGCAGCTAACAGAATCAGCACATTGAGGTTCCAGTGACCGACGAAATCACAACCCACAAAAACCAACTCCAATGTTCTTCAGTTGCACATCATTCTTAGCACAGAAAACAGTATATTAGATCTAAAAACACATCCTCACGTCTGCCAGCACACTTACTTTGAAACGTCTTTGTTGTCTTGTTGCCATGGGAACAGCACATTTCCAATGGCCGCCCTGTAGCAATAGACGCCCAGCAGGCCAAGTGCCAAGGCTAATTTCGAAGTCAGGGAGCACCTCCTCTGAACCAATGCGAAGGTCGTGGCGAGGGACAGGGCGGCCAGGACAGAGAGCTCGGTTTTATGATCGGAGCTGAAATGAAACGGAAAATGCCAAAACCTCTAACAAGGACAACTGGTGACACTACTACAAAAAATAGCTGGTTTTTCTGAAAAGCAAAAAAAGAAAAAATTGTTCGCTATTTCAATTTAAAGAAAGGTTCTCAAAATGTAGCGAATAAAGAACCGTTAACTTGAACTCTCATTTCTTATTCACAGGTGGTTCCCACCATCAGCTGCTCTGCACTAGCCTAGGCAGTGACCTATGTAACTCTGTCCATTGGCTCCCTGGGCGCCCCATTCTGGGACACCCCCTTTCCCAAGCCCAGGTGAAGAGGGTCCTGGCAAACCTGCCAGCGTATATGCTCCGCTCAAAGGAGACAGGCTCATCCTAGTGGAATCCTTCTGCCTCCTCGTTCACGCAGGTCAAGGCTGACTCCGGAATGTCCGTCCCACTCCCAGGTGGGGGGACTGCAGAGCGCGAGCTGTGAGCACACAGCCATCACAGGGCAGAGTGGGCCCCCTCTTCCTGCGTGGCCCTGGCCCACTAGGCCCTGCTACCTCGGTGGGCACTTTTTTGGGAAGGAAGGGGCTCTTTTGTGCGTTATTCACCACAGGCTACACGCACAAAGCTAAGACACTCAGTAGTTGTTAAGTGGGTAACTGTTCTGCCAAGGTGTATATACGTGATACATGCAAAAACTACTTGAAAAAATGCGGCCAGTGTCAGGACGTGGGCCCCAGGAATGGCAGGTAGCAGTGGGGCCATGCGGGGGCCTGGCACTGCCGTGGCCCTTGCTCTGGGAGGTGGTTACGGGGGTGTCCATTCCATTACTCTGTACATTGTACATACCCTCCTGCACTTTTAGCTATCACAACTGACAGCCATAGAGTAGGTGACTGTGGGCGCCTCTCGGGGTGCTCTGCTGTGGCGGGGTGGGTGATGCTGCGGCTTTCTTACAAACCAATAGGAATAGCTGGGCAGTGCAGGCAAAACCTGAGATGCAGGAGGGGGGCACCCTGCGGTGGAAGGGGCTCGGTCCGGACCGAGAGGTGGGCACAGCTATGCCCTGGGTGGGAGCAGGGCTGGGGGGCATGCATCCGGGGGCAGGAACCAGCCAACCTCCCTGCAGTGCGCGTTTTCCAGAACAGTCAGAAGCGAGGCCGTGGTGCCAGCTCCCATGCGCTCTGGGCTCAGGCCTCACTTCCCTCTGCCTCCTCGCCCCAGGCAGCACAGCCAGTGTCCTCTTCCAGCTCGTAGAGAAGAGAAAGTGAGTGGGCCCAGAGCAGGCACCTGAAAAATGCCACCTGTGGTCACTGTGGCTGTGAGGGTTTGCTGATACAGTTAACACTTGGGAGAAATTTCTCACAAGAAGTACTGGCCAGAGAATAGACGATTTCATAGTCTTTGAAGTTATCCCTCGGCATCTTCCCAAAGGGGTATTCGGGGTGTGGAGGCAGGGCCCCGTGGCACCCACCAACATGGGGTTTAATCCCTTCCTCTGTGTCTCAGTCCAGACCAGGCCTCTTCCACGGCAGGGTGCCCCCTCCTGCATCCCGGGTACAGAGACAACACCATCACGTAGCCCTCGGCTCCCCAACCAGCAGGAGTGGGCATTTTCCATGCCTCCTGATGGCTATTCCTCTTTAGGAATGTGTCTTTTGCTATCCTGAGCTCTGCTTCCTGCTAGCAGTTTTTACGGAAGTTCTTCACAGAGACCCGACCTCGGTTTATAACACGCTTGGGAACATGTTTGATTTGCTTTAGTTTCTAAGTCTTCACTGACGGAATTAAAATTCACAATAGAGCCAAATCTTGATCTCTGTTCTGGTTCCCTCTCTGCTGCAATCCTTTGTCTGCTACATTCTAGCTAGGTTTTCCAGCCTCAGAAGAGGCTTTGGAGGTGTTGAAGTCTCACCCACAGAACTTCAGGGGTTAAAAGGGAGGACCTGGGAGAACAGAGGGCGCACCCGGGGCAGAACCACCCCGAAGGGCTCTTCCCAGGTCCCACCTGGCCCCACCCTGTCTGCAAGGACAAACCTACATCTTTGCTGCAATTAACATTTTTAGACTCACAGGTTTTTCCATCTCTTCAGATCTCAAATACCATTTCTGTCCAGAATATGAAAAACAGGCCTAAACGTTGAAAATGCTCTGCATGTGGCCAGTCAGCTATGGAAGGTCTGGCCAAAGGCCGCAGCCCATCTCTCACCTGGTGAGCCAGTGCCCCAGGTCCGGCCGGTGGGCCCACTGTACACCCGTCTGATTCAGTGACCGCAGCAGCCGGCAGCAGGCGAGTACCAACCACGGGCTCGCTAACACCATCCACTTCTCACTGCCTCGGAGCGTGCCAAGGGAAGAGGGGCGCTTGGTCACTCCGCCCAGCTGTGGCATGTCCCAGCCGGCGTTCTTGTCCTGCAAGGTGGGGGCGGCGCCGTCGAATCCTTCTCCCACGTGTAAGCAATGCTGAGGCTCACAGTCATCTCCCAGAAAGCAGTTTCTGTAGGTTTCATGACACAGAGCTAGACACAGGGTGTTAACAAGGAAGTACCAGGTCTGGTGCTCCTCCTCGATGAAGCTGCTGGCACCCAGACTTAAGACGTGGCCCACAGTCCCCACAAAGATAAGAAGATCTAACTCCGACCACCGTGGGTTGGAATGAGCTGGATTCTGTAAAAATGAAAATATATTTTGTAAGCGAAAAATTTGATTACATATATCTTGCTGCATGTACTTAAAGTTCTTGCTCACAGAACGTAACTCACTATGACAGACACCTGCTGCTCCTCATGCCCAACACCCATGCCCCTGGCTTTGGTGGGGTGACCTGCCCTCCTGGGGTGCAGCTAGGGGGTCACAGAAACAGCACAGGCACTCCTCACCTGCCTTGTGCTGCGGGTCCCAAGCTGAGTGACAGAGATGCTGAAGATGTTTAGGCCCCAACCATCTCTGCAGGGCGCTCACCCGTCAGATCCTGGACGCAGCCCTCCGCACACCCTGGCCCGCTCGGAGCCTGCGTTTTCAGGGGCTGTGGCCAGTTCCTGCTACTTGACACCACAGAGCTCCATGGGTACTCCACCAAGCCAGACCTCTAATTTCTTTATGAGTTCTCTAGAAATCCAGGAAGTTTCCACTAAAATGGTCAATTTTATTGAAATGAATGAGGGCTCAATGACTCTCATTTGACAAGTTCCTTGATATCTTTTCTGTTTGTGTGCAGCATACAACAGAAAGCCATCCCGTGAACCCAACGAGGAGCTGGGGAATCACGTGGCTCTGGGGAAACCTCTGCTCTGATGGGGGAGAGAAACGTGTCAGAAATGGCGACACGGGGGCTCCGCAGACACAGGTGCCCGGAGAAGGGCATGGAGTCACCGCGCTGGGCCCTTGGGCTCCGGGTGCTGACTGGCCGCACACCTCCTCGCAGCCCTGCCATCATGACCGAACACTGACTGAAGGTGTCAGAGGCCAAAGGCTCTAAGAATTCTAAAGGAAAAAGGCAGTCTTAAAAAGAAAACTGCCCCTTATGGGGCAGAACAGTTTCCTGAGGAGGGCAGGGTGAAGACCCTCCCATAAGGTGTCTAAAGAGCTGACTCTTTCCTCCCTGCAATGTTCCTCCCTGGGCTGCAGCTCAAGCACCTGGGAGAAGGTCTGATTCACAGCCTTCTGCAGCAGCCAGCTGCCTGCTTGTCTGACCAGCATCTCTGCACAGTCCCCCATTAGTCTTTCCAACTAAGAAGCGAGGCATGTAGCCTGATGGCAGAGGTCTGAGAATCTGAAGGCAAGATGCTCAGAGGCCTGGGAGACAGGCTGCTCTCTGCACTTCCTTGCCCGCCTCTCTGGAATGTAGGCTCCTTTCCTAAGCTCCCACGAGCCTCTGCCCACTCTCCATGCCAGGTTTAACCTGATGAATGCAGGGCTGGTGGAAATAACCAAAAATGGCCAGTCAGTCCTTGCCTTACCTTACTCAGAAGCTGCCTGCTGACCACCGCCTTGGTAAGAGCGGACAGAACCACACACAGCAGTGCGGAGATGAGCATCATCACAGCGCCTGCTGCCGGCCAGGAGAGGCTGCACAGGTAGCAGGAGCCCTCAGCCGAGGTGCATACGGTGACATGAAGGGCCCAAAGAATCAGGGACACCAAATAAAAGAGCAGAGAGAACACAGGCGACGACAGAGTGACTTCCAGCTCGGCCTTGTGGCTCAGCGCCTGCGGGACACTGAGCAGGAGTAGGGTGAGAACCTGGAACAGCAGACGGAGGTGTCCATGGCTGCTGGGTTTGGAGAAGCCACAAGAAAAATCCCACTTCCTGACCTGTGCCGGCCGCTCAAGAGACGGACTCAGAAGAAAACCCAGTGAATACTACTTCTAATGAACTGCCAAGATGACACCTACAGCAGTGTGGAGTAGAGCCGCTGACACCTCACGATACTTTGCATATCAGGACTCACTTTGAAAGGTTAACACGAAAACTTGTATTTTTCCATTTTTAGAAACACGGCTATTATGTACACTTCAACCTATAATATTGTGGCTGAGTTACCAACTCAGTTTAACAGCTAAGCCATGACTCCCCTTGAGCACCCATACCTCCAAAACCGCGATGGCCCCTACCACCATGGAGTAGATGTCATACTGGGCTACTTGTCTGCTCAGGGACAGCCCCAGGGTCCTCAAGGCATCCAGATACTGCCTGCGAACCTTGATTCCCAGGTTAGAAAGAACTTCTGAGTTATTTTCCTCCAAGTACAGTCTGATCCAGTTCCCATGCAACTTTTCTGACATTTTAAACTGCTGAAATCCAGGCTCTAAGAAGAAGAGGAAAAGGTTACATACACAGACCATGGACATGAACGTAAATAAATAATTTCAAAGTGTTCAATCATTCACCACCTATGGCAAAGACTGATACTTAACAAGGAACTACCTCTTGAAGGGCAGCCAGTGACGCCTTCGATCAAACTGTAACAGCTGGCCGTGCCTGTGCGCTCTTGGACATCCTGCCTGCCTGCCAGCCTGCCGCGGCCCTCAGCACACGGCCGTGCACACACGGATGGGAGTGTCTGCACACCGCTCTGCCTCTCTCTCTACCCCTTGCACCTGGCCTTACCTCCTCCCTGCCCCTCCACTCTTTTTTTCTTTAACTGAGATATAAAACAACCCAGAAATGCATTACATTAATAGGTGTTGGCCGAGGCTCACGCATGGTGAGGACTGGGTGGGCAGCGTCCTGACGCCTCGCCCACACACCCACTTCCCCAGTGCAGGCTGGCCGCTCTTGTCTTCCAGGCACTTCTGACTTGCTCTTCCTCACTCATCTGCTTCGGAAGGCAACGGTGGTCTAGCACCTCCTGCCGCACGGTAAGCCACATCTCCAGTGTGCAGTACCCAGCTGAAGGCCTTACCCCCCCGCAAAGCCAGGTGACGGAACAGCTCCTGAAGTCCAGTCCCTCCTGCAGCTAGCACCCCCTTCTGGGTGGCAGTGGCGGCCTGCCTGCCTTAAGCAGCTGGACCAGACTCACTTGTGATTCACAAGCAAGGCAGGATTTCCTTTCTGAGATTCCTGGGATTTAAGATGCTCTTCTGGTTTCCAGCAGAGCCATGGCAAGGCAGTCTAGGCTGTGTCTTTCAGGCATTGCCCTACCCACCAGGAGTGAACCCACCCCAGTCTTCCCTTATCACAGCAGAGACAGAGACCGAGCCACCCATCTCATATGGCCCAGCATCCTTGCTGCACAACCCTTGAGCACGGGGCCAAACACCTGCGGCCCCACCATGGGTGCCGGAGTCAGTTGACTGGTACCAAGTGCTGGTGGCTAGCATGAATCTAAGCCCCTCCACGCTTGTCCTTTCCCCCCAACCTCTGAGACAGGATGATTCTCATGCCCTTGCCAGAGAGGAGGCAACCTGGACACCAGCTCATCTGGTGCGTGAGAGCTGGGTCTGAACTCAGGCGACCTGGATCCGGGCTGGTACTCTAACGTACCACTCCCCACTACCTAGGATCAGAGACAGGGGGGCACCCCACCACCCAGGGCCACGGAGACACAGGGGCTCCTGTGTGTACACCCAAACAAATAGTGACTGAGCACCAGGTGCCTGTAAACAGCCTGGGCCTGACGTCCAGAAGGATGCTCACACTTGTGTGTAATTACACTATGGAGGGAGAGTTGAGGGAATCATGAGACTTCTGGCAATGAAGAGGGAACTCACTTAAGACTGTGGTTGAGGGTCAGGGACAGGGAAGGTGTGACATTTAAGGGGGAAGTGTGCCCGGTCGGCAGAGGAGAGGACATGCACATATCCTGAGGTGAGGAAAACCTGTCCCACTGGAACTGACAGTCAGCCAGCGATGGGCAGGTTGTATTACAGTGGGCTGGACATCGTGGGAGGCCTTGAAATCTATTTAAGCACCAGAGCCATACCCAGTTGTTTTTGTTCAGGAAACACAGTTACTGATGGTGTTGACAAAGGGTGCCCGATGTGCGTAAGACCCCACAGATGCTTTCTCATTCCAGGAACTGGCCCGTGCTCATTTCACAGGCTCATTCTCAGCTGCCCACCAAGTGCTCAGGTCTCCCTACACTGCTATTCCTGAAATAAGCAAACAACCCCCTTTGGTGTTTTTATTGGCTGTTAGTATAAGAAAAAGGGCACACATTACCGGTAACAACAATGCAAAAGCCGCCAAGCTCATTAAGTTATTTCTGAAAAGAACAACAATAAAGTAACAGTTGTCGCTGGTTTGGACTGAAATGTGCACTGTGACCGGCCCTCGCCTTTGACAAAGTTGCCCACTGGGGCTTCATGGGCAAAGAGCTGGTGCTCCCGAAGTCCCCTTGCCATCTGGGACATCTCTGCTTGGCCACTCCCACTGGCAGTGCTTCCTCCACAAACAACTCAAGGTCGGTTTGCATCTCAGCATCAACTCAGAGCATTCACCCAACTTGGTAGGACACCACCCCTTCCGGTAGAAAAAACCTGCCAACACCGCATTAAATGCTGCCTCAGACTAGGATTCCCAGCCAAGTCCCAGCGAAGCGCCTGGCTGGGTCAGAGCAAACTAAAAATGTGGTCCCAGGGAGCTGCACTCCCCTGTTCTGGATCATTCCTGCAGCATATAAACAACCCCTAATTTCTCCCAGCTTAAAAATAAAAACAATATACCCTGCCCTGGCCCTCAGTCACCTAGGACAATAGTCTGTTTCCCGTTCCCCTCAGCGCTGCCCGTCTGACGTCCCCAGTTCCCTGCCTGCACACACCCCAGCCTCGCCTCCCAGCACTCCACGTGAACTGCTCCCGACAAAGTTGCCGATAACCTCACTTACCAGATGAATGCTCAGTCCCCAACTGCTCCTTTTATTTGACCTTGAGCCACATTTCACACAGCTGCTCACTACCTCCTCCTTGAAACACCTCGTTCACGGTCCCCTCAGAGCCAGCCCCGCCCCCTGCGAACCCCGCCCCCTGCGGGCCTGCTCTTCCTAGTCTTCCCGCCTCAGAATGGTCTCCCCGTGCTTTCACTGTTCGGCTGAAAACCACGAGTCGTTCCTTACATCTGTCACAATAGCAGTTTGCGGGCTGTCAACATATACGCAGAAGGCAACCTTCCACCCTGATTCCTCTGCCACTGCCCGGGCCCTCATGTCCCCACTGATGTGCAGCAGCAGCCTCCCGACTCTCTCGTCCGGCCGGGGCGGAAGCTTCCCCGCGGGCACCTGAAAGAGCCTCTGAAAACTCAAGTCGAAGACAGGCTCCGCGCGAATCTCTGCCGCTCCTCGCACCCGACCCCGCGGAGAGCGAGGGCCCCGCCGGTGCCCCGGAGGCCCTGGCATACCCGTGACCTCACCTCCTCTGCCTCGCTCTGGCCCAGTTGGGCAATTCACCTCTTGAATGTGCAGTCCTGTCCCCACCACAGGGCCCTGCATCTGCCGCGGTGCCGCGTCCCGGGGCTCCCAGGCCCGGCCTGCCCAACGGCCCTAACCCTCCTGCACTCCCCAGTTCATCCTCTCCTAAGGCCCTCACCACAGCTGACATGACCGCTACTTCTTCCCCTCTCCCCCTGGCTGGTAAACTCCATGTGGGCAAAGCCTCGTACTACTGTGTCTCCAGGACTTTTAAAGGTCTCCAGCCCCACAGGAACTCAGTGAAAAAATGCAACACTTGTTGAATGAATAACTATGGAAGGATCTGGTTTAGATACCCACCTCTGCAGGCACTGCTAATGGTGACAGTCAAGGTTCTAAGAAACAGGCACACATCTGCGTCGTCGCGGACTAAGTGCAGAAGACGCCCAGAAAGGGTGGGCGCAGTGCAGCCGTCCGATGGAATCAGCAGCTGTTAACCGACTCACCTTTTTGATATGAGGGCACATTTTCTTTTAATAGTTTGCTAAGCTGTACTGCATTTAAATGTAAAAATCTCAGTTGTTCTCTCATCGGTTTTCTTTCCACAACCGGGAGTAACAGACCGCCCACACTGGTTTTTGGGATTGGCAGGCCAAGCCCGATCGCCAGAGTCGCAGCCAAGTCGGTCTGCTGAACACGCTGTGGGCGTCGGGTATCACCTAGAAAAGAGAGCGGCTTAAGCGACAGGTTTGAGGGTGAGCATTTGATGGCAGCCTTCCTTGAATCTGACTTTCTACAACTGGTGTGAGTCAAATTACCCACCGCTTCACACTGTTGTGTGTGGATTCACTCAGAAACCACCTCACTGTTCCTTTACTTCAGGGAGGTCACCGAGCACCTCATCCACGTGGAACACCAGACACACGCGACACGGGTGCAGGGAACTCAGCGCTGCGTGGAGTGAGCTTGGAGGCGGCGGGGGGCTTCACAAAGGTCGCTTTTCCGAGGCCGACGGCCCACCAGAGGAAAGACAAGGGGGGCTCTCCAGCAGCCCTGCCCCTCTAGACTGTGAGCAGCCCGCACAGCCCCACGGGGATGCTGACGCAGCCGGCTCACCCGGGCCAGGTTCCACATTGGGCTCTGACAAGCAAGACATCGCCTACCAAGGGCCTGAGCACCAAAGGCGCTTCAAGCCTCACAGCGGTCGGCCACCCCACCAACTTTGCAAGAACGATGTCAGGACAGTTGGCTCAGGTCCCTGCTCTGCCACCATCCAGTGGGAGGGCTTGGACGAGAAACAGCTTGTTCTCTCATCTGTGAAGAGAGCGCCCAGCTCCCACACTACAGAAGCTATGATGCAAGTCTGCAGGGGGCTGAGGCCGCCAGGCACGTCCACCCAGCAGGGTCCATTTGGGGCTCTTTTGACCAACCCTCTACTGATGGCTTCTGGGCTATACTAAGAAAGAACTTTTCTGCTCCAATGTTACTATGTGTTTTTTTCCTCATTTTTCCTGCATTAAGTGCTTTGATCTGAAACAAAACTCCCAACAAAAAGCCCATCTTAACCTGCTTTTGGCACAAACACTGGTGGCATCGGCACTGCCATTCTGAGACTGCTGTGCGTCATTGGGTGAACTCACATCTGGGGTTGCTGGCACCAGGATGCTGAGCTTGGGAGGAAGACCATGTACATGAGATCTAAGTTAATTTTACAGTACTGAATGTGAATGGCACTTTTCAATAACCCTAATTCAGGATAAATTTTACCTTATAAAGATTCTGTTGCTTTGTCCATAAATGACCAGCCAGTAACCACGAGATCACTAGCTCTAACACAGTGGTCCTCAAAGACCCCTTTCCTCTGAAAGGAAACAGCATCTTGGAGAAGTAGCTGATTCCAGGTCCAGAGAAGGGACTGTTACATGAGAGCTGGGAACACCACCTCAGACCAGACAGCAAGAGAGCTTGCAGAGATTCCGAGGGGTTTGAGAACTTATTTATGGTCAGGACTGAGGACCTAATCTGAAGATGCTCTTGCTCACCAAAGATGGGATAATTTGAATATTAAAAAGAATAGTATCTATAGTGAATGGAAACAAGTAAGATATGCTTAAGTCCACGAGTTCACAACATTACTTAAAAAAAAAACTGGCCAGAGCTGAAGCATGCTAGTGAAATCCTAGCGAACTCGATCACTGATTTAAAACTGGAAGTTTCAAGAAACTTAATTTGAAATTAAGTAGGATGAATAACCCATCATTTATCCTATGACTCTTGCATAAATGGTAGAGCTGGGAAACCAAAAAGTAGATGGGGGAAGAGTCTCTTTATAGAATTATTCTGGCTATTTAATGGGAAAAAGAATTATGGAATTAAAGTATAACTATATAACTATTTGCAACCTTTAATTACTGGCCCTTGTTGTTCGTCAATGGCTACTGACTTCACGATACAGCAGACAGACAGACTGTGTGCCTCCTGCCAGAAGGCAGGCTTCCTTGCTGGCCTTTCAAAGCCAACCAATTCCACGGGATCGGAACTGGCTCACGTTATTGGGTTAGAAGGGAGTTATAGGACAGACAGAGGACATATTAGCAGACAAGGCAGAGAGACTCCACAGGACAAAATGATCAGATTTCTTCAAAAAATAAATCACAGTAAAATCAAAGAGGGTGGGGATGTGGACCTACAGATTATAATAAATTTAAAGATACATAGTTTTATCTGTCCCCTAACTCAAACAAACTAAAGAGAAAGCTACAGAATTGTAAATCTGAACACTGACCACTGATACTAAGAATTCATGCTATATTTTAAATGTGATAACGTATCAAGATTGCATTCAAAAATAAAGAAAGCACATAGCTTTTGGAGTTGCTTCCAAGTAATTAATAAAGAAGGAAGATGGTAAGGGTGGTGGGTTGGGCATTTACTACACTACTTTGGCTACTTAAAAAAATTTTTTTTATTAAGGTATCATTGATATACACTCTATGAAGGTTTCACAAGAAAAACAATGTGATTATTACATTCACCCTTATTATCGAGTCCCCCCCATACCCCTTTGCAGTCATTGCCCATTAATGTAGTATGATGCCAGAGTCCCTATTTGTCTTCTCTGAGCTACACTATATTCCCTGTGACCCCACACACACCATGTGCACCAATCATGACACCCCACAATCCCCTTCTCCCTCCCTCCCACACCCCCCTCCCCCATTTGGTAACCACTAGTCCCTTCTTGGTGACTGTGAGTCTCCTGCTATTTTGTTCCTTCAGTTTTGCTTCGTTGTTACAGTCCACAAATGAGGGAAATCATTTGGTATTTGTCTTTCTCTGCCTGACTTATTTCACTGGGCACAATACCCTCCAGCTCCATCCATTTCGTTGCAAATGGTAGGATTTGTTTCTTTCTTATGGTTGAATAATATTCCATTGCGTATATGTACCACCTCTTCTTTATCCATTCATCTACTGATGGACACAGGTTGCTTCCGTTTCTTTTTTTTGTGTGTGTAAATAGTGCTGTGATAAACATAGGGGTGCATATGTCTTTTTGAATCTGAGTTGTTTTCTTTGAGAAAATTCCCAGGAGTGGAATTCTGGGTCAAATGGTATTTCTATTTTTAGTTTTTTGAGGAACCTCCATATTGCTTTCCACAATGGTTGAACTAGTTTACATTCCCACCAGCAGTGTAGGAGGGTTCCTCTTTCTCTGCAACCTTGCCAGCATTTGTTGTTCTTTGTCTTTTGGATGTTGGCCATCCTAACTGGTGTGAGGTGATATCTCATTGTGGTTTTAATTTGCATTTCCCTGATAATTAGCGATGTGAAGCATCTTTTCATGTGCCTGTTGGCCATCTGTATTTCTTCTTTGGAGAACTGTCTGTTCAGATCCTCTGCCCATTTTTTAATTGGGTTATTTGCTTTTTGGGTGTTGAGGCAGTGAGTTCTTTATATATTTTGGATGTTAACCCCTTGTCGGATATGTCATTCACAAGTATATTCTCCCATACTGTAGGATGCCTTTTTGTTCTACTGATGGTGTCCTTTGCTGTACAGAAGCTTTTTAGCTTGATGTAGTCCCATCTGTTCATTTTTTATTTTGTTTCCCTTGCCTGAAGAGATGCGTTCAGGAAAAAGTTGCTCATGTTTATATTCAAGAGATTTTTGCCTATGTTTTCTTCTAACAGTTTTATGGTTTCATGACTTATGTTCAGGTCTTTGATCCATTTTGAGTCTACTTTTGTGTATGGGGTTAGACAATAATCCAGTTTTATTCTCTTACATGTAGCTGTCCAGTTTTGCCAACACCAGCTGTGGAACAGGCCGTCATTTCCCCATTGTATATCCGTGGCTCCTTTATTGTACATTAATTGATCATATATGCTTGGATTTGTATCAGGGCTCTCTAGTCTGTTCCACCGGTCTTTGGGTCTGTTCTTGTGCCAGTACCAAATTGTCTTGATTACTGTGGCTTTGTAGTAGAGCTTGAAGTTGGGGAGCATAATCCCCCCCTGCTTTATTCTTCCTTCTCAGGATTGCTTTGGCTATTTAGGGTCTTTTGTGGCATATGAATTTTAGAACACTTTAGCTATTTTTATATGCCTGAACATTTCCAGAATAAAGAATCTTTAAAAAGAACAAAGTGTTCTGATCTGGGATTTATATTGGCCTAAAGAATGAGCGAGCTAGAGTCTCAGCACTTTCCCCAGAAGGTCAGCCTGTGCCCGCGTCTCTTGTGAGTGCCTTGGCTGTCCTCCACTCATTTGAAACACCTGCTCTGCCACCAAATGCCTATATATACTGGGGTCCACCACTGGCCTCTCGATTTTGTTCCACTGATTACCATGACTAGTACTTGCCAGCACTATTTTAAGAAATGTAATTTTGTAATACTGACACACAGGGTAGGTCCGATCTCTACTTTTCCTTCTGTGAGATCAGGACTCTAGGGATGGGCAGCAGAAAGTGGGGGATATTAAAAATCAAATGGTATGCAATCCAAAACTACCTATACTTCAGAATAAACACCTTAATGTTTATTGTATTAAATTAAACAACAAAAATTTGCAGGATAAAGTAAGCCTTTAAAGAACTATCAGGAATGGTGGTTTGAGGAGCTCTGCAGACCTGTCCACCAGGGAAACAAGCATTAACTGGTAGAAAGATACAAACGTCCACCACAGAATGCATTTACAGACTCTGGAAACGTCATCCAATGAAGAAGTCATTCAGTAACAGCTAATAACCGCTTGGTAAGAGCAGAAGAGTCTGGCTGCTGGAGGAAGCATGACTCAGTTTCCCCCTCCCTTTCCAGCTCAGTGGGACAGAAACTCCATGCTGAGTGGGTGCAGCTGAGACACAGGGCTCCCTCTGCCTCTAGGTCCCTGTGGAGGTTTGTGCTTTCCCTGGGAGGGACACTCTTGTCCTCAGCTATGTGGTGAAACCCAATCCCGGGACAGTGGCTGGGAGCCCCCATGTTCTGTCCAGCCCACCCAGAGTATCCACCCCAGGCAGGACAGGCCCAAAGTGCCAGGCCCACTCTTTCCCTTACCCAGTCTGTTTGCAAGGCAGAGGCTGCCCTATGGGAGAGGCTAGCAGAGAAGACCAAGGGTGACAACACAGAGCCCTGTGTGTAAAGCAGTGTGACATTCCAAGAGAAGGGACCACCATGTCACACCACTAGCAACTATGGCTTAGACATTTTTGCGCAGGCAGATAGGCAGGTCACAGAACAGACAAAAGCTCCCCCCAAAAATGCTGACTGTATCTGAAACAATGGGAATTCAAGCCTAAGAATACTCCTCAAAACGAAGGAGATTTTGGACATATGCAACTAAGAAGAGGCTGGTAACTTCATGAGAGCAAAAAGCTAAACCACAGGCCAGCTAGAAGTTTACCAGAAAGGTAACTTCAGACTGTGGAGCACATTTATTATAAACTGTCAAAAGTAAAAGAGCAATCAGCTGGCAGTGAGTGGAGCCTAACAGGTGGGTGTGACAGAAATAAGAGGCAACAGTGCAGCAGAGCCATCAAGAAAGAGACAAGTACAGAACCCCACCAAGACTGTCACCCCAGGGCAGCTCTGCCCTCACAGGAGTGACAGCAAACCACACTGCGGGGGGAAGACTTCACTGAAATGGTGCAACCAAGTCACTCAGCAAATAAACAAGTAAACAACAATGACAACAGGCCCCAGAGGGAAGGGATCAGTAATCCACAGTTGCCATATCATTTAAAATGTTCAGTTTTTATAAAGCACTATAGCAATTATGCAAAGAAACTGGAAAGTACAAATCAAACCAAAAAAGCAGGAAACAGAACCTCCCTACGAAGGGCCACTGGCAGTGGTAACAGACAAAGTCTTCCAATTAGCTGTTGTAACTGTGCTCAAAATACTAAAGGAACTATGCATAAAGAAAGGGATGATGACAAGGTCCTGTCCAATAAATTATTAATAAAGCCATAGAAACGATTAAAAAAGAAACAAATGGGAACTCTGAAAATGAAAAATTTAGTAATTGAAATGAAAACCTTACTATAGTTGCTCAATAGCATATTTTGAACTGGCATAAGAATCAGCAAATTTAAAGATCGACTGATAAAACTTAACGCATCTGAAAAATAGAGAAGTTCCCAAATTTGATGAAAGGTTAATCTATACATTCAAGAAGCTCAATAAACTCCAAGTTGGATAAACTCAAAATACACAGACAGATTATAAGAAAACTGCTGAAAGACAAAGGCAAAGAGAAGGGAACACCAATTAGACTTATCAGCTGATTTCTCATCAGACACCATGGCAGTCAGAAGGAAGGAGGATAGCATATTCAAAGTGTTGAAGGAAAACAGCACAGTAAGTCAAGAATCTTATACCCAGCAAAACTATCTTTCAAAAAATGAAGGTGAAATAGACATCCCCAGATTAAAAAAAAAAAATTGTTGCTAGAAATCTGGCTCTGGCTTACGAGAAATACTAAAGGAAGTTATATGGGCTAACAGTAAGTGACTCCACCCAGATGGTAATCTGGATCCATGAAAAAAAGCAAAGAACATCAGTAAAGGTAATTACACGGTTATAAAAGACAGCATAAAACGTAATCTCTTTTTACTAATTTGGACAGCAATTAAAGAACACCCACAAGTGTATATAATGACACTGCCTGTCTATATGAGGAGTGCAGTGTATCAGCAATAACAGCACACAGGGGGTTGGTGGGGCAAAGCTGTACTGGAGAAACTGAATGGCACTGTATGAAAGTACGTGTCAACACAAAAACTTGTTCACAGGATTATTTGTAATAGCCAGAAGGTATGAACAACCCAAACATCCATCAGTTGATAAATGGATAAATGCAGTTTCTCCATACAATGGGATATTACTCAGCATATAAAGGAATGAAATGATGGCACATGCTACAACACGGATGAACCCTGAAATACTACACTAAGAGAAAGAAGCCAGTCACACAGGACTACACATTGCAGGGTACGTTTATATGAAATGTCTAGGAAAGGCAAATCTGTAGAGACAAAGATGCTCAGTGGTTGCTGAGGGTTGGGGGAATTACTGGGTTGGGGGTACAAGTGGGCGCTCATGTGGTGATGAGCTGTCCTAAAACTGATTACTGTGGTTGGCTGCCCAACTCTGAATGAACTAACAGGAGAGCAGTCCTGGACATAAAATGAACAGAATGGTAACACAGAATGAAACTACTCATACAGCAAACAAGCACAACAACAAATACCCAGATCCCACTGTTGGCACTGGTCAGTTACCTGAGCAGCCCTTGCAAGAGTCTGCACCTGTAGTCACCCTGGCCTTTCCTGGGGTTCAGGCCACCCAGGGAGAAGATTCTTAAATACCCATTGTAGAGATGAAACATCAGCACTTTTGTCAGACAATAACCCTAATACTGCCATAATAAAAACCACCAGCTCAACTGTTTCTTTTCCTCTCCAGACTGCAAGAGGTCCCTGAAGGTGAAGGCTGCCCATAGCCCAGCAAAGTGCCTGGCCTACGACAGGTGCTCAGTAGGCCTCTGTGGGCCGGGAGGATGGACGAAAGGGTGTTTCTGGTGTGGCGCTCTCACTCAGGTAGGTGGGCCACAGGGGACCCAGCTTGGCTATGCAGTGTGGGTAGGCTGGGTGTAGAGACCACTGTTCTGATGGGTGCTGTGCACACTCACTGGAAGGCAGGCTCCAGCCAGGCATGTAGGAAAGGCTCTGGTCATGAGGTATCTTAGGGGGCCAGATGTCCAAGAGGAGGAAGAGCTGTTAACAAGACAGAGGGAAATGGGTGGAGATTCTTCCCCAATCAACCCTTGCTAAGGGCAAGATTCATTCATTCAAGAAATATTTTTTGGCACCTGTCACACACCAGGCAACGTTTAGGCCCAAGGCATATAGTGACGAAGAAACCAGACTAGGCTCTGCCCAACACCAGCTCAAAGTGGAGCGAGGAGGCGGGCTCTGCACAAATCACGCAGATCAGTGTGTAGCTACAACCGGTGCCGAGAGCCATGGCAAGGGGCACAGGGTGCTGCAAAAGACCAGCCGGGGGAAGGCAGCTTGGCTTCGTGGCTGAGGATGACAGAGCTGGGGAACGTGAGGAGGAGCCTGTCACGTGGCAGGACCTAAAGGCAGGGCAGAGGCCAAGACGTGGGGAGCAATGGGGCTGCGGCTCAAGACGAGGCTGCAAGGAAAGCCCCATTCAGGATTTTTACTTCATCTGAAGCTCAGGCACTGAAGTTTTAGTATGGGAGATCGGGGCTGGGTGATCAAGGAGGCTGTCCAGGTTTCTGGCTTGAAGAGCTACAGGATGGTGCCCTCTGCTGACAAGAAGTAAGGGAGGACAGACTGGATGTGAGGTTGTCACGCTTGCTCCGTGTGTGGAAGATCCACACTTCAGGCAGTTGAGTAGATGGTCAGGAGGTTGGAAAAGAGACAGCTAGAGGGATAAATCTGACATATGTGAGTGCACTTAAAACCACATAAGTGGATAAGATCATCTCAGGAGTGAATAAAGACTGACATGAGCCACTCCAGACAAAAAGGCCAAGGCAAGGAAGCTAAGCCAGCAAAGAGTAGGCAGCAAAGTGAGAGGCAGGAGGAAAACCAGACAAAGGGGAGGGCCCAGACCTAGGGGTCAGCATACCACTCAGCCAGCCAAACAGTACACGTCACAGGAAGCCACGTGGTGGTGGTGGTGGTGGTGGTGGTGGTGGTGGTGGTGGTGGTGGTGGTGGTGGTGGTGTGTGTGTGTGTGTGTGTGTGTGTGTGTGCGTGCGTGCGTGCGTGCGTGCGTGCGTGTTCATTCTGGGGTGAAGAGTGAGGGTGTGTCCTTGACACTGACAGATGGGCCTCAGTCTGCCTGTTCTGACAGGTCCATGATTCTTGCTGACATTGCTATTCAATATGTAGCTTCAAATGATTTAAAACATGATTTTTAAAGGGTTATTTATGTTTCTTTTAGTTCATATATGCAAATACAAACTCTAAACTCTGACTATCCCTTGTCCCATTAACTGTCATTCTCACAATACTCAGGATGTTACAAACGTACACAAGCTTCAAAAAAATGGTTTTTAAAATTATAATCAGACTACAGAAAAAAGAGAAATTAAATAGTTTCAAAATGTTGAATATTCCTAAATTCTCACCTGGTTTCCTTTCAAATGCAGAACTGATTAAGATCAGAGGGGTGTTAACCTCCTCCATGGATGAGGCCCCATGACTTCCTGTTTCAGACATGCCATGATCACTACAAAGAACCAGCAAACTGGGTAAAAGAGCCTCTCTCTCCTATAATGCAAAGGAAAAAAATGTCAATTGCATTCAGACTGAGAACACATGATCTTGTTAAGGAAGTAACTTTAGATTTTACTTTATAAATAGAAGCTCTTTCTAAAGGAGTAGATTTTTTAATCTATGAGTTTATAGCCAGATCAAAAAGTCAAGGTCAAACAATGTCATAAGACAATCAGAACTGCATGCAGGTCAAAGAATAGGCAGGTTGAGTTTAGGGCCCCAGGGCAGAGCATTTGGGTTTGCTTTCTGTCTTTGCTGCTTCCAAAGTCTTCCAAAGACTTCCAAGTGAGAGCCTCTGTCGTGACACCTATCAAACGGAGCCACTCCTCTGCCTGTGGAGCTCCAGCCAGTGGCCTCTGCTGCCCCTGGACATGTCTGGCAGGCTCTGCCTAATCCTTGCTGCTTCTTTGCCGGGAAGGCACCTTTGAAGATGGCACAAACTGTTAAAAATCATAGATCTGATGCTGTTCCTTCTCCTCCCCTACATGTTCCTATGGCACCAATCACTTTCTAGAAAACCTATGTACTCATCGTTTCCCATCTGTCCTCTTAGAGTATAAGCTCCACAAATGCCTGGAAAGAACAGTGACCCAGAAGGCACGCAGGAGGCATCAGCCGGGGCACAGGCGGAGATGCTGAGCGCCACTGGTCTCAATGGCGTCTGGGAGACCGAGTCCATGCAGGTGAGCACAGGACAGTGTGTGGCATGCCGTGCACACTGCTCATGAAGGCTGCAACAGTGATGGCCCGTGGCATTCAGGTTTAGTCACCTGAACTCCCTTGACTTCTCGGGAACGTCAGCACTGTGGTGCTCCAGCACGCCACGATGCACCACAGCATGCCTCACCTCCGACAGCAGCGAGGTGTGGATCTTCCTTAGAACGCTGTCCATCTCGCTAAGCTTGCGCCCAATCAGGGGGCTGCTGGGCCCTGAAATATGGCCTATGTGGTCCAGCCCGAGGTAATGGAGGATCAGCACTTCCCAATCCCCTCTTCTTAACACTCTGTCCAAATGCCGTGTCACGTTATCATCCACCTTTAAAGGGAAAGCACACATGAACAGCTCTCCTGATCTCCCTTTAGCTTTAACTCCCCAAGGAAAAGTGACCTCGTTATTTTTAAATCTAGGGGTTTATTATAGGTGACAGGAGTTGTGGGAGTTTAAAAAGACCAAACAAACAAAACTCAAATACGTGTCATAAAGAAAAATGAAGCAAACATTAGCACTGGATTAAACTTTCACTAGCATTGTTTCTGTGTCTCTAGGTTACAGCCAGAATGTATTTCACAGATAATTTAAATGAGGAAGAGCTGTTCTGGGGGTTCACTACTGGGGCTCAACTAAAGCTGAGCCGATGTCCAAGTTAAACAGGCACCAAGGGCAGTTAGTGAAGGCAGGGCGGTGCTGAGCTTGAGCAGCAGCAGAGGGAAGCTGAGGGCACTTATGGGTGCCCTGTCGGGGGCTGTTCTGGGAGGAAAGGGACAGGGCACTCAGTGGCCATCAGCTGAGCAGCCCCCACCAGAGCGTTCAGCCTGGTCGGCCCCAGCCCGCCTGCCACCGCAGAACTGTTTTGTGACACAGGATAGGGAAATGCAGGCCTCAAGGACAGGAACTGCCGCCTGCACAGGCCACCCTGGGTGAAGGTGTCAACATAGCAGGTGTTCTCCCCAGCCCAGCACACGGCGGGGAGGCGGGGGCAAGGCCACAGGTGCTCCTCTGCCCTGTGGGGCCCCCCACAGGGTCTCTAACTGTGGGTCTAATCACTCCCTTTCCCTTGTTGGAGACCATACTGCCGGCACGGGGACCCCTTAGGGTCCCTTGACCCCCAAGGACCAGGCTCTGCCCAGCTCACCTGCCCTTATGCCTCCCCACGTGGGATGCCACCCCACCCACAGGAGTGCCAAGAGCCTTGAGGGTACCAGGCAGGCCATGGAGTCCTCAGGCTCTGCCTCGTACAGACGCTGCTACCACCTCATCCTCTCCACCAGGGAGGCCCCCAGGCACCCATCAAAACTCAGCTTAAACTGCTCTGCTGGGAAGCCCTTCCTGACCCCCGTCATCCCGTCAACAGGTGCTCAGCTGCTCTAGGCTTTGGGTTTCAGCGACCTCTGCTCACATCTGCATCAGGGCTTATGTCCTTGTGCTGTAACTGATTATGTGAATGAATAATTTTTACAATCTCTCCATGGCACTCCCAGTATATTAATCAAAGCCACAAACAAAACAACATTCCTCTAAGTAAAAGGGCACTGGCTTTACCTAGGGTGACCTATTTTCCCTATATAAAAACTGACCTCTGTATAATCTGACACAAAAAAGGAAGTTGTTCCATCATACTCCACAAAATGGTTGGGGAATAATTTCATCCATGTTTCATCTCCATAAAAGATGATTCTCTTTCCAGAGGCTTTTGCCTGTGTGACCACATTGTCTTCCAGCAGTGCGGGAGAATTGAGGTTCCTGATGACATCGATGAAGCCGGGAAGGCTCCCTGTCACCAGTGCCTGCGGGAGGAAACTCGAGTATTAGACCATGAGCTCCAAAGTGTAAAACGGGAAGGGGTGCTGAAGATCATTTTATGGATAGAAAAGGCAAGCATAAAACTGGAGTGTCCTCCTGGAGAACAGGTCAGTGTTAGGACAAAGTGGGAAAAGTTACACAGGTTTTGCACAAAACCAGCACTCAGTAGGGAAGATTTGACCATATTTCAGGCAATGAGAGGACAGAGAGGAGCCTGGGGGCCACACAGGCTGCTGGAGATGAGAAGTTAAGCAAATGGCAAAGTGTGGGGTGCACTGAAAACACGAACCTATGCATTCACACCCTGCCAGGTCCTCCTCTAACCTTCCTATCTGCTCTGAGACAGGCAACTCCATAGACTGTTCTTACAACCCAGCAACTCTAATGCCTTTCTGATACAGAATTAAGTTCACAATATCCCTCATTGTAGCACTAGTCTAAGAGGCCATAATGATGGGTATGGGTCTCTGCAGTGTGGAGTTAGACAGCCCATGACACTGGCATCCAGGGACTTGTGCAAGAGGATAAACAGGAACCTGGGCAATGCCAGCAGGTGCAATTATTTTGCCAAGAACTGTGTTAACAGCAAATACATGCAATACATAAATCAAGAAAATTTCTGGAATGTCAGAATCAGAGGCTGGGCCAAACTCTTTCCTAAGAGCAATGGTAAAACTGGATAGAACTGTCAAAAACAACCACTTTAGGACTTTGAAAACTCACAAGGATATGCAACAAATTGAGAAGCTCTTATGCAAGACAAAGTACTGACTCTCTAAGAGCTGTGCGTGCCCACGGTGTGAGCTTGGCTGCTCCCCATGCCCCCAGCTCTGTGATGCGGTGGCCTGGGGCACCAGAGGGCCCATCTCATTTGGAGCTCCACGGAGAGTCCCATGCCAGAGACATCAAAGCAGGGAAGGACGATATCACGGCTGCCTGAGCTTCACTGCCAGCTGTGGTGAGACTAGCTCAACATTTAAAAGGGGGATTCGGGGAACGAGACAGCTGTAGAAGACTTCTGTAAGCTCCCACGTGTCCCTGGATTCTGGAAGGCTGTGTGTACACGCGAGGTGCAGTGCACCCAGGAGAGACCGGAGAGGGCCTAGTTACTGGTCTCTTCCAGCTGAACACGAGGCACTGGTCAAACAGAAAGGAAGAGTCAGGGCAGACTTAGAAACTGCCTGAACGAGTGTGTGCAGGCAGGCACTCAAGAAAGGAAAGGCATTCAAAAATAAGTTACGTAACTTCAGAAGACGCTACTACAGGATCTTAACATGTGAAAGTGCTACTGGAGACATTAGTCTTGAGATGTTAAGATCCACGTTTCACAACAACTGTGTCACCACCCAAGTCCCCTCCCTAACTGGAGGCAAGGCAGGAGAACACTCCTTAGGCAACACTACCCAATCCTACGAAACTCCAGAGCTGTGTAGCCCCGCCTCCAGTACGGACTTCCTGGCTTAGCTCCTCCCCGATGGGGAAGAGGAGCAAAAACTTGCAGAAGACTGAAAATTAAACAGAACAAAATGTGCAAAATGGGTTTTGTGAAATGGAACAAATGGGCTGGAGGTGGGAGGCCCTAAAAACCACATTAGTGAAAGTGCAGAGGGGCCTGGGCCTGAGTCTCACTTCCACATTTTCTTATGAACCTGCTCAGATTCTTAATAACCCTTTCTTACCAGAACAGAGGAAGAACAGGTTCCTTTCACACTGCTGACAAAACAGAAAAAGAGACCAATGCTCCTGATGGTCTGAGTTGGAACACTTTCCTTCAGCTTTCACAGGACTGGTGTCCGCAGGATGACCACTTGTCAGAGGTGGTCCCTGAGCACCCGGACTGTCCCCCTCCCCAGTCCCTATCATGTTCTGTCATTTTCTCCTTGATTTTTTCCATAGCATTTATCACTTTCTGAAATTATCTAGATTACTTATTTATACACCTACATATTTTATGTCCCCTCAATTAGAAAGTAAGCTCCATGAGGACAGGACAGTTGTTGCCTTTATCTCCACTGAATCCCTCTTACCTACAACAGTGTGTGGTACATAGTAGATGCTCAATAAATATTGCTCAACAAGGGATATAACGCATCCAAAGGTGGTAGATGGAGGGGAAAACTCAAGAAAAAGGTCAGTAAATCAATCCCAGATTGTTTTATTCATCCAATAAACATTCACTGAGTCCCTGTCCCCAACCTTTAAATCAAGAAGTGGCTCCTCAATAGATTTCACATAATCAGCCACAATGTAAGGTTCAGCTGGAGATTTTCATACTGTACTAGCATACGACATATTCACAAAACTTTTAAGCTCCCCTGTCCCTTTCTGCACCCACAATTTACTCATCCTTCCAGTCTAAGCTTGAATCTAATTATCTCAAACAAGCTTCTCTGACCCCCCAATTTAAGCTGAGCCCTACCTAGCAGTGAGCATCACATCCTGTTCTTTTTTTATCATGAACTAATCACACTTTATAACTGCACATTTATTTCTATATTTCTTTCTTTAATGGCTATATCTCTCATTAAAGACTAATAGTTCCATAAAGACACATACTGTTTTCCTTATCTGTATACACATTACAGTATTTTAACACATGGTAGTTGCTTAATAAATAGTTCTTGAGCCAATGAATAAAGCTTTACTCTTTTCTTTACCCATAGTTCTTGGATCAAGCACTGTGTACTTCAAAGCCTTTCTCACCAGGCTGAACTGAAGGTGGTTAATAGTAAAAACAGTGGTAACTAATGAGGCCACATCACGTTGTTTTGGTCACCACGCATACTCCAATTTTGAACACAGCATTTAACTTATCTGAGTTTTCTATTTCACCTATAAAGGCAAGAGATTGAATAGGCTAACCCTGAAGACTCCTTCCAGTATTATAACTGACCCACTGATGGTTAGAGAAAGCAGGTTAGCAAAGAGGATGGCATCTCCTGGATAAGGCTGGCCTGGTTGATCTACCTCTAAACGTTATGCTTCCCATGCAGCATGACCTTGAGCTACTTGACAAGGGGTGCAAATCTTGGTTCTTAGTCCCATCCTATCTAGGGCTTCTTCCGCACTCAGTTGCCCCAGCCAGGCTGACAGTGCCAAACTAACTCCCACTTAAAGTTGGGATTCCAAGTAAAATACTACAGCGAGCCCCTCTAAATCTCCAAAAGAGCCAAATTATTATTTATAAAACATTAAGTCAAACTGTTTACCTTGATTCGAGGCATAGTAACGGTAGGTGGCTTTGCTTCGGCCACAAAACTGTGAGATGATCCTTTTTCCACGAGGTAAGTTGTGTAGGGCATAAATTTCACACCCTTTGAGCCAAACACAAAATCGTCTCTTAAGGCATCGATTAACATAATAACAACTTTCCTGAAGAGAGGTGGTGGGAGCTTGGTCCAGTTGGAACTGGCTCCTAGGAGTTTAAGAAAAAAAAGGAAATTGAATTTTAAATTTTATTTAGCGTGCGTACACATCATAATCTAGTTTCTGCCTACTTTTCCAGCACATAACCTGTTACATCTACATATCCCAACCTAAAGGAGGAGGCCTGATTTTGGGAGACAGTTGGTGGGGGGAGGGGGGACGGGGCGGTGGCAATGGGTAAGTTCAGGGAGCGCTAGTATTTAGCGGTGAATTGCCTTTAGCTTGGTGAAGAGTACAGGAACAGGGGAGTTCCTTTGTGAGGGTCCTGGAATGACACGTTTAGAGAAATTGATCTGAAACACAGCGCTGCAGGTAGAGGGTGGGCAAATATTTACAACCTGTGTTTACATGGTCAGTGGCTGTTATTGTGTGAACCTGGTCCAAAAGGAGGCCTGAACTACTGGGAAATAACGGGTCTTGGAGACATGCCATGTAAGAAGCTGCAAGGGTCAGCAGGAATGTTACCTGTTGTGCCTTACTGAGCAAAAATGGTGCCCAGAACAGGGAGCGACCCCAGCGGCCTGCTCAGAGAAAGGGGTGGGTGTGTCATTGTGTGAGTAGAGCTGGGGAAAGGAGGGAGCCCGGGTGTGGAGAGCTTACTTTGCTGTGAACAGGGAGGAGGGGCGAGGTAAGACTGTTAGTGGTGATGGCCACAACGTTGCAGAATACATTAAAAGTGGCTGGAGCTGTAGGAAGGAGGCTCCCGGGGGTGGAGACAAGAACGAAGAAGAGACCACCCGGGAGCCCGGGAAGTGGCCCAAAAGGCGGGGTTCGAAAGGAAGGACCTCTAGGTAGAGGGGGGCCCGGGAACAGAGACGTCCGGGGAAGGTCCGTACCAGCCGAGGGTTCAGCTGGGGGCTCTGCCTGGTGCTCCGTCCTGGAAGAGGAGCGAACGGGAGTCGGGAAGAATCCCCGAAGGAAGAGCGCGACTCCGAGCACCTCGATCACTATGCAGCAGGCGGCGAAGGTCCCAGAGCCCAGCCGCATCGTGCCCACCAGCCGGGATCCGGGGTCCCTGATCGCACTCCAAGTCTCGCCCAGCACCAGGGGCCCTGGGCAAGTGCGAACTGGCGGGCCTGAGAGGGGCGGGTTCCCGGTGTCGTCACGTCCGCCGGCGCGCCGGAAATACGCACAGGGGAGCGGGCACTTCTGTGAGCCGGATGACCTTGGAGTTCCGGGGCCCTTGTGCGTATATCCGTCGCGCCCACCCGGACCCGGACCCGGACCCACCCCTGCGGAGCCCCGCTCCCCCCGCCGTGGCACCCTAGCGAGGCCGCGCGTGTACCGCGTGGAGACCCTGCTGCGTGAAGTGCTTCCCGCTCGGCGCTCTGGCGCAGGTGGCTTCCTTCCTCCCCAGTCGGCCGGCCGGGACAGGGGCCACCGGCCGCAGAACCTTCGCGGTTCTTGGGCGGGTCGGTGCAGAGGACGCCGTCTGACCTGGCTTCAAGCTGGACTGCAGCCATCACCGCTCCGTGCCTGTAGAAGGTCAGGCTGCCTGCCCGGGTCTGCGCGTCCGTGTGCGCCACTGACTGCGGACGTCGGGCCGCTTCCAGACCCCTTTACCGGCCGGTGCCCCTGGCCGACAGCTCACAGCCGCCCCCTCACAGAATCGCCCGTGGTTGCAGGTAACCCACCCGTGACACACACACCTGGAGCCGATAACTGACTGAGGTCGCAGTGTAAAGGCTCAAAGGGGGTGACTGATGTCGGTGCTCAGAGCTCGCCTGGAGCCGAGCTGAAGCTAGCGCCAGCTGAGGCCACAGCCCTGCTGCCCTCCCGTTTCCCTCACACCCTCTCTCCCCGCGCCTTCCCAACCCTGGACCTAGGTTCCAGCCCGGGGCGGGGGGGGATCTGAACACCACCCTCCACCCCAGGCTCTGCTTCAGGAAACCTGGCGGAGGCAAACTTCAAGGTGTGTCTTTAGTCCCTAAGTGTGCTGAGTCTCTAACACGTCTGTTGCCCCAAGTTCTGATGACTGTATTCTAGACTTCTGCCGCCTTTCACCAGTGCGTGCTCACCACAGTGTTAATAATAATGCTGAACAGCTGAGGATTACCGACTCTGTCAGCTGCCAGGCACTAGCTCAAGCTCTTTAAATGAATTACTTTATTTAGTCATCACAACAACCCTTTGAAGTGAATAGTCTTATACTGTATAGCAGACAAGGAAACGATGTCAGTGAGTAAAACAGCATGTCTGAAGTGACAGCTAACAGTCTTGGAGCCAAGATTCAGAGTCCTCAGTCTGACCCTGAGCCTGTGCTTTGAATCTCTACACTTTGCTGACAACTCAGAAAAACACCACCTTTTCCCTTCCAAGGACCCTGTTATGGGCTGAATTGTGTCTTCCCCAAAATTCATATGTTGAAGTTCTAACCCCCAGTACCTCAGAATATGATCGTATTTGGGAATAGGCCTTTTTAAGGACATGTTAAAATGAGGTCATTAGGGTAGACCCTAATCCAGTTTGACTCGTGCCCATGAAAAGGAGATTAGGACACAGGCACAGAGGGAAGACCATGGGAAGGGAACACAGCACTAATGTGGCCATCCTTGAGCTACAGAGAGAGGCCTAAGGAGAGATCTTCAGGACTGAAAGAAAAAAAATTCATGTAGCTTAGACTGTCCAGTCTGTGCTTTGTTATGCAGCCCTAGCAAGCAAATTGAGTTGTGTATTAGTTTTGCATTTCTTTATAACAAAATCCCAAACTTAGTGGCTTAAAACAATCCACATGTATGATCTCACAGTATCTGTGAGTCAGGGGTCTGACATGGCTCAGTGAGTCCTCTGCAGGGTTGAAATCAAGGTATTGGCAGGGTTGGGTTCTCATCTGAAGCCTCAACAGGAAGGATCCAGTCCTCTCATCTTGTTGACAGAATTCATTTCCTTGCATTCAATTCTAGAGGCCCTGGCTTTCTCATAGCCACTAGTGGGAGGCTGCCCTCAACTCCTGGCCATGTAGGCCTTCCAACAGAGCTGCCCTCTTCTTCAAAGCCAGCAAGAGTCTAGAGAAAAGTCTGCTAGGAGGATGGGCTCTGATGTAACAACAATCATGGAAGTGACATATCATCACCTGTGCCATATTCTGTTGCCTAGAAGCCGATCACAGAGTCCGCTGATCGGATCTGGGGGTCTTTGGCAGTCACCTTAGAGTCTGCTTGCTGCAGCCCCTTCCCTTTGGTTCCAATGACTGATGTCCCTCCTGCATGCATGTTACATTCATCCTTTCCCAAGGCTCCCTAAAGTCTCATCCTGTTACAATCAGCTTAAGATCCAACCTCTTGCCGTCTAAGTCAGGTACAGGAGCAGATGAGGATAAAGCCAAGCTTCTGGGCACACCTCCTCTGCCCCTGGGCCCCTGTGAAACCAGGGACAGGTTCTCTTCCTTGACACACCCAGCATACGGTAGTGGGACAGGCATAGAATGCCAGGACATTTTTATTCAAAGGGGAAGATGGAGAACAAGGAATCCTCAGTTCATGGTTCTGAAATCCAAGCAGGAAAATGTTGGGTTTTCCTGGAGTATGTTTCAAGGCCAGGCAATAATTCTTAGCTCTTGGCTCTGCACTCTGCACTCTTGATTCAAACTTTTGTCCCATCCTTTCTTTTCCATACAGGTGGAACATGTTTCACTGACACCCTGGTATTCTCATCTTTCTGGAGGTTTTGGCAAAGTGCTGTGCTGTTATACTCTCCACTCCATGCTGTACTGTCAGGCCACTTGTTAACTTTAGCATCTTTTGCCATGTGGAGAAACAAACTTTTCAAAATCATTCAAGTCCTATTCTCTTTGGTTTGACAGTATTTCTCTCAATTCATCTTGGAACTCCAGATTTGCCAGAAGCACGTTCAGCACTTCATTTGGGAATCTCCTTGGCTAAATAACCAAGTCCATCATTTACAAATTCTGCCTTTCACCTAACTGCAGGGGATAATCTCATTAGGTTCTCTGACATCCCGTCTCCGTGCGGTTTCTAGTAACATGTTTCTGACTCCTCTGGAGCCCTCCCTGGCAGCACCCTGAATACCTGGAGTTTGACTGGTTTTTCAAGGCAGTCTAGGCTGCTTCTCATGCTCCTCCAGTTCGTCTGGCCATTGTGCACTGACTGGCTCTAAAGCCACCCCTACATTTTAGGTATCTGTCACAGAAGCACCCCATTTTCTGGTGCCAAAATCTGATCTGTACCATTCAGGGTTCATTCAGAGAAGCAGGGATGTCTCTGCATCTAGTTCTGGAGTCTAGGTCTACTGGCTGACACGAAGTGGCACTGCTCCCAGAAAACAGTGATGCCTGACAGTTCCCCGGTGTTTTTGCCTGCCTAGAAATGGCTGGCCACATAGGACCTCTGTCCCCTTAACATATTCCATGATGAAACCTGCCTCTCACCTTGTTGATGTCTCTGTAAAACCCCAGGTCCCCAATCTTTTTTTTGACATTTCTCATTAGTGAACATTCTTCCTGTTGCAATAGCCTCAATAAAATCATTTCCTTAATTGTCTTTCACAGAGAGAAGACAGGAACAGGCTGGACCCCAGGTCCAGAGGGCAGCAGTCAGGGGGCAGCTGCTTCATGACAAGGAGGCAGATCAGCAAATCAGCCACAATGTGTGCCCACCAGAGACTGCACTGGGTTAGGGTCACTTTTAGGTGTGAGTGAAGGTGAGGATGAGGGTGAGGGGTGAGGATTAAGGGTCAGGCATAGGGTTAGGGTTAGAGATAAGGTGAGCATTAGGTGTAGGGTGAGGATGTGGTTATGGTTAGAGTTAGGTTTAGGCTACAGTGCTAGGGTTAGGTTTAGGGATAGGGTCACCATTAGGTGTGAGTGAAGGCTGCTGCCCCTTTCTACCCCAACTCCTGCTAGAGAATCACCCTCATAACACACTGAAGCGTAGTTCAGGTCACTGGAGTCCAGTCTAGCTAAGTTGATGCATCACTAAGCCACGGGCAACTCAAATCCAACAAGTTCACCCTAATGTGTCTCTGACCCAGCCAGTGGCACCTCCACCCACCCCATCATGCTCACCAGGAGTCTGGGGACATCCTCCTTGCTCTAGATGATCTTCTCTCCAATAGTTCCTGATGCTGTTGTTCTGTCCCATCCCTTTCCTGGTAGCGTGATCCTCACGTGGACTCCTGCATCTGTGCCCACCAGGATCTTCAGACCCTGCCCTCTTAGTCCCTCCTCCACACAGCAGCAGGGAGACCACATAGTGGGAATCTGGCCGGTTTCTTCTCTTTAAAACCCCTCCCTGAATCCCAGGATAAACCAGCTCCATGGTGTACCATACAAGGCCCCCAGGGCCTCTACCTGTGCAGCCTGTCCCCCATCCCCAGCTGTCCAAGCTGGGCGCTGACATTCAGGAAACCATCTCTGGCCTCGCGTCTGCGCCCTGTGCCTGTGTAGCGCAGGAGGGTGCACCTTGAGGGCCTGGAGCAGAGTCCCAAGCACTCCGACCATCTGGCATTTAAGCAGTCTTGGAACGAAATTTCCCTGCAGAGCATTCTGGGTGCCCAGCTTCCAGATCCTAAAGGGTCTACCCCTGCATGTCCTTGGCCAGGCACTTAATTCTCTGAGTCTCAGTTTCTCCATCTGCACATGGGGATCACTATGAGGGTTAGGGTCAGGGTCAGGGTTCAGAGTTAGGATGAAGTTATGGATAGGGTGAGGGTTAGTGTTAGAGTTAGGTTTAGAGTTAATGGTTCTGTGTGAGAAAGGGTGAGGGTGAGGATTAGGAGCTAGGCATAGGCTTAGGGTTAGAGAGAAGGTGAGCATTAGGTGTAGGGTGAGGGTGTGGTTATGGTTAGAGTTAGGTTTAGGATTCATTGTTAAGATTAGGGTTAAGTATAAGGTTAGGGTCACTGTTAGGTGTGAGTGAAGGTGAGGATGAGGGTGAGGATTAGGGGTCAGGCATAGGCTTAGGGTTAGAGAGAAGGTGAGCATTAGGTGTAGGGTGAGGATGTGGTTATGGATAGAGACAGGTTTAGGGTACAGTGCTAGGGTTAGGTTTAGGGATAGGGTCACCATTAGGTGTGAGTGAAGGTGACGGTGAGGCTGAGGGGATAGGGCTAGGCTTAACTGTTGGGTGAAGATATGGTTACAGTTATAGTTTTTGTTAGGGTTTAATATTAGGTGTAGGTTTAGAGTTATTTTTAGGTGTGGATGAAGGTGAGGGGTAGGGATAGGGGTCGGGTTAAGGTTAGCTTAGGTGTATGGGGAGGATATGGTTATGGTTAGATTCAGATTAAGGGTTAGGGTTAGAGTTAGAAGAACCACAATCAAGCACAAAACCAACCCAATTCATTGGGGTTAGGGTTAGAGTTAGAAGTTAGGGTGAATTGGTTGTGCTTAGAGTTGGCATTAGCATTCAGGGTTAGGCTGAGGGTTATGTTTAGGTTTAGGGTTACAGGTAGAGGTGGATGAGGGGGAGGGGGAGTGATGGTTAGGGTGTGGCTTTGGGATAGGGTTCAGTTTAGGGATAGTGTTGGTGTTAGGCTTAAGTTATGGTTAGGGCTTGATTTAGGGTTTAGGGTTGAGGTTAGGGTGTGAGTTAAGTTTAGCTTCTGCTAACAGCAAGGCGTGGGTGATGGTGAGCTTTTGGTTATGCCTGGCATTTGTTTTAGCTTTCAGGGTTAGGTGTTGTGTCCTCCATGGCTGTTAGTCACCTGATACCCAACCTGAAGGGTCATGGCTGGTGGCCAGGTGTGGGGAGCCTGGGCAGCCTGGGGCACAGTGCTGTCCGAGGCAGTTGGAGGCCAGTGTCCTCCTTGTGCAGCCCGTGGGGGTCCCCAGGGTCATGCTTACTGTCCTGCCTCCACAGCCCCTTGCAGAGCTTGCTGGGATGCTGCTCCAGAGTGCATGGGACGTGTACTTGGATGTAGAGATGGAGATGGCGGCCAGCATCCTGGGTTTGGAAGCCAAGCACAGGGTTAAACTCTCACTTCTTGAGACAGAGCTCAAGGAAGAAGCCACCCATCTGCAGACAGGAAATAGGAATATACACAGGAGGTTGCAGCATGAAATCTGCCTCAGAGGGTACTTGGGGAAAGTAAGTCATGACCCCTCCCAGCAGGACAGCATCAAGCTCTGTTGGCCTCAGGTGCACATGGCCTGTGCCAGCCATGGTTGGGTGGGTTCACCCAAGTCCTGGCAACCTGTCCCCCTGTGACCTGTTTGGGTGTTGGCTTAGTGCCTTTCTCAGACTCAGGACTGGACTCCACCCAAGCCGGGGCCAGAGTTTGACCCTGGTTACTCCTTCCACCTGCTGCCAGGGGTTGGGGCCAGGGGTGCCAGGAAGAGGGGTGGCCACCTGCAGGGGTCCTGCTGACTGGGTTGTGCAGCCTGGCAGGTGCTGCAGTTGAGGAGCAAGGCCTTCACACACTGACAGGTACGTCATGATGTGTCCTCCGCTCTGTCACCAGTGGGCCTGCCACACGCCAGCACCGTTGTGGGGCATGGAGAAGGTTGGGGGAATGGAGAAGAAAAAAAAAAAAGAAATAAACGGGTTTCTCCCACTTTATTTCTCCCTTTGGCTGGTTTTGGTTTCAGAGGTGTTTTGCCCCTGGATTTCCCGCCCTGGAGTTCCGCTAAGTAATCACGGACTGGCTTGAACATGACAGAGGGAGCCCACGGGACACGCTGGCATGCTGATCCCAGAGGAACTTCATCGTTCCCCGGGGTAGCCAAGTAGTGTTCAATTAGCTTAAATAACAGGACTGATAGATTTCCCTTTGTTTATAAATTGGGAATTCCTAAAGTTTTATTTTCCCTTTTGAACAACTCCTGGCTGCACCTCTTTTAGTCACTGCAGTAGAAAAGGATGAATAGGAAACACATTGTCTCAAAATCAGTAGAACTGATGTCCTGGTGTTGTACAAAATGTCAGAATCCACAGTCTAAATGATAGATCTGCCATTATCTTGTTTCCTTATCTTTTGTCTATATAAACTATCCAAATATATCAAGGGCTCAGCTTCCTTATCTGGGATATGAGGTGGATAGATTTGGTAATATCTTGGAGCATTCCACTTTAATATTCCCTGGGTGTAAGGGCTGAACCAGAAAAATGGCTTCTTCAACAATTAAGCTGGTTCATGAAAGTCACCAGGAAGATGTGTCAGAGATCAAGTCCCATCTACACACTGCAGCACACTGGCCTTGCAGTGCTCACTCACTCACAGAACTAAGGGCACTGTGTATGGTTTTAGTATTCTCTTTTTTTCTTAGGCAGGGAATGTAGATTAAAGGATTTCTTTCTCTTGCTTTTTAGTAATACAAGCCTTTCCTTATCTCTTGGATCTTAAAAGATGGGTAAAGTTTTAGCATATGGAGCATAGGTGGGGTATTTCAGGTGGTAGGAACAATGTGAGCAAATGCAGAAGAAAGAATGGCACATGATATTACATGGTGAGAGCAGCATTTCACAGTTTCTGCCTTGCAGAGCGCTGGTTTTAGATGATATTAATGCAGGTCTGAAGCATTTGGGAAAAGCTGTCCACCACATCCCCTTATGTGCTGCACTGTGGACTCTGAGACTTTTTGGAGGGAAGCATTGATTTAACTTGCTTAATTCAGCCGTACTTAGATTTACTTGACAACAACCGTTTCTGCAAATCAACCTTCACTTGACTGATGGGCTGTATTTTGTGGAAGCCCTTTGACAAATGCTGGCATGGGGCTAAGGATACTTCTGTGTTGGGGCAGGCATGTGGTTTTTCTTTTTTGTTAGAATGTTTCACTATTTCATGCCTAACATTTGTCACTCTGCAGAACTCAGGGTTTTGCCTTTTGCCTTTATTGGATTCATTGTGCTTCTCAAACAGCTCAAGAACTTTCCTGGCTTCATCTCAGGTGGTTACTGAGAGCTCTCAGGAATGTGTCATGGCTGTGGGCACTTACCACTCATTTCCTCTTGACTCCTTTCCTATGACTTCAAACTTCTTACGAATGTGAGCTAATTGGTAGGTTCCTCAACCTGTAGTATCAAAGTCATCTACCTCCCCCACATTCACTTTCTTAGTTACAAGATGTAATATTAAATGAATAAAACATAGCCCAGGGATCGGCATGTTGCAAATGCTCAATAAAATTGTATTTGCCTTCTTTCTTTGTTCAAAGGTATCGAAACACTGCCAAAGTTCTTAAATTGAAGGCAGAATCATCTAATGTATCCAGCTCATCCAACCATGAAAATTGGTCTTTTTTTTTCTTACCCGTATTGCCTCTTATTTCTAACAGTGACGTTTTAGTCCACTCTGAGCACATTATAACTTATTACTGCATTAATACCTTGGCTATTCCTTGACTAAAATTTCCTTCATGGACAGTCTCATGATCCTACTCCGTTTTTAAAGGTATACACACAAACAGCAAACACTGACTGCCCTGAGCATAGGTGAGTTTCTACATGTTTATATACCCATGTATTCAATGCCAGAAAAAGATACTATAAGACATTTCTAGCACCCTAAAATGGTCTCTCTCGAAATCTTCTGCATACATGGATGTTTATTGCCCTCGTCTAGCTCGGATTAACACATAGTCTACAGGCACACACCTGATCATCTACATTTGCTCTCTTACAACACTAAACTCTGTTTTCTACTTTTATCTCGTATCTACCTACCACTTCAGCATTTTATTAAAAATAATAATAATAGAGAAATGTGGTATCCACATATAAATCAAGTTTAAAAATCAAATGAATATTTGAACTGACTGTGTATAGTTCATAATGCATGAACAAAACCGAAAGCTTCTGTGATGACTGCCCTTGTACTGTTCACCGTGTAACTTATTCACTATGTAAGAATTTGTTCTCCATGTAAGAATTTGTTTGTTATGCATCAGAAGATTGGAGACTGACGAAAATTAGGCTTGGGGTGGATTAATGATTGTGCATTGAGTATTGACCCCCCCTATACAGAAATTTATTGTGGTTAACAACTATTTGATCAATAAATATGAGAGATACCCTCACAAAATATATATATATACATATATATATATATAAACACACTTCCAATTGTAAAATAAATAAGTAACCGGGATGTAATGTATAGCATAAGGAATATAGTCAAAATATTGTAACAACTTGGTATGGTGATACCTGGTACCTAGAATTATCATGTATATAAATGTTGAATCACTGTGTTGTACACCTGAAACTAATGTAATGCAATACTGTTGTCAACTACCCTTCAATAAAAAAATAATAATAAAATAAAATAAAATAAAATGGTCTCTCTCATGTCTTCCCACTCCGTATTCCTCAGGGGTAACCCTTATACTGACTTCTGTCAGCACATGTACATGTGGAAACACTGTATCCTCCTGGGTCTGGCGTCTTGGCCTGTATCAAGTATAGCAGTGGTTTGTTTCTTTCTTTGTGTCCCCCTGCTTAGTTAAAATTAGACATTCCTATAGTGTCAATGTACCACTGATTTCCCAATATTATTATGCTGATGTACATTTTCAAGGGCTTTCCAGTCTCTCTCTGTCTTTCCACCCTCTTCCTCTACAATCTACATCTATTTTATTTAACCAGCCTCAGCCAGCCTCACTCCCACTGTTCCCCATCACATACCAGTCCCCTGATCAGCCAGGGTTGCTCTCATTTCATAAACCCTCTGTGCTTCTTCCTGACACTGTCTGTCTTGTTCCCTGCCTTGAAGGCCCTTTGTTCTCCTTCCTACATATCTGGTCGAGATTCAGCTCAAACCCTATCTTTCTCAAGAAGTCTTCCCAGAAGAAGCCAGTGCTTTTTGGAATTCTCCTTTAATAAATTCATATAGCCAGTCTAATCTGTGCTCCCTGACTTGGTAATTAATTACTGATTGTTTCCATCATTTAGTAGTGTTTGTTTTCCTTATGTGTTGTTATTGTTTATACAAGCAGATTAAAGTGACTTGAGCCAGGAACTATGTAGTTTTTTTTTTCTCTCATTTCACTGCAAGGATCTGTGATAGTAGATTAGATTAAACTACTCTTCCCCACTTCCCATTCACACTAAGGACTTGTTAACCATAAAGCACACATAAACCTTACTGGTTACTAGGTTTTCAAGTCTTTCTTTCTGGTCCCTAGCTCTAAACTGCACTTCTTTAGTGCTAAGTTGACTGCTTGCTTATTGTCACACAACTTGGGAATTAGCCAAATCATTACAAATGTAGAACATTAAAGATATCAGAAAGCCAAATGGATATCACAGGCTGAGGCCCAAGGGGGAGGTGTTGTGTGAGTCATAGGTCGGTGGGGCTCAAAATTAATGATTTGCTCTTCCAATATTCCTTGTAATTAAGAAAGGAATATGCAAGTATGTGATTAAGATTTAACAACATTGGTAAAAAGAGAAAGGGTACTTTGAGGGCTTTTTGGAATGTATGAGTGAATATGATTGGATGGAGGCAAAGAAAGCGGGGCCATGAGCCCACAGGTGAGCTCAGGAGAGAGAAGGTCTCACTCATCTCGGAGAGCATCAGCCACCTGAGTAGTTTTGGCAGGAGACAAATGAAAGGGCTTTGGGAGAGGCTGCAAAACACTCAAGGAGAAAAGCTCAGCCTGGTGTTCATCACCCAGCTATTCCTGACACGCGCACATTAGCTAAAGGCAGGTCTTTGCCGTAGTGGTTTCCTTATTTGGGCAGTTGGGTCAAATCAACAAAGGGCATCTTGAGCTGCCAGAATCAACAAAGAGAGGAAAAAAATAAGCAACATGTCACTCATCAGTGGTTTTCCCCAATATACACAGTCTCTCTGCTAACGCCTCACCTAATTCCTATTGTAGTACAGAAACTAGATTGCACGGTAAGGTAAAGAGATGAAACTGAATTAATATAGAAAATAAAAAATAACTTTAAACATAAAGTTCTAAATTTTGTTCCCAAGGAAAATTCAGATGATAGTTAAATAATAAATTGAGATCAGGTGAGGGCTGAGAAACATCAGAAAAGTTGGATATAGTAAGAAAACATCTGTTTGAAAGCATGAGAATATTAGTAAAAATATGATTGTTTCATGACCTTAAACATTTTCTGACAAAACATTAGAAACTCTCTTCCTGTAGCTTATAAAGGTATAGATACAGTTTTACAAACAGCAAACCTTAGATATAGTTAATACACTGCAATCTACATTAGAAATATTGAGAATTAACATGTTTTATTCCATTGTAGGAAACATACAAGGCTTCTAGTTTCTAGCCCAGCAACAGATGAAAACTGGACCAAACTAAAAAATCAATGACACTTCTCTCAGGTCCATCAGAGAAGCCAGGTTACAAGGCAGGTCCCAGGCAGATGCAGAGAACAGTAATTTACCAGAACAGAAACCCTGGCTTGTGAAATCTCTTTGGAGATTCACAGGAGTGGAAACCTCTGTGGAAGCCAGTGCAGAGGTTAGGAAAACCTGAACTGTAATTGGTGAATACCTGGAGGCTCACTGTGGACAAGTCTGTGAGTCAGAGACTCTATGGAAGCCTCCATACTTTTGTGAGTTTTACCTCTTGGAGCTCTACCAGGTTGTTCTACAATAATCAGAGAAAAAAATCCCTTTGGGGTTCTGGCAGTGTGGAAAGGAAAGGAACAATTTTGAAATATACCAGAGAATTCTGTTATTCTTACCAAGGCCTGCCTTCAAGAGAAGCTGTTTTACCAGAGGCTTAACCCTTTGGAGTTCTGTCAGCGCCTGACTGACCTGGGGACAGGGAAATAGCCAACTCCACCCCTTTTATCTATTCTGTGCCTCCTAAGGTAGGGGAGAAAACTAAGAGGTACTGGTGAGGGTATGGCTGAGGGGCACAGGCTACTGTAAGACTGAAACCGAATCAAGACTGTGAAGTGCTTCCCCTCCTCCACACTGTAACACCACATCATTAAAGGCCTTTTTACTGCCATTAATTTCACCCAGTACATCATTGTCTGGATAGAATCATAAAATGCTTAATACCACAAATGGCAGAAAACAAGTAAAATACAAAAAAAAAAGGAACAAAGAACAATGGTACAAAAAGTAACAAGTATGATAGGTATGATCTACTATATCAATAAATGATTCAAATGCCAGTGGTCTAAATACACCAATTAAAAGAGAGAGATTTGTCAGACGGGTTCGAAAAACAAGACCCAGCCAACTAGATACAAGACATCTCCCTTAAATATGAAAATACACATGGATTAAAGTGATGGAGAAGGATATACCATGTTAATACTAGTCAAAAGACAGTTTGAGTAGCTATATTAATTTCAGGCAGAGCAGACTTCAGAGCAAGGAAAATTATCAAGTACAAAGAAGGTCAATACACAATGATAAAGGGGCCAGTTTGCCAAGAAGACATTATAATTGATAATGTGATGTGCCTACTAACAAAGCATCAAAATTCTTGAGCCAAAAGCTGATAGGACTGCAAGGAGAAAGGGATGAATCCACTATCACAACCAGAGATTTCTTTTTTTTATTTATTCATTTTTATATGCTCATTTATTTTGGGATCATTAATACACAATTACATGAGCAACATTGTGGTTACTAGATTCCCCCCATTATCAAGTCCCCACCACATACCACATTACAGTCACTGTCCATCAGCATAGTAAGATGCCATAGAATCACTACTTGTCTTCTCTGGGCTCTACTGCATTATATGTGCTAGTCATAATGCCCCCTTCTCCCCCTTATCCCTCCCTTCCCACCCATCCTCCCCTGTCCCTTTCCCTTTGATAACTGTGACTCCTTTCTTGGGTTCTGTGAGTCTGCTGCTGTTTTGTTCCTTCATTTTTTTCCTTGTTCTTATACTCCACAGATGAGTGAAATCATTTGGTACTTGTCTTTCTCTGCCTGGCTTATTTCACTGAGCTCCATCCATGTTGTTGCAAATGGTAGGATTTGTTTTCTTCTTATGGCTGAATAATACTCCATTGTGTATATGTACCACATCTTCTTTATCCATTCGGCTACTGACACTTAGGTTGTTTCCATTTCTTGGCTATTGTAAATAGTGCTGCAATAAACATAGGGGTGCATATGTCTTTTTGAAACTGGGCTCCTGCATTCTTAGGGTAAATTCCTAGGAGTGGAATTCCTGGCTCAAATGGTATTTCTATTTTGAGTTTTTTTTGGAACCTCCATACTGCTTTCCACAATGGTTGAGCTGATTGACATTCCCACCCCTTTCTCCACATCCTCGCCAACATTTGTTGTTATTTGTCTTTTGATGTTAGCCATCTTAACTGGTGTGAGGTGTGATATCTCATTGTGGTTTTAATGTGCATTTCTCTGATAATTAGCAATGTGGAGCATCTGTTCATGTGCCTATTGGCCATTTGAATTTCTTCTTTGAAGAAGTGTCTGTTCAGATCCTCTGCCCATTTTTCAATTGGATTACTTGCTTTTTGTTTGTTGAGGTGCGTGAGCTCTTTATATATTTTGGATGTTAACCCCTTGTCAGATATGTCATTTACAAATATATTCTCCCATACTGTAGAGATGCCTTTTTGTTCTGCTGATGGTGTCCTTTGCTGGACAGAAGCTGTTTAGCATCATGTTGTCCCATTGGTTCATTTTTAATTTTGTTCCCCTTGCCCAAGGAGATGCATTCAGGAAAAAGTTGCTCGTGTTTATATTCAAGAGATTTTTGCCTATGTTGTCCTCTAAGAGTTTTATGGTTTCATGACTTACATTCAGGTCTTTGATCCATTTCAAGTTTACTTTTGTGTATGGGGTTAGACAGTAATCCAGTTTCATTCTCTTACATGTAGCTGTCCAGTTTTGCCAACACCGGCTGTTGAAAAGGCTGTCATTTCCCCATTGTATGTCCATGGCTCCTTTATCGTATATTAATTGACCATATATGGTTGGGTTTATATCTGGGCTCTCTAGTCTATTTCATTGGTCTATGGATCTGTTCTTGTGGCAGTACCAAATTGTCTTGTGGCTTTGTAGTATAGCTTGAAGTCGGGGTAGTTGTACCTATTTCTGATTGTTTGCCTTTGGGAATATTGCAGTCCTTGGTGAACTAGATAAGTACTGAGATTATTAAAACTGGAGATCCCAATTTGTTATTGCGTCTATATTCATTCAGTTCATGTATTCCATATTTACTGACTGCCTCTACTATGCTAGGTATAGTGGTAAATAACATGGAAATGGTGTCTTCCCTCATGAAGCCTGATTTTAACAATTTATCGATTATCTTCAATAGAAAAACCATAGTGATAAAATAGGTTAGATGAATTTACTGCAAAGATTGATTTTTTAAAACTTTTTCTCCTTCATAAAAATTTTAGTGGCAACATCAGTAAAATGTGACAGATTAAACATATATACCATTGCTTGCTTACTAACCCTCACTACAAGTAAAAGTAAAGGAGTGAAATAGGCATGCATTCAGAGGGGAGAGAAGAAAATTGCAACCCGAGTTTGGAGATGGGCAGCAGAAATACTAGTTGTAACTGATGAAGCATCTCTGATCACAGCTGAATCCTAAGCCAGAGTAGTAAAGTGAGAAGTCTGAAAGTGGGCTGATTTGTACCTCTGGCCCCCAGAAAGGCTCAGGGACCAAGGCACAAATATCCTTCACAATAGGAGTGCAAGTGATACAGGACCCAGGCTGGAAATCTTTGTAAGAAACAGGTGGGCCCCACAGCCCATGTCTCCCTGTTCACTTGGACAACTGTGCCCTTCTTACCCTAGTGCAGACCGAAGAGGCTGAACAGAAAGCCTGTGGCTTGGGGGACAGCGGGCACAGCTGAGGGTGATGACACCACATGGGAACTAGTAGGTGACATGAAAACTGACTCACTGAGCTGGGAACTTCTCTGGTCTCTTCTGCCACTTCCCTCTGAGAACAGTGGCATCCTAGACAGGAATTTGAAGGATTCCTGTCTGAGAAACTGAACAAAAAGCCTGCAGATGTTGTCATTTGGGGGTGTTGCCAGTGAATTGGCCCAGCCAGTCTTCCATACAGCGATGTCTGTGACTTGACAAGCCCAGCTTATGCCATAGAGGCATGTTTTATCTCAATATATTTTAATATAACTAGTTTCCTCTGTCTGTATTCGATATAATTAGTTTCCCTTGTCATACTGTGTATTTAAAAATACTCTGAGAAGGGGTCTGTCAGCTTCAACAGACTGCCGAAGGGTCCTTGGCATGTAAGGGACCCCCTGCAGAGACTTGGTGATCACCTTTTCTTCGGTCCTTGGAACCATCTGGACATTTGCTCATTCACTCCCTAAACGTTTGTTGACAGTCTTCTATGTGCTTGATATTGGGCTAGGTTCCGGGAACACAACAATGAAAATAATCACATAATGAATTCTTTATTTTGGGGCATGTGTAGCTGGTCATTTGGCGGACTTTGGCCCTGGGCAACTTCTAATTTGGTTATAAACCAAAACAAAAATAAACAAAAGTCAAACATGGATCTGAGTTGTTTGGAGTTAGTCAGAAATGCTGTTCTTCTAAGCCAGCTAGGTCACTCCCCACAAGAGACCTGTGTTTTCTAACAGCCATCGCTACTCTTCAATGGAGTGTATGGAGTTTTCAGTGGGTGCTGTGATTTTTGTTTTTTTTTTGCAGGCAATGAGGGACATTTTATTTTTTGGTTACATCATTGGGTGAGTTGCCCTGAAGCAGTACATGCAGGGAAGAAGATTAAAACAACAACGACAACAACAACAACAACAACAAAGCAAAAAGCTTCAGTAGTTTCAGAAGGGCAACTGGTGGAGAGAATATCCTTAGCTGGAGAGAAAGGAACATCTCTTGAAATAGCTTTAAACTCTGAGTCCTTGATGTACATAGCTCAGGGGTCTTAGCGACAGAAGACATATAGGAAAAGGTGGAAAGCAAGGTTCTAAAATATACAACTTTGTTCTTGGCATGAAACAATGGCAAATTCTGAAGAACTTAAGTTAATAAGGAAACTAAATTACTTTTTATATACAGGGAGCAAATTTCACACAGGAAATATGAAATATTTTACTAACTTCAATTCTGGTGAGATAAGAATTGTATTCACTAGGTTTACAAAAAGATATACCTAGCTTGAGATGATCATTTACTTTTTTTTTTTTGGTATCATTAATCTATACTTACATGAGCAACATTATGGTTATTAGACTCCCCCCATCATCAAGTCCCCACCCATACTCCATCAGAGTAGTAAGATGCTATAGAATCTCTATTTGTCTTCTCTGTGTGGTACTGCCCTCCCTGTGCCCCCCCACATTATGTCTGCTAATCGCAATGCCCCTTTTTTCCCCTTGTCCCTCCCTCCCTACCCACCCTCCCCAGTTCCTTTCCCTTTCATAACTGTTAGTCCATTCTTGGGTTCTGTGAGTCTGCTGCTGTTTTGTTCCTTCAGTTTTTTTCTTTGTTCTGATACTCCACAGATGAGGGAAATCATCTGATACTTACCTTTTTCTGCCTGGCTCATTTCACTGAGCATAATACCTTCTAGCTCCATCCATGTTGTTGCAAATGGTAGGATTTATTTTCTTCTTATGACTGAATGATATTCCATTGTGTATGTGTACCACATCTTCTTTATCCATTTACTGATAGACACTTAGGTTGCTTCCATTTCCTGGCTACTGTAAATAGTGCTGTGATAAACATAGGGGTGCATATGTCTTTCTCAAACTGGGCTGCTGCATTCTTAGGGTAAATTCCTACAAGTGGAATTCCTGGGTCAAATGGTATTTCTATTTTGAGCTTTTTGAGGAACCTCCATACTGCTTTCCACAGTGGTTGAACTAGCTTACATTCCTACCAGCAGTGTAGGAGGGTTCCCCTTTCTCCACATCCTCACCAGCATTTGTTGTTGTTTGTCCTTTGGATGTTGGCCATCCTTACTGGTGTAAGGTGATATCTCATTGTGGTTTTAATGTGCATTTCTCTGATGATTAGTGATGTGGAACATCTTTTCATGTGTCTCTTGGCCATCTGAATTTCTTCTTTGGAGAACTGTCTGTTCAGCTCCTCTGTCCATTTTTTAATTGGATTACTTGCTTTTTGTTTGTTGAGGTGTGTGAGCTCTTTATATATTTTGGATATCAACCCTTTATCGATTATGTCATTTATGAATATATTCCCCCACTCTGGAGGATGTCTTTTTGTTCTATTGGTGGTGTCCTTTGCTGTACAGAAGCTTCTCAGCTTGATAGAGTCCCACTTGTTCATTTTTGCTTTTGTTTCCCTGGCCTAGGGAGATATGTTCATGAATAAGTTGCTCATATTTATGTCCAAGAGATTTTTGCCTATGTTTTTTTCTAAGAGTTTTACGGTTTCATGACTTACATTCAGGTCTTTGATCCGTTTTGAATTTACTTTTGTGTATGGGGTTAGACAATCATCCAGTTTCATTCTCTTACATGTAGCTGACCAGTTGTGCCAACACCAGCTGTTGAAGAGGCTGTCATTTCCCCCATTGTACATCCATGGCTCCTTTAGCATATATTAATTGACCATATATGTTTGGGTTAATATCTGGACTCTCTATTATGTTCCACTGGTCTGTGGTTCTGTTCTTGTGCCGGTACCAAATTGTCTTGATTACTGTGGCTTTGTAGTAGAGCTTCAAGTTGGAAAGTGAGATCCCCCTGCTCTATTCTTCCTCCTCAGGATTGCTTTGGCTATTCAGGGTCTTTTGTGGTTCCATATGTATTTTTAGAACTTTTTGTGGCAGTTCGTTGAAGAGTTCGTTGAAGAATGCTGTTTTTATTTTGATAGGGATTGTGTTGAATCTGTAGATTGCTTTAGGCAAGATGGCCATTTTGACAATGTTCTTCCTAGCCAAGAGCATGGGATGAGCTTCTATTTGTTAGTGTCCTCTTTAACTTCTCTTAAGGGTGTCTTGTAGTTTTCAGGGTATAGGTCTTTCACTTCTTTGGTTAGGTTTATTCCTAGTTATTTTTTTATTTTTTATGCAACTGTGAATGGAATTATTTTCCTGTTTTCTCTTTCTACTAGTTCATCGTTAGTGTATAGGAAGGCAACAGATTTCTGTGTATTCATTTTCTATCCTGCAACTTTGCTAATTCAGATATTCTAGTAGTTTTGGAGTGGATTCTTTAGGGTTTTTTATGTACAATATCATGTCATCTCCGAATAGTGACAGTTTGACTTCTTCTTTACCAATTTGGATGCCTTGTATTTTTTTGTTTTGTCTGATTGCCGTGGTTAGGACCTCCAGAACTATATTGAACAAGGCATTCCTATCTTGTTCCGGGGGCTGTTATTTTTGAGCCCAATGGCTGCCCGTCCCGGACTGATGCTCCTCGCGGCCAATGAGCGCGGGGCGCCGCGGAGCAGCCGGTTATTGGACCCACGCGCAGATCACGTAAGTCCGGCGGCTGCGTAGTAGCTGCAGGCGCCGCCGCCGCCGTATTCAACAGTCAATAGCGTCCCGAGCGCTTCCGAGAGAAGCAGTTCCCGCCGTCCTGTCTGTGCTTCGGTCCGCCGGCCCGGGAAGGAGGGGCCCGCGCCGTGCTCGGCGGCACCGACCTCGCCCCTATCCTTGGATCGTCTCCTCACGCCCGCTGGGCTCCCTGTGCCGCACTCGCCCCTTCTCGGCTCTCCCGCGGAGGGCGGAGGGCGGCAATCGGCCCGGACTTGGAGCGCTGGCCCGGCCGCACTTCAGAGACCTCGGCCTAGAAGCGGCTCCCGCTGCCGTGGAACTGTGGTGGAGGGTCCAGAGCGGGCCCCGCTTCAGGGGTGAAGGCGACGGCGACGGCTCCGCAGGCCGGAAGGTACGTGGCCGCGGGGCGCGGCCGGACCCGGACGGAGCGCGGCGACCCCTGCCTCCGCCTGAGCGCGCGGGGGAGCGGGACGAGGGCGCGGCCGTGCGAGTGGCTCGGCGGGCAGCGCGTGGCCCGCGGGGCCGGGAAGCGACCGACGCGGATGGTTGGCTCGCGGGGCCCCGCCGGGGGACGGGAGTCGACGCGCTCCGCCGGAGGGGCTGCCCGGGAAGGGAGGGAGCGGAGCGGGTGCGCCCGGGGCGGACGTCCGAGCGGCCGGCGAAGTTCGCCGGGGCAGGGGGCGAGGGGCCCGCCGGAACCGCTGGTCCGTCCCGGCCCGGGTGGTGAGCGCGGCTTTTCTCCGCCCCGCGGCGCGCGTCCGCCCTGCCCGGGGCCGCGCCGCTGACCTGCTCCTGCCGCCTGGGACGGGGCCGCAGGCGGAGGGGCCGGGCCGCGCAGACGAGGAGACCGGTGGGCGTTGTGCCGTGTGTGGGTTTATTTCGGCGGGGGCCTCGAGGGCGAGGGCCGGGCGGCCGAAGTTAAAGTGTGACCCGCGGCGGGGCGGCGGCGGAGAGGCCGCCTGGAGGCAGCGCCTTTAAAAGAAAACATTTTTTCATGGGTACCTCTCGTATTTTTTATTTGGAAATGAAGTTTCTTTACTTTGATCTGGGAACTGACAGTGCATATTCTTATATTTAGAAATTCATATCTTTTTGTCTTTTCGGTTTGTAATCTGCAGCTGAGTAATTTATAACTAGCCACAGAGATTTTGAGACAGGGACCGTGCGTGTAGTCAGAGTAGGGTGGGGGTCTCTGGTAAAAGACCCCTACCAAAACTCCATATTAAACAATTCAGCAAAGTCAGAGTCACATTAATTCTCTAAAGTAGAATATCAAAGTGGGAGTATAAGCATTCTTCAGTGAAGATTAGTTAAAACTAAAAAACCAGGAGTAACCTGGCCTGGAATGTTTGAACATCCCCCAGATAAGAACATACCTCAGCACAGCCCATGTCTTCATTGTGTCAATTGAATGAGGCTGTTGTAAAATTTACTTTAGTCTAAAAGGCCCAGTTTATCTTTAACTTTGCCCAGATGCTGCTCTTCCTCCTCCAGCTCCTAATCAAGTAATATATATAACCTGGGCAATTAATACGGCAATAAGCCCAGCCACAAACAATATAGTAAAAGGCAGAAAGGATCCCACCTTAAAGATAAGATTGCATTGTAACACCAAGGACGTTAAGAAGTAAGATTCTTAACTTACTCTTTAGCAAACAGACAAGACCTCAGCCCACCTTGGGAGAACCGTCCAGAGAGGTGAAGGAGGAGTGGGAGAGGGGTAGGTGGGGTGGGGGCTGGGCAGCGTTCAGAGGGGTTGCGCGACCAGGGTTTGGAAGGCTGGGTGCTGTCTTTACAGGTGCCTCCTGCTAGGGCAGCCCGTGTGTGTGTCAGTCCCTCAGTCCCAGGACTGAGTCACCTCCTGTGTGCAAAACCAGTTTTCCATACTGGAGTCTTTATTTTGTAAAAGAATCCCCTACAGGATCCCTGAGAATGGCGAGCTCCTCCCACCCCATTCCCCTCAGTAAGGGTAAAATAAGGTTGACAGGTTACACACCCAAACACCCCGACTTAGAGCACCCACTGTGTGCCCGTGAGAAGCCCTAGGAGGACGAAGTTTGCAGCTATGTAAGGCATTGGGAGAATAGGGGCAGTGTACGTGTGCGTGTATGCCCTCAGGTGTCTGAGCCCTGCTGGGTTCCCGACAGGCTGTGTGGCCTTAGCTCAGTCCCTTTTCTTCTTTGAGTTGGTGATTAAGTTGGACTAGATGGTCTCTGCAGCCCCTGCCTGCCCCGACTCTTTCAGAAGTGTGTTTGATAGAAATTTCACAGAAGTGGTGATGGCTTGCAGAAATTGAAATTGACATGAGGAAAGAGTTCAGTCTTCCTTGGGGCCCATGGTCTAGAAAAGGCCTAGACAGATCAAAGGGCATGTGTCTGTAAAGAAATGGGAGGCAGATCTAAGGCTGGGAATCAGCGCCCACCTCTGAGAGCCAGACAGATAGCAGGTGTGAATGTACTTGTGAGTGGTTGAGTGCTGTGCCAACATTACTGAAGCATTGTTTCTGTTGTGAAAGTCCCTACCCCTCCCTACAATAATTTTACACCTTTCTTTCATCTGCCTCTCAGCTGTGCTGAGGCCCCCAGGAAGGAAACACGCACTGACCGGGGATGTGGAAGCTACAGGAGGGCTGGTGACAAGCATGAGCACATGAGCAGGTTTTGGCATAAGCTCCCCTGCACTCCTAGTACAGGCAAAGCCAGGCGGCAGGAGTTCTGTAGGGAACCCCTGGCTTCCAGTCCAATATGATGGAGACAACGTCCCCATCCACCCCATCCCAACAAAATAATGCAGACACCTCCTCCTTTCAGTGCCTGGAAGGGCAGGCAGGAAATGGACGGGGCTTCTGTTTGGCTCTTTGGGCACTAAGACTGTGATCTGTAAAGCAGTTCTCACCTGTTAACTGACTCCTGGTCAATTTTGCAAAGTGCGTACATTCTCACTAGGGAAGAAAAACAGGAAGAGAAAGGAGGCACCTCTAATGCCCCTCAGGCCTATGTTCCCACCTCCCACATCATACATCTAAGGCAAAGAGCACTGCCCCCAAGTCCATCACCTCCCTGAAAGTTTTCAAATATCACCCTGTCTGGTGCCCAGTATAAAAATCCATACCTAGCCTTCCCAGACTTGTGGAAACAATATCTTCCTTAGACAAACCAAGGGTGACAATAACTGAGCTTTAAAAGCGTGATAACTGACACCTCACTTCAGGAGGCTGCCTCCAGAGCATTCTCCTTAGGAATCTGGATTTCCCAGGAATCTGTTCATACTCAGAATGTTCTAGGGCTCTTACCATCTCCCCTGCTGCTGCAGGCTTTCCTAGCATTCTTCCTTCACAGCTCTTGTCATGATGTGCCATAACTCTTAACAGTTAGTTATTGGACTGTGTGTTTGGTGTCCACCTGCCTGTCTGACTGCAAGCTTCTGGAAGGCTGGGAGTGGATCTGTGTGGTTGCTCCACTGGCACATAGTAGAAGCTCACTAACAGCCGTTGGTTCAGTTAGTTAATTAGTAATGTGAAACTCACCTTATGGTTCCCCCCAAATTAATTAATTGCAATGTTTTTAAAAAAAGAATCTACTAAATCCTCACATCAGGACAGTTCTTTGTGACTTGCAATGGCCTTCTTAAAATTTGAATGAAGTGGTCATGTGGCTGAGACCCACAAGACCAAGTTATCTATCTAGATCATAAGTTGTCTACCTGATAAATTACAGCAAACATCTTATAAATTAAAGCAAACACGACTATATATGAATTAGAGTGCAAGATGCATATGTGTTTTTAAGATAAAACATGAGACTTCAAAAATCATTCCAGTAGACCTTTCTTGTCACACCCCTGTCCCCAGGTGGGTGTGTGCACTCTCTCCTGTTAGACTGTTGTCATGGAAGGAAGACTTAAGAAACACAGGTCTCATTGCAGCCCCATAACTTCTGTGCAGGAAGTAGGACTGTCATGTCCAGGATACTGGGGAAGAAACTACGTTTCAGTATTAATAACATAACTGAAAATCATCAGGCTCTTACTGTGTACAAGGCACTACCCTCAGCTTTTTACATGGCCTTTCTTAGAACACAGGAGCAGACAGGGGCTATGAGCATGTATTATCATTAATCCCCACCTTGTAGAAAAGTAGGCTTGGCAGGTTTATTAATCATCTAGAGCTGCCATCACAAAATACCAGAGACTGGGTGGTTCAAACAACAGATTTATCTTCTCACTGTTCAGGAGGCTAGAAGTCCAAGATCAAAGTGCCATTCAGGTTGATTATCAGTGAGGCCTGCCTCTCTTCTGGGCTTGTAAGTGGCTGCCTTCTTGCTATGTCTTCACATGGCCTCTTCTCTGTGCCTGTATGGAGAGAGAGATCTCTAATTTATCTTCCTCTTCTTAGAAAGACATCAGTTATATTGGATGAGGCTCTACGCTTATGACCTCATTTAACCATAAGGACCTCCCTTTAGGCCCAAACTCCAGTTATAGTCACATTGGGGGTTAAGGCTTCAACTTATGAATTGGGGGGGATACAGTCCAGCCCATAGCAATGGGGTTGGGTTGCTGACATATAAACTTGTACAGTCATTCACCATCTGTGAGGCAGAACTGACCATGAACCAAAGTCCTGATCTAAGCTTGCTGCTGACTGTCTCCATGGTGGCAGGTGACCTGTCCAAGCCCTGGGGCAGGCCCTGTATGCCAAGTCTTCCTGCTCCGGGTCCACTGTGCCTCAGCTGCACTGTTCAGATCCCCAGGAACAATTACAGCATAGAAGCTCAGCATCAAAGTCAACTGACTCAAGAATGAGAACAAACCTGGGAAGCAGGATTTCTCTTCTAACAGGATATGTGTCTCCCCACGAGTAAAGCAGGGTCCATATGATGCAGTAACAGACCCAGAAACCACTATAATGAAATTCCTTCATAGGATTTCACGATTCCTGAATATCACACAAAGAGAATCAGCCTTTGGTGAAGGTAACACTTAACTTACAGTAATGACTATTGACCACCTTCTACAAGACAAGTTAATCAACTCTCTATCCTCATATGAGGATAAAATGTGGATATTAATAATACCTAGTTTTGGGGTTATTGTAAATATTCAATGCATGGAAAATAAACTTCAAACAATGCCTAGCATGTGGGACCCACTCAATAAATGATGGCTATTGTAATAATGACACTATCTTTTCATCAGACTCAACACAGTAAAATTGATTTACAGAATTTCACTTGGTTCTTCCACAAGCTGATCTGAACACTTTTTGAGTCCTTACTCTGTTTTAAGTACTGGAGAGACAATTTTGCATACAACTCAGAGCTAGGAATCATATCATATATTCTTCTCTGTGTTCCAGAGCTCCCTCATGGTGCCTGGCCCTTGGAAATCCATCTCTGATCTTCAATAACTGGACCACTATACAACTGCCATTTCTCAGTGACTGATAAAATACTAATACATATGCCAACATGTCCATTTTCTCCTTATTCTATTTATTTGTGCCTATTGATTGTGGTTGTGTCTTCACAATTTTGCTTTTGTGAAGTTTTTGGTCTACTCAAGCTATCCTCTCTTTACAGTCTTTGATCTAAATCTCTGCTTTTTAATATGCCTTCTTAATGTCCAGGTTTGTGTCTGATCTGCCTGGCTCATATGAAGTAACTCATTTCCCCAAAGTTCCTTTCCTTCCACTTCACAACTAGTTCTTTTTTAAGTAGCTGAGTTCAGCCCAAGATGGGATTTTCTTTTTGCCGTCTGTATTCTTTGGGAGATTGTATTGTCTACTGGGAAGCTCAAGAAATAATCTGAAACTCTGCTTTCTAAGTACATGAGATTTTTACTGCTCAGGAGATGGTAGAAGAAACTATTCTGTTTTGCCTCTATTAGACCAGCTTTGAGATCCATGTTAGGAAAGCCACATCTTCCCTATCCATAGTGTTCAAGGGCCAGGAACCTGTAACCTGTAGCTTCTCCTATGATGAGCTCCTGTCCGGTGACTCACCACCCAACCTCTGTCCCCAAGGCTATGAATTCCCACACAGATATACCTCTCCCCAGACATCCCAAGTTCATTCTCTACTGCCTCTGTTGGTTACTGTCTTTCAGAAAGGAATTCTTACTGATATTCATCTTTTCCATCCAAATATGTTCCCTGAGGTCATCTTTGCCAGCCTGAAGACTCAGTAGGGCTGATCGTTCAGAAAATGGACAAACTTGGTTTGAGTTTCGACTGCACTTTCTGGTTGTGTGAAGCTGTATGAATTGAGTAAATTAACTTAATTTCTCTGCACTTCAGTTTCATTTCATTTGAATGCCATGTGGAAAGGTAATACATGTAGGCTTGCACTTAGGAAACAGTAGTAATAGATGTTGTATCTATCAAATACAGTTCTTTGGATTTTGGCCATTCTCTGTGATAGCCATATTACAGAGTCATATGGGGCCATGAGATTTACCCCTACTCTCCCCTGCAGAGGCTTCCAGGCTGCTACCCTGGCGGAGCTTCCATTTCCTTGTATACTCAGTCTCCACAGCATTTGGCTCCTCTTTTGCAGTCAAGGTTTTTCCTGCCTCTCCCTCAAATATCAGTTTCAAACCCGCCTTTCTCACTTGGGTGAGCACCCTGCCAAATAAGTTCCTCCCTCCTCACCCTCTGCCAGGGACCTGTGATTATTCCATTCTGATCTTTGGTCAGGAAAACAATCCTGTTTTTGGATACTATCAATTTCTCATACCCTTCTTACTCTTCCAAAAAAACTTACAACTGAACAAAAAAGTAAAGCCCCCACCACACACCCACTACCCCTAAGCATTTTCCTCCTTCCTTTCCTGGCTGATCGATGCTTTCAGGCTCTTGTCCCTTCCCACATGTTCCCCCACCCCCGTCTCATTCCCAATCACATGGTCTGCAGAGAGCCCACCTTCAGGGTCACAGTGGCTCCATTCTGTCTGATTTTTTGCCTCTTCCAGGCCCCATCTCTTGGACTTCTTTGTAGTTTTGTGTTCTGCTGACCTCCTACTCCTTTCTAGATGTATTCTAATTTGCAGGACTAGAGAAAGCATGGATTTGGGAATCAAGTCAGTGTAGGGTAGATGACCTCTGCTCCATCCCTCCAGGAAGCCTTTCTGCCCCTCCTTGGGCCCCCTCAGCCCCACTGTTACAGATGTTCATAGCCGCTGGGCTTCTCTTGCCCTAAGACAAGTTACCCACCCAGCCGAGTCTTGTTCCCTCTGTCTGTAAAGCAGGAAGAATGACACCCAGAAATGGGAGACGGTTATGTGGTAGTGTTTGCCTAGTGCCCAGTGCCTGGCCTCTTGTAGATATTTACTATTATTTCCCATCTTCCCCCCGCCCCCGGCTCACTTGCTTTTTCTTCTTTGATGGTTCTTGCCCCTCTCCTCACCACCACAGCCCTCTTTCTATACTCACTCCTATAGTATATCAAGCCCTCTGTAAGGGTAACTGCCAATGTCCATCTTCAGGGTGAGTTGGGCTCCACTCCTGCATTGCCTCCTGCTGGGGTACATTTCCATTTGGAGGTCAACTCAACCTCCGAGTGACTGAATTTTGAACTCATCTTATTCACCACTAAATCAGATCATCACCCTTCCTGTTTCCCTTTTTCTGCTAACAACAACCACGTGAGGAGCTATGGTAGGAAATGGGGCTGTTTGTGAACAAGAGTAAATTTGAAGGGGGAACATGGGATCAGTCCTGTAGAAGAGGTAATAGAAAAACTCTCCAGAAGGCTGCACAAGAGGTTAAACAGAGGCTGATTTGGGCTTGATCTAGGCAAAGTGTACAAATGAAAAGAGCTATTCAATAATAGAAGTGTAGTTCCCAAGGATATAATGAAGCAGAAGTTGAATGCCCGCAGATAGGGAAGCCACAGAATTGCTCCTTTGGGGACCACAATAATATAAACATGAAGAACAACTGTCACTTAATATTCAAGAGGTTTCCATAGGCATGACTTATGCAAACTACAGAAACCAGGACTTCTAGGAGTATATATTTCAACCAAAGCATTCGTCTTTTATTTAAACGTACACTCATAAATCATAACTTTTAATGGGCCTTAGGAATTGTCTGTGCTTAAGGATAGAATTGGGAAAGAAGAGGTCCTGATGCAGTCAAAGTCAGTAACTTAAAAGTATAGATCTGATCATACCACCTCCCCCTTAAATCCTTTTGGTTACACTAGACATCAAATTCTGGGCATATTTGGCAAAATCCTTAAGCTACAGCACTTGTTGCTGAGAATAAAGCAAGTTAATGTCGTGTGTTGTACTAAGACAGTTTGAAAGCAGCCACAGGCAGAAAAGATCATCATGTTTGGAACCACCCAGAGCAGTGCCTGAGTCCCTGCCACTTCCTGTGTCCTTAGCCAGAACCTTCACCACTTTGAACCTTAGTTTCCTCATCTTAGAACGGAGAGTTAAAGACTTGGTCTGGGTTGTGAGGAGGATCAAAGGAGCTAATGAATCCCAGGACTGGACACAGAGCCTGATGCTTTAGTAGGCAAGCCATTCATTCTGTTCATTCATTCATTCATTCATTCCACAAATAATGAGTACTTGCTATGTGCTAGTTACCATTTTGGGCACTGGGGATATACCAGTGAACAAAACAGAACTGATAAACATCCCCTCCTTAGGAAGCACACATTACAGTGGGGAAGGGGCAGGGAGACAGATAAATCAAATCAAATTAGATTTACAGGATGTGAGAGAGTGGTTAGTGGAGCAAAGGAATAAAGAGGGGAGGAGAGACAGTGCTTTGGGAGTGTGGTGGTGTGGAGGTACAGGACTACTGGTTTAAATAGGGTGGCCAGGTAGGGCCTCACTAGGAGGGCAGCATCTGAGGAAGTAACACCTGAGGTGATGGAGAAGTGTGTTTCAGGGAGGGGGCCTCAAGGGCAGAGGCCTGATGAGGGCAGAGGGGTGGCAGGGCCAGATCACGTGGGGCCTCAGAGGTCATGGTCAAGTCTTTGACTTTTCTATAAGTGAGGTGGGAGCCATGGGAGGGTTCTGAGCAGAGGAAGCACTCAATCCCCATGCTGCTGCCTGCAGTGGGCCTACCCCTCAGCAACCTTTGGTTCCTACGGAAAGGGAGCCTGGCAGCCCCTCCCCACGAGGGCTCTAAATAGCGGACACTCTCAGAGCGGGCTGCTCCAGCCTGACTCCTTGGAGATAAGCAGGTTTAGACAGTTTTGCCAAGAGGTGGACAAGGAAGAAAAGGGCAAATGCCAAGCTGAAAACAGAACCCAGAAATCCCTTCTCAGCCTCAAACTTCCCCACGGTCACCACTTTAATCACTTCATCTCAGAAAAACAAAATGAGTGGCAGCTTTATGCCAGGCCCTAATGAGTTCCAGCAAGAGTGTCATCACACAAGTTAAGGGGGTGGTGGGAAATCTTAACGATTTCTGGATGTACATTATAGTCTTCCCTCAAGACTAGGTCCCAGCTGCCCTCTTTCCCCAGAATGTCACCCTCCAGCCTCCCAATGGCGAGATTCGTTGCCCTTTGAGAAGCTGTATTACTTTATTTGGACCCTGCCTGTAGCTTGCCTGGGTGACCTTGAGCCGGTCACTTGACCCGTCAGATCCTGTGTTTCCACATTGGTACCATAGGGTTAGTAATCCTCTTCCTCTAGGGTGGCTGTGAGGATGCAATGGGTTGATAATACGTAAACCTTGGTATATGCAAAATACTGGTGTTCACTTCCTTCCACTGACTCGCCGTAACCCCAGGCAAGGCAGGCCAAGTCCTGGATGTCACCTGGCTGGGAGGAGGACCTGGCTAGAAGTGACACACCTGAACTCATGCCTCCGACATACTTCAGTAACAGAAACAGGCATCTTGGAGGCCCGAGCCAGCCCTGACAGCTAGCCACTCCCTTCTGAGGCAGTGTTGTCTGCTTCTCTTTGGCTTTGCCCGTCTGTTAATCTTCTTACAGGAGCTCAGTTAGTGAGCTCACTGAGAGCAACTAGGCCCCAAATGGTAGTTTGTCCTTTAAGGGATCATTGCCCTTCTGATTAGGTGTGATTATGAGACCCTTTAGTTACCTCTTGGTGATGGGTAGGTAGGGAAATGGTGCCTGGAACAAAGAATATTTCTAGGGCAAAGTTTGGTTACAAAATGCATTTACATCATTGAGTGGGAGTTAAGTTCTTGCATTTGCAAATAGCTGATATTCCCTATGGCATTGTTGCCAGCCCTGGGGCTTCTCCTCCTGGGGGCAGGCTGGGCTCCTGGACCACTCTCTGATCTCACTAAGGCCTCTGGAGCCTTCCCAAAGAGGGTAGAGTTAATGGTGGCCTGGGGGGCTGCCCACTGGCCTGAAGGGCTTCTTTGGAAACAGCCTGAGAGTCTGCAGGGCTGAGAAGGTGGCACTGTTGTTTAGAATGGCTTCTGGACATTTCTGGACTGCTACAGACTCCTGGGAGTCATACTGCCCCCAGTGAGACCTTGGTGACCCTCCATTCCGGCCTACCCAGGGCAGCTGTCCTGCTCTTACTCTGTCCTGTTGTCCTCTTAAGGACATGTCTTTGTGGCAGACCATATGTTCTGATTTTTGGAATCACAAGATTCACTTATTTGACAATAGCATATTGATGGGCTAAGCTTTGGGGCTCTTGGTTGCTATAGTGAGAACAGAAGGACTATGAATTTGTGGTTGCACACAGTGGGGCCGGGACTGCCTAACTTGTCCCCTGGCCTCCTGTTTGGAGGAATTTCAGGCTCTTGGTGTCATCCCTAGGGGGACTGTGTGGGGCCCTGCCCTCCTGGGGCTGAGTGGCTGATGTATTGCTATTTGGGCTGACTGAATGCCTGTGACCTTCTCTCCCCATGTCTTTTGTGCACTGCGAGGTGGACCCTTGCTGAGCAGCCTTTCCCAGGGGTGTTCTGGGCCTCCTGTGTTCTGCTGACCATTCCTGTCCTGCTCTCCTCACATATGGGTGGCTCAGCCGCTTTGCTGTGCGGCCTGCTCCCTGAGACCTGCCCTCGCTGGCCCTCGCAGGATCCAGCCTAACAGGAAGCACTGTTTTCTGTCAGGGCAGCTGGTTGTCGGGGGACCCTCCAGCTCAGTAAGGTGACAGTGCTCGTGGTGCCAAGCCAGGGGTCTACAGTAAATACCACTCCCTTCCTGTTGTCCACTGGGCCAAGGGAGTCTGCTCTTGGGCTTGGAGGCCTCTGAAAGTGGGTCCCTCAGTCCCTTCACAGCTGCCCACGTCCTGTGGTAGCCTCCACCCCTGCCCCACCACACACACACCACTTGTGTCCAGGCTCCCTTCTGCCTGGAGTCTCACTTGGAGAAATTCCTCAAGCCCGGCTCAGACCTCACTTCCTTCTGACACCCTTCTGAGTCTCCTGGTGGCCTGTCCACACCACCAGGCCAGGACTTGTTGAAACTTCTCTACCTGTAGATCGTACTTTCTGAGGGCAGGGACTGAACCGGGGTTTGGAGTCTTCAAGAGACGCTTGCTGACTCGTGTGGTGTCCGTGTGCCTTTTCTGTGAGGAGCTGGCTTCCTGAGAGAGCTGTTCCCAAGCCTTCTGAGGTGGCTTGATGACATCCCCCCCGCCCTGTCAGAGCCACGTCCTGCCTTGCTGAGCTCTGGGGACGGGCCAAACCAACCCCAAGCTAACGGCCTTTAAGTTACCTTTCCTTTCCGTTGACTAGGTTTCTGTAGGGGAAGCGAAGTGTGTGTGTGTGTGTGTCCAGAATACTTGTCTATTCCACCAGCTCAGTGCGAGTACTGTCTCCTGTTCCCGTATTTTACCCTCCCACCCTGTCCTTCCAGCTTCTCCATGTGTACAGACATGGTGAGGAGGCTTTGGCATGAAGCCTGGACTCCAGCTACCAAGATTTTCCCAGAATATTGTTTCTGCTAACTTAGTTTGAGCTCCTAAATTTTTGTTATATGCTCTTTTTTAAAATTTTGGTATCATTAATCTACAATTACTTGAGGAACATTATGTTTACTAGACTACCCCCATCACCAAGGCCCCCCACATACCCCATTACAGTCACTGTCCATCAACATCGTAATATACTATAGAATAACTACTTGTCTTCTCTGTGTTGTACAGCCCTCCCCGTGCCCCCACCCACATTATGTCTGCTAATAGTAATGCCCCCCCCCCTTTTTTTCCCTTATCCCTCCCTTCCCACCCATCCTCCCCAGTCCCTTTCCCTTTGGTAACTGGTAGTCCATTCTTGGGTTCTGTGAGTACCATCTTTTATTTTACATGGATGCCGTGCAGAAACGGGAGTGTGGGATTGATGCGCGCGCACTCTGTCGTTGGGGGCAGTGCCGAGGGGGCGGGGTCAGCCCGCAACCGACGCTGGGCACGCTCATCCCACCGGCCAGTACCGCCCACTTCCGGTGCCCGCCATGTGTTTTTTTCAACGGCGCAGTTACCCGCCGCAGAGAACGAAGCTTCCTGTCTGAGTCCCGCCCTCCCCTCCGCTGCATCGCATGTGCCTCCCGCTCACACCGTCCCTGCCGGCTGCTGCCCTGCCGCCGCCAAGGTCTCCGCCTGCTGATGTCGCCGTCGCCCGCCAAAGCCCTGCGCCGCCGGCCGGAGCCCTCCAACAGCGGCTACCTCCCGCCGGCTCCAGGGGCCCACCTCGCCAGGGACCCTGCGCCCTCTTCTTCACGCAGGCCTGTCCTCGCAGCGGCAGCTCACCGTAAGCAGCCACCCCCAGGGGGCAGGCCGCGTCGGCTCCGGGAGGGATCGGGCGGGGAAGGAGTCTGCAGCTGGGAGCTGCGGGCTGGGGGGCCTCGGCGGCGGGTCTGTGGTTGGGGGCGGAGTCCAGCCTGCCGTCTGCGGGTGCGCCGTGAAGCGGAGTCTGCAGTGGGCGGCAGCGTGTACGGGCTGCGCTCCATGGTGGGCCGTGGCGTCCGCAGTGGCGGGAGGCGCGGGTGTCTGTGCCCGAGGCGGACCTCCGAGGCTGCCGTCGGCAGGTGCACAGCCAGAGGCGAGGGCAAGGCGGTGGCAGCGGTGGCGTTCGCAGTGGGAGGGCAGCCTCCATGGCTGGTGATGGCGTCGGTTGGGGGCGGCAACTGGTGGTGGTGAGCGACAGTTGGCAGCGGCTGGCCGTGTCGGTTGGTGTCGGTTGGTGTCGGTTGGTGTCGGTTGCGGGGACGGAGGGGCAGCAGCGTAAGGGGCTGGAGTCTGCCTGCAGCCGACGCCCAGCATGCTCCCCCCCACCAGGCAAAGCCAGCGGCCTCCGACGCTCCTTCTCTCCACCAAAGCGCAGCCACTCGACCGGAGCCTGCCTCTCTCCTGTCCCTGCCCGCCGCTGCCTCCCACTGACACCTGCCCAAGACGCCCTCCAATGCCTTCTCCCGCTGACGCCGACGCTCACGGCCCTCCACTGCCAGACGCCGTCAGACTCTTACCACCGCCAACAGGGACCCCCTTGCCAGGGACCCAGCTCCCTTGTTCCCACACAGGCCTCGCCGCCTTGCAGCAGCCTCAGGCATAGTAAGTAGCTGCCTCCTTTCCTCCACTGGGAAGCCCAGTGGGTCAGGTTCACCCTCTTACTGAAATTTTTGTTTTTCCTGTAAGGTCTCCAGGGAACAACTTCATCTCTCTGAAATCATCTCATGAAAGTTCTACTTGATCCATTTCTGCAAACATCTGCTGTTCCCTACCTCCAGGGTCACATGAGGCAGGTAGGTAATGCCTTTTAGCATCCTTAGCAAGCCACCATTCAGTGCCCTTCCCCATCCCATAGCATGACAGAGAGCACAGCTGTTCTCTGAGAAACCTCCCTCCTGCTTTCCACGGTGGCTGCACCAACTAGGAGCCGTTGTCCCACCAGCATTCTGTTGTCTCCACATCCTTGCCGACACCTGTCATTTTTTTGTCTCTTGGATTTTGGACATTCTGACTAATGTGATGTGACATCTCATAGGGTTTAGTCTTGCATTTCCCTGATGATGAAAGATATTGAGCATCTTTCTATGTCTGTTGGCCGTCTGTATGCCCCCTTGGCAAAAATGTCTTTGAAGTAGGTGAGGGGTGAGAAAATGAGAATATTTCATATCTTGATCTAGGCAATGGTTATGTGTATACATATGTCAGAATTCATTGAGGTTTACGATTTGTGCATTTTATTGTATGTATTTTAGTGTAAAGTTTTTTTTTTGATACTGTTAATGTACAATTACTTGAACATTATGGTTACTAGACTCCCCCTATTATCAAGTCTCCCCCACCCCCACGTACCCCATTACAATCACTGTCCATCAGCATAGTAAGATGCTATAGAATCATGACTTATCTTCTCTGTGTATACTGCCTTTCCTGTACCCCCCACCCCCGCTACATTATATGTGCTAATTGTATTGCCCCCTTTTCCCCCTTATCCCTCCCTTCCTACCCATCCTCCCCGGTCCCTTTCCTTTTGGTAATGTTAGTCCATTCTTGGGTGAGTCTGCTGCTGTTTTGTTCCTTCAGTTTTATCTTTGTTGTTATGCTCCACAGATGAGTGAAATCATTTGGTACTTGTCTTTCTCCACCTGGCTTATTTCACTGAGCATAATATCCTCCAGCTCCATCCATGTTGTTGCAAATAGGAGGATTTGTTTTCTTCTTATGGCTGAATAATATTCTATTGTGTATATGTACCACCTCTTCTTTATCCATCTGTCTACTGATAGACACTTAGGTTGCTTCCATTTCTTGGCTGTTGTAAATAGTGCTGCGATAAACGGGTTCATATGTCTCTTTCAAACTGGGCTCCTGCATTCTTAGGGTAAATTCCTAGGAGTGGAATTCCTGGGTCAAATGGTATTTCTATTTTGAGTTTTTTTTGGAACCTCCATACTGCTTTCCACAATGGTTGAACTGATTTACATTCCCACCAGCAATGACATACAGGGGACTGTTTCAGGACTGTTAATCTGTCAGCCTTCTGGCTCCACCAAGGTTGGAGTTTATGTGCTCATTGTCAGGAGATGGCATGTCTGGTGGGGCCTAAATTCCTGCAAAACAAGTCAAGGATACATGAGTCAAGAGTCAGTCTGTGGCCTTGAGGGGAAAATCAGAGTCCTGGGCCATTTTAGTTTGCTTTTCTTGGTTTGCAAACTCCCATTTTCTTTAATCTCGATTTATGCATTCTGTTCCCATACTGTGGGTTATAATTGATGGACCCAGTCTTCTGTATCAATGAGATGTCTGAGGGCCTTTATCAGACAGGGAGTGCCTGTGCAGTTACAAAACATCTTTAGGACTGAAATCACCATAACGCTTAAGTGCCAAAACATTGGCTGCTTTTTCTAAATGAGATGCATTTATGGAAAACAGATTTTCTTAAGTTCCAAGTAGAAAATCTGAAGGTACTTTAATTTTGTGTGTCTTGGTTTCTGAGATGACAGTGAGATGTTTCTAATCTCCTTCCTTTTTTATGTGCTTCCTTCTTGCAATAATGCAAAATTCAAGTTTCTCTTTAGCATACTCATTCCTTTACTTTTTTGGTCTATTTTGAGCTTCAGAAAAAAATGTACATAAACCTTGCTTTAGCTTAAGTTCCTCTAATATATTTTCTACCTAATATTCTTCATTGGAAGCTAGGCGACAGGCATTCTAATAAGCATGAGGAATTGCATATTGTCCTGGTTTTTCACTAGAGCTGTTTTTTGACCATTTGCTTATGATTCATATGATCATCTCATCATGATCAGTTGCATTAAATTTGAGAGTCTGTCTGTGCCAGTGTGCTTCTGAGTTTAGCACTGTGTCTTTTATGTGTTGCAACTCCTGAGAAAGTTTTCTTAATTAGTTAAAGAATCTAAAATTTTCTGGACTTATTAACACGTGTTTTGTTTTAGTTTCTCATTAACTATTGTATAGAATCTTATTTTACAAGGGTGTCTATTTTGGTGAAGAAATAGCATGCTGTAGGTTTTACTTCTGAATTGTTTCCATGGAGGAAGCCCGACACAGATTCACACACAGGGGAAGTAGGTGTACATTCAGGGGATTGTCTGCTTGAATTGTGGACAGTATCTGACTGTGGAATTCAGATGCTTTCTACCAGTGCTTCTAATAATTCTCATAATGGTTGATATCCTATGACACTGGAATAATTGAAATTCTCTTAAATATTTAAAGAGTGGATGTATTATATCTCACAATGTAGTATTTCAAGTTTACATATTTGTACTAAAGCCAGATACATTTCCAATTTACTGTTTTTGATTTTCAAATTCATAAAGTATATCCATGTGCCTTATTAAAGTTTTACATTCATACAACATACTTCCAAATTTATATCCTCTCATTGTTTTTTAAAAATGAGTGAACTAATGATCATGCTGCTTGATTAAATTGTCAGTTTTCAGGAGAGTCTTAAAATTGTCAGGAGAGACCTAAAATTTATTTCTAGTCACTCAAAATATCATTCTATGGTGCTAATTTGCATACAATTCTCTCTCTATATATATAATGATTTTTTATCAAGATTTGAATTCAGCAGTGTATATTTTCCTTTGATATTCCATATATTAACTTGTGAGTCATGTTAACCTGTGTCAGAGTGCACCGATTACGTGTAGTCCCCTACGGCAGCACAAAGGGGATAGTCTTCATCCCATAGCCCACATACCTCTGCACTGTAAATTTCCCACAAGGTCACGTTGCTCCTTCCTGCCGCTTACCTGGTAATTTGTCCTAAGAGAATCCCACCTGAACAGAGCCAGAGTGGTGATTCTTCTCTCTCTCCAGTCCCCTCTCTTCATGTTGCAGGGTCATACCTGCAGGGACAGACTCAGAGCAGCACCACGCAAGAAGCAAAGTGACAGCTGAGACCCCAGCTTCTGTCCTCTGTCAGCCTCGTGGAGAGGACGGTGCAGTGGTTCAGGGGGTGGGGCATGGGCCTTAACGGGAGGAGCAGTGGTAAGAGGGAATGTCCTTGTCCCTTTCCTGTGCCCTGTGGCAAGGGTTAGAGAGTGTTCATAGTAGCCAGGTGAGGAAAGGCATCATGAAAGAAAAAGGGATTTAAAGTTCTGTATTTCCTCAGGCTCCACAAATTATCCATCACACTGGAGGTACAGTAACATTAATACAGTACTCATGTACTGCCTTCTAAATGTTCAGCTTCTTACAGGGTTGACTAGCTTGAGCTTTACAGCTTGTTTCATCTGGGGTAAATCAAGCTCTTCATCTAACATATTTTGTGGTCAGATCACCTTACTGGCATAGTATGAACACAGTCATTTAGAAGAGTGTTTTCAGATAATTTCAGACTTACAGAAAACCTGCAATATCCCTGATATTCCTTCATTCAGATTTTCCAGTGGTCAGTGCACCACTACAGTTGCTCCATGAAAGAAAATTGTCCACTGTATTTTTCCAATTAGAGGCACAATTTACCACAGAAATACTACATGACCCACATTAGGAAACCAAAATTGTTGATAATTCTTACCTGCAGACCAGCTTTAAATATCAGCAAGTGCATCAACTATGAGAAAAACATGTCTGCATTCTGGTCCATAGACTTCCTGTCGTTTTCATGACCTCAGTTGGCTTAGAGTCCAAAGTTCTCCAACATCATTATGCGCAGGCTTAAGAGTCCTTGTCTTCTTGACCTTAGAGGGGAAACTTTCAATGTTTCACCACTGAGTATAATGTTAACTATAGGTTTGTTGTATATGGACATTATCATGCTGAAGATGTTCCTTCTCTGCTCTGTTTCTTGCGGGTTTTTATGGTAAAAGTATATTGTATTTTGTAACACGCTTTTTATGACTCTACTGAGATGATAATATGATTTTTGTTCATTTATTTCTACTAATCTTGTATGATTTGCATATTGAACCATCCTTGCCTCTTTGGGATAAGTGTAGCTGGTCATGTGGGAAATCCCTTTAATGTGACCTTGTATTTGGTTTACTAATATTTTTAGAAAATTCACATGTATTTTATTTTTATTTTTTTAATTAAGGTATCATTGATATATAATCTTATGAACGTTTCACATGAGCAACAGTGTGGCTACTACATTACCCCTTATTATAAGTCCCCAACACATACCCCATTACAGGCACTGTCCATCAGCATAGTAAGAATTTTGCATCTATTTTCAAACAAAAATATTGGTCTGCAGTTGTGTATTCTCATGGCGTCCTTATCCAGATTGATAACAGGGTAATGGTGGCCTCATAGATTGAGCTTGAAAGTGTTCTGTACTCTTCAATTTTTTGGAAGATTTTGAGAAAGGTTGACATTAATTCTTCTTTAAGAGTTTGGTAAAACTCTCCAGTGAAGCTGTCCGATTCTGGAATCACTTGTACAGCAAGTGTTCTCTGTCTGTTTTTTTTCATTCATCAAACATTTATTTATTTATTTATTTAGGTATTATTAATATAAATCACATGAGCAAAATTGTGCTTACTAGATTTCCCCCCATTATCACGTCCCCATTACAGTCACTGTCCATCACCGTAGTAAGATGCTACAGAGTCACTACTTTTCTTTTCTGTGCTATACTGTCTTCCCCGTTCCCCCTCCTACATTATGTGTGCTAATCGTAATGCCCCTTATTTCCCTTATCCCTTCCTTCCCACCCACCCTCTCCAGTCCTTTTCCCTTTGGTAACCGTTAGTCCAGTCTTGGGTTCTGTGAGTCTGCTGCTGTTTTGTTCCTTCAGTTTTTGCTTGGTTGTTATACTCCACAGGTGAGTGAAATCATTTGGTACTTGTCTTTCTCCACCTGGCTTATTTCACTGAGCTTAATACCCTCTAGCTCCATCCATGTTGTTGCAAATGGTAGGATTTGCTTCTTTCTTATGGTTGAATAGTATTCTATTGTGTATATGTACCACCTCTTCTTTATCCATTCATCTGCTGATGGACACTTAGGTTGCTTCCATTTCTTGGCTATAGTAGATAGTGCTACAATAAACTTGGGGGGGTGCAATATGTCTTTTTAAATCTGAGAATTTGTTTACTTTGGGTAAATTCCCACATCAAAATGGTATTTCTATTATGAGTTTTTTGAGGAACCTCCATAGTACTTTCCAAAATGGTTGAACTAATTTATATTCCCATCAGCAGTGTAGGAGGGTTCCCCTACTCCCCATCCTCACCAGCATTTGTTGTTCCTAATATTTTTGATGTTGGCCATCCTAAATGGTATGAGGTGATACTTCACTGTGGTTTTAATTTGCATTTCCCTGATAATTAGCGATGTGGAGCATCTTTTCATGTGTCTATTGGCTGTCTGAATTTCTTCTTTGGAGAAGTGTCTGTTCATATCCTCCACCTATTTTTTAAAAGGGTTATTTGCTTTTTGGGTGTTGAGGTGTGTGAATTCTTTATATATTTTGGATGTTAACCCCTTGTCGGATATGTCATTTACAAATATATTCTCCCATACTGTAGGATGCCTTTTTGTTCTGCTGATGGTGTCCTTTGCTGTACAGAAGCTGTTTAGCATCATGTTGTCCCATTGGTTCATTTTTTATTTTGTTTCCTATGCCCAAGGAGATGTGTTCAGGAAAAAGTTGCTCGTGTTTATATTCAAGAGATTTTTGCCTATGTTTTCTTCTAAAGTTTTATGGTTTCATAACTTACATTCAGGTCTTTGATCCTTTTTGAGTTCATTTTGTGTGTGGGGTTACACAGTAATCCAGTTTCATTCTCTTGCATGTAGCTGTCCAGTTTTGCCAACACCAGTTGTTGAAGAGGCTGTTATTTCCCCCATTGTATATCCATGGCTCCTTTATTGTATATTAATTGACCATATGTGCTTGGGTTAATATTTGGATTCTCTCATCTTTTCCACTGGTCTGTGGCTCTGTTCTTGTGCCAGTACCAAATTGTCTTGATTACTGTGGCTTTGTACTAGAGCTTGAAGTTGGGAAGTGAGATCCCCCCTGCTTTCTTCTTCCTTCTCAGGATTGCTTTCTCTAGTCGGAGTCTTCTATGGTTCCATATGAATTTTAGAACTATATGCTGTAATTCATTGAAGAATGCTGTTTTTATTTTGATAGGGATTGCATTGAATCTGTAGATTGCTTTAGTCAGGGTGGCCATTTTGACAGTATTAGTTCTTCCTATCCATGAGTACAGGATGTGTTTCCATTTATTGGTATCTTCTTAAATTTCTCTCATGAGTGTCTTGGAGTTTTCAGAGCATATGTCTTTTACTTCCTTGGCTAGGTTTATTCCTAGGTATTTTATTCTTTTGATGTAATTGTGAATGGAATTCTTTTCCTGTTTTCTATTTCTGCCAGTTTATCATTAGTGTATAGGAATGCAACAGATTTCTGTGTATTAATTTTGTTTACTGCAACTTTGCTGAATTCAGATATTAGATCCAGCAGTTTTGGAGTGGATTATATAGGATCTTTTATGCCCAATGTCATGTCATCTGCAAACAGTGAGAGTTCAACTTACTCCTTACCAATCTGGATGCCCTTTATTTCTTTGTGTTGTCTGATTGCCATGGCTAGGACCTCCAGAACTATGTTGAATAAAAGTGGGGAGAGTGGGAATCCTTGTCTTGTTCCCAATTTTAAAAGGAAGAGCTTTCAGCTTCTCGCTGTAAAGTATGATGTTGGCTGTGGGTTTTCGTATATGGCCTTTATTATGTTGAGGTACTTGCCCTCTCTACCCATTTTGTTGAGAGTTTTTATCATGAATGGACGTTGAATTTTGTCAAATACTTTATCAGTATCTTGTGGACATTATCATGTGATTTTTGTCCTTTTTGTTGTAGATGTTGTTGATGGATTTTCTAATATTGTACCATCCTTGCCTCCCTGGAATAAAACCTACTTGATCATGGTGGATGATCTTTTTGATATAGTTTTGAATTCGGTTTGCTAATATTTTCTTGAGTATTTTTGCATCTGTGTTCATCAGGGATATTGGTGTGTAATAATTTCTTTTTTTTGTGGTGTCTTTGCTTGGTTTTGGTATTAGAGTGATGCTGGACTTAGACTGAGATTGGAAGTATTCCCTGGTCTTCTACATTTTGGAAAACTTTAAGGAGGACAGGTATTAGGTTTTCTCTAAATATTTGATAGAATTCAGTGGATTAGGCATCTGATCTGGGCGTTTTGTTCTTAGGTAATTTTTTGATTACCAGTTCAATTTTGTTGCTGGTAATTGGTCTGTTCAGATTTTCTGATTTTTCTTGAGTCAGTCTTGGAAGGTTGTGTTTTTCTAGAAAGTTGTCCATTTCTTCTAGGTTATCTCATTTGTTAGCATATAATTTTTCATAGTATTCTCTAATAATTCTTTGTATTTCTGTGGTGTCCATAGTGATTTTTCGTTTCTCATTTCTGATTCTGTTTTTTGTGTGTAGACTCTTTCTTTTTATCTTGTTAAGTCTGGCTAGAGGCTTATCTATTTTGTTTATTGTTCTCTAAGCAGGGCTCCTGCTTTCATTGATTCTATTGTTCATCTTGATTTTATTTGTGCTCTAATCTTATGTCCCTCCTTCTGCTGAATTTGGGCCTCATTTGTTCTTTTTCTAGTTTCACTGTGAGTTTAGACTGTTTATATGGGATTGTTCCTCTTTCCTGAGGTAGGCCTTTATTGCAGTATACTTGCCTCTTAGGACGGCCTTGGCTGCATCCCACAGATTTTTGCGGTGTTGAGTCGTTGTGATTTGTGTCCATATATTGCTTGATCTCTTGTCTTTATTTGGTCATTGATCCTTTGAATATTTAGGAGCATGTTATTAAGCCTCCATGTGTTTGTAGGCTTTTTTTGTTTTCTTTGTGTAATTTATTTCTAATTTCATACCTTTGTGATCTGAGAAGCTGGTTGGTACAATTTCAATCTTTTTGAATTTACTGAGGATCTTTTTGTAGGCTAGTACATGATCTATTGAAAATGTTCCATTTACACGCAGAGAGATGCATCTATGATTTGCATTTGTAGCTACTGTAGGGTGGGCCATCCTCTCGCTGGCCAGGCACAGTGGTGGGAGCATTGAGTTTGCACGCTGGTGCCTAGGGGGAGGAAGGTGCAGCAGGTTGTGTATCATGGTGGGGAGCCTCAGAGTTGCGTAGCCAGCCAGGGGGGTGGATCACCTGAAGCTCCTAAAAGTTCCCCATCTGCTGAGCAGAGTGCACCTGGACGATTTTGTCCACCTTTCCTTTCTCCAGAGCAGCAAGGTCTGTGCAATCATTGCTCCTTTAGCAGCTCTCTCGCTGTTAGGAAGTCTCTCTCAGACTGCCCACCTTTCCTTTGTTCCAGAGCAGCCGTATGTGAATCCCTGTGTTCCACACGTGGCTGGAATCTCAGTCTTTCGAAGCATTCCGCCTGACTTAGCTTTCCCACTCCACTGATCTCCAGAGCACCAGGTAAAGTAGGTTCGTGCTCCCAGAGCAGATCTCCCGGGTTGGGTGTTCAGTAGTCCCTAGTTCTCCAGCTCCTTCCCAGTCCGGTGAGCTCAGGTGGGGGAAGGGCTCGGGTCCCCCTGGATCACGACTTTGGTACATCAGTCACCCTTCTCCTTGAGGTCTGCTGGTCTCCCCAAGTGTAGACAGTCTGACGAAGCTTTCTTTCCTATTGCTCTTCCAGGATTTGGTGTAGTTGTTATATTTTCATATTATATGTATATGGTTTAGGGAGGAGGTTTCTGCCTCACCTCTCATACCGCCATTTTTAATCCCATCAAACCATCTTTTCTTTTTTCAGTTTCACTTGTGTAGGATGACTTTTCCCATACCCCTTCAACTTGTAGTTTGTTTCTGTCCTTGTATCTCAAGTGAGTCTCTTGTAAGGAGTATGTAGATGGTCTTGAGTTTTCATCCATTCATTTATCCTGTGTCTTTTGATTGGAGCATTTTAAGTCTTTGCATTTACTGTGATAATTGATAGCTGTGTCCTTAATGCACTTCTTAAACTTGATTTCTTTCTTCTTTTTGTTTGTAGTTCCTCTCTGTGCTTTCATCGTTGCTCTCCTGGTTATGAGTGATAGCTTTGTTTACTGTTAGGCTTTCCTCTTTATGTTTTTGTGTGTATCCATCAAGATTTTTGGTTTGTGGTTATCATGAGGTTAACTTCTAATATCCTAAGTGTACAGTGGTCTATAAGAAATGGCCATCTAAGTTCCATACATTCTAATGGCACTAATGGTTGCAGCCTCTCACCCATGTTTTCTGCATACGACTGCATGCTTTTCAGGATGACTCCCTTGCCTAATTTGTTACACAACATAGATTTCCTAGTTTTGTCTTTGAACCTTTCTAGTAGTAAGGTTTTCCTGTTGAGGAAACGATTCATCTGTTCTTCAACTCTGGGTAAGCTTGCTGGGTAGAGGGTTCTTGACTGGAGCTCCTTTGCTCCCAGGACTGTGAATATATCCTGCTGCTGCCTTCTGACCCATAGAGGTTTTTGCTGAACAGTCATCTTGACAGAATGACGTGGTTTCTCCAGCATTGTTCCTTTGCTGTCTTTACGGTTCTCTATCTTGAGCCTTGCACATGCTCATCGTTAATGGGTCTTGGTGTGGTCTCCTTGGTTTCCTCCTGTTTGGGGTTCTTTGTGACTCCTGGGCCCAGGTATCTGTTTTGTTTCAAGGATTGGGAAAGTTTCAAGCTATTCCTTCTCCAGATGAGTTTACACGAAATTCCATCCCTTCTCCTTCCAGGGCTCCTGTCATGCGAATGTCTGTGTGCTTGATGTTCTGGTAGACGTCACTTAGAACATCCTCATGCTTGACAAGTACTCTTTTTGTTTGCTATCAGCTAGGGTGTCCTCGTCAGCCCGTCTTCCGGGCGATGGGTCCATTCTGCATCCTCTCATCTGACATGGGATCCCATGAGGGTATTTTCCTTTTCAGTTGTTCTGTACTTCAGCTTTGATTGGTGTTTTGTCACATTTCCTCTCCCTCTGTTGATGTCCTCACCATGTTCACCTGTTCTTTCTCTCAGGTTTGGTGAGTACATGTGTAACCATAATCTTGAACTGTGTATCAAGGTAGATTCCTTTACTCAATTTCATCTGCTCTTTTACTCAGTTTTGTCACGAAGCGCACATTCATTCCTCTGTGTCCTTCTCAGTCTCGATTCCTTGTGTCTGTTACTGTGAATTAGCTGTGTGTTTGGATCTTGAGAGGAGTGGCCTTGGGTGGGAACATCTCCTGGGTAGGTGGCACGTGTCTGCTGGGTATGGATGGTGTGGTTGGCAGGCTGGACTCTTGAACCTGTGCGGGTCAGTGCCCTCCGGCTGCTCTGCCCCGGGGCCGGTCCTGCTGGGGCGGCTGCGTGAGCTGCGGGGTGTATCCGAGGCCCCACGCAGGGAGCACCCTGGCTGGCCTGCGGGGGGCCGAGGCAGGTGCACGCCCAGTAGTAGGTCTTTGTGCCTGTGCACCGATGTCACCTTGGTGGCCCATCTCCAGAGAGCATGCGTGTAGTCACTGGTTAAGGGAACTACCTTTTGGTGACACACGGGGCTGTTGTGGGCCGGTGGCCCGTGGGCTTGCTGAGGCGGCAGGCCAGCTAGCTTGTGGGGAAGCTGCTCCCATCTGCTGTCAAGGTGGAGGTGGAGTTTCAGTGCATTTAGGCATTTAGATGTGAGTGAGGTCTATCTGAAATGGAATAGTAGCATTGAGAGCCATGTTTTGTGTTCGTATGAAAAGGGTGCTGAGCATAAAGAGTTGGGTGATGGTGGCAGGAATTCTAGGAATGTTTATGTCCCTGCATTTATTTATTTTCTGTTAAGGGAAGTGATTCTGAAGTAACTTTCTACTCACGGATAAAGGTGGTTCATAAGGTCATCCCACGTCAGCCATGGTGAGATGAAGTGATGTAGTAGAATTAAAGCCTGTACACCTTGGCCTGATACATAGGAGACACACTGTGGGTGCTCCTTGCTGCTCTCCTGTCCTGGCTTATTTAACTAACTTGATGGTTCAGAGTGGTCCCAGCAGCATTTCTAGCAAGATCTTTCTGAAATTGCATAGAAACACTTGGCAAAGATATCCCCAGAGGCTAGTGGAAAATTTCACTCTTTCTGGTCACAGTTTGCAAGATGTTTGCTCTATCCTGCGTTCCTTAGTTACTTTTGCATCTCCTGTGATTGTAGACCGATAGGGGCAGTGGTGTACACACACGCACAGACAAACACACAGACACACAGACACACACACACACACACACACACGGCTGAGACTTAACAGAGACCCCAGTTATCGGCAACCGCAGCCCACACTTCAAAAAAAAACGTGCGTAAGTTGTGCTCCTGTTGTTCCCCCTTAGGGAGTGGACTTCAAAGTGCAGAGGTGGATGGGCACAGATACCTATGCAGGCACCTAAGCACAAATATCTATGCGTAGGCTCTCTCCATCCATCGTCTAAGTGCGTCTCTGTTTGCCTACATGTCTATGTTAGTCTACTCAAGCTGATAACCAGAGTGTCACTGAGTGGGTGCTTCATCCATAGACACTGATTTCTCGCCATTCTGGAAGCAGAAGTTCAAGACCAAGGCAGGTTCAGTTCCTCGTGAGGTCCCTTCTTCAGGCTTGCATACGGCCACATCCCTGCTGTGTCCTCACAGGGTCGAGGGAGAAAGCTCTGTCCTCTGTTCCTCTTAATAGCACTGATTGTGTAATGGCAGCTCCACCCACACCCTCATGATATCTTCCAAACCTAATTACCTCCAAAGGTCCCACCTCCCAATACCATGACAGTGGGGGTTAGGGCTTCAACTCTGACTCAATTCAAGTATGAATTTGTGTGTGTGTGTGTGTGTGTGTGTGTGGTGGCAGCAGGGGTTAGGAGGAGCGGAAGATGGTGAGGTGGGGACCCAAAAATTCAGTCCATAACTGTATCATCTATCTATCATCTATCTAATCTATTAATATCTATCATCTATCTGTCTAATCTATCTAATCTATCTGTATCATCTATCCTATCTAGTCTATCATCCTATCATCTGTCATCAATAAATATCTATCATATCTGTCAGACAATCTTCATCTAATCTATGAATATCTAGCATCTATCTAATCTATCTATATCTAATCTATCATCTATCACCTGTCATCTATTTGTCATCTACCTATCATCATCTTTTTGTCTACGCATCTATCCTTATGTACAGAACAGTTAGCATGGCTATCTGTCTATCATCTATCTATTCTATCTGTCTATACCTATCATCTATCCTATCTAATCTATCATCTATCTATATCTATCTATCTATCAATCAGTCATCATCTTTTTGTCTACCCATCTATCCTTCTGTACAGAACAGTTAACAAGATGGCTTATATGTCACTTCCCTACTTAGGTTTCCAAAAACTTGCAAGGTAACTAGGCCGTAGAGGCAGCACTGGGTTCACTGAGACATTTGCACGTCGAGTCAACAGCGTGTGATTACGAAACTAGTAAATGGTGGTGCAGGGACTTCAACCCATATCTCTGTCCCCAGTCCTCTTTTCCCTCCTTGCTGACTGTATTCTAGCCGCATTTGTTGACTGACTGCTCCCTGAAGACCAGAAGTATCCTTCCTCTTGGCTTTTTCAGTATTTTATCCCATTATATGGAATGCTTTCCCCTCAGATACCTGGTTTAGTCACCTCCTTCTAGCCTGGTGAGGCTTACCCTGTCCACTGTTCATTTTGAAAGCCCTGCTTTTCTCTGCCTATAATCTCAGTCCTCCATATCCTGCTTTTTATTCTTCATAGTGTTTGTTACCGGCTAAGCTACCGGAAAACTTACAGATGTTCATTGTCTCTTTCCTCCCCTCCAACTAGAATGTGGTCTCCACAAGTTAGGAATTCTGCGTGTATTAAGTCTGGTGGAGACCCTGCAGACTCTAGGGTCAGCGAGAAGCGGGCACAGTTGTGACTCAACGTGGTTTGACATTTTAGCAGTTTAGGTTAGAGTCAGGCCAGCCATTCATTAAAGAGGGCCTTTTCTGATACTTCTAAGCTGCGTGATAAATTCTAAGTAAGCATAAATTTTCAATAATCATACAGCAGGCAGAAGCACTTCCTTCTGTCGTTCCTCCAGCCTCGAGGACTTGGATGCCAAATCTGTTCTCTCGTGGGGAAGTGGGAGTGTGTGAGGATGATCGGCCAAAGTCTAAGTTACACAGGACACACACATACAGAATTAAACATGTTTAAAAACGAAAGTGAGAAGAGTGGTTTCCTGTGTCACAGCAGGGATTCCCTAGCCTCCGGTGAGCTCAGAGCAGAGCAGTGGGAGAGGAGAGGGAAGGGGCCACATAAGCCAACCTGGTCTCCTTCCTCTGGACTTGCCTCCCCCTGGGTTGTCACCCATTAAACGCTCAGCACGCAAACCTTGCAGTGAGCACGCACAGTCATAAAATGCGGCTCCTTCCACATCCCAGTCACTGGGGCATGGAACACGTTGCATAGTTAAGTGTGGCTCAGAACATTATCACTCATGTATGTGTGTTCTTCCTCTGTCGCCGAGTCAAAAGAGCAAACAGCAGAGGCATACTAGCAAGAACAGGGTTTAGTGTGAATATATAATATACACACATATTCTGGGAAATATTTTGTTACATGGATAGGGGGATGTGAAGCCCCTATAAACGGACATAGGCCTTGTCTGGAGCCGGGGGAGACATGTGGGTGCTGTTGGCGAGGGCTGTGGTGTGTCCGCGGGGTCGGAGTCCGAGTTAGGGGTGGGGCCGAGGCTGTCAGCTGTGCCTCCCACGGTATCGTGTGGGGCCAGGGGAGACAGGATGATGACTGCCCGCACGGTGGGGCGGTGGCATGCCCATCGGGTCCTAGTCCGACTTACGGGTAGGTCCGAGGCCGTCGTCTATACCTCCCACGGCATCGTGTGGGTCCAGGGGGGACAGGATGATGACCGCCCACGCGGTGGGTGTCTGAGGTGTGCAGGAGGCTGGTGGTGATGCTGCCCATGTCCTCGTGTGGGGCTTGTGGGGACCGGAAGGTGACGGCCAGCCAGGGTGGCGTCGTGTCCATCGGCTCGTCTTGAGCGTCAACGTCGGCTTTCGGGCTGGGGTGCAGTTATAGGTGGCTTTCCCGAGGGCGGTGTCGTGCCCATCCGGTCGTCGTCCAACTTGCGGGTAGGGCCAAGGCCGTTGTCTGTGCCTCCCACTGCATTGTATGGGGCCAGGGGAGACCGGATGATGACCACCCGCGCGGTGGGTGAGGTGTACAGGAGGCCGGCGGTGGTGGTGCTGCCCACGGCCTTGTGTGGGGCCGGGGGGGACCGGAAGATGATGGCCAGCGACGGTGGCGTCATGTCCATCGACTCGTCTTGAGCGTCAGAGCCAGCCATCAGGCCGGCGCCTGTGCTGCCCACGGCCTTGTATGTTGGCTGACTCTGGATCGCGGTTTTGCAGAGGCAGGACACCTCGAGGCGGGCTGGTAGTGGTGCCCGTGTGCCCTGCAGAGGAGGAGCTCGTCTGGGTAGTCTCTCTCCAGCCCTCTGCTGGGAGCCTAGGGTGGTCCAGAGGCCCAGGGCTGCTCCCTGTGGAAGTGAGAACTCTGCTGGTAAAAGTGGGAAAAGCCAGCTGCTAAAGGCACAGGATCCCGGTGGAACAGCCTGTGACCAGGGCAGTGGGCAGGTGCAGGGTACTCCCTAGCAGGAGGGGAGGGGGCAGTGTCCCGGGGATGGGAAGGACCGGCGGGCAAAGAAGGTGTAGCTGGGGAGGCCGCGGGCGGGGTGGGGCATGAACCTTAGGAAGGAGGAAACTGTCCACACGGAAAAATGGGTTGTGGTGTGCGCCAAACGATCCGAGGAAAGGGTCTGAAGCTAGGGAAAGGGTCTCCTTTGCCACTAACTCCTTCTCAGGCCAAGCACGCACTGAGCTGCCCAGCTAGGGCGAGCCTGGTATGTATGTCAGCCAAGGGACGCATCACAAAGTGGCCTGGGCCACTGTGACGTCACCCAGGGGCCGCATCACCAAGCCCCCACTGCCTTGAGCACACCGGCCCTGCCCAGAGGAGACCCTGGGCCAAGGCCACGGCGCGGCCCCAAGGCCAACTCCAGTAGAATCCCTAGCCCCCGGGACTGCCCGCTGAGAGCTGTGCAGGTGTTCGGACCACCGAGGCCACCATGCAGACCGTCGAGGGCTGCAGTGCCCGCGTCTGTCAGAGCTCAGCCCACCCGGGTGCCAGCTCTGCATGGGCTCGGCACCTAGGGTGTGGCGGGCAGCCAGTGCTGTGCCCCCGCGGCCCCGGAGGCCAGGGCCTGCTCACAGCCCGGCACAGAGCCACCCAGAGGCTGCCCAGGGCACGGCCCGCCCTTTCCCGGGCCTTCCCAGCTTCTCTGGGACACCTGGAGCCAGGCATGCTTTCTCGGCCATGGCCAGCCAGGCGGCTGACTTCTGAGGAGGGCGCAGACCCCATGACTTGCCTTTCTAGCTAGTGGGCAGGTTCGTTCTTTGCTTCTCACAGAAAGCGTAGGTCGGGGACCACCGGGTCTCAGCAGAGCCACATCCCGCATTCTGACTGGACCCGGCTGCCCAGATTTTCTCTCTGATCTAGTTTTGGGGGCCTGTGTCTCGTATGTGAATAACACAGCACAGTAAACTGGGAAACACTTTTTATTTTTAAAATGCTTTTCCTTTAGACTCTCGGTCTCAATGGCGTCGCCGTTCTTGCCGGTCAGCCAAGCTGGAAGCTTGCGGGGCGACCTCGCCTCCTCTCAGCAGTCAGCCTGTCCATTCCCAATCTTGACTGTTAATCCTTTATGTTATAACCTGTGGAGCTCGTGTCCCGTGTCAGTAACCCTGCTTCTGGTTTCTCAGGTCTCTCCTGGTGCACCTAGGCCCTGCTTGCTCACTGCTTCCCTGTGGAAGCACTGACACGGTTACAGAATAAAATGTGAAATTCTCCAGCCCCGACTCACGGTCTGGCCTTCACTTTGTCTACATCTCCATCCCTATGAGCCAAGCTCCCTGCTCCTTGAAAAGATTGTGTCTTGTGCCTTTTTGTCTCTAAATTATTTCCTCTGGGGGTTCCCACCTCTTGCCTCTGGTTTTTAAGACATTTCACACCAGCAGAACAACATGGATTGTTGAAGACCCACCTCTCTAGTCACCTCCTCTTGGAGGCCTCCCGTGCACTCTCACTTAGGCGTGCCCTCCTCTCCCTTCTCCGTACTTGGTGAGAACCTCCCTTATCAAATGTGAGTGTGTCAGCCCGTGCACATCACTGTTCGGGTCATGGGATCTGTTGAACAGTGGTGACAGTGAATGACTGGACTCGGTTTCAGAGCTCAGCTGCCCGTTCAGTGGTACCTGGTGCCGCTCGCTCATCTGCCAACCGTTCGTTATGTTCCAAACCGTGCTTAACATAAATGCGGGCGAGATGCCACCAACGACCCCTCAGTCCCTGCTGTGTATGCCTCCGGGTGCTTAGGGAGAGGCCCTGCGAGCCGAGCCCACGACCTTATCTTTAACGGCGCAGAGTGTGTGGGGCAGGCCCCAGCTGCTGCTGCTGCTGCTGCTGGGATGACTCCTCTCCCTGGCCCAGTGGGGTAAGATTCCAGATCTCTTCTTGTTCTCTGCCTGTGCTTTCTCCGTTGTGGTGTAGTTTTGTTGTATGGGGGCGGCTGCTTTCGTGTCTCTGAAGGAATTAAGTACGGGTCTCAGAAGTCCCTTGTGTCAGTTTTCATTGTACTGTCCCATCTTCTAGGTCTACGTCTTTGGGTTTTCTCCCGCCGCTACTGCTTTTCCTCTGAGAGGACCTGTACCACAGGCCTGTTGTAGACAGAAGAGTAAACTTGGCGCTTTGCCCACCACCATGTTTGAGGGACATCGGCGTCACCGCTGATAGGAGGAGGGACAGGTGAAAAGGAACGCCGAGTTCTAGACGGGAGCAGTTGGGAGCAAAGAGTGTGTTGAGGAGTGACGTGTTTATTTGAGCGTCCAAACTTCCCTCTTTATCTGGTTATTACTTCTTCACATTTGTAAACATCATAAAATCCACTGATTTCAAAAGCCCAGATACATATTATTACAGCAATTCAGTTGTTGAGGTGAGAAAAAATGAGAAGGGCCTCGCTGTACCACTGAATCTATGACTGGGCACTGCCAAAACCGAACAGGAAGCATCCACGGGGGCGGGAAGGGCTAGTTTCTACTGACTGTCTCTCTGGGGACTTAAACAGAATCTTTTTTTGTGTGTGTGTGTGTGTGATGTTAGTAACGGACAATTACATGAGCAACATTATGGTTACTAGATTCCCCCTCTCCACCCCTCCCCCACCATTATCAAGTCCGCTACCCACACCCCATTACAGTCGCTGTCCATCAGCGTAGTAAGATGCTATAGAATCACTACTTGTCTTCTGTGTGTTGTACTGCCTTCCCCATGGCCCCCCACCCCCTACATTATGTGTGCTGATCGTAATGTCCCCTTTCCCCCCTTCTCCCTCCCTTCCCACCCATCCTCCCAGGTCCCTGTCCCTTTGGTAACTGTTAGTCCATTCTTGGGTTCTGTGAGTCTGCTGCTGTTTTGTTCCTTCCATTTTTGCTTTGTTCTCATACTCCACAGAGGAGTGAAATCCTTTGATACTTGTCTTTATCCACCTGGCTTATTTCACTGAGCATAATACCCTCTAGCTCCATTCATGTTGTTGCAAATGGTAGGATTTGTTTTCTTCTTATGGCTGAATGATATTCCATAGTGTATATGTACCACATCTTCTTTATCCATTCATCTCCTGATGGACACTTAGGTCACTTCCATTTCTTGGGTATTGTAAATAGTGCTGCGATAAACATAGGGGTGCATCTGTCTCTTTCGAACTGGGCTCCTGCATTCTTAGGGTAAATTCCTAGGAGAGGAATTCCTGGGTCAAATGGTATTTCTGTTTTTTGGTTTTTTGGGGAACCTCCATACTGCTTTCCACAATGGTTGAACTGACTGACATTCCCACCAGCAGTGTAGGAGGGTTCCCTTTTCTCCACACCCTCGCCGACATCTGTTCTTGTCTGTCTTTTGGGTGGTGGCCATCCTAACTGGTGTGAGGTGATACCCCATTGTGGTTTTAATGTGCATTTCCCTGAGGATTAATGATGTGGAGCGTCTTTTCATGTGCCTGTCAGCCACCTGAAATTGCTTCTTTGGAGAAATGTCTGTTCAGATCCTCTGCCCATTTTGTAATTGGATTATTTGCTTTTTGTGTGTTGAGGTGAGTGAGCTCTTAGTACGTATTTTGGATGGCAACACCTTATCCGATATGTCATCTATGAATATATTCTCCCATACTGTAGGATGTCTTTTTGTTCTACTGATGGTGTTCAAATAGAATCTTATCCCCCCCTGCCATTTCATTCCAAATCTAATTTTTTTTTTTTCCCCAGAACACCAACCAGCCGAGAAAACTGGAATGAAGAGGAGAAGCTGTGATACAGGAACATCGAGCCTAAGCTGAGAAGTGAGATGGTGTGGAGACTGATAGGTGGTATCTTTCCATGTGCTGCTTTCAAGGGTCGTAGGGAAAAAAGATTGCCAAGGAGATAAAGCCCGGGGTGTTGATGTCACCTGGTATCGGTGGAGCCACGTAGCCACTAGCCATTAATGGGAAGGCTAGCATGCGGCACTGTTGTCTTTCCTGCTGAGTTAGACGAGCGGCGTCCCCCGTTTGCAGTTCAGTCAGAGCCTTTGTGGGACTGTCCTGGCACCGACCGGGGTGGACCTGAGAGCTGTGCCGTTCCTGCTGGGCTGTCCCAGCATCCCTCTCAGAACAGGGCCTCAACAGCGCTCCTGGTAGAGAGAGAGAGAGAGAATTGCGCTCAAGAGACAGGGGCAGTTTTTTTCTGTAGCTCCATGAGCATGTTCCTGATGTTTATTTTGAGATCTCTTTCTCAGGAAGATTGGTTTGAGTCCAGTTACCAGGTTCCTTTGAAGGTTCATATTTGTAGGTGATGCCCTCTAGCTCCCAGAAGCTTTACTCTCTGGAGCTGCTCAGCCCTTGGGGGTATGGCAGGGGTCAAAGGGGGAGCAGCCCTGGTGCCCTCCCCTGCCGGGAGGAAAAAGATCTTTCCTGCTTCCTGGCTGCAGTGCCCGTCTCCACCGCCAGGGCCAGTTTGCGGAGCACGCAGGGAGAAGCTGCCGTAGGTGTGGCTGTCCTCTCGCTGGCCCGGCGCAATGGTGGGGGCAGCCGGTTTGCAGGCCGGTGCCGGCGGGGAGGCAGGCCGTGTACTAGTCACGGCACGGTAAGGGGCCTCGGAGCTGCGAGCCCAGCCAGGGGGATGGAGTGCCCGGAGCTCCTGAAAGCTACCCCACCTGCCGGGCAGAGTGCACCTGGGCAGTTTGGCGCACCTGTCCTTTCTCCTGAGCGGCAAGCCCTGCGGAAGCCTTGCCCCTTTAGCAGTTCTCTCGCTGTTAGGAAGTCTCTCAGACTGCCCGCCTTTCTTTTGTCCCATAGCGGCCGGATGTGGATCCCTGTGTTGTCCCACAAGTGGCTGGAATCTCAAGTCTCTTGAGGTCTTCGCCTGTCTTCGCTTTCCAACCCCACTGATCCTCCAGAGCATCATGTAAGGTTGGTTCGTGCTCCCAGAGCACGTCTCCAGGGCTGGCTGTTAAGCAGCCCTAGGCCTCCACCCCCCTCCCCGGTTTCGTTTCTCATCTTCCCCCCCATGAGCTCGGGTGCGGGAAGGGCTTTGGGGTCTCTCTGGATCACAGGCTTTGGTACGTCACCCTTCTCCTTGAGGTGACAGCCTGCCGCAGCAGCCTTCTTCCCTGCTGCTCTTCCAGGATTTGGTGTAGTTGTTCTATTTCCATATTGTACGTATGTATGTGGTTTTGGTTTTGGGAGGAGGTTTTTACCTCCCCTCTCACGCCGTTGTCTTTAATCCCATCAACCCATCTTTTTTTTTTTTTTAAGTTTCAGTTGTGTAGAGTACCTTTCCCCACCCCTTTGACTTGTAGTTTGTCTGTGTCCTTGGCTCTCGAGTGAGTCAGTCTCCTGTAAGGGAGCACGTAAGTGGTCTTGAGTTTTCATCCCTTCTTTTAACCCTATGTTTTTTGATTGGAGCATTTAAAGCCTGTCCTTTTATTCTGATAATTGAGAGCTGTGTCCTTATTGCACTTAAAAAAATTTTTTTTTGTTATCATTAATCTACAATTACATGAAGAACATTATGTTTACTAAGCTCTCACCTTCACCAAGTCCCCCCCACAAACCCCGTTACAGTCACTTCCATCAGCGTAGTTAGATGCTGTAGACCCCTTCACCAAGTCCCCCCCACACACCCCATTACAGTCGCTGTCCATCAGCGTGTAGTGAGATGCTGTAGAATCACTACTTGTCTTCTCTGTGTTGTACAGCCCTCCCTGTGCCTCCCCGCACATTATACATGCTAATCCTAAGGCCCCCTTTCTTTTTTCCCCGCCCTTATCCCTCCCTCCCCACCCACCCTCCTCAATCCCTTTCCCTTTGGTAACTGTTAGTCCACTCTCGGGTTCTGTGAGTCTGCTGCTGTCTTGTTCCTTCAGTTTTTCTTTGTTGTTATACTCCACAGATGAGTGAAATCATTTGGTACTTGTCTTTCTCCACCTGGCTTATTTCACTGAGCATAACACCCTCTAGCTCCATCCATGTTGTTGCAAATGGTAGGATTTCTTTTCTTCTTATGGCTGCTTATTGCACTTTTTAAACTGGATTTCATTCTTCTTTTTTGTTTGTAGTTTCGCTCTGTGCTTTCATCATTGCTCTCCTGGTTATGAGCAATAGCTTTGTTTTAATTGATATGTATCTATATCTATCTATCATCTATCCATCTATCGTCTATCTAATCATCTGTCATCTATCTATCTATCTATCTATCTATCATCATCTTTTTGTCTGCCCATCTATCCTTATGTACAGAACAGTTAACAACATAGCTTATATGTCACTTCCGTACATTATGCTTCCAAAAACCTTGCAAGGTAACTAGGCCGTAGAGACAGCACTGGGTTCACTGAGACACGTGCAGGTCGAGTCAGCCGCATGTGCTTACAAAACCAGTAAATGGTGGTGCAGGGACTTGAACCCGTATCTCTGTCCTCTGTCCTCTTTTACCTCCTTATCACTTGCTGACTATATTCTAGCCATTGACTAAGTGCTCCCTGAAGACCACAAGCATCCTTCCTCTGGGCCTGTTGTAGACAGAAAAGTAAACTTGGTGCTTTGCTCACCGCCATGTTTGAGGGACATCAGCGTCACCACTGATAGGAGGAGGGACAAGTAAAAAGGAACACCAAGTTCTAGACAGGAGCAGTTGGGAGCAAAGAGTGTGTTGTGGAGTGACGTGTTTATTTGAGTGTCCAAGCTTCCCTCTTAATCTGGTTATTACTTCTTTACATTCGTGAACATCATAAAATCCACTGATTTCAAAAGCCCAGACACATATTATTACAACAATTTAGTTGTTGAGGTGAGAAAAAATGAGAAGGATGTTGCTGTACCACTAAATCTATGGCTGGGCACTGCTGAAACCAAACAAAAAGAATTCACGGTGGCTAGATAGGGCTATTTTCTACTGACTGTCTCTGGGAACTCAAACAGAACCCCCCCCTTTTTTTTTTCAGTTTCACTTGTGTAGGGTACCTGTCCCCACCCCTTCAACTTGTAGTTTGTTTATGTCCTTGGATCTCAAGTGAGTCTCCTGTAATGGAGCATGTAGATGGTCTTGAGTGAACGATAGCTTTGTTTAGTATGCTTTCCTAACTACCTACCTATCTATCTCTTTATCCATCATCTATCTATCTATCTTTCTATCATCTATCTATGATCTATCATCTATCTACTACCATCTTTGTATCTATCTAATTAATCTATCATCTATATGTATGTGTATTAGTCTAATCTATCTATCAATCATCTGTCTATCTATGCATCTATTTTCTCACTTTTGTCAACGTTCTGTCAACGTTCTGTCACTAGGTGCACATTCATTCCTCTGTGTCCTTCTCAGTCTCGATTCCTTGTGTTTATGTGAGTTAGCTGTGTGTTTGGGTCTTGAGAAGAGTGGCCTTGGGTGGGAACGTCTCCTGGGTAGGTGGCACGCGTCAGCTGGGTATGGATGGTGTGGTTGGCAGGCTGGACTCTTGAACCTGTGCGGGCTGGTACCCTCCGACTGCTCTGCCCCAGGGCCGGTCCTGCTGGGGCGGCTGCGTGAGCTGCGGGGTGTATCCGAGGCCCCACGCAAGGAGCACCCTGGCTGGCCTGCGGGGGGCCGAGGCAGGTGCACGCCCAGTAGTAGGTCTTTGTGCCTGTGCACCGATGTCACCTTGGTGGCCCATCTCCAGAGAGCATGCGTGTAGTCACTGGTTAAGGGAACTACCTTTTGGTGACACACGGGGCTGTTGTGGGCCGGTGGCCCGTGGGCTTGCTGAGGCGGCAGGCCAGCTAGCTTGTGGGGAAACTGCTCCCATCTGCTGTCAAGGTGGAGGTGGAGTTTCAGTGCATTTAGGCATTTAGATGTGAGTGAGGTCTATCTGAAATGGAATAGTAGCATTGAGAGCCATGTTTTGTGTTCGTATGAAAAGGGTGCTGAGCATAAAGAGTTGAGTGATGGTGGCAGGAATTCTAGGAATGTTTATGTCCCTGCATTTATTTATTTTCTGTTAAGGGAAGTGGTTCTGAAGTAACTTTCTACTCACGGATAAAGGTGGTTCATAAGGTCATCCCACGTCAGCCATGGTGAGATGAAGTGATGTAGTAGAATTAAAGCCTGTACACCTTGGCCTGATACATAGGAGACACACTGTGGGTGCTCCTTGCTGCTCTCCTGTCCTGGCTTATTTAACTAACTTGATGGTTCAGAGTGGTCCCAGCAACATTTCTAGCAAGATCTTTCTGAAATTGCATAGAAACACTTGGCAAAGATATCCCCAGAGGCTAGTGGAAAATTTCACTCTTTCTGGTCACAGTTTGCAAGATGTTTGCTCTATCCTGCGTTCCTTAGTTACTTTTGCATCTCCTGTGATTGTAGACCGATAGGGGCAGTGGTGTACACACACACACACACGCACGCACACACTACTTAACGGAGACCCCAGTTATCAGCAACTGCAGCCCACACGTTAAAAAAATGTGCTTAAGTTGTGCTCCTGTTGTTCCCCCTTAGGGAGTGGACTTCAAAGTGCAGAGGTGGATGGGCACAGATACCTATGCAGGCACCTAAGCACAAATATCTATGCGTAGGCTCTCTCCATCCATCGTCTAAGTGCGTCTCTGTTTGCCTACATGTCTATGTTAGTCTACTCAAGCTGATAACCAGAGTGTCATTGAGTGGGTGCTTCATCCATAGACACTGATTTCTCGCCATTCTGGAAACAGAAGTCCAAGACCAAGGCAGGTTCAGTTCCTCGTGAGGTCCCTTCTTCAGGCTTGCATACGGCCGCATCCCTGCTGTGTCCTCACAGGGTCGAGGGAGAAAGCTCTGTCCTCTGTTCCTCTTAATAGCACTGATTGTGTAATGGCAGCTCCACCCACACCCTCATGATATCTTCCAAACCTAATTACCTCCAAAGGTCCCACCTCCCAATACCATGACAGTGGGGGTTAGGGCTTCAACCCTGGCTCAGTTCAAATATGAATTTGTGTGTGTGTGTGTGTGTGGTGGCAGCAGGGGTTAGGAGGAGCGGAAGATGGTGAGGTGAGGGCCCAAAAATTCAGGCTGTAACTCTGTATATATCATCTATCTATCTATCTAATCTATCAATTGTCTATCTAATCTATCAATATCTATCATCTCTATCTGTCTCATCTATCTAACCTACCTATATCATCTATCCAGTCTAGTTTATCATCTATCTATTGTCTGTCATCTTTATATATCTTATCTATCTATCATCTCTTTGTCAATCTATTCATCTAATCTATGAATATCTATCATCTATCTATATCTATCTAATCTATCACCTATCATCTACCTGTCATCATCTTTTTGTCTACCCATCTATCCTTATGTATGTGCAGAACAGTTAACAAGATGGCTATCTAACTTGGCTATCTATCTATCATCTATCTATTCTGTTTATCTATACCTATCATCTATCCTATCTAATCTATCAGTCAATCAGTCTATCTGTCTATCTATCTATCATCATCTTTTTGTCTTCGCATCTATCCTTCTGTACAGAACAGTTAACAAGATGGCTTATATGTCACTTCCCTACTTAGGTTTCCAAAAACTTGCAAGGTAACTAGGCCGTAGAGGCAGCACTGGGTTCACTGAGACATTTGCACGTCGAGTCAACAGCGTGTGATTACGAAACTAGTAAATGGTGGTGCAGGGACTTCAACCCATATCTCTGTCCCCGGTCCTCTTTTCCCTCCTTGCTGACTGTATTCTAGCCGCATTTGTTGACTGACTGCTCCCTGAAGACCAGAAGTATCCTTCCTCTTGGCTTTTTCAGTATTTTATCCCATTATATGGAATGCTTTCCCCTCAGATACCTGGTTTAGTCACCTCCTTCTAGCCTGGTGAGGCTTACCCTGTCCACTGTTCATTTTGAAAGCCCTGCTTTTCTCTGCCTATAATCTCAGTCCTCCATATCCTGCTTTTTATTCTTCATAGTGTTTGTTACCGGCTAAGCTACCGGAAAACTTACAGATGTTCATTGTCTCTTTCCTCCCCTCCAACTAGAATGTGGTCTCCACAAGTTAGGAATTCTGCGTGTATTAAGTCTGGTGGAGACCCTGCAGACTCTAGGGTCAGCGAGAAGCGGGCACAGTTGTGACTCAACGTGGTTTGACATTTTAGCAGTTTAGGTTAGAGTCAGGCCAGCCATTCATTAAAGAGGGCCTTTTCTGATACTTCTAAGCTGCGTGATAAATTCTAAGTAAGCATAAATTTTCAATAATCATACAGCAGGCAGAAGCACTTCCTTCTGTCGTTCCTCCAGCCTCGAGGACCTGGATGCCAAATCTGTTCTCTCGTGGGAAGTGGGAGTGTGTGAGGATGATCGGCCAAAGTCTAAGTTACACAGGACACACACATACAGAATTAAACATGTTTAAAAACGAAAGTGAGAAGAGTGGTTTCCTGTGTCACAGCAGGGATTCCCTAGCCTCCGGTGAGCTCAGAGCAGAGCAGTGGGAGAGGAGAGGGAAGGGGCCACATAAGCCAACCTGGTCTCCTTCCTCTGGACTTGCCTCCCCCTGGGTTGTCACCCATTAAACGCTCAGCATGCAGACCTCGCGGTGAGCACGCACAGTCATAAAACGCGGCTCCTTCCACATCCCAGTCAGTCACTGGGGCATGGAACACGTTGCGTAGTTAAGTGTGGCTCAGAACATTATCACTCATGTATGTGTGTTCTTCCTCTGTCGCCGAGTCAAAAGAGCAAACAGCAGAGGCATACTAGCAAGAACAGGGTTTAGTGTGAATATATAATATACACACATATTCTGGGAAATATTTTGTTACATGGATAGGGGGATGTGAAGCCCCTATAAACGGACATAGGCCTTGTCTGGAGCCGGGGGAGACATGTGGGTGCTGTTGGCGAGGGCTATGGCGTGTCCACCGGGTCGGAGTCCGAGTTTGGGGTTTGGGCTGAGGCCGTCAGCTGTGCCTCCCATGGCATCGTACGGGCCCAGGGGAGACTGGACGATGACCACCCGCTCGGTGGGCATCTGAGGTGCGCAGGAGGCCCATGGCCTCGTGTGGGGCTGGTGCGGAAGGGAAGATGACGGCCAGCAATGGTGGTGTCGTGTCCATTGGCTCGCCTTGAGCGTCAGCGTCGGCTTTCAGTCCGGTGCTTGTGCTGCCACGGCCTTGTCTGGGGCTTGGGGCAGTTGTAGGTGTCTTTCCTGAGGGCGGTGGCGTGCCCATCGGGTCCTAGTCCGACTTGCAGGTAGGTCCGAGGCCGTCGTCTGTGCCTCCCACGACATCGTGTGGGTCCAGGGGAGACAGGACGATAACCACCCGCGTGGTGGGTGTCTGAGGTGTGCAGGAGGCCAGTGGTGGTGCTGCCCACGGCGTCGCGTGGGGCCCGGGGGGGACCGGAAGATGACGGCCAGCCAGGGTGGCATTGTGTCCATCGGCTCGTCCTCAGTGTCAGCGTCGGCTTTCAGTCCCGTGCTTGTGCTGCTCACGGCCTTGCCCATTGGGTCGTCGTCCGACTTGGGGGTAGGGCTGAGGCCGTCGTCTGTGCCTCCCACGGCATCTTGTGGGTCCAGGGGAGACAGGACGATGACCGCCCGTGCGGTGGGTGTCTGAGGTGCGCAGGAGGCCGGCGGTGGTGCTGCCCACGGCCTCGTGTAGGGCTGGGGCGGCCAGCAATGGTGATGTCGTGTCCATAGGCTCGTCTTGAGCGTCAGCGTCGGCTTTCAGTCCGGTGCTTGTGCTGTCCACGGCCTTGTCTGGGGCTTGGGGCAGTTGTAGGTGTCTTTCCCGAGGGCGGTGGCGTGCCCATCGGGTCCTAGTCCGACTTGCGGGTAGGGCCGAGGCCGTCGTCTGTGCCTCCCACGGCATCTTGTGGGTCCAGGGGAGACAGGACGATGACCGCCCGTGCGGTGGGTGTCTGAGGTGCGCAGGAGGCCGGCGGTGGTGCTGCCCACAGCCTTGTGTAGGGCTGGGGGTGTAAGCAATGGTGGTGTCGTGTCCATAGGCTCGTCTTGAGCGTCAGCATTGGCTTTCAGTCCGGTGCTTGTGCTGCCCGTGGCCTTGTCTGGGGCTTGGGGCAGTTGTAGGTGTCTTTCCCGAGGGCGGTGGCGTGCCCATCGGTTTCTAGTCCGACTTGCGGGTAGGGCCGAGGCCATCGTGTGTGCCTCCCACGGCATCTTGTGGGTCCAGGGGAGACAGGACGATGACCGCCCGCGCGGTGGGTGTCTGAGGTGCGCAGGAGGCCGGCGGTGGTGCTGCCCACGGCCTCGTGTAGGGCTGGGGCGGCCAGCAATGGTGATGTCGTGTCCATAGGCTCGTCTTGAGCGTCAGCGTCGGCTTTCAGTCCGGTGCTTGTGCTGTCCACGGCCTTGTCTGGGGCTTGGGGCAGTTGTAGGTGTCTTTCCCGAGGGCGGTGGCGTGCCCATCGGGTCCTAGTCCGACTTGCGGGTAGGGCCGAGGCCGTCGTCTGTGCCTCCCACGGCATCTTGTGGGTCCAGGGGAGACAGGACGATGACCGCCCGTGCGGTGGGTGTCTGAGGTGCGCAGGAGGCCGGCGGTGGTGCTGCCCACAGCCTTGTGTAGGGCTGGGGGTGTAAGCAATGGTGGTGTCGTGTCCATAGGCTCGTCTTGAGCGTCAGCATTGGCTTTCAGTCCGGTGCTTGTGCTGCCCGTGGCCTTGTCTGGGGCTTGGGGCAGTTGTAGGTGTCTTTCCCGAGGGCGGTGGCGTGCCCATCGGTTTCTAGTCCGACTTGCGGGTAGGGCTGAGGCCATCGTGTGTGCCTCCCACGGCATCTTGTGGGTCCAGGGGAGACAGGACGATGACCGCCCGCGCGGTGGGTGTCTGAGGTGCACAGGAGGCCGGCAGTGGTGCTGCTCACGGCCTTGTGTGGGGCTGGGGGGTAGTTGTAGGTGCCTTTCCCGAGGGCGGTGGCTTGCCCATCAGGTCCTAGGCCGAGTTGCGGGTAGGGCCGAGGCCTTCGTCTGTGCCTCTCACGGCATGTCTGAGGTGTGCTGGAGGCCGGCGGTGTTGCTGCTCACGGCCTGTGTGGGGCCGGGGGGGCCTGGAAGATGACGGCCAGCAAGGGTGTTGTCGTGTCCATTGGCTCATCTTGAGCGTCAGAGTCAGCCTTCGGGCCGGCGCTTGTGCTGCCCACGGCCTGTGTGGGGCCCGGGGGGGTCCGGAAGATGACGGCCAGCCAGGGTGGCATTGTGTCCATCGGCTCGTCCTCAGTGTCAGCGTCGGCTTTCAGTCCCGTGCTTGTGCTGCTCACGGCCTTGCCCATTGGGTCTTCGTCCGACTTGGGGGTAGGGCTGAGGCCGTCGTCTGTGCCTCCCACGGCATCTTGTGGGTCCAGGGGAGACAGGACGATGACCGCCCGTGCGGTGGGTGTCTGAGGTGCGCAGGAGGCCGGTGGTGGTGCTGCCCATGGCGTTGTCTAGGGCCCGAGGGGCTGTTGTAGGTGCCTTTCCCGAGGGTGGTGGCGTGCCCATCCGGTCCCAGGCCTAGTTGTGCGAGTAGGGCCAAGGCCATCGTCTGTGCCTCCCACGGCATCATGTGGGTCCAGGGGAGATCAGATGATGACCGCCCGTGCGGTGGGTGTCTGAGGTGTGGAGTAGGCCGGCGGTGGTGCTGCCCATGGCCTTGTGTGGGGCCCGGTGGGGACTGGAAGATGACATCCAGCGACGGTGGTGTGTCCATCGGCTCTTCTTGAGAGTCAGAGTGAGCTTTCGGGCTGGCGCTTGTGCTGCCCACGGCATCGTCTGGGGCCCGGGGGGAAGTTGTAGGTGCCTTTCCCGAGGGCAGTGGCGTGTCTATTGGGTCCTAGTCCGACTTGCGGGTAGGTCCGAGGCCGTCGTCTGTGCCTCCCACAGCATCGTGTGGGGCCAGGGGCGACAGGACGATGACTACCTGTGTGGTGGGTGTCTGAGGTGCGCAAGAGGCCGGCGGTGGTGCTGCTCACGGCGTTGTCTAGGGCCCGGGGGGCTGTTGTAGGAGCCTTTCCCGAGGGTGGTGGCGTGTGCGCATCCGGTCCCAGGCCTACTTATGTGGGTAGGGCCGAGGCCATCGTCTGTGCCTCCCACGGCTTCGTGTGGGTCCAGGGGAGATCAGACGATGACTGCCCACGCAGTGGGTATCTGAGGTGTGCAGGAGGCCGGCGGTGGTGCTGCTCACGGCCTCATGTAGGGCTGGGGGGGACCGGAAGATGGCGGCCAGCGACGGTGGTGTTGTGTCCATCGGCTCGTCTTGAGCATCAGAGTCAGCCTTCGGGCCGGTGGTGGTGCTGTCCACGCCTCGTGTGGGGCCCGGGGGGGAACGGAAGATGACGGCCAACCAGGGTGGCGTCGTGTCCATTTTTTCGTCTTTGGATTCAGAGTCAGAGTCAGCGTTCAGGCCGGCGGTTGTGCTGCCCACGGCCTTGTCTAGGGCGGGAAGGACTGGGAGGGAGATGACGGCCAGCGAGGGTGTCGTTGTGTCCATTCGTTCATTTTCGTAGATGGAGTCAGAGTCAATCTTCAGGTCAGTGGTTGTTCAGCCCACAGCTTTGTCTGGGGCCGGGTGGGGCCAGGAGACATCATCGAGGGTGGCGTCATGTCCATTGTTTCGGAGTCGGAGTCAGCCTTCAGGGCGGAGGTTGTGCTGCCCACATCCTCGTCTGCGGCCAGGGGATACTTGTAGGTGCTGTCTGCGAGTGCAGTGGCATGTCCATTGTGTCGTAGTCCGACTTGGGTGTAGGGCCGAGGCCGTTTGACCCTCCCACGGCATCGTATGAGTTCAGGGGAGACTGGACGATGACGGCCTGCACAGTGGGTGTCTGAGGTGCGCAGGAGGCCGGCAGTTGTGCAGCCCAGGGCTTTGTCTGGCGTCTGGGGGTACCAGGAGATGACGGCCAGCGAGGGTGGCATCGTGTCTATTGGTTCGGAGTCGGTGTCAGCCTTCAGGCCGGAGGTTGTGCTGCCCACGGCTTCGTCTGGGGCAGGCGACTGGGAGATGACGGCCAGTGAGGGTGGCGTCATGTCCATTGTTTATTCTTCTGGATTGGAGTCAGCCTTCAGGCCAGAGGTTGTGGTGCCCTTGCCTTTGTCTGGGCCTGTGGGGTCTGTGAGATGATGGCCAGCGAGGGTGGTGTCATAGCCATTGGTTTGTCTTCAGAGTCAGAGTAGGAGTCAGCGTTCAGGTCGGTGGTTGTGCTGCCCACGGCCTTTTCTGTGGCCGGGGGAGACTTGTAGGTGCCGTCCGCGAGGGCAGTGGCATGTCCATCGGGTCGTAGTCCGAGTTGCGTGTAGGTCCGAGGCCGTTTGTGCCTCCCACAGAATCATATGGGGCCAGGGGATACTGGACGTTGGCGGCCTGCGCGGTGGGCGTCTGAGGTGCGCAGGAGACCTGCGGTTGTGCTGCCCATGGCCTCGTGTGGGACTGGTGGGATTAGAGGCCTGGCCGACAGGCCATCCATGTTGGCGTTGGTAGCAGGGACCTTTAAGTTGTGACCGGTCGAGGTCAGGGAGCCTGCATCCTCCGGGGCAGGTGGAGAGAAGGAAGCAGCCGGTTGAGGGGCCCTTCCGTCGACCATGACCTCCTGGGTGGTGTTTCTCCATCAGAGTTAGTGCTCTCCTTCCTGGTGGCTGGGTCTTTGGCAGCAGCTAGGTGGGCACATTTCCAAGGTGGGGGCAGCTCGCCGTGATCCCACGGTGCTCGAGATGGCCATGGCAATGGCAGCGTCAGAGGCATGGGTGTTTCCCTTTTGCGGGGCCTCCCCTGGGTAGGTCCCAGTGAGGGGCTCCTTGGGGTGTCAGAAGTCTCTGTGCCCTGCATCCTCTTCCCAGGCGCTGGTGGGTCTGCAGCACTTGGCCGATGACCATCACCCAGCCCACACTCTGTTGACCTTGACCTCCCTGGCAGCCTGGGGTTGGGTTAGAGGCACTGCTGCCTCTGGATGGTGGTTTTGCAGAGGCAGGACACCTCGAGGCAAGCTGTTGTGAGGCAGGCTGTTGTGGTGCCCGTGTGCCCTGCAGAGGAGGAGCTTGTCTGGGTGGTCTCTCTCGAGCCCTCTGCTGGGAGCCTAGGATGGTCCAGACGCCCAGGACTGCTCTCTGGGGCAGTGGGAACTCTGCTTGTGTCTAGGGGCTTAGATGTTGATTATGTTCCCCCATTGCCGCAGGGGCCCCTGTTCTCACCATGCTGCCTTTTGGTCTCCATGTGATCATCCTCCTCCTCCACCCATTTGGGACCTCTGCTCCCGGGCATAGAAGTGGCAGGTCCCTAGCTTGCACTGACCTCTTAGCCTTGACTACCTGCTCGGTTGGTAGAGCACATTTTCGCCCCGAAGGAGCTGTTTGTGTCGTTCTCAGGTGTCCAGACATCTGGAATTAGGTCAAACCGCGTCCCCCCCCGGAGACTGTTAGGAGGCACGGGTAGTCCAGGACAACTCAGAGCACCACGTCAGTTTGGGTAGGGGATTCCCGACGGGTGTGGCTGTGGAGGCGACTGTGTCCTGCATGGGGCATCTGATGGTTGTGACTCCTGGTGGCAGTGACCTCGTGAGGCTGTGACTCCTGAAGTAATTCGTGGTTGCAGTGATTCCTGGTTGCAGTAACCCCTGTAGGAAATTATTCCTGGTGTCAGTGACCCTTGGAGCTGGTAACTCCTGAGGTGGTGACCCCACGATGTATTGACCCCAGGAGGTGTGTTGATCCCCGTGGCACTGACCTGGTGGCAGCATTTCCAAGACCCCTGCAGGGGGCCATCAGCCAACCGTCTTCTGTTCGCCATTTTCAGTGGAACAGCTGCTGGGGTCTGGCTCGGTCCCTGGGTTTTGATGGGGAAGAGGGAGGCCCTAAAACTAATCCACAGGAGGGAATCTGCTTAGGGTGCTGGAGAGGCTGGGGCTTGTCCTCTAGGTGGCATATACCCGCCGGTCAGTGGCCAGTGTCTGCTCTCTCAGAGTGTGGAATCATGGGCTAGGGGGCAGAAGGGCCCACTTGTGACATCCAAGCGTGCGCCCCCTGCCTGGGCCGCTCAGCTCTTACCTGCCACCGCACTGCACACCTCCTCACCCAGACATGGCATTTACCCACACTTCAGGCCCTTCTCCATCCTGGCTTCCCCACACTTCTGCTTGTCAAAGGCCTGTGTCACATAGGACCCTGCAGCCGAGAAGACCTACTGTTGTGGCTGGAGTTTGGAATCATGACAAAGTCCAAACCCAAGTTTTGCCCCAGCTGGCTCTACGCAGTGTTAGGCCAGACATTGTCTCTGTAGAACAGTTGCGTGTGGACAGGTCCAAAGTGGTCTCTGCAGGAACACCTGATATTGCAAGGGCTAGAAAGAGGCTACCCAGGAAAACCTGTATGCCTACAGGCTACAAGTGGTCTCTGGGGGAAGACACGAATGCAAGTGCCAGAAAAGGTCTTATCCATAAAAATCTGTATGCTGATAGGCTAGAAATGTCCTGTGTAGAAACACCATGGACAGATGGTCAAGGAGAGGCCTATGTAGGAGCAACTCTATGCAGACACTGCTTTTCTTTACTTCCTGTCAGAATGGCAGCCACCCCATTGCAGTGTTCTGAAGGTCACTTAAGACAGTTGCCAGTCAAGATGTGCCATGAGGAGAAGGCGGAGGTTGTGTGACATGGAAGACTGCATCATGCGGTGCGTCACAATCAGCCAGCACAGCCAACACATTTATTCAAAACTCTCGTAGATTAAGAACTCCTATTCCCACTGACCCTAGGTGACGGACGTTCTGCCCCCGTTCCCCTTCTCTGTCCTGCAGGGAACATCTCCCCTTCCAAGGGAAGAGACGTTTCCCGGGTGGCAGAAGCTTCCAGAAATCCCTGTCCTTCACTGTAGAAGATCTCCATGGTGTATATTTGGGTGTTCTGCCGGCACAACTGCTTGGCTTCTTCCTGTAAGGCCGTCACCTCCCACTCCAGGTGGGAATACCTGTCCTGAACAAGGTGGAACTCGGCCAGGGACCCCTGTGTGCTCAGGGCTGGGGTCTCCTCTGGAGCCAGCTGGCAGCCCCCTTCCTCCTCTGCAGCATCTAGCGAGGCCTGGGCCTCAGGTGAATTTTTCCATTCATGTCCTTTACAGGACACCAAGTTTAGAAAGATTTTTCATACTTCAGTTTTGTCCTTCAGATGTCATGAGCAAATTCTTTAGCTCAAAGAGAACTTAATTTTCTCCACTTTTATTAAAGTTTGTTTTCATTAAGGTAGCCTTTCCCTCTAATTGGGGTTAAACTTTGTCTGGGACTGTCCTTGCCAGAGACAGCTTTTCCAACCTCAAACTCATGTCTATTTTGGAGGCCTGGCATCCTTTTCTACCTCTAAAGAGATGCTCCCAGAAGATGAAGGCTTCCCAGATCAAATGCCCCCAGAATATTTGACTGAAGCTGATTCCAGACCAGAAGTCTTCAGGCCATGGGCCCAGCAGCATTTTGGCACAGTGATCCATCAGGGTTATGGCTCTCCAAATGGCTCCCAGCACTGACCAGACCTTGGCATGAACTATGACACAGTGACATTTTGGAGCATGGTTGGGACAGAGGTGGCAAACTCTGCCTTCACAGACACTCCCAAGCCTGGCCCCTCCTTGGGAAGATGGAGGTCACCCTGGGCTGGCATCTTCACTCTTATATCTGGGACAAGATGGTCGATGTTGGGTTCATGTTGGTCTTCCTGCCCCGCCTCCTGGTCTTCTGCATTTCTTACAGAGTTGCTGGATCCTACTAGGGCAGAAGGGGTCCCTGGGGCCAGTGTATCACTTTCCGTCTGTTGCAGGCACCACCTGAACCTAGAGTTGTGACTGGAATCTAGACTGCTGGGTGGCGACAGGTCTCTAAGACCACTGTCCCCATTCTCTGCATCTGCCAGACTCATTGATTTGGAAGGTACCTTGGTGACAGGACTCATGAGGGCAGTTGTGAGGAACTTCTCTACCAGGTAGCAGCCTCTTCCAGCCACTTCCCCTGGGCCTGGCAGAGGACCTGATGGCCACAGGCAGATGAGAACTTGAGGAGTATCAGCAGAAAATGAAGCAAAGGGCTCCAGTGTGCATGAGCAAGGGGTCCAGAGGGAGATAGATGGGGACGGGGACTTCCCATGTGCCTGGTGTCCTGGAGACTCAATGGTCCTGTGGTGCCCTGGGCCAGGGGCTTCTGGTCGTCCTGGTGTCCCAGGATTTGTTCCCCTGTGGTGCCCCAGGTCATGGGGCTTCCAGTTGGCCTGGTGTCCTGGATACTTGTTGTCCCTGTGGTGCCCTGAGTTGGATAACTTCTGTTCGACTCAGTATCCTGGGATATTGTGCCACCTGTGGTGCTGTGGTGTGGTGGCTTCTGGTCAGTCAGTGTTCTGGGGACTTGCTCCCCCTGTGGTGCCCTGTGTCAGTGGGCTTGTGGGTAGACCTGGTATCCTGGAGGTTTGTTTGCCCTTTGGTTCGCCCAGAGGTAGGCTGGGTATCTGGGGAACTGGCTGGCTACGTGGGGAGTTGGGAGAGTGGGCTCCAGTCCGGCCCCTGGTTCAGGGTCCTTAGCAGGTTGGGTGGGCTCCTCTTGAACCCGAGATGGGCGGCGCCCTCCGTGTGCACCCTGCCTGGCCTGGTGCTGGACTGCGGCAGGGTGCCGCGGGTCTGGCAGGTAACTGGCAGTTCATCAGGTAGCACCAGTTCACCCCAGGGCTCTCTCCCCACTCACCGACATTCCACTCAAGGGGTCTCCCCAGTGGAGAGGGGTTCCAGCGTGCTCTGATTCCCAGCCACCCACCTCCAGCCGCGGATCGCGGATATGAGATTAAGTAACTTGACTGGAGGACCCAGACCCAGGAGTTGCTGGGTGTGGGTGTGCAGGCTGATGGGGCTGCAGAGAGACGTGATGGTGGATGCCAATGTAACCTTGTTGTGCAGGGTGTGGGCAAGGGGCCCCGGGCAGGCAGAATGGGGCATTGGCATGAGCGTCATTTTGGGATGCACTGCAGACTGTAGTGAGCAACATGAGGAATAGTGAGAATGCTACGTCTCTCCTTGGGCTGGCTCTTGGCGTCAGTTTTTATATCCACCTGGTGTGTTGCAAAGCCTCTTTGTGACGTCACCTCCAGGCTCTGGCCAATCAGCTGGTGGCTCTTATCTTGGTCTGCCTGTTCAGCCAATAGCTGGGCTGCTCTCACTGTGGCCTAGGGTCACTTCTGGTGGCCTTCACGCATCCCCACTGACGTCACCTGTTCCCCTGCCAGTGCCTGCTTGCATCAGGGAGCCTTGGTTTCACAGGGGAGCCAGTGAGGCAGGGGACACCATTGATCCTCCACCCATGGGAACCTGAGAGTTGGCGGGTGGCTAGAAGTTCATCAGGTGGCACTGATCCACCCTGGGGTCCTTAACGAGCATTACATCCAAGGGTTTCCATGGTGATTCTAAGCGTGGGGGGGTCGGGGGGATGGGGAGGTGGGGGAGGGGAGGAGGGAGCCAGGATGCTGACCCTGCATCTACTTCCTTTGCTGCCCCAGCGGCTCCCATGTGATAGCCGGTTCTGAGGCCCGAATGTTAGGGAAAGGGGAATGGAGTGCGAGGTGGGCTGCAGGTGGCCTGGGCGATCACAGATGAGGCGATACTTCAGAAGGAAGGGTCTTCACACCATGGGTCCCGGACAACAGAGGGCTGCTCATCCGAGCAAGTGGAGGTACCGCTCCTAGGCAGCACCCCTCACCCCCCCTGTACAGTAGGCTGACTCTTTCCCATTGCTGCCTCCTCATCAAAGCCTTTAGCCCCATTGGCCGCTGACCAATACGCCCTGGTGGGCATATTCAGGGACCTCTACATTCACAGTGGTAGTCCTTCCCACACGTGGCCTCTGGGTCCCTGGCCTCCTTTTAGTTATTTAAACACCTTTAAGACCACGGTTTTAAAGTTTTTGTCTAGAAGATATCCATCTTAGGTGTTTTTTCAGACAGTTTCTGTTTATTTTCTTTATCCCTTAGAAAGGACCATATTTTCCTGTGTCTATGTTTGCCTTGTGATATTTTGTTACCTGATGTGGGTAAAATTATAACATTTCCAGATTATCTCGCCTGGCTTTTAGTGCATTTGCATATCCTCAAAGAGTTCATAGGGGAGAGTTCATCTCCATGTCAGTTGGTAAACCTGGGCAACCAATGGCCTGTCTGAATCTGAGAGTTTAAGGGGAGGGGCTGCTTGCTTCCTTCTGGAGCAGAGAAGAGAGACAGCCCTGGACTGCGGTCTGTAAGCAATAAACGGGTTTTAAGCTTTATTTCTCCCTTCAACTGATTTCGGTTTTTAGAGGTATTTTGCCCTGGGATTTCCTCTCCCCGGACTTATATATTGCGTAGTCAGCAGGATGCCTCTGAACCTGAAATCTGTCATAATGGGTGTGACCTTTGGAAGGGCTGCTCCTGTGGATGGTGGGGAGGCCCCAGAGGCTGCAGCAGCAGAGGGTGCCGCTTCACCTGTTATTATCCCCCCAGCTGTGGGGCTTCCAAATTGGAAACCCCTAGTGGGGAATTGATCTTGGGTAAAGTACCTCCTAGAGGGGTGGGGCCTTCCCCAGAACTGGGGAAGGGTGGAAACACCGGAAGCTGCAGAATTAGTCCTCTATGAGTTAGAAGACTGATTGGAGACCTTAGGGGGTCGTGTAGCGGCTGGTACTGTAGGGTCTCTTTTCATCCAGATAGTGGGAAATGTTACACAGGAGAAAGGATTATTGAGCCAGTTAGTGAGGGGAGAGAGGGACTTCAGCATCACTTCAAGGCGCTGGGCGATAACCTATGGGATGCTGTTAAAGAAGAGAGACAGTTACTGGAAAGACAGGTCACCCTCCTAGAAGATTCCTTAGCAGCAGCGAGGGGGGAGGCAGCAGGAAAAGCCGTGTTGCAGGAGGCCGTGTGGGAGGGGGAGGAAGGAGTGGTGCCTTCAGCCCTGAAAATGGTGGAGGAGGAGCCGCTGGTGGAGGGAGAAGCCTGAGGGAGGAGGGGGCGGGGCCATTGGCGGTTCCACTACCCAGGCCACCGCCCAGAGGCACCATCTTCTCCTGTTTCAGAGACCCGCCCAGCTGTAATTAAGAAAATAAACAACCGCGGGCTCCTCGGGGAGGAGCAGCCCCCTCCCCAGGTTGTGGAGCGCCCCATGCTCCGCCTCTACACCCAGGATGAGCTGGTGGACATGAATGTCCGGTATAGGCAGAGGCCATTGGAATCTGCCTACGTGGCTTTTACGTCTCTGGGATATGGGGGTGGAAAACGTTGTTGTGTCGGGTACTGAGATGAGTAGAACGACTTCCCTGATGACTCACCGTTCCCTCCGGCAGCAGTTGCAAAATGCCCATCACTCCTGGAATGGCTGACAGCTGCTGTCAGGATAGTTTGGCCTAATCAGGGGGATTTAACATTTTCCCAGTAGCTGGAAAACATATGCAGAGCTCCAACAGGTACTGTGGGAATTGGGCATGAAAAACATCATCTGTAATATGGAACCCCAGGGCCCAGATGAGGAGGTGTTCACTATAGGAATGAGAAACCTGGTGCTGCATACAGCTCCCCCATCTCTCTTTGGGTCCCTAGTGAATACTCTTGTCTACCACCTGGGGCAACCCATAAGTGAGGGTACTCATACTTTAGCAGATCCAGGTTGAAACAATAAGGGCACGAAGGGAAGTATGGGCCACAACTGAGAGGAGACTTGCAAAAGGCCCCCCATGGAGGTCTCGAGGACCCAGATGTGGGTTGATTTGATAAAGGCCTGGGTAGTAAAAGAAAAACTCGATGGGCAGCCCAATAGAATATTGTAAGAACTGTGGCACCAATTAAAGCCAGAGCAGCAGTTCCAACCACTGAGGTCCGGGACACAGAAACCAGAGCCAAGGCCTCATGCCCGGCCTGTGTCCCTGCAAAACTTCATGGGAGACAGTACTCAGGATTTGCCTGGCCCTCACCCCCACAGGAGGATGACTGGGCATCGCGGTTCGACTGAGGGGAGTCAAAGTCCCCATCTTGGGGGACATGGTGGGGGTGGGAGGCCACATGTAGAATTAGCAATTCATTGGTCCCCTGTGAATGTACAACATGTACTGAGGCTGGTGGACACAGGTGCTGAATGTTATCTGATTCATGCCAACCCTGAGCGTTTTCTTGGGCCCCCTGCTGTGATAGGTGGCTATGGGGAGAAGGCAGTCAGAGTGAAGAAAGCCCAAATCTCATTGTGGATAGGGCGTTTACCCTCAGAGGAGTATACTGTGTACATTTCTCCCATCCCTGAATATATTTTGGGAGTAGACATCCTGCAGGGCCTGTGGTTACAGACCCCTGCAGGTGAGTTTAGACTGAAGGTACATGTGGTAAAGGCAGTTCTGAAGGGACATGCTAAGCACCCACCTGTAGCTCTGCCTGTACCTCGGCGGGTGACAAATACTAAGCAGTATAAATTGCCTGGGGGGCACAAGGAAAGTGGAGAAACTCTCCAGGAGTTGGAGAGGGTGGACATCATAAAGCCCACTCATAGTCTTTTTGATTCCCCAGTGTGGCCAGTGAGAAAGCCAGACGGCTCCTGGCGTATGACTGTAGAGTACAGGGAGTTGAATAAAGTCCCACCCCCTTTGCATGCTGCTGTCCCCTCTACAGCAGACATTCTGGACACCCTCAGCCGTGAGCTGGGAGCGTATCATTATGCAGTAGACCTTGCTAATGCTTCTCCATTGACATAGCACAGGAAAGCCAGGAACAGTGCCTTCATGTGGGAAGGCCGGCAGTGGACATTCACTGTCCTTCCACAGGGATATCTCCACGGTCCCACCGTCTGTCATGGACTTGCAGCCCAGGACTTGGCCACGTGGAAGAAACCGCAAACAGTGCTGTCGTATCACTACATTGATGATATTTTGCTCACATCTGATTCTCTTTCAGATTTAGAAGGGGCAGTTCCTAGACTGCTGCAACATCTACAGGAAAAAGGATGGGCTGTGAACAGCCCCAAGGTTCAGGGACCCTGTTTGTCTGTGAAATTCTTGGGGGTTGTCTGGTCGGGTAAAACTAAAGTTGTTCCTGAAACAGTCATAGACAAGGTCCAGGCTTTCCCCACCCCTACCACTGTGGCAGGATTACAAGAGTTTTGGGTCTTTTGGGCTACTGGAGAGTGTTTATCCTGCACTTGGCACAAATTCTGAAGCCCTTATACCAGTTGGTACGAAAGGGCATCAGGTGGGACTGGGATGAGACGTGCAGCTGCTTTTACTGCTGCCAAGTGGGCAAAGCCATGTAGGCCTTGAATGTAATGGACTCATCAAGGCCCTGTGAACATACATTACAGATAGTTACAGATGGCGCCTTTGGGCAGTGGCTTGAATGGACACAGCAACCTCCTGGGTTCTGGTCACAACTATGGAAAGGAGCAGAGGTCCGGTACACCTTGATAGAAAAGCAACTGGCTGCTGTGTACCAGGCCTTGCTGGCTATGGAGCCCATCACGGGAACAGCTCCAACCAAGGTAATAAACCACCTATGCCATCACGGGGTGGGTGTGCGACTGGACCCAAAGGCCATGGAGTGGCCTGGCACAGACACCTACACTGGCCAAATGGGGCGTGTATTTACAGCAGCACAGTGCCTTCTCTACTAGCCCCTTAAGTGGAGGACTCCAGTGCTTATTGGGGCCAGTGACCTATACCAGTGGAAAACAGGAAGAACTTGCTTTTCAGCCCTTGGTAGCCGAGACTCCTTATCAGGACAGAAAAGCCCCTATACCTGAAGATGCTTGGTACACAGACAGCTCCAGTCATGGGCAGCCCCAAAGTTGAGGGCTCTTGCTCTGCATCCTAAGACTGAGACAATATGGAAGTTGGATGGAGAGGGGAAGAGCAGTCAGTGGGCTGAGTTGCGGGCAGTATGGCTCATGTTCACACAGGAGCCTTCCCGTATAACTGCACTAACAGCTGGGCATTCTATTGGGCTTGACCGTGTGGCTACCGACATGGTATCATGCCAGCTGATGGTCACTGGCCCCTTTAGGGGCAAGAGTTGTGGCAAGACCTATGGGCCTCTGGTCAGACTTAAGACGGTTACTGTATATCATGTGACTGGCCATTTGCCTTTGGCATCCCCAGGGAGTGAAGAGGCAGACACATTGGCCCAGGTGCGCTGGGTAGAAGGAAAGCCTGCCTCTGAGGTGGCCCAGGGGCTACACCAGCGTTTGTTGCATGTCGCACAAAAGACAATGTGGGCTTTAGTCCTTAGGTGTGGCTTGCCATTGACCTTTGAAGAAGTCAGCAGAACCTGGAAGGAGTGCCTTGTGTGCTCTAAGAGGGACTTACACTGAGTCCCACAGCAACATGGGACAATAGGAAGGCCAATACCCCTTGTCAGCTGGCAAATAAACTATATTGGGCCTCTGCCCATATCAGAAGTATGTCTGTATGCCATACCTTGTGTGAACACATCTACTGGAGTAGTAGATCAGCAAACCACCAAGAGGGGCCTGGAGCATCTCTACAGCGTATGGCCGGCCACAGGTGATTGAAAGCCATCAAGGCACCCACTTTACTGGACATGGGTTACAAGAATGGGTGCAGCAATTAGGAATAAAATGGAAATTTCATGTACCATATAATCCTACTGGGGCAGGCATGATAGAGAGGTACAGTGGTTTGTTGAAATCTGGCCTGAAGTTGGACACCAATAGTCTATGGGGTTGGTCAGTTCGCCTGTGGACAGTGCTGTGCATTTGAATGAGAAGCCACGTAAAGGAGCTTTGAGCCCTGTGGATGTGCTCACGCACCTTGCCACCTCTCCTGTACAATTGTATGTCCAAACCAAAGAAGAGCTATTGAGGCCAGGATACGGCCAGCAGAGCAACATCCTGCCACCCGCCCCTGCTGCATTAAGCCCTGGAGACACTGTTGAATGGCCCTGGACATTTTAACACACAGACCAGTGATGGCTGGCCCTTCTGGCCCCTTCGGGGAAAGGCCTGGAAGCTGGCCTCCTGTGTGTGTATTCCTGGAGTATCAGCTGAATGGCCCCCCAAAGGTCACGGTATTATACCTGAAACGTCCAGGAGGTCAGGGCATCTTGCGGGGAAGTTTTGTTTTATCTTTACAGCCAGTGCATGTACCTCCCGTAGCCCTGTGTATCGACCCATCTGTAACGCCCACAGGGAGGGGGGTGAAAGTCTGGCGTACTAGACCAGGACGAGATCCCATTCCTGCCACTGTCCTATCACAGGGCCCCTCTCTTGCATGTATCCTACCTGATGGACAAGATTTGCCTATGCTGGTGTCATTAAAACATGTATCTTATCACTGTAAGATAAATACTAGCCAAAATAAACACGCAAGGAGAGGCAACAAAGGGTCAGGCAGTTTATTCCCCGGTGATGTTCCCAGGTCTGGCTATCACAGGCCGGGGAAGTCACGCCCAGGAGGGGAGGTGGGGATTTTTTAAGAGAACAGGGAAGGGGGAAGGGGGCTGTGCTAGGGATAGGTGGGGAGTTTTTATTGGCTCAGGGTTGGGTGATGGGCAGCCAGAAGTCTCCTTCCAGATGGAGGGAGTCTGCATCCAGGGTTTGTCGGCAAGTCATGGGACTGGCATCCAGGAAGAGCTGTTTGTTCCTTCCCCGTAAGGCACAGAGCTACTTGGCGCTGTCTCTGCTCTGCCTGCACTGTCTTCGCCCTTTCCTCCAGTGCCTCCGCCCTTAAGGTTATTTTCTCCTACAGTCCTTGTGGCCTGAATGCGCCCCTTGGCTGCAGCCGCTGTGTGTTGACTGCTCTGAACCCTCAGCTACTGCCTGTGTATGGAATGGACGGGCTATGGACTGAATCTGCATAAGTCTTTGAATCTAACTGAATCATCTGGTTTGAGGATTGTCATAATTTTATTGCTGTTGCTATTGTTATGTCATTAGTCTGGACACAGTTCTCCAGTTTTCTCACCCAGGGACCATTGCGGAAGAAGGGAACGAGTAGATTGTAAAGTGAGATTTCCGGAGGGGTGGCCTGTGGATAAAATTGTAACATTTCCAGATTATTTTGCCTGGCTTCTGTGCATTTGCGTATCCTTAAGGGTGGTGAGAAGTTCATCTCCATGTCAATGGGTGATTACCTGAGCAACGGAGGGCGTGTCTGAACCTAAGAGTTAAAGGGGAGGGGCTGGCTTTCTTATGTAACAGAGGAGACAGATGGCCCTGGACTGCAGTCTGTAAGCAATAAATGGGTTTTAAACTTTATTTCTCCCTTTGACTGATTTCTGTTTTTAGAGGTATTTTGCCCCGGGATTTCCTCTCCCTGGAGTTACACCTGGACATTTGGATCTGATCATGTGGGAACTCTGGAAACCGGATGCTCCCTCTTCTCAGGGTTTGCTGTTCTTGTGTGTTAACTGGTTTTGTTTTCCTGTGCTTATTGGAGGCTATCTCTGGGCAAGGGTCAGCCTCATGTGGAATGTAAAGTCTTCTCAAGTCTGTTCTGAGTCAGAGCCTCTCCCTGGGCATGTGTGAGGGAGTTCTGAATTCTCCCTTGGATGTAGTTGCTTTTGAATGTCCTAGTCTTTAATGTCTAGCTCCCAAAACGGGAAAAAGAGAAAGCAGGAGAGGAAGAGCACTAGCCCTGAATGTCACTTTAGCTGGAGGGGGGTGTCTTGCAACAGTAGGGGACAATGGCTGCCACCTCTGTGTCTGCACCTTTGTGATCTGCAGCAGCAATCTGCAAAGTGCACATCCCCGATATTTGAATGGGGGTCTTTTGTGCCCACCTTGGCTCCTGAAAACTGTGTGCAAGTTCCTCCAGGAACACGTGCCTGCTGCGTGGCTGGGGGTGGGTAGCTGCTACTGTGCTAGGAGCTGAAACTGAATGAAATTCCCCACAGTTTTCCACCCAGTGCTTCCTCCTGGAAGTTGTTACTGAAAATACTGAAAAAAAAGCCTGGACTGGATCTCCGACGGAAAAACCAAGCAGCACTCGGAGGTCTCAGAGTGTTGAGGCTTTATTTCACACCGGTGGGCTCAGAGGGAGTAATCTCCCAAAAAGTCTGAGCCCCAAACGAAAGTAAAGGGAGCAATATATATCTTTCTGTTTCCTTATCTGTAACATTCCTAAGTGCCCAGCAGGCAAGCAGGAGGAAGTTTAGGAGTGAACGTGGGGAACCGGTGCCACAGAGCAGGGAACCAAGGGAGTGTTTTTTGTTTGTGTTGAGGAGGATGGCGAGGCAGAGGGGAGCCAGCTCATAAATAACTGTCCTTGTAGTGTTGTTTGTGTTGAGTGGGTTGGGGGGAGACAGAGTGGAGTCACCCGCTAGGTTGCTGTCCTTGTAAATCTTCCCTGTCATTGTAAACCTTCAACAGACTCCAATGTCCAACATGGTTACATCAGTCAGATTTGCCACTCACCTGTTGCCCAGATGGGGAGACTGGATCTCCCTTCACGGTGCTTCCTATTCAGCCATCTTCCTAGAATCCCCTCTACAAAAAAGTGTTTCTTTTAAACACCCTGTAGATAAAGTGACCACCCACTAAAATGCGGGATAGTTCATCCCTATCAGTGTGGTGTATCTTTTTGTTAAAGCAGAGCTTATAGGAACTTACTGATCATACAGTAGTAACAAGAATACCAGACATAATGATGTACACAATCTCAATAAGACAGTGTGAAAATATACATAATAAAAGCTGTGGACAGATGAATGCAGTAGAAGGAGTAGGTGATGGGAGATTGGGGATCGAGAGACCATGTGCAATCACAAGGTGCAAGACAATGACTTAAAAGAAATACATATTTGGTCATTCAGATGACAACATATATATTTCCCAGGTATATTTGCTCTTCATCCTCAGTTCCTGAAAACACTTCAGAGCCTTTAAGGTGAAATGGGTGTCTTGTCATGTTAATGAGGCTCTTGGACCCCACCCCAAGGACAGGGGCTGGAGGTTAAATCAGCCAGTGGCCAATGATTTAGTCAATTATGACTGTGCCTTGAAGCCCTCCCAGAACCCCATGTGGAGCACATGGGTTTCTTGCATCTTGCTTCTCTGGGAAAGAGCTTCCACCTTGGGAAGCCATAAACTTTCTACGTGCCACGGAGCCAGGCCCCAAGGTCCATGAGGATAGAAGCTCCTTTATTTGGGACCTTGCCCTATGGATCTCTTCATCTTGTATCCTTTACAGTATCCTTTATTAAACTGGTAAGTATTAAGTGTTTTCCTGAGTTCTGTGAGCCACTCTAGCATATTAATCGAACCTAAGGGAAGATTGTGGGAACCTCCAATCTGTAGCCGGTAGGTCAGAAGCACAGGGTAACTGCCTGGGGCTTGTGACCGGGGTCTGGAGTGGGGGGTGGAGGGCAGTCTTGGAGGACGGAGCCCTCGGGAATCGGGCTGTGTCAGAGACCCTTCCATTGTTACAGAATTGCTTGGTGTTGTGTGTGGGAAGACCCCCTGCCATGCACACGCACATTGGAGTCAGGTCTGGAATCCCAAAGGTGTACAATTGCTGTGTGTAAGAAAACACACACATGGCTTTTGCCCTCCATTCCAGTAAATAACCTCCACTAACACGGGTATCTCACACACATCTAAATGTGTAGGCATAAATCGTGACCTCTACACAGACGGTCCAAGGTGGTCTCACTGTGACCTTTCTGTGACGATGAATAGCAAACCCATGAAGGTGGCAGACAGTATCCATTGTCCTAGTTACCCTTGAAGATGTTCCATTTGACATTAATACCTGTAAAGAGCCTATGTCTCCTTTTTCTAGACTTCCTGCATGATTGGCATGCTCTTCCAGGGTGGGGAATATTGAAGGTGGTTTGATCTAATAGTGATTCCTGAAATGCTCTTACACAATTACTTGAAGAACATATTTTAGCTGCACAGCATAAAACGTGACTCACCTGTCACTTTAGGACAGCTGTGGAGGGAGTGGACCTGGATGTCAGCTCCTTGGTCTCAGCATTCTGCGGTTCCCACCACTGTCCCAAGGAACGAGATGGACACAACGCCTTGTGTCCTTATCCCAGCCGGCACCTGTGTGAGCTCTTGTAGCAGAGAAAGTCCAAAACAGAAGATGTCACTGTTCGTTTCTCAGGGCTTTCTAACAAATTAGACCAAAAATAATTTATAATTTCAGGCAGTGGTATTTTTCAGCATGTGTCACTCTAGAGAAGGCCAACCAAGAACGTCTTTCCCTCTGAGGGTGTTTGGGTTCTCTTCTCTCAGAAATGGGGTCTTGGGCAGCAGGGCAGTTTTCTTACACACCCCCACTCACCCTGCTTTTTGCCAGTTATTGCGGCTGGTACATTTTGGGGGTCATGTGCAACAACTTAGGGTTAAAGATCCTCTTATGGAGAGTCCTCTAGTTGAGAAGAATCTTCCTATAAAAAAGTGGACATGATTTGAAGCTATATTATGCTATAGTGATTCAAACAGTATGGTACTGCACAAAAATAGAGACATGGGCCAGTGGAACAGAATAGAGAGTCCAGAATTAAACCCCTGCATACAGGGTCAAGTAATAATTGATAAGGGAGCCAGGAACATCCATTGGGGAAAGGACAGTCTCTTCAACAAATGGTGTCGGGAAAACTGGATCACCACACGCAGGAAAATGAAATTGCACCCTTTTATACCACTCACAAAAATCAAGATGTATTAGACTTAAACATAAGACCTAAAACCCTAAAATTCCTAAATGAAAACAGGGAAGAAGCTGGTTGACATTGATACCTTGGCTTGCTTTTTATGTTTTTGGATATGACAACAAAGGAAAAAATGAGTGGGATTAAATCAGATTTAATTAAAAGCTTATGCACAAGAAAAAAATCAAACAGAATGAAAGAAACAAAAGAGAACAGTAACCTACAGAATGGTAGAAAAACTTTGCAAACCATATGTTGGATAAGGAGTTAATATCCAAAATCTATAAAGAATTCATACAGTAACAACAACAACAAAAACCCAAACCAAACACTCTGATTTAAAAATGGGCATAGAAACTAAAAAGGCATTATTCCAGAGAAGACATTCTAATGACCAACAGGCATTGACAAGGAGCTCAGCATCACTATACCAGGGAGATGCAAATCAAGGGCATGACAAGATGTCATGTCACCTGTCAGGATGGCTGTCAACAAGGATACAAGATAAGTGCTGGGAGGATGTGGAGGAAAGGGAAGCCTTGTGCGCTGCTGGTGGGAAGGCACATGGGTCACCCACTATGGAAACCAGTATGGAGGGTTCCCAGCACAGTGAAGATGAGAAATGCCACACGACCAGCAATCCCACTTGTGAGTGTACATCCGAAGGAAATGACAGAGGACCAACACGATCTGCACTCCCTCGTTTACTGCAGAATTATTCACAAGAGGCAAGATATGGAAACAACCTAAGTGTCCATGGGTAAATGGATATAGATGTGGCATAGATAGATAGGTAGACATTAGAATACTATTCAGCCATGAGAATAAAAAGGTCTGTCACTTGCAACAACATGGATGGAACTTGAGGTCATTATACTTAGTGATAAAAGAGAAAGACAACTAGTGTATGATATGTGGAATATAAGAAGCTGAAATCATAAAAGCAGAGTATAATGGTGGTTACCAGTGGCGGGGGGGTGGACAGGAGGAATGAGGGGGATGTCTAAGGGCACATACTTGCAGCTAGTAGATAAGTAAGTCTGAGACCTAATACCCAGCACAGTGATTAAAGACAACTAAACTTACTGAGTGACTAGACCTTAATTGTTCCTGACACTAGAAGTGATGATAATTATGTTTCTGACCCTGCAGAGGTGTTAGCTAATGCTACAAGGGTAATCATACTCTTATATCAACAAACATATCAAAACAGCACACTGCACACTTAAACTCACTTGAGGTGTTGGCTGTCCAATATATCTTAATTTTTTTGAAAAAGTTGGAAGGTTCTGTGAACCTAGAGGAGGAGACTTAACCTTTCCCTGAATGCAAGTTCCTATTGGGAAAAAAGCACTAAAATAGAGAATCTATTTCATTGACAACTTGGAATGCAAACTTTCACTTTTATAAGTTTGGAAACAAAAGACAACTTTGTTAAATAATATAGTTTTCCAAAGCTGCAGGTGCTAACTGCAAACTCAATTTTTGTCCTTGAAATACAAAAACAACTTCCTAGAACTCCTAGGCGGGAACACTACTGTCCTGATGATTTGTGATGAGCAGAAATGACCAATCTTGGTAAGGGTTTTTAAAATTCTAGAACAGATGTGTTTTTCTAGTCCAACATTGGGGATTTCACACCAAATGTCTCCTGAGAGGTGGATGCTACACCCAGGAACCCACCCTCATGCATCTCACTGTACACGCTTAAGAGACAGGTGTGGACACGCGCAGGGTGCTGTGTCCACTCACCATGGGAAGAAGGCTTGATTGGCCTTCTGATGACCTGGATGAACTCGCTCCTGTGGACGTGATCGGATGCAAGGAGCTTGGTTTTGCCCAGGACAGGAAGCTGCGTCTAACCCTTGTGCGGTTGTTATCCCAGGTATTTTGCTAGGATGCTGCACAGTGCGGGAGGCCTGGGCAGAGGGTCCTGGCGGCTCCTACTTCAGCAACAGTGGCTTCCCTGTGTTGCCTTAGAAAACACTAAACATTTTCTTAAATACTGAAAAAAATATAAAATGTGAAACGAGATGCTTTAATCTGTAAGTCTTATAATAATAAAATCTACTTTCATTTCTATTTTAAAATGGGAAAAAGCAGTCTAGTTCCATATGAAAGGGTAAGAATGGGACATGGTTGAAATGGAGTTAGAGCAGCACTGGAGGCCAGGGTCCAAGGGCAAAGAGGGCGCCCGGTCCCTGGTCACGGTTGGGGAGCTTCCCTTCTGTGGATTAGTTTCAAGCCATCCCCCCCTTGCGCTTTGAAACCCAAGGCTCCCGCCAAACCCCAGCAGCTCCTCTGAAGTGGGCCAAAGGCAGGCAGTGCGCTGACGGCACGTGGCCTGCGGGGGTCTGGGAGACGCCGCCACGGGGAATCGCTGCTTCACGGGGTCACTGCCTGGAGTCACTGTCACCGGGGGTCGCTACCGGGAGGGATTGCTACCATGAGGGGTCACCCGAAGACGGATCACTGCCTCCAAGTGCTCCCGCCCGACCCCGACAGCCACGCCCGCAATATTCCCCACCCATATCCCCACTGCCACCTCTGGGCGGCCCATGCGTCGTAACAGTTTATTTGGGGACCCGAAGGCAACTGGGGAAAGGCATCGCCACCCAGCCGGGCTTCCCACTGATTGGCTGAACGGGAGAAAGGCCGGCGGTAATTGATCTGGCCGGACGCCTCGGGAGCGCATGCCTCGCGCCCAGCCTTCTTTCCGCCAGGGGCCGGTGGGTCAACGCGATTGGTGCAGACGCGTAGGCCCGCCGCTGACGGCGCCGTGGCGTCGCTACCCGGCCTGTCCCGCGTTGCTTCGTCTCTCCCCACGTGATGTTCTGGCCTGAGTCAAGATGGCGGTGCAGGAGCCCGCCCACCAGCTGCCCATGACCCTGGAGGTGCAGGAGTACCCGACACTTAAGGTGGGGTCTGCGGGGCAGGGCCGCAGTGCCTGGTGGCGCTCGCCAGCCTCGGGTACCCGGGACACCGGGAGAGGAGGGGCAGGGTGGGAGGCGGAGCGCGGCCTGGGGGTCCGGACAGGGTTGGGCGTTCGTCCCGCTCTGCCGCTGGTTCTTCTGGGCACGTCGGCTGCCCCTGCCCGCCCCCGTCACCCCGCTCCGGGCTTGTGGTCACCCTTAGGGGCACACAGTGGCACCCCACGCACGACCTTCAGTGGTGTGTGTCAGCTTCCTGAGCAGCAGCCAGGTGGCGGCCGGTCCAGGCAGCCGCACCGTTGCCCTCTCCCCCTGCCCCTGGACACTGCCCGCCTGGTGTCTGGGCCGGGCTCTCAAGCTGCGCGTCAGCCTCCAGCCAGCTCAAGGCCTGCAATCCGCACCGGCTCAGTTTGCTAAGCTGTAAATAGGGGTAATTCTTGCCTGCCAGGATTTCTACAAGCGTTCCATGAGGTCAGGGAATGTCAGCCGCCCTCTGAAGTACCCATCTAACAAAGTCTCCTTGGCTGCCCCCACCTGGCACCATCCCTGCATGATCTGAGGCGTCACGCTGCTCTGACTCCTACAGGCAGAGGAGAGAGTGGTTGCTGCTCTGGGCGTCCACCATCCACACCCTTCTTGTGTGGGCAGGCCACCGCGTTAGGAAGCCGTGCTCACCTCCCACGGTAGCAATGGGGTAGAAGGTGCTGGGTAATGGTTTCACAGACCCCTTACGGCCAGGGCGCGGGCTGATGACCTGGGTTCTGCCGGTCCCGTGCACTGCCTTGGACTTTGACTAAGAAGACAGCGAGGTAACAAACCTCGCTGGGGACAGGGATAGGGCCGGGGGTGGAGGTTGGGGGAGGCAAGGTTTCCCAGTGGTGGAGGCGCCGTAGTCCGCACTGTGGATTTAGTTGGTGCTTTCCCTTCCCAACCTCAGAGGTGCAAAGGTCGGGGTCCTAAAGTGGTGTGTCTGCAAGCAAAGTGGTATGATTACTGGACCTGAATTTGTGTTTTCAAAGGAACAGCAAGGGGGCAGTAGCCCCCAAGAGCTCGGGGACCCATAATGTGTTTCTCCTGCTATCAGAATTTCAGGACCAAGGACAGCAGCTGCCTTGCACCATCGCGCCCTCTGGTGGCCACTGTATTGGAAAGAGCAAGACATTGTCTGGGGCCCTTCCAGCTGGTGAGCCGGGTCTTAGCGAAGGGTGGACTCCAAAGGAAGAATGGGAGAGAAGGGCAGCGAAGGAGAGGTGCGTGTGGCAGTGGCAAAGATCCCAACCTAGGCAGAAACGCTCACTCCGAATGTTCCCAACTGCCTCAGTTTACTTGATCGCGTGACAGGTGGTGGGCCCAGCATCATGTGGAACCGTATTTACTCACTCAAACCAGGGGTCACTGGGATTCAACACGATCCATATTTCACCACACTGACGTCACCCCTTCCCTTTTCCTCTTGCTCATATTCCTTTCCTGGAGATTTTACGTTGAAATATCCCTTTCATCACAGCGTGCATCGTCCTTACAGACAGTACCTTGTTCTCATCAGCAAAGCAACAGTAATTCCTTGGACTCATCTGGCAGCGTCCCCTATCGAATGTCCCCTCACTCTGCAGCTGCCACTCGCGGGGTGCTCAGGGTTGGTTGAATGGATGCTTTGGTCCTCGTCCGCATCTCCTCAGCTCCGCCCCAGTCCAGCCGCTGACGTTGTCTTTCCTCGCCCCAACACCATAAATTCTTGACTCATTGCATGTCGTGCAGCTAGTGGCAGGAGCTTGGACTGGGTAACAGATTTGGTGAGCCAGCCAGGAGCTGCTGCTCGTCCCCAGTCAGGGGTTCCTTGGGTAAGTCTCTAGCAGCTGCCAGGACTATTTGTTCTGGGCTCTCCTCTGATCCGCCTGAACAGGCCCTAGCACCTGCCTAATGGAGCAAGGGGTCAATAGACTCGACATTTCAAGTAGGGTTAGTCGCTCTTGTGTGTATGACTGGAAACCCCCTTCCCTCCATTGGGGCTTTTTTTTTTCCTGTAGAAAAGTTGTTTTGTGTTTGATCGGGTGACCCATTGGAGAAGGGAACAGTTGTTAAAATTGTAGGGGATTTGTGAACTGGTTCATTTGCATTTGTTTTTGGCTATTGGCATTTGTTTTGGGCCCATTTGCATTTATTTCTGGTTTGTTAACATTTCTTTCTGGTTTATCTGTATTGCTGATTTCTGTGTTCTCTGTACTGTTACTTTCAAGAATGGGGAATGCACCTTCTGTCCCCATGGGAAGCCCATTAGGACATATTGAATAGAAAGTCAGATAACAGCTTGAACATGTAATTAAGGTGATATCTTATTGTAACACTCCACATTCCTAATACGTATTAGAATCAGGAGAATGATGGCCTTTAAACAGCTCACTAAACTACTGTACTGTTTTATAATTGGAATTGTTTTGTGTGAAAACAGGGAAAGATGATAAAATCCCTTATATACAGGTGCTCATAGTGTTGCAGCATGATAAAAGGAAATGGGATGATTGCCACCTTATAGTGTAAACACCTGTGAAGCAACCACAGAAAAAGCCTGTTTTGCAGGGGGGAGAAATGGTGGACAGAGAGGAGGGAGCATTAGCTCAAACTCTGAGTCCACCCCCAGTTTGCCATGGTATCCTTGCCTTTACTGCCCCCCCACCCCCATTCTAGGGCCACCATCGGTGCCTCCGCCACCACCACTGCTGCCCCGACACTTAGGATTGGGGAGCAAGAAGCATCCACAAAAAGGCAGGAGCCTCCCGGGTGGTAGAAAGGGAGTAAAATTCACAGGGCATACGAAGGGGTTCAGGAGCTCCCTTGGATTAAGATATGTGACTCAAATTTCCCCACAGGAGCCCCAGGGAAAATTTACAGTGGGGAACAGATGATTGACTTTTTAGCATATGCCCCACCAAACAGGAAAAGCTTCTGAAATGGCTAAAGCCCTTCTGAAAAGCAAAGGCTTTAAAATGCCTTTCTATGCTTTAAAATGTCTATTCTAAAACTTTCCAGAATGTGAAAACTAACCCAAATGTTTTTCAAGTTCATGTGATCTGGGAAAATATTTTTAAAAGTATTAAAGCTAATGTTTATTGGCTTATTTAAAATAGACATGCCTTTAGAGTTAGTAGCAGTAGAATGAAAATCTTTATTCTGCCTGGGTTTACTTAAAAGGCATATAAGTTGCTGTTATCTGCTAAATATTTTAAAAAAGTAGTTTGGGAGAATGGTTGACTTTGTCTCATGAAGTTTTTATGGATAACACATAATTATTAAGAACAAGTAAATTAACTAAGTGTGAGTGAAGTTTTAGGTGAACTTTTTAATAATTATGTGTTATAATATGCATACCTGAAATAGCTTGAAAATCTTTTTGGTAGCCTGAAACCTTAAAGTTTCAGTAAGCTAATTAAATTGAGCCAAGACAAAATAATGAAACATTAAGTACTGAACTTATATAAGGCTTATATACTTTTGGCTTCCTTGTTACAGAGAAATGAAAGATAAATTTTGGTCTGCTAATAAATATGTTTTATACTTTATTGGAAGATTGTACTGTGAAGAAGCACATGTTCTAAAAATTATGAAATGTCTTCATAAATTTGCCAATCTAAAGAGTGCTGCTGTGATAGTTCACAATTACTTAGTTTTAACTAGGAATAAAGTTTCCAAGGATTAACCGTTCAATAAGAAGACGTCACCGTGTGCAAGAAAAAGAGGATTGTATTGTCAGTAAAAGAAGATGTAAGAAATGGAGATGCCTTTTTGTTAAATGAGAGAAAGAACTTTTAATATAAAAAATTAGAATTTGCTTTTCTTCTTGTTAAAAGGATCAAGTTTTCTGGAACTACTGGTCTGCTCTTGATGTTAAGAGATTATGAAAGGTTTTTCTTTGCCTTAAAGTAATTGTTGTAGCAGAATAATTTCTTGTGCTTCATGTTGTCTTAACCAGGTCTTTGATTACTTAAGGAAGCTGAATCTTCTCAATACTAAGAGAGCTAAATTCTGCTAGCAACGATGTAACCTTCTGCATTTGCCTTTAAAATATTTTATTGTCATGTGGATTAAAATGAGTGGCTAGATGTTGTTTCATAATGGTCTGTGATCGCATTTGAACAAACTTAAAACTTATTTCAGAGTTTGCAGCAAACTTCCCAGGGTCAGTTCTAAATGGAGTGCCTTACCTCTGGGTGGCTCTGAAATCTTTTTCAGAGAACGCTGGGACATGTCAGGATTTTCTCCTCATGGAGGGGTGATACTAAACTGATAAAACTTACCTATTGAGTACATTGATTTATATGAGGAACATTGTTGGGTAAGTAATGCTAAACCTTTTTTGATTAAAATCATATAAAATATGTTATTAAAAGAAATGTTCTGGAAGTTATATAAAACTCATAGAAATCTGGTATGTCCTGATGTTATCACTTGTAATTATAGTTACTGAGATGTTATGCATCACAAAGATAGCCACATTTCTTTGTCGGCTGCATTATAATGAACTTCCGTCAGATGTGTAACTGTGGCCATTTTTCAGTCTTTTTACAGGCAGTGGTTGTTTTACTAAGATGCTCCTACAAAAGGGTCCCCACAAAGGAGCTTCATCTTCGAGGAGATTCATGAAAATGGCTTTTGAAAAATATGGGTTTCTGATAACCTTAAGATCATAAAAATGAATGGGGTAAGTGTTTCCAGAACTAATGGAAAAACTGGACTTAAACAGGACAAAAAATTAACAATGGGACTGAACGAATTAAGGGAAGTGACTGTGATTGTTATGGCTCTTGCTTAAAACATTGCTGGCTTTCTAATGTTTGCTTTTCCAGACTGAAGAAAACTGTTTCTCAAGCCTTATATGATTTACCACAATTTGGGAAATTATTCACTTGTAAACAAAACGTGAAACGTTTTTCTTCCTGAACCCTCCAGAATTCTGAAGCTCTCAGTGAGTATTCTAACTTTTATGGCCTGTACCCAACCTGCCGCCAGGGGCTGACCGGTCTGCCAGCATGACGCACCATTCCCAAGGCCACTGTCGTTCCCTGGTGTTGTGGACCAGGCCCTCAGCCGTGGCAGTGGCCAGCTCGGCCCTGGTGAGTTGAAGTCCACAGTTTGGGCCCCTATCTCCATCTCTGTTGCCTGTGTATGGGGCCCAGGAGCAGCTCAGTGGTGGCTGGAGAAGAGAATGATGGGGATCCTAGGCAGGGGTCACATCTGTCCGATGGCTGAGCCCTCTGGGCAGGGAGGACAGCAAGGGAGGCCGCAGAGCTCCAGCCCCTGACCACCCAGTGCGTGACTGCCAGACCGAGGACTGGAGTTAGTTTTTTAGAAGCAACCAAGCAGGTGGCATTTGCTTATAGGCAAATGAAAAAACAATCTGCGTATCTCTGCTGGCACAGTGAGCCCCAAGCCCTCAGTGAGCAGCTGTAGAGCAGTGACACTGACTGCACGCTTCGGAGCAGGAGGAAGGCAGTCTGCCGTTTGCTTGCTGTTTGACTCAGGCAGGTCACTTAACCTCTCTGTGCCTCAGTAAAATGCAGGCGACAGGAGCACCTATTTCATGGGATGCTGGGATGACAGCAGTTAATGCAGGGAGAGCCCTTGGAGAGCACCTGCCCCACCCCGCCCCAGCCAGTGCCTCCATGCAGCCGGGGTTCTGCAGACGGGTGCCACTGCTTGGTTCAGATGAGCACTTGCACTTACCCACTTGGGAAGGAAATGGCTCGGGGCTGTGCCTGCTCAAGGGTCAGGCTGGTGCAGCCCCATGGGGCCCAGGCTCAGAGGCAGCCTGTGCTTGGGGTTAAGAATTCTGAGTCAGACTTGGACTTTCTAATCATTTTATCCTTGTGTTTTGTACGGAAGTCTAATAGAACGACTGAGCGCATGCCGGGGGCTTGGAGCCTTGCCTCGTGTGGCCCGACTCCGGTTCTCAGCTGCCTCCAGGCACCCGGGGCTCCGCCTTCCCTTGCCCACTTGGCTTTTTGTCTCAGTGACCCCGACCATGGCCACTGTCCACCCCTGGTGGGGCCTGGGAATGGGGGTGGGGGCTGGGAGAGTCGAGGTGGCCTCATGCACCCCAGGGCACCTTGTAGTGGGGCCCGGCCGTGGCCACCCCGGCCTGGGCGGGCAGCACCCCAGCAGGCTTCTCGTCCAGGAAACCCATGTGTGCTCTTGGGTGGCAGTACCTGTGGTGGCCTCTCTGCTGTGGAAGGGGAGATGCCTGGCACCTTCCCTAGTCCTGGCTGGGCACAGCAGCCTGCTGGCAGGAGGGAGGGACACTGGCAGCTTGTATCCACAGAGGCCTCCAGCTGCCTGCCGGGAGAGTCTGCCCACCCCATGCCATTATCTCTGTGCCCAGGGGAGCAGAACAGTAAATAGCAAGTAAGACACCATGAGGTCAGAAGTGAGAGCATGAAAGTAAGGAGAGAGCTTTATGTTGCGGATTTTCAAGCTCGCATTCCCTGATTTTGAGCAGACGGCTCTGGGTCTTACCCTGAGCCCCCAAATTATGTAGCTGGTCCTGGGTTGGAAGAAGGTAGGAGAGGACTTAGACCTTTCACTCCAACTGTTTTCATATGGCATCGTGTTTTTCCAACATGCTTGCAGGCCTGTATTCATCTCACACACACGCTCTGGGGTTCGGAGCCCAGTGTCTGACTCCCAGGCCAGCCACCTGTCAGGAGCCGTCCTGAAGCTGGCCTGCCCCCCTTTTAAGGAGTGCCCAGCAGGACAGCAGTCCACCTGTCCTTTCACTCACTCACACGCCCAGTCATAGAAATTCACCAGCAGTTCCACTTGGACATTACAGCCAGTGCCTCCATACAGCCGGGGTCCCGCAGACGGGAGGGATGATGGGCCACAAGGCTTTCTCAAGGTGGGGACACTGACACTGAGCAGGGACGGCAGCGTCCCAGGTGGGAGGAGTCCCCCACACCACGGCAGAGATGAGAGTCAGGCGCACAGGTCAGGGACCGGGACAGGGTGCCGAGTGAGCAGGACGGGGTGGGCGGCATGGGACGCTGAGGCTGGGGGCGCAGCAGGCCGGTCTGGGCTCTGAAAGCCAGCCTCAGGCGCCCACCCAGGCTGCGCCAAGCCCTGCTCTCTGCAACACTTGGCCCCACCTTGCTGGCCGCGTCCCTGTAACAGGAGCAACACATGAGCAGAGGGAGCCTGTCCTGGGAGGAGCCCGGCCCGGGGCTCTGCCATGGCAGCTGTGGCCTCGGGCAGTGTCTTGCCAGTGGGTTTCAGCCCCGGGCAAGTTCGCTACAGATTCAATGTGACCAAAGAAATTGATAGCAAAACGTTCTTGGGGTGAAAGAGTTATTCCCGACTTTATTTCCATGTGGCAGGTCAGTCACTAGAATCCGGTTCACTCAGAGTGAGTCTGCATATAGCAAGCCGGGCTCTGCCTCTGGGCCCCTCTGTCTGCACAGCCGTCACACACAGCCGTCCTCTGGGCCTCTGTCCTTGGTGCTGCCACCATCCAGCCTCTGCTGTCCTGCAGCCTTGCAGCCCTGCCACCATGTCACCCAGAGCACTGGGTGGAGCTCTTTATATAGAGTCAACAGCCATGTACTGCCCACAGGTGTGCAGGGAGCTAGTCAACCAGGGCCAGGTGAGAATCTTGGCTGCAGGAACCCTCATTTTATCCACACTCCACCCCTCCAGGATCCTCTCTTCTCAATCTATGTGCCCTCAGTCCTCTGCAATGGTCCCTGTGCAAGGAAGCTCGAACATTGTTCTCCAGCCTCTCCAGCAAAAAGTCTGGCAGACACACAGGCCGGACTCGTGGCTGTGTCTCTGGCCTCTGCCTCTTTGGTCTTAATGGCTGGAACTGCTGCTCTGGTTTCAGCTGTTGCCATAGCCCCAGTAAGATCCTATTGGGCTTCCCGTCTAACTTCCTTCCATCTGCTCCTGCCCGTATCAAATCAACCCACATCTGGGTCCTCATAACCCTCACGAGCCCCCCTCAAATTCCTCCTGTGAGTAACAGGTCTCATTTCTTTCCGGGTTCTCATTGCTCCAGCTACCGTACGTGTCACCTCGCATTTTGTAATCGCTGCCTCAAGGCGGCTGCACTGTCAGGGAAGACAGCTTTCCCACCTGATCCCGACAGAACAATTCCATACGCCCCTAAGTCCCACAGCCCCCGGCTCAGCCTGAGGACAGGGGCGGAGCATAGGGTGCTCCACGGCCTGGGGAGGGGGCTACTCCTCTCCTTGGGGAACTTTCAGCTGCTGGTCTGTATTTGCTTTACAAGCGCGGGGCATGCTTTCAATACAGGAGGCGTCAGTGCCTCCAGCACCACCCCTTCATCCTTCCCCAGCGCCTCCATTTCCGGGGCTGATGGCACCTCTCTCTCCCCTCCCCCAAGTGCCTCCTCTGCTACAGCCTTTACCTTTTCTACCGTGCCTCCCAGCAATGCCAGCTCAGTCTTCAGCAGCTCTCTTACCTTCAGCTCAATGCTGCGCAGCTGACGTTCTCGTGCCACCTCCGCCTGGGCTTCCCTCAGGAGTTCGTCCTTTTCCTTGATGGCCTCTTCCTCCTCCAGAGCACCTGGCAGCGCTGCCGTCTCGTCTCCAATGGCACCTTGCTGCCGGCGCTCTCGTGCCGCCTCCTTCCGCATCAATGCCATCTCCATCCTCAGGACATCCACAGAGGTTTGCAGCTCGTATTCTCGTGCCGCCATTTCTTGGGTCTCCTCTGTGGACCTGTTTAATACTGTGAGAAGCAGCCAACCCCCAGCCCCCGCTGCCTCACGGGCAACCTGCTTCTCAAAGGCTCTGCTTACTATACCAAGGGCCACCCCTACTGCTGCAGGTGTCACCTCCACTTGCCTCCTGTCCTGGGGTGGGGCCCAGCCCTCTAGGAGGCAAGCCACCTCAGACCACATACCCACTGGGGAACCATCCACTGTCTCCCCATTCACGGGGGCAGCCCTCTGAAGCACTCCTCCCGTAAGGGCAGCTTGTCTTTCCTTGGTCAACAATGAACCCTGCCGACTCGTGTCAATTATCTTGCCGATGGGTTTCAGTCTTGGTCAAAGTTCTCTACGGATTCAGTGTGACCAAAGAAATTGACAGCAAAACGTTCTTGGGGTGAAAGGGTTATACCCAAGTTTATTTCCAGGTGGCAGGTCAGTCACTAGAATCCCGTCCACTCAGAGCAAGTCTGCATGCAGCAAGCCGGTCCCTGCCCCTGGGCCCCTCTGTCTGCACAGCCGTCCTCTGGGCCTCTCTGCACACTCGTCCCGCACAGCCGTCCTCTGGGCCCCTGTCCTCGGCGCTGCCACCACTCCAGCCTCTGCTCTGCTCTCCTGCAGCCTTGCAGCCCTGCCACCGTGTCGCACCCAGAGCACTGGGCGGAGCTCTTTATATAGAGTCAACAGCCCATGTACAGGTGTACAGTGAGCTAGTCAACCAGGGCCAAGTGAGAATCCTGGCCACAGGGACTCTCATTCTATCCACAGGCAGCTACTTACCTTCCTAGTGCCTCAGTTTCTTCATCTGTGAAGGGATCACCAATAGCAGGTATGGGGAGGAGCTGAACACACAAGACGCTGCCTCGTGGTTGCTCCTTACGGTGACAGAGCGTCCCCCCACCTCTGCCCTGTCCCTGCGTCCTCTGTACTCGGGTACCACCCGAATAGGCCGCCTGAGAGAGGAGGATGGGAGAGCAGGGGTAAGATCCCTGGCACTCACCATGGGCCTGGCGGGGGAGCCTTCCATCTGGGCAGTGCTGCCCCGCTGAGCAGGATGACCAGAGGCCTGGAGTGGCCGGCTTAAGGCCACGTGGCCAGTCGGGGAGCACGCAGGATTCAGTCCCGCCGCTGCTCCTGTTCCAGCCAGAAAGGGACCCGTCAGCGGCTCAAACCGCACAGAGGCCCTGGTCCAGGGGAACCTGAGCAGAAAAGCCGCGCCTGGGCTCACGGCCCCAAACACCCGAGGCAGGAAGTGCAGATCCAACTGCCCATCGCTCCACTGGGTGCTCCTGCAGGCCCCTCGTGTGTGGCACTGTCACAAGGCTGTCACTTGGCAGCGTGGCTTCTCCCAGGAGGGGCAGCGGCAGGCCTGATCCCGGCCTCTCACAGCTGGCCTTCTGCGGGAGGCCGGTCAGGGGGCCCCACCTGCACTAGTTCACCTCATTAGCTTCCAGCTGTAACTGCACCTGGCACCAGCACCCGCAGTCCAGCAGAGGCGGGGCCGCTGTGCCTGTTTCGGGATGAGACACGCTCAGAGACGGGGAGGGGTTTGCCCAGGTTCTCAGAGAGGCCAGGGTCCCACCTGGTTCACTGAGGTCACTCCAGATCCTTTATTTCTGAACCTGGCAGATAAGCCTGAGGCTTGTCTGCCTGAGGCCTCACACAGGCCTCGCCCTGCTCTCGGAGTCCTGCTTCTGGCCTGCGTAGATGTGCCCTCCCTTCCTGGGGCCTGCCTACACCCAGGGCTCTCTGCAGGACAGATGTAGCCTGGAGGCTGGAGGGGCTGAGGGGTGGGCACCGTGTAGCCCAGCACTGACCTTCAGGAGTATGGAGGCTGGTGGGCCCACTGTGTGCACACAGGCACCAGGTGGCTCTGTCTGGGGTGGGGAGAGCAGGGCAGAGGTGCAGGGCAGAGACAGGCTGGGCTGCGGTGGTGGGCTAGGGCGTGGCGATCCAGGGACCCCACTTTCTGAGGCCGACTGGAGACCATAGGCACCAGGCCTGGCAGCCGCCCCTTCCTGCCCCCACATGCTGCTGCTGGGCTACCTACGGGCAGGCGGAGCAGCAGCTCTTAGGAGAGGGTGTGGGCACATGTGGGGCACCGGGTGCAGACATGGTGAGGGTGCTGTGTGCGGGGTGTACCGGGCAGGGTTCAGGTGCCGAGGCGAGGCCTGCAAGGGCTGTCCTGCCCTGCTATGCCGCACCCTCCCCACAGTTACCTGCTCTGTGCCCAGTCCCCAGTGGGGACCCCTGCCTTGTGTATCCCACGATACTGAGAAGAAACCAGGGCTTGCAGAGCGGAGGCGTCTGAGGCAGAGAGCTCGGCCATGCTGGGACTCAAACTCGACTGTTGGACGCTGGCCTGACACCATTCTGTGTCCTGCTATTTTATTCCCCAAACCCTGCCTGCCGGGGGCTGAGGCCGCTGCTCTCCCCTGCCCCCATGAGCCTGGACATCCTGTGGGTGGCTCTAGAAGCCAGTCCCAAGGAGGGAGGGCAGAGGGTGCCCCCGGGAGTGCGTCTGTTGGACGGCCCGCCTGGAGGGCTGACCCTCTCTGGGTCCGGCTGCCTCACTGGAGGTGGACAAAACCTGCCCCCCCAGGACGCCACGGTTCCTGAGGCGCAGCGGGGGTAAGCGTGACTAAGCCCTGCCCTCCTCCCAGCCGCCCCAGGACAGGCGGCAGATGGGGTGACCCGGGCCGGGGGCCACTAGCAGGGGGTGAAAGGGGAGAGTGGGGCACTCTGCGGCAGCCGCTGTGCTGGCCCTCCCACCGCACCGTGGCCCCGGCCTGGGCCGCCTGCCAGCCGTCTCCCAGCGTGCTGGTCCTTCTACACCCTCCCAGGACTCTGCACAATTCTGTTACCCCCAAGCCAGGCCACTGACCCTCCCTATTCCTGGCGTTGGAGTTCCAGCTCCTTCACCCCCTCCTCCAGGAAAGTCTCCTGGCGCCCCAGGAGCTCTCAGAGCCCCACAGAGCTCTTCTGTGAGCCGTCCCCGCCAGGGCCATGGCCTGTCTGCACGAAAGCAAGCCGGGAGCAGTACCCGCTCCCCTGGGCTCAGGGTATCCCCAGGCCCGCACAGGGAGCTGCGGAAACACCAGGCCGACTGACGTCCAGCCACGGCCGTGCACCCTCACCCCACCTACCCGGCCTGGGCAGAAAGAGAGGAGGGCCCCTTGGGAGCACCGCACAGAGTGGATGTGGTGGGTCAAGTCGTCAACTCCCCGGCTCCTGGGTCTGGTCACTAGATGACCAGCAGGGATGGACAGGCCCCAAGCGTGTCTGGGCTTCTGCTCCCTGGGAGCAATTATAGAAAGTCACCCACTGCCCAGGGTCCTCTGTTCAGGGACCTGCCCAGCCTGGGAAGCAGGGTAGGCCGGGCACAGGGACCCAGCGGGAGGACTGTGCAGCAGGAGGGGGCCTTGAGTGGGGCCAGGAGTTACAGGCCCACAGTGCGTTAGGAGAGACTCGGAGGCTTGGAAATCACACCTCTCTGTTCATAAACTCACTGGCCCCATTCGTCCCAGACTGTCCCCTGCCCCCCAGGTTGGCTCAGGGACCATGCTGCCTCATGGGGAGGGCAGGCCCCAGGAAGTGAGAGCGGCCACTATCGCAGACGGTGGCGGCCAGATGGCCCCGGAGACAGGCGGCCTGTTTGCTCCCTGCTCTACCATAACCAGCCTCAGCCTCACCAGTACTGTAGGGTGGCAGCCCCTCCTGCCCCACTGGCACGTGGGTCTGCTCAGGGACTGTTGGCTGCCCTGTGGCTGCAGGCTGTGGCGGGAGAACGGGCAATGCTGCAGGGGAAGGACATTAATAACAGCAACGGCTGGTCCTGAGGGAGTGTGTACCTCGGGCCAGGTCCGATTAAAGTGCTAAATGTCTGTGAAGTCAGATAAACTCAGGTAGAGGTGGGGAATCTCAAGGGCTACGGCTCGGTCAGGTTCCGCCCCCCTAGCTGCTTCTCCCTCCGACTTCCTAGCGACGGAGACCAGCCACAGACTCTCGGATTCTCAGTTTCCACACTTGCAAAATGGGGATGGTTTACACTCAGACACTGACCATAATAACAGCCCCTAACGTGTAGGGAGCTTCTGTCCCACATCATCTTCATATGATCCCTGAGCAGTAGTTACTCATACTTGCCATTTGACAGAGGAGAGGGAGACGGCCGGGGAGGCTAAGGAATCCTCTGGGCTCGCCCAGCTGCCGAGTTACCAGCCTGGCTTCGGATCCCCATGGTTTGCTCTAGGGCTCCTGTAGGGTCGAGGTCAGATGAGTTCCGTTCCCACACGGTGCCTGCTGCACAGGGCAGGTGCCTGGCAGTGGTCCTTGGGGGCAGGCTGCCCTGGGAAAGGTCAGTCCTGCCACTGACCCAGAGGCCCCACCCACCTTTTGCCAGGTGAGCTACCCATGTGGCCTTAGAGGGAGGAGGGCAGGTATCCACATTGGGTCTCTGTCCTGCCACCAGGGATGGTGGGGTGGGGGTGGCCACATGCCGTTATTTCTGGGAGTGGGGGTGAGGGAGCTGGTGGGACGCCAACTGCAGCAGATCCTTTTAAAGAAAATTGTGCCTTATCTACAAGAGCCCCTGACATGTACTGACTTCCTGGTGCTTCTGGGACACTAGTTAGGTAGCACCCTGCCCATGCACAGCTTGCGTGACCAGTGGAAGAGAGTTTGGGGCCAGCTAGGGCAGGATTTCACGAATCAGAGAGATCTCCCCACAGAAACTCAAGGGCCAGCATGGTTGCCAGCTGTTTGCTTTGCAAAGAAAGGAGTTATAAAAACAGGATCACTCTATCACCATCATGTCTTAAAAGACTGTGTTAATGCCAAAAAAAGAGAACAATCAGAAAGAAAGTAGGCTGGTAAATTGAATACCTTTTTCTTTAATGGAAAAGTCACAGCAAGGTCCCTGCTCTCCTAATTCTTCCAGAGTCTTATGAAAACAGCGATGAACAGGGCCTAGCAATGGGGACATCTAGAGCCTGAGGTTCTGAGGCACTGTCCACACTTTGGGGAAGGTGGACAGACAGACAGACTGGGATCAGGAGGCTGGGCATTGTGCTGGGTCCTGCAGATTCAGGATTAAAAGGACAACCAGCCCCTCTGAGATGTAGCTTGCTTATCTGCAAATAGGGGTCACCTCCTTCCAGGGCGGCGCTCAGCATAAAGTGGGGCAACAGATATGAATGTGCTGCAGCTCTGCTGCCCATACAGGAAGTCCTAGATGTCATCTTCTTTGCAGGCTGTGCTGCCCGGATGGTCCTGCAGCCTGGAGCCCCTGGGGCTGGATTCTGGGGATGTGTTGGGGGTGGTGGGCAGCTGGGAGCACAGTGAGCCTCGTGGGAGGGTCCTGAGGACACCTGCCAGAAGAATCAAAATGCAAGCTGTGTCCCCCCAGAATATACGTTGAAGGCTTAACCCCCAGCACTTCACTGTTTTGAAATAGTCATTCAGATGTAATTAAGGTAGTCATACTGGATTAGGGTGGGCTCTAAACGCCAGGAGCATCACCCTTGTAGGAAGAGATCCCCAGGTCAGCGCCATGTGACGACAGAGAGAAGCTGAAGTGCTGAAGCCACCAGCCCAGGAAGCCACGATCGCCAGCAAGTACCAGCTGGGGAGGTAAGGCGGGCTCCCCCTGTGGGTGTCGGGGAGCACGACCCTCCTAACACCTTGATTTCAGACTTCTGGCCTCCACGAATGAGATGATACAACTGTAGTTTTGAATCCCCAGTTCGCAGCACTCTCACGGCAGCCCCAGGAAACAAATACACACCCAGCTTTGCCACAAACTGACTTGCGCTGATCCTGCTGTAACGTTCTGCCGGCATATTCTAGAACTCAACTATCTGAACTGCCCCAGTGTAATAGTTGAGATGCCTTGAAAGTTCTCCCCTGCGGGTTACATCTGTGTACGCAGGGCAGACAGGGGCCGTTCTTCAGAAATCCGGGGCTCTGCACTCAGCCTGTTGTGAGTTAAGTGCTCCTCTGTGTCACCAGTGCCGAGACCTTGGCCCAATCAGGTAACACCTTTGGTCCCAAATAGCTTCTTCCATGAACGTGGCCATAACTGTACTGCCTGAAGAGATGTGCGGATTTGGTGGACAGCACAAGTACCTGGGCAGTCCCTGATTCTACGGCAATAAATGCTTGAACTAAATAAAAATACCAAATCCCCCAGTTGGTTGGTTCATTCAGTAAGTGAAATCAAATTTCTGTTAATATCATAGGTTCACATCACTGAAGAGATTATTTATTTTCACCTGTTATTTAGATATGTAGGAAGAGAATAACTCAGTTATACCACGTTTTGTACTTTCTGAAGAGAAAAAGTCAAAGGGATGTAAGTTATTTTTTTCTTATGTAAAATAAATTTGGTGCTCATGAACATGATTCTACTTTTGTATTCTTTAGCTTCCTAAATGTAAGAGGCCCAATTTATACACCCCATCTGTATTTGAACATTTTTAGACTGCCTCAAAATTAGTGTTGATTTCATTTATTTTCACCAGAGATTTGCAAAATATTTTCCTAAGTTATTTTGAGCTGTAGATGATTCAGTAAGGGAGAGAATGGGTGGTCGGCAGAGTGGGTGCTTCCCCACGTAGACAGCTGAGCCAGGCCGGGAAGGGCGAGGGCTTGCAGGGGACCGTCCCTAGCCTTCCCCCTCCAGCTGCTCCACTCCCACCCCTTCCGGGGTGTTCTGTGTGCGGCCTTTTTCTGGGAGTCTGCACTGCTGGAGGAAGGGAGCTGAAGCCTCTCGTCTTGATTCAGAGCCCTTTCTGGACTGGCCCGGCCTTTCTCGCCCTCACCCTTGTCTCACCCACTCAGAGATCCCTCCAGCTCCTCATGGAGAGGGACAGAGCGCGCCAAGAGGCGTAGGCTGCACAGCCAGGCTGGTCGTCATAGGCCTCTGGTCAGATTCCTGCAAGCTTCTCATTTCCTAGGAAGCCTCTTTTGCTCCCTACAAACCCTCCTTTCCACCCCGGCGGGGACCCTCCTCTGGGTGCCCCTCAACCTCCTTGCCCCCTGCCTGCACACCAGCTGCATGAAGGCAAAACTCACTTCTGTCCCCACTCTTTGGACAGGTCCCACCTCATCCTGGGGCCTGTTCATGAGACTGAATTGAAACAAAGCCTCCAGTAATGCAATTTATGCATTAATATCTGAGGTTATCAAAACTGGACATGTTCATAGAGTAAATGCTTACTAAATATTTGTGAATCAATGATGAGTGAGTGAGTGAGTGAGTGAGTCAATCAGATATTCTCCTTTGGAAAATTTTCTAGCTCCAAGATGTAATCAAATTATATTAACTGCAGCATTAAAAAAAAAAACCCTCACACTCAGAACAAAATTATTTATATTATTTTTAAAAGTCCCCAAGATGTAATGAAGTGCAGTGACATCCCGCCGGGGTGGGAAGGAGGGTTTGTAGGGAGCAAAAGAGGCTTCCTAGGAAATGAGATGCTTGCAGGAATCTGACCAGAGGCCTATGACAACCAGCCTGGCCGTGCAGCCTACGCCTCTTCGCGCAGCTGATAGGACCAGCTAACACTGTTAAATCAGAATCTTTAAAGTGTGGCTTTATCAGGTCTGATTTCACTGGGTTTTATCATAAGATGACATATTTACTTTTGAACTGAACTGAACTGAAACCTACAGTTCTTAGGCACTCACCATATGTCAAGCCCTGCCTCAGGTACTTTTATGTATGTGACATCATTGCACGGAGCCCTGGGCCCAGGCTGTGCCCCATCCTCAGCCTTTTCCTCACCACTAATCACCACCCACCATCACCAGCAACACCATTAACTTTCTTTACCACCATCATCACCACCACCACCAGAACAACTAGCATTTATCAAGCCCTTACTCCATGTGAGACATTGGTCTAAGCATTTAACATATTTTTCTCAATTATTATTTTCTCTATTTTTACAGATAAGGAAACAGATTAGGATAAACCCAGGGACTTTCTCGAATACACACCTAATGAGTGTCAGAGCTGGAAATCAAGTCAGATGCTTGGTCTCATTCATTCATTTGACAGATATTATCTGAGATGATGTCCTGTGTGTCAGATGCTATTCCAGGGATTAAGGGGTACAGAACTAATAAGACACAGGCCAGAGGTTTCCATCCCAGAGTGCATGTGTGTGTGTGTGTGCATGTGCAAATGTGCATACATGTGTACACACCTGCATGTGCATATGTACCTATATGTTTGTGCATGCGTGCAAGCAACCGTGTGTGCATGGACATGGGTGTGGCAGGGACACAAACAATGAAGAAGTAAACAAACAAAGATAATTTCAGAGAGATACAAGTGCTGTTACGGGCCCAGGGTGGTGAGACAGAAGGGGATGGGTGGAGCTTTGTGTCTGAGCAGGTGATACTGACTACAGACTGGAAAGACAAGAAGGGGGAGATCTCAGGGTGGTGTATCAGGCAGACGGGACAGCAAGTGCCAAAGAGTCATGCCAATCACAATCCAGCCATGTTCTAGGAGCAAATTATGTTCAGCAGTTATGTTTAACACTCCCTTTTGATAGGCGAGAAAACTGGATTCCAACCAAGGAAAATAATGTGCCAGACAGTGAGAGCTGATCATGAGAAGAACCGGTTTAGGGTTGGAACTGCGGAGCTTGTAGATGGACCTCACTTAGTTTATCAGTTAACTATCACTGTGTAAAAGACCACCCCAACGTTTAGTGGTTTAAAACTGCAATCCTGGATTTCCCCATAATTCTGCATCTGTGCTGGGCTCAGCTGACTCGTTCTGCCGCTGGCCAACCTGCAGTTACTCAGTGGCCTCCAACAGTCGTCTGGATGCTGGCTGGGCCTGGGCGGCCCAGTATGCACCCACCAGATGGTTAGAACAGCTGGAGCCTGGTCGAGCCTCTCTCTGCCTCCACATGGGGAGTCCTGCAGGGTAGCTAGCCTTCTTTGCCTGGCAACTCAGAGATGAGAATGGGCAAAAGGGGAAGCTTCAAGGCCTCTGAAGTCACCCAGGGTCACTTCTGCCTCTTTCTATTGCTCTAGGCAAGTTATGGTCCAACCTGGATTCTATAGGAGTGGAAATGGACTCTGTCTCTTGTTGGAAGGAGTGGCCAAGCCACAGGACAAATGGGCTGCAGAATGGGAGGGGTCCTTGTGAGGGCATTCAGTTCAGATCTGCAGGGTCTGGCACCTTGTGAGGGCCAGGTCTCAGGGACTGTCTGCTGAACTGTATTAATTGCTCACCCATGAGCAGCTCAAGTGGCTTGGACCCAAGGTGGATGGACTCCAGGGACTCCTTGCCGCTCGTTCAGGGCTCTGCAGACACCTAATGGGCCTTAGATCAGACTGACTCTCCCCGACAGGCAGTGCCATGACGTCATGTGAGTGGGGGCTGCAGCGTCCCCCTTACCGGCTGCGTGACCTTGAGCGGGTTAATCAACCTCTGCGAGCCTCTACATCCTCATACGTCTCCTGAGGATACTGCATCTACTTCAAGGTTTGTTCTTAAGGTAAGTGGTATAAGAATGTACGGCACCAGCCCATGACAATGCAACAAAGGACAGCGATGATCGGCAGCAGCATCAGTGGAATGATTAAAGCTTTGGTATCAGAAGAACAAAGTAATAGCAGCCAATATGTGCTGAATGCCTACTATGTCCCGGACTCAGGGACAAGTACTTCAGTTGGATTGTTTCATTAAATCCTCAGCAATCTAATAACCTCGGTACTTTCATCGACTCATATGTCGATATGAAGAATCTGAGGGTCAGAGCAGGTAGATACGTGGTAGGCCATCAGCACAGAGCAGTTTTTCAGCCTGACCACTCACATCCGAGGCCTGGACTCTTAACAGCCACATATATTTGGCCACATTATTTAAGCATTCTGGGCTTCTGCCCCTCCAAGTGGGGCAGATAACATGGGGGCTGTAAGTTTGTTAGCGGTCTTCCCAGACGCGACTGTGGGCCCCTGACACATTGCCTTGAGCTGGGAGAAAGGGGAAGCCTTTCTCTCCACTCTCTTTGCCTCTCCCAGATGGGAGGGGCGGTTTGAAGTTTCAAGCCAAGGGCAGCTGCTGGACTAATGGTTTTCATGTTTCATGATTTATTGCCTCTTCTCCCCTGGGTGCGGGCAGCACGCAGTGGATAACTTTGGGAGAAGGCTGCCAAAATGACCCTGTGATTCTCAGGATACAGCCCTACATGAATCCAGAGCTCCAGCAGATTCTCTGTGGTCAAAATGAGCAGGCAGCCGGCGGGGTCGGCCCCACACAGTGCTAGCTGAGAGGGCGGCACGTGGCCCAGCCTTCAGCAACCACGTCCAGCGCCCTCTGGGAACTCTACAGCATCGGACTTATGCCCCAGACCTTGATGGCCCCAAAGAGCACATGTTCAGCGACAGAAAGGTCCCCAAAGTCACCCAGGCTGGCCCTTAAGTCACAGCTGAGGACACCGGGGCCAGGCCTTGTCCCTGAGCTCCTCGCTTCCGTCCTCACTGCAGCCTGATACCACCTTCCAGGTCTCCATCACGTGTCTCAACTTGACCGAAGTGGAGCTTGTGTTCTTCCCAGCCTTCTCCCTCCGTGGGGCGCCCAAGCTCCTGGCTGGTCTGTTCCATTAGTGCCACGGGCCCCCAACCTAGGAGGCAGCGGGCTCCTCGGACGACCTCGCTCAGTACCCGTCCTCCAGCCGCGCAGCGTGGTCCCGCCCACCTGCTCCTCCTGCTCGTTGTCACCTGCTTCTCTCCTATGACAAGTTCAAAGTCCTCCGAATTAGTCTCCCGGCTCCCACCACCCCCCTCTATGATCCGTGGTCCGCAGAAGGCCAGCGTGACCTGGTACAGGTGGGAATCTGACCTTGCGTAAAGCTTAGCATTCAGTCAACTCCTTGCCGTGGTCTACCTGCCCCACCCGCCCGACACCCCCACCCCTCCCCTGGGTGCATTTCCCCCCAGGGCCTCCCGCATGCACTGAGCACAGGGACCCCTGGCCCCCTCCCTCCTCCGCAGGTCTCCGGCCCTCTCCTGTCTGGTGGAGTCCCCACGAGGCCACTGTGGGCTCTCAGCTCCCTGTCTGCCTGGATGTGGTGCTGCCCTCACATTCCGGCGGAGCCTGGCTCCCCTCTCCAGGAAGCGGGCTGGCCGCGCATCCTTCAGCACCAGTTGAATGTAGTGGCAGCAGTGTTCTGGGGCTTCTGCGGCTGCGTCGTAAGAAGCATGCAGCTTCTGTGTGCGTCTTTCAAGTTTGCTCTTGAGACACTCGGACCGCGGAACGCCAGCCGCCATGCTGTGAGAACCCCAGGCCACACGCAGAGGCCACACGTGGGTGCTCTTGTTAATGGACCCAGCTGGGCTCTCAGCTGGCAGCCAGCATCAACCTCCAGCCACGTGAAGAGCCACCCGGATGTCTGGCCTGGCCGAGCCTTGGGACGACGGCACCCCCAGCCGTGGGGGCCTGGAGGGGGCACAGCCGCAGCATGGGCCCCAAGGGCCTGGCTGCATGGAGTGGCTGAGGGAAGGGCATGGTGAGTCCCAGAAGTACTGGCAGAGCTCACCGGCAGGGGCACAGGCTGCAAGCGCCAGGGTTGGGTCTGGGGTTTCCTCCAGGTGGGACGGGAAGCCGGGAGACTGGGAGAGGAGAGGTGCCCTGGCTCCCAGAGGAGCGCGGAGTCGAGAGTGGGGGGAGAGTGGGGAAGGTCTGAGGACACAGAGCAGGCAGGGTGCTCCGTGGTAGCAGGAAGGTGGCTGGCGTGGCCCACCTGGGATTCGTCTTGAAGGCAGAGCCAGCAGGGAGTGCCCGCCGGCTGGGTGCGGAGAGAGGCGTGCAAGGTGACTCCAGGTTTCCGGCCAGAGTGACAAAGCCTTGGGTGTAGGAGGGTCATGTAACGCCGAGTGTGACCTAGTGCAGTGGTCACAGGCCTTGTTGGAGGGATGGGAACGGGCGGTGGGCTAAGGCACCCGACCCTATTGCCCTGCCTGGGAGTCCCTGGAGAACCCTGAAATGATTTTCTGTGTTTATTTATTGCCTTTGCACCCCCCTGGCAGGAACTCCAGTGCCCTGCACAGGTTCAGGCAGGTGTAGGAACCCTGTGAATATTATGGAGTGAAAGGGAGGAAGGAGGGGAGACTGGAAGGAAGCAGGGGAGGGAGGCGAGGGGAGGGGATGGGGGTCAGGACTCCCCCAGGGCTGAGGATCACCCTCCTTCCAGCTCTCAGCCAGGGTGTGTTGTCCTTGGTCCCACTGTGCATCACAGACCAGAGTGCAGATTTACTGTTTCTCTGAGAGGGATGCTCCCCGAGGACGTCCCCGGTGGGTAGGGGCACCGTGGGTATTGAGGCTTAGGTTCTGGCTGCCCATGGCTCCCCGGTTCCCGCACGGAGCAGCTCTGATGCAGGCGTGTTCATTCTTACACGGATAAGACGCACGCATCCCGCCTGTCCTCTGCCCCCAGAAACCCACCCTCCCTACCCCACTCCTTCCCCCGCCCGGCAGCCCTCCAGACCCTCTGAGGACAGAGACGGACTCTCTCTTTTCCAGACCAAATCTTTCTTGACTCCCAAGTCTTCATTTCTTCACTTGGCAAGTGATTTCTGAGCAACAGCTCCACGCCAGCCCTTTGCTGGGCTCCAGGGCCGGAGTGACAAGACGCCCCAGTCACCCCCCAATGGACCCGCTGCAGGAAGGCCAGGACCAGGTGTGCCGCATCCACTCCGCAGGCTGGCGCCCCAGGGCTCAGGAGCGGACGTTCAGGCGAGTGGCCCTGGGGCGCGGTAGGAGTGACCCCGCAGCTCCCGGGCCCCCCGAGCCTTGGCTTCCTCTTCTGTGAAGTGGGCTGAAGACCAAGCCTTCCTCACAGGGACCAGGACACACATCCTGCCCCCACCGCCCCAGCCTCTCAGGGTTCTTCCCCCGACTCCACCTGCTGAATGAGTGAGTGATTCAGTGTCAGGAGGGTGAATGGCCCTAATATACGTGATCCCGTGCGATCCACCGTGTGCTCCGTGTGATTCTCCTGGGGGGGGTGTCAGGAGGACAGTCAGACCCCTGGCCTCCCTAGCCAATCCCAAGAGTCGGTCATGGCAGCCCCAGGGGTCTCCATCAGCATTTCCTGGCCTGGAGGGGGCCCAGATTCCAGCCCCATGCCTGTAGCTCAAAGGCCCAGTTGGCAATCACTTGTGTTTCCAGAACATTCCAGCCAGTTACATTTTACAGCAGAGGCTGGGTTGCATGCAGGGCGACCACACCAGGGGAAGCAGCACTTGGGTTTCCCTGGGTCAGAAAATAGCATCTCGGATCACTGAATAACTTACACATAATCATGCATTTAAAAAAGCCTGGGACCAGAATGACTCCTCCTTCCCCTCAAGTTGCAAAGGTGCCACATGCTCTGCGTTAGCAGCTTAGCCTGGCCGTGGCTAAAGCGGGCATGTGGTGTCTGACGGCTTCACGTGATGGTTGATGTGTCTCTCTACCATGTCAGCTTTTATTACCACTAACAGGCTGGCCCTGCAGAATTCAGGTGATCCCTAAATTAAAGCAACCTGTCCCTGTGTTAGGGCTTTTGAACATCAGGTTTGGGGTGCTAGAGTGTGTGCACCCTGCAGGGCCCTTGAGCCGTTGCTGGCAGTGGTGGAGAGGCCCCAGCACAGCCTGGAACTCGGTTCAGACGACCCTTCCCTTCTGGTCCCAGTTACACGGAAGCTTGGGACTGAGTTCCAGGGTCCCCTTCTGGGGCTGGCTGGGGCCAGGATGAAGGGCCCCAAGGCCAGAGGTCCCCCGGGAGCATGGGCCCCTTCCAAGCGCTGTGGTTCCCTGGCTGACTGCCCTGGGCCTGGGGTGGCTCCCGTCCTCCTGTCTTCATTCTCCGTCACAAAAAATCATAGAACACGTCTATCTAGTCAGCTTTAACGCCTTGAGAAAATGTTGATCAAGGACCGCGAGGGCCTCAGGACAATTTCAGCCTGAGGATATAGTAGTGGAAAAAAGCAGTTTTCTCCTATGAGAAGCTCACATCTGGCAGCAGGACACAGGCAGGTGGCTGCACAGATAATTGGAGAGAAGGATGGACAGTGGGAAGGCCTTCCACCTGGCACAGGGAGGCCAGGAGAAGGTGGCCTGCGAGCAGAGACCTGCATGAAACCAGGGAGGGAGCCTCCTGGACAGGAAACAGCAGGAACTTGGCCCTGGGACTGGGGCTGGCGTGAGAGGGACCTGGGAACACAGCCTGGCTGCAGCAGAGGCCGGGGCCCCAGGCTGGAGGGGCCACAGAGCCCGTGGGAGGCGGGGCACTGACTCTGGGTGCCCCCGTGCTCTCTGCGTGTACCTCAGGCCTGCTGGTGTTCCAGGAGTCGGGCTTTTGTGGGATCCGGAAACGAGTGAGTCAGTTCTTCCCTGAGCCATTCCTGGCTGGTTGTTTTTGTATTTTTGATTCATTTCCCACTTCAGGGACCCGGAACACCAGGTTCTATGGCTGTTCTGGGATTTTGTGGATGTGCCTTAAAGTGTCAAGAGAGAGAGAGAGTGGGAAAGAAGGAAGGAAAGAGAAGGGGAGAGAGAGGGGACAGAAAGAGAGTGAGAGACACGGAGGGGGAGAGAGGGGGAGGGAGGGGGAGAGAGGAGGGGGAGAGAGGGGGAGGGAGAGGCTGCATAGCTACTTTACCATCACCCCAAAGACCAGCCCATTACGGGATACAAATTTAGGGACACTGTTTCAATACTGGCCCCACTAAGGAGCACAGGGAGGTCGCCCCAAGGACGGGGAGGGGTGACAGGTAGCCCAGGAGAGGCTTGGGGCAGGGCCCTTTCCCTGGGGGTGGCTGTTTGAATCACCTGCCCCAGGCCAGCGCTCACACTGGGAGCTCCCCGGGCTGTGCGCTCTCCCACAGGGTGGGAACGGCTGTCCCACCGCCCCATTTCCCGGGCTCTGTGCCTGGGGGGTTACCTGCCATGCCGTGGCCCCTCTGCCAACTGCTGTCCCTCATGAACATCCCACAGCACACCCAGTGAATCGTCCCTGAGTCGCCTCTTGTCTGAGTCCTGAGCACCTTAAGTTTCTATATCTCTGCTTAAAATTATGAAATAGTTGATGCATACAGAACAATACAGGGCCACGCTCGTGGGCTCGGGGGGCACGGCGAGGAGCGAGGCCTCTGTGCGGGCTGCGCGGTTCAGCCTGCGCGCTCCTTCCTGCCCTGCACGCCCATCGCCGCCGTGCTTCTGCGGTCTCGCCACAGAGCCAGAGCCCGAGACCACCCAGTGCTTACCTGCACGTGGCCTTTGAACCCGATATGAGCAGGACAATGTGGGTGTGCTCCTCAGAAACCCATGGCCCCACTCGGCGATTCGGGTGGCGGAGTGCAGTGGTTCTATGTTTTCTTTGCTGCCGGGTGCTGCTCCCCTGCGATGCGCCTCAGTTACCCCTCCACAGAACGGCCATCCGGGCTGATGCCCATGGCCAGTCCTGTGGCTGTCTCGCGGCGTGTGGGCTGTTGGAGCCTCTCCAGGTGTTTACCGGAGAGAAACCGCTGGGTTCTGGGTGTGCACAACGGCACGGCGACAATTCGTACTTGGAGTCCACACTGCCGGTTGACCACCCCGGCAGCCTAAGAGCTCCCCGCCTTCACAGACTCCCAGGGTTTGCCAAGTGTCGGCGTGGTCTTTCACGTGACTTTGATTCTATTTCTCTAGTGATCTTATTTGGATATTGGGTCTTTGCAGATTAATTCAGGATGAGGTTATCCTGGATTTAGGGTGGTGCTGTTTCAAAGCCTTTCACAGCCTCTCTTGAGCTGATGCTGGCCACAGCCCTGGGCTCAGGGACCTATCACCTCCACTTCCCAGGCAGAGGAGGTATCCTCAACCACACCTCAACTCAGTGTCACTTTCCTTCCGAGTCACTGCCAGAGCCTGGGAAGGTCGGACCCTGTGCCTGTCCCCTCCCTGCAAGGACACAGTAGACCGGCAGCCTTCCTTCCCAGGACCAGCCATCTCCCGGCACCACGCCCCAGCATCCTGGGGCCTGGCCCAGCCTTCTTGCTGGCTGGTGTATTCACTGCACTGAGACTGAGGCGACTTGCTGGCACTCAGGGGGCTCAGGTGTGGCAGATGCACCAGTGGTAGTAGGATCTGGCCGCGGGTGGGCTGTCATAGCCTCTGGGCTCTCCCACCTGTACTCAGAGCTGCCGGCTGGCTTGCAACACCGTAGCTCTTGTCTTCTGCTGAGGACTTTCATTCCAGCTATGCAGGCTGCTAGGCAGGGAGGGCTGACCAGCTGGACGGCTGGGGCTCTGGGCCAGCAGGAGTTGGTCGTAGCCAGCTCCTCTATCTTTCTGGTGTACCTGCTCCCCTCTGAGGGCAGCTTCTCCTTCCCGTGGGCAGCCCCTCACCCACTTGGCCTTGCACCTGTCCGGCTAGAGTCTATGGTCAGCCCCTGATTCTCCAGCCTCGCTGGATGGTGGTCAGCTGGGAAGGGGCCAAGTGCTCTGTGCACCCAGGTGCTGTGCCTGGAGCCCTAGCTGACACCTTCCCACTGCTTCAGACTCAGTGCAGGCAGCCCTTTCTCCATGAGGGCTCTCTGGCCTGGCCTGCCCAGTCGCATGGCTCTCCTTTGCCAGCTCTGTGCATTCTGTGTGCATATATGGATGGTGCCCCCTGCCACCCGCCAACACTCAGCCTCCACTGTGGGCTCTCAACATCTCGAGTTTGGGACTGGATTTATTTTGCTGTCTCTTTAGTGTGAATGTCAGTTGCTTTTGTGTTGCTGTGTTCTGGTCAGTTCCTCGGCAGTGCAACGCCTGCTCCTAGAGGGCAGGGTCCAGGCCTTATTCCTTTCTGCCTGTGAGGGCTGGCACAAAGGAAGTGCTCTGTACCTGTGTGTTGAACGACTGAACGATTGATCAAATGAGTGAGTGAAGCAGGACAGGCTCCAGTGTGAGAGCCCCTGGGGCAGGGACTTCACATCCACATTGACCCACCCAGGGGCTATGCTGACGGGCTGTCTGGCGACATGTAGTGAGTGCTGAGGTCCCCTGTGTGTGCAGACACCCTGCGGGGCCAGCCCAGAACCCTGGCTATAGTGCTGAGACAGAAGCAGAGACTTGGTCCTGCTCCTGGGCACTGCCCGGGGCGCCAAGAAAGCACAGACGACTTGTGCTGAGAAGTCAGATGGGCCTTAAAAATGTACAACCCCAGGTGTTGTGTAAAGCCAGGTGGTGGAAAGATGGGTGTGGGTGGGGCATGGGGGCAAATAAGCATGTTTGGGTTAAAAAAGGCCAAAGCATCTAACATCCAGGGAGCTCTGCTTGAACATTCCAGTGTGTTCTGGAGATTTATGGCTGTTGCTAGGTAACAGAGTACACTGAGGCGGGTGTGATTGTAAAGCTAGGGCTCCCAACCAGAGAGTAGGTAGAAAGAGAAAACCATTAACCGGGCTGGGGGGCTGGGGGAGGGGTGGGGGTGCGTAAATGCAGCCCAGAGGACCTGGAACTGGTAGAAGCAATTAGAGTGAAGCCAAGGGAACCCACCCCCTCTGTATTTACAGTCCTGCACGGGTGTATTCAGCTGCGAGCGTGGAGAGCCGGCTGCTGCCATGGGCTTCTCTTTCAAAAAGACACCAGCATGAATTTGTCTTTTATTTTGCAGTAAATCGATTTAGTACGTGTCAGATTTCTAACATAACACTGCTAGTACATGAAATGCATCAAGTGTGTAATCTTGATGGTCAGGATTAATTGTCTTCATTTTAAGATACAAATGCCTCCTGCCTCTCAACAGCACCATTCATTTGCTGAACACATACTGACACCTACTGTGTGCCTTCCTGGGACTTAAGAAGGAACAAGACTAAAGTTCCCCGCCCGTTGTGAAGCTGACATTCGAATTGTGGGAGACAGAAAAAAAATACTAATGTTGTCATGATTAACCAGCAAATTATATCTTATGTCAAAAAGAAAAAAGGAAAAGCAAAGCTGAGTAGAGGGGACCAGGAGTATGGGTGTGTGTGGGGGGCTGGGGGCTGGTGGTACATATAGTTGGGGGTGTCCTGGTTGACCTCACTGAGAAGGTGACATCTGAGCAAAGTCTTGAAGGAAGTGAGGGTCTGAGCCCTGGCGATATCCAAGGGAAGAAAAATCAGATGGAGGGAACACCCAGCAGGTGCTAAGGTCCTGAGGCAGGAACATGCTTTCTGTGTTGGAGAAATAGCAGGGAGGCCAGGTTGACAGGAGCGGAGTGAACAGGGGAGGGGGGAAGGGAAGCTGATTGGGTTGGGACCTCAGACCACTGGGAAGACGTCATGGCAGGATAGGCAGGAGACTCGGTGGGACTTGGTGAACAGGGGGAGCCACAGTTCACTGGACAGTTTCGTGCCAGGGGCTGCGCTGCGGTGCTGTGCACTGGACAGGTGGCGGCTCATTTATCTCGCTTACGGACAAGCTGGCTGAGGCCCCTGGGGGAAGGGCCTGGCATGAGGTCCGACAGCTGCTGTGTGGCTGAGCCTGGATTCAGGCCTTAACCTGCTGCTCCATTTTCAGCCCAGGGAGAGGTTCAGAGACCAGCCCTGGAGCCAGGCTGCCTGGATTTGAGTTGCATCCACTGCACACGTGTGACCTAACAGAGATGGTTCATCCCGTTCAGGCCTGTTTTCCCATCTGTGAAATGGAGATGCTGATCTTCCCCACCCGTCAGAGCTTTGGAGGGGGAATGAAATACCGCATTCAGGGAGCTTGCACTGTGCGTGGCTTGGAAGTGACCCCCAACCTTAGTTTTGCCTCATGGCAAATATTTCTTCTAGGGCCTGAGATGTGTGGACCCCTCATCCTCGGCACCTCACTGTGTCCTCTCTCCCTGGGATGCTGAGCTCGGGAGATGCAGGGAAAGCAAACCCCATGTTCAAGGCTCAGCCGCAGCATGGTCTGTGGTCCCTTGGATGGTTCCCTGTCCGTCTGTCCCTTGGGACTATGGTTCCTGGAGGCCTTAGGGGCAGGAATGTGTATTATTCATTGGTTTCTGCTCCCATGTCTACTACTGTGGGCCAGACACTTAATGGGTGATCAATAATTTCCAATTAAATTAATGAATGGTGAATTAATGCTGTAAGGACTTAGTGGTGACTCAAACACTGACGCAATCAAGAAGGCTCCCTGGAAGAAGTGTCAAGAGAGGAGGACTCTAGAACTGCTAGTAAGAAAGAAGAAAACCATCTCACTGGTACAGACTGGGTAGATTTCTGTTCTCTGCAGTCCCCCCTTTATAGACGAAGAATGTGTGCCCTCAGATGAGAGTTTAGCTCTGCTGTGCTACACCAGGTCCTAGGAGCCTGGACTCAGGAAGCTTGAAGCCTTCTTTTCCCGACATCGCCAGACCCAGGCAGGAAGGGGGCATGAGTATCAGGCCTTCAGGGCCCTCTTGCAAGGGCTGTGCTGGCTGGTCGGAGAGATGGATGAGTGGAGGGGGCACCCCTGACTGACAGTACTGTGAATCATTGATCACCAGGGAGTCATAGGCGGGCAAGGTCATTTCCCTCTTAGGCCAAACTGCTCGATCAGGCTTAATGGTCTGTCTTCCAGATTGCTCCAGGGTTACCTTAAGGAAGGGATTTGCTCTGTGCCCATTTATTTTGCTTGAATCCAGTTTTTGGGGTAAAAAGAGTTGCCATCCATTTCTCTTTGGCACTGAGTTAGAAGACGGTGGGTGGGATACATTTCGGTGCTAAAGCGGTGCTCCTGTCTCCCTGGGGATTGCGAAGAGGTGCCGCTCCATGCAGCCCACTCCTCTAGGACTTGACGTGTTTGAGGTGTGGGTGGCAGATTCTGAGGGACGAGGGGCGGCATGTCCTCAGAGCCCCTGTGATGCACAAGGTTCTAGGTGCATCATCTCTTTTAACTCTCACTGAGGCACCCAAGAAAAGTAGACATAACACCCCTAGGAGGGTATGAAAGGGTAGGGAGGTGGTAATGAAAGGGGGTAGTGGGGAGTGTTCCCCCGGAGTGGGCTGAGCTGAGGATGCTTCCCTTGCTCAGCAGCAGGAGGAGGAGGTGCCTGTCCCTTCTCTGAAGCCAAGTATGGATTAATAACTTAAAGCTGCAAATGCAGCTGCTGGGCTTCCAGCCAAAACAGAATGACGGGGACCAGATTTATCTTCCCACCCAAAACTAACAAAGCAGGACTGGTTTTTAAGAGACTGGACATCAAGCACTGAAGGACAGTGATCACTGAGAAATAGAAACAACGTGAGCTCAAGGACTGCTCAAGGCCTCAAAAGTTTCCCGGCCACGTTGCAGGGACAGGTTGTCAAACTGAGTCTGGTGGCATCTCCAAGCTGAGGACACTGGTCTGGGGAAACCAGGGGGGCTGGAGTTCACAGGCAGAACAATGGAGAGGAGAGGGTGCTCTGGGGATGTGGGGAGGTCTGAGCTGAGCTCTCGGCTGAGTACTGAGCAGCACGTGCATGTGAGAGATTACTCAAAGCCAGGGAAAGAGCCTCCTGGGAAGGACCAGAGGAACAGCTTTGAACGGAGTCTGGAACACTGCCTGTTCCCACCAGCCAGACTAGAAAGACTCAACCCACGGGGCATTCGGTAGCCTACTCAGGAGAGTCATGCCTCAGTAGCGGAGACTAGTTTTAAGATTGAAAACTGCACCAGACCTGCTCAGCAAATCAGCAAAGCAAGACTGGAAAGTCTCAAACTGTTTCTCAGTGATTTCACTACATCCCAGAACAAAGCTCAAGAATATTCATAAGGAATACAAACATTTTCACCATGCCGCAAGGTAAAAGTCATAATGCCTGGAATTCAATAAAAAATTACCAGCCATACAAAGCAGCAGGAAGATACAACCCACAATGAGGAGAAAAGTCAGCCAATTGAAGCAGATCCAGAATTGACACGGATGTCACAACTAGCTGACAAGGATGCTAAGTCAGTTATTATAACCATATTCCATATGTTCAGAAAGTTACAGAAAAGACTGAACACACCGTGGATGTGGAAGATGTAAAAAAGACTTAAATGAAACCAGTGCAGATGAAAACTGCAACATCTAAAATGAAAATGCACCTGGTGGGAGTAACAGTAGAGTAGACATTGCAGAAGAACAGATTAATTAACTGAAAGTCAGCAATAGAAACTCTCCAAAAAGAAACGCAGTGAAAAGACAGTAATAGTAATGATTTAAAAGAGGGCCGGGGCCTTGGTGAGCTGGGAGACATTGTTAAGGGGTCTAATACATGTGTAATCGAAGTCTGAAAAAAGGGAGGGGGAGGAACAGAATAATATCCAAAGAAATAAGGGCTGAAATTTTTCTAAATTTGATGAAAACTATACACCCACAGACACAAGGCTCTCAATGAACCCAAAGCACAACAAAAGTAAAGAAAACCTATTAAGGCATATTGTAATTAATTACTCGAGATCACTAATTGATAGAAAATCTCAAAAGTAGCCAGAAGGGGATTGGGAGGAAGACATATTACATACAGAGGAGCAAAGATAAGGATTACAGCAGATTTCTTGTAGAAAATAAACAATGCAAGTGAAAAGGCACTGCAGCAACAACTTTAAAAGTACTGCTTTTAAAAAAAAGATGTCAATCTAGAATTCACATCCAGACAAAATATCATTCAAGAATAAAAGCAAAACGGAGACTACTCACACATATAAAAACTAAACAAATTCACATCTAAATATAAAATGATCCTAAATATAAGCAATGTTAAAAGATGTCCCTCAACCAGAAGAAAATGATCCTAGGTGGAAATATGGATCAACACAAAGGAATGAAGAACATTCCCATCAGACATGGTAACTGCACAGGTAAATATATGGTATTTTCTCTTATTATTTTAGTTTCTTTAAAATGCAATTGGTTGTTGAAAAAAAAACTAATAACCTTGTAGTGTGAGGTATGATATATATGAAAGAATATATGACGGCAATAGCAAAAATGCTGGCGGGCGAGAATGGAAGTATATTGTTGAAAGTGGGTATAAGTGTCTTAAACTATAATGTGAAGGGGTATAATATCCCCTGAAGGTAGTCTGTGTTAGGTTAAAGATGTATGCTATAAATCTTAAAGCAATGATTAAATTAATAAGAGCTTTAGCTAATACACCAAAAAGAAGATAAAATGGAATTATTTTTTTTTAAATGCTCAATGAATCCCCAAAAAGGCAGAAAAAGAGCAAGAAGGGAACAAATGCGAGACATATATCAAGATGGCAGATTTAAACCCAACCACATCAATGATCACATTAATTGGCAATGACCTCAATATATACCAATTAAGAAGCACAAATGGTCAGATTGGATGGAAACGTAAGGTAGAAACATGGACAGTCCACTTTAAATATAAAGAGAGAAATAGATTAAATGCAAAATGATGAAAAAGATACACTATGCCAACACTGATCAAACGACAGTGGTAATGGCTACATTAATCTCAGTGTGGATTTTGCAGTAAAAAATAATACCATTAAAAATATATTGTTGAAATTTAAAACATTCTTTAAAATATTATTAAAATATTACTACAGAATATATATTTTATCCAGTAGAAATATTGTGAAAGTCATTTCATAATTAAGACTATTACAGAGGATGTAACAGTCTTCATGTTTATGCACCTAATAACATATCTTTGAAATACATGAAGAAAAACCTGACAGAAATAGAAGGAGAAATAGATGAATCCATAATTATAGTTGGAGGATTCAGTAATCCTCTTTTAATAATTGATAAAACAAACATGTGTAAGGAAATAAAAGACATGAACAACTCTATCAGCCAACTAGAACATTCTACCCAGCAAGAGCAGAATGCATTCTCCTCAAGTATACACCACAGAATGTTTGCCACAATAGACCATATCCTGGGCCACAAAATAAGGTTCAATAAATGCAAAGGGATTCAAGTAACAAAAAGTGTGTTCCCTGCTACAGTGGAATTAAATTAGAAGTCAATAATAGAAAGAGCTCTGGAAAACCTCCAAATGTTTGGAAACTATGTAGCATACTTCCATATAATGCATACATCCAAGAAGAAATTAGAAAGAATTTTTACTTGATGAAATGAAAACAAGATATATTACAATCTGTGAGCTGTTATTAAAATACTATGTAGAGGGGACTTTATAGCACTAAACATCTATATTGGAAAAAAATAAAGTTATCAAATCAATTTTCCTAGACTCCACTTTAAAAAATTAGAAAAAGAAAAGCAAATTAAATCCAAAATAATAAGAAGAAAGGAAGTAATAGGATCAGAACAATAATTAACAAAATATACAACAGATATAATAGAGAAAACCAATGAAGCCAAAAGTTGATTCTTTGAGCTTTCTTTTTTTTTTTGGTATCATTAATGTACAATTACATGAGCAACATTATGGTTACTAGACTCCCCCTATTATCAGGTCCCCCCACATACCCCATTACAGTCACTGTCCATCAGCATAGTAAGATGCTATAGAATCATTACTTGTCTCTCTGTGTTCTACTGCCTTCCCTGTGGCCCCCACTACATTATGTGTGCTAATAGTAATGCCCCCTTTTCCTTTTTGCCTCCCTTCCCACCCACCCTCCCCAGTCCCTTTCCCATTGGCAACTGTTAGTCCATTCTTGGGTTCTGTGATTCTGCTGCTGTTTTGTTCCTTCAGTTTTTTCTTTGTTGTTATACTCCACAGATGAGTGAAATCATTTGATACTTGTCTTTCTCTGCCTGGCTCATTTCACTGAGCATAATACCCTCTAGCTCCATCCATGTTGTTGCAAATGGTAGGATTTGTTTTCTTCTTATGACTGAATAATATTCCATTGTGTATATGTACCACATCTTCTTTATCCATTCATCTACTGATGGACACTTAGGTTGCTTCCATATCTTGGCTATTGTAAATAGTCTGCAATAAACATAGGGTGCATATGTCTTTCTCAAACTTGATTGCTGTGTTCTTAGGGTAAATTCCTAGGAGTGGAATTCCTGGGTCAAATGGTATTTCTATTATTTTGTTTATTTTTTTTTTGCAAGGGCCCTGTTTTTTTTAAATTTTGATATCATTAATCTACAATTACATGAAGGACATTATGTTTACTAGGCTCCCCCCTTCACCAAGTCCCCCCCACATCCCTGTTCACAGTCACTGTCCATCAACATAGTAAGATGCTGTAGAATCACTACTTGTCTTCTCTGTGTTGCACAGCCCTCCCTGTGCCCCCCCAACACTATACATGCTAATCGTAAGGCCCCCTTTCTTCTTCCCCCACTTCTCCCTCCCTTCCCACCCATACTCCACAGTCCCTTTCCCTTTGGTACCTGTTAGTCCATTCTTGGGTTCTGTGATTCTGCTTCTGTTTTGTTCCTTCAGTTTTTCTTTTGTTCTTACACTCCACAGATGAGTGAAATCATTTGGTACTTGTCTTTCTCCACCTGGCTTATTTCACTGAGCATTATACCCTTTAGCTCCATCCATGTTGTTGCGAATGGTAGGATTTGGTTTTTTCTTAAGGCTGCGTAATATTCCATTGTGTATATGTACCACATCTTCTTTATCCAATCATCTACTGATGGACACTTAGGTTGCTTCCATATCTTAGCTATTGTAAATAGTGCTGCGATAAACATAGGGGTGCATCTGTCTTTTTCAAACTGAAGTGCTACATTCTTAGGGTAAATTCCTAGAAGTGGAATTCCTGGGTCAAATGGTATTTCTATTTTGAGCATTTTGAGGAACCTCCATACTGCTTTCCATAATGGTTGAACTAATTTACATTCCCACCAGCAGTGTAGGAGGGTTCCCCTTTCTCCACAGCCTCACCAACATTTGTTGTTATTTGTCTTTTGGATGTTGGCCATTCTAACTGGTGTGAGGTGATATCTCATTGTGGTATTAATTTGCATTTCTCTGATGACTAGTGATGTGGAGCATCTTTTCATGTGTCTGTTGGCCATCTGAATTTCTTCTTTGGAGAAGTGTCTGTTCAGCTCCTCTGCCCATTTTTTAATTGGTTTACTTGCTTTTTGTTTGTTGAGATGTGTGATGAGCTTTTGATAAATAAAATTGATAAATGTCTTGACCAACTGAGAGGACAAGAGAGAAGACAAGATTACAAATATCAAGAATGAGAGGGTGACATCACTATAGATCCTGCGGATATAAAAAGAATAATAAAGGAATATTATGAACATTGTTTTGCTAATAAATTAGATGGAATGGGTAAATTCCTTGAAAGACACAAACTACTGAAGCTTACTGAAGAAGAAATAAGTATCCTGAGTAGTCATATACCTATTTAAGAAATTGAATTTATAATTTAAAACCTTCCACAAAGGAAACTTCAGGACCAGATGGCTTCACTGATGATGTCTACCAAACATTTAAGGAATAGTACCATTTCTACATAAATTCTTCCAGAAAATTGAAGAAGAAGGAATACTTCCCAAATCATCCTGTGAGGCAGCATTACTCTAACATAAAAATTAGATAAAGACACTATGAGGAGAGAAAACTACATACCAATACCATATCTCTCATGAACATCAATGCAAAGATCTTAACAAATCTAATGCAAGAATATATAGAGAAAGATAATATATGACAAAAAGAGTGTTTAATCCCAGGAATGCAAGGTAGGCTTAACATCTGAAAATTGGTCAATGTAATTCACCATATTAACAATCTAAAAAAACAAACAAATTGGATATTCTTCCAATAGACACACAGAAAACATAATGAATCCTAATCTCTATTCCTGATAAAGTCTCTCAGCAAACTAGGAATAGATGTGACTTTCTTTGACTTGATAAAGAATGTCTGGGAGAAAGCTACAGACTTACTGGCGAGAGACTGAATGCTTTCCCTCTGAGACGGGGACAAGGCGGGGATGGTCCCTCTCACCACATCTATTCAGTACTGTCCTGCAGGTTATAGACAGTGCAGTGCAACAAGATGGAGAGTAATGTCAAATAAGGCATTCAGATTAAAAAGGAAGAAGTAAAGTTTATCTTTATTCATAGATGAGATGACTCTCTAGGTAGAAATCCAACGGGACCCATAAAAAAGCTACCAAAATCAATGAATTTAGAAAGTTTGCAGGACGTAAGATTAGTCAATCAAAAAAATTTAAAAACCACTTGTTTTAGGTTCACAGACATTATGGTCTCTGCTGCGACCACCCAATGCTGCCATTGCAGTGAGAAAGTGGCCATAGAAAATACATAAATGAATGGGTGTGGCTGTATTCCAGTAAAACTTTTCATATAAAAACAGGCAGCTGGTCTTTAGGCCATAGATTGTTGACTCCTGTTATAGAAAAAAACATAGGACAAAAATATTTGTGGCCCTGAGTCAAAGATTTCTTAGAAACAGCACCAAAGCAGGATTTACAGAAGACAAAAATTCATAAATTGGACTTCATCAAAATGAAAAATGTCTTCTCTTTGGACAACACTACTGAGAGAATGAAAAACAAGCCCTAGCCTGTGAGAAAATCTTTGCAAAACATGTATCTGATAAACAACTTACATCTAGGATATATTAAGAATCTTTAAACCTCAATAATAATAAAACAACCTTAATAATAAATGAGGAAACATCTGAACAGATACTTCACCAAAAGTGATACAGATGCCAGCACATGAATAGATAAGCAACATTAGTCACCAGGGTGATGTGAACTAAAAACTAAAAATCACAATGAGATATGATGATAAATGGCTAATATATAAAAGGCTGACTATACCAAATCTGGTGAGGATGCAGAGGAATCAGAACTCTTATACACTGCTGACGGGAATGTAGGATGCTATTAACCACTTTGGAAACAATTTGGAATATGGTGTCTATCATATATAAAGTATTCCATAAAAAGTTAAAAAGGGCAAGTTCTTTATTTTATGATGTTAGTATAAATTATGATATTAATATTAAACTGCAAGAGAAAATTATTAGCTAATCTCACTTTTAAACATAGATGCTAGAACAAAAATATTAGCAAAACAAATTTGGTAATACATATATATGTATTATATATATATATCTTATAACTATGTAGGGTCCACCATGGGAAATCAAGAATAGTTTAAAGGTAAAATTGTTAATTTAACTCATCCCCCCTTAATAGATTAAAGGCAAAATGTCATATTATCATATCAATATAGTCAGCAAAACCAGGCTATTAACCAAATAAAAAACACCCACATTAGATAGCTTTCAACACCCCTTCTTGATAAACTCTCTCAGAAAACTAGAGAGGATGAATATCTATCAAAACCTAACAGCAAATATCACTTTTCATGGTGAAACTTTAAAGACATTGCTAGGCTTAAGACAAAGATGCCTTCTATTATTACTGCTATTCAGCTCTACTTTGTATTGGAACCATGGGACCAGATTGAAATGGGTGAAGAATGGCAACAAAAAGCCAAAATTGTCTTTAATTGCAGGTATGATTGCATATAAAATCCAGGAGAATCTGATCTCAAACCACATGGCAATTCAATAAAACTACTGGATACAACATACTAAAACCCATACATTCCTCCTGAACAGCAATACCAATTAGAACATGTAAGACAGGGCAAACCCTATTCACAGAGGCAATAAAATCTATAAGGTACTTAGATTAAGTCTAAGAAAAGGGTAGGATAGCAGAATGGTTCAGAAAAGAGTCTCAAACTCAGAATGCCTGTGTCACATTACAGCCTTACTGCTTACTGGCTTGGGTAAATTACTTGATCACTCCATGCCTCAGTTTCCTTATTTATAAAAGGGAGACGATATCTACTTCACAGGGAAGCTGGGAAGGTTAATTGAGTTCAATGCCAAGTCTTTAGAACAGTAGCTGCACATATAAATATATAAATATTTCCTATTACTGTTATGAAGAAAATTACAAAATTTAATTGAAGACAAGAAAGAACATCTGAATAAATCTAGAGACAGACCATGGCCATAGATGGGACAATTCAGTAGCAGAAAGATATAAATGTTTTTCCTGGTTAATTTGTATGTGCTTGGCAGTTTCAATGAAAATGCCAACAGGACTTTTAATGGGATCTGAAAAACTGAAATTTATACAGGAAAGCAAAGGTCCAAGAATAGTCAAAACAATTTTGAAGAAAAGCAATGACTGTGCCATTTGATCTACTTGATATTGACTCATTGTAAAACTTTACTAACGCAGGGTAGTGCTGGCACATGGGCCAGATAAGAAGACCAGTGGAACAGAATAGAGAGCCCATAAATAGACCTACACGTATATGGAAACTTGGTATAGAAAAGAAGCAACATTATAAATCAGTGGGAGAAGAAGGGACTATTCAAAAATAATTTGGATATTAGGTTTTTCATATGGAAGAAGTATATAATTAAACCCCACCTCACCCCAAACAGAACAGTATCCTCTGGAGGAGCTGAAATGTAGATGCAAAAGAAGGGCATTCTGTAGCCCACCCGGATAACTCAGGAGTTAGGGAAATATTTATCAGACAGGACGCAAAAGGCAAAATGCCTAATAGAAAATGGCAAATTATACTATATCAAAATGAGCAACTTCTGTAGGAAAAGAGTACCATGAACAAAGTTAAAAGGAAAGTAACAACTTAGAATGTTTGCAACACTAAGCCTGATAGAGGATCGGCAGTAAAATTATATAAAAGCCCCAGGTCATCAGTCAGAAAAAAATTCAAGTAACCCAGTGGAGAAATGAGCAAAGAGAAAGAACAGGCTTTTCATGTAATCAAGAAATGCAAATCAAACAATCATCATATGTCAGTAAGCTGATATGCATTTAAGCCAATTCCAAGTGTTAAAGAGAATATGATGTATTTTGTTTCTATACGTGTTTCTATACAGTGCTGTACGTTGTTTCTAGATTTGAAATATGTACAGACACAAAACCCAGTAATCTCTGCCTCCAGAGAAAACGTTACATTTGAGTATGAGGAACCAGGCAAAAGGATATCACTGCGCTATTGTTTGAAACCCCCAAAAGTTGGAAACAACCTAACTATCTATCAAGGTGGGTGGAGGGGCGGGGAAATTATAAATGAATATTATAATCACTGCTATGCTAGTAAATGTTTAACAACCTACTTACTGTCTGGGGGGGAAAAGCCTTACATTGTACCATTTGCTAATACATAAACATATTGGCTCTAAATACTCCCAGCAGGGCTGCTTTCTTAGCTTCCATGGGACATCACCCAACACAGAGTTGGAAGATGCGTACAGAGACTGCAAGAAGATTCTCGGGGTGGGCTCCAGCGCACCACCGATCATTTCCTTCCAGCGTTCAAGATGAATGAAGACATGAGGTAGAGCTGAAAAAGTAATGCTTAGAAGAAAAGCAATTTGCAGTATAATGTAATCAATATGATAATGCCTATGTAAATTAAAAAATTACACAGGTAATATATTGCATGTATATGTGTTAAAAAATAGAACGTGGATGGGAAGAAAACACAAATTTGGGGATAGTGTTTGCCTTTGAAAGAGAAAAGGAGGATTGGGACTAGGAAGGGGCACACAGGGACTTTATTATATCTCTGTGACTTTATATATAATCTATTATTATATATAAAGATAAATCTTTATTATATCTTTATTAAATCTTTATTATATCTCTATTTATATATATATAAAATTTATAATATTTCCTAAGAGAGCTGAAGCAAATAGGTCCAAATGTTAATATTGATCCTTTTGAATCAATAGTCAAAAGGTGGGGAATTTGGTCTGTTTATTTGAAATATTTCATTAAAATAAATAAAGTACGATCATGACTATGTAAAAACAAAACTCTACCTTGGTGGGACCTGGAAGGTCACACTCCAAAAGGTTTTTGGTAGTTATGTCTGGTTTCTGGGCAATGGCTTTTCTGTTTTCCTTTATCTCCACATTTTCTGTCATGAGTAGGTGTCACTTTTGCAGTGGTAGAAAGTCACTAAGCTTGTGAGGCCAGATACTGTTCCTGGGCCCTTGCACACTGACATCTCTATTTGCTGGGCCTTAGCACATCTCAGAATTCTTACACATGCTCAGTCCAGAGGAGCCTAGACTGGGTTGAGTGGGAGGTTTTTGTCTAGCATTTCACTGAAGAAAACATCCATCCAGGCACGGTTTCACGCAGGCTCTCTTCGTTGAAACAGACGGTTCAAGAGGTGGAGAGATGAGAACCCGCCTTGAATCTCCATCCTGGGAGCTGGGAGGTCACAGAAGGGAAAAGTGGCAGAGAAATAGTTACATTAGTGCACTAGAATGGGTTGGCTGTGCAAGCTTTGGAGTCACATGGATGTGGGTAAATCTCACCTCTGCCACTTAGTAGCTGGGTGACGTGGGTGACTCTGTTCCCAGGTTTTGTTTTGTTTTTCACTTGTAAAAATGAATACTGTAGTAGATTGTATTATGGTGAAAATGTTTCTGGCCCCTGCATGGGGGAGGATCGTACTTGTGCGCTCCCCTGGGGTAGTGTGGCCATGTGTCCCTCCCTGCCCTGTTGAACTTAGGAGTGGAGGTTATATGGAGCTCATGGCTCCCATCCCTCTCTCTCTCTTGCCTCTGCCCAGGAGCCCAGGATGGTCAAATTTAGGGCTGCCTCATCAGCCTGGTCTCCAGAGTAACAATGGCAAGGGTCAGAGCTGCAGCCAACTTGTAATGGGCACATGCATGAGAAATAGATCCCGTAAGCTACTGAACTCTGAGGGGCCGTCCATTGCTGCTATACAACCTAGTCCACTGCAGCTGAGCAGGGTCCTCATGGCCTGAGGACAGAATGAGATGACATATGTGAAGTGCAGAGGCACCACTTGGCATCAGGGATGTAGCAGTCAGGGCAGGTGAGTGTAAGCTACAGTAACAAACACCCCCCAAATCTTGGTGACCAAACATACCACATGTTTACTTCTCACTCACACACATCTGAGAGGGGTGCCTGATATTTGTAGCCATTCAGGGACCTGGCTGGTGGAGACTCTATCTTGATGGGTGCTTTTTCAACACCCTGATTCAGGAAAAAAATAAAAGCATCTGGCAAACCATACTCAGGCACTTAAAGCACCAACTCAGAGGAGACACCAGTCTCTTCCCTCACATTTCAGCACCCATAGCAAGTCTTGGGACCATGCCTAGTGTCAAAAAGGATGGTAAGTGTCAATCTACCCTGCACAGAAGATGAGAAACAGGATGTGACATCAGCACTAAGTCCTCTCTGGCCATTGGATGAATGATAGCTGTTGCTAGGGTTACTATTCGTGACATTGGGCTGATTCCACAGAGAGAAAATTGGGATGTGGGAACAGCATTCTAGGCAGGGGACAAGATTGTGCAAATGCATAATCTTGGCACCTTGCCCAGGGAATTGCCTTTGTTCAGGGAAGAATAGAGGCTGCACACAGGGACTTGGCTAGAGATGCAGTTTGGGGCCATATTGTGAAGACCTTGGCCTGGGGAAGCTGGGAGCCTTGAAACATTTTAGCAGCCATGTGAACACCGCCAGCTTTCAGTCCCCAAGCAGGATGAGCCAAGAGCCAAGAGCCCTATGAGTTCGGAAGGGCAGTGAGGCTGGTGGGAGAAGGGGGAGGGTTCAAGGGCTCTGTCTGTGAGTGAGTCAACAGGGCTGGAGGATTGACAGGCATGAGGGTGGCTAGTTCATCCTGAATGGGGATGATGAGGAGGGTCAGTCTCACTTTTGGAGGAGGATGCCCAGTGCAGGGCTGGAGGTGCCCAATAGCTAAAATCACAAACAATATCTTGCTTGAGGAGGTTCGGGAGCAACAGGAACTCTCTTATACTACCTCTTTGGTGAATTCTTTGACAGCAGTTACTGAAGGTCAGCATGGACCGAGCACACCAGCCTTAACTCCCTGATGAGTGTGTGCACCCAACGTGCATGAGTGCAGTGCACACTGAGACAGAGCTTATTCCTACTGACCTCCAAACTGAAACAAGCTTCGGTGCCCATCAACAGCAGGTTAAATTGTTGTGAATGCCCATGAAGGAATATTATACAACAATGAAAAATGATTATATTACAGATACATATATGCAATGAGTGAGCCTCAGAAATATAATGTTAAACAAAAGAAGCCAGATCCCCAAACATTCATACTCTATGGTTTTATTTACACAAAGCCCCCCAAATGCAAAATCACAGTGTTAGAAATCAAGATGGGGGTTATCTCTGGGGTGAATAGAGTGGGTCGTGCAGGAGTGGGTTGTGCCTTCAGAGGATGGCAATGCCCTCCTTTCCTGACTTAAGTGGTAGTTATTAAGTGCTTACTCCATGACAGTTCATTGAGTTGAACATCTGTCATGCACTTTTCTGTACACATCCTATGTGTCAATTGAGACATGTGTTGGGGGGAAAGAGAAGTAGATGGAGACACTGGGTTTCAGGGACCACTGGCTGAGAAGCAGAAGGTGGAGTTCCTGAAGCAGAGGGAAAGGCGGTGGGGTGGGACCCCAGAGGCCAGATAAGAGAGGAGGCCAGTGGCTGGGCCACTGCTGACAGGAACAGGAGGGTCTTTCCCAAGCCTGGTGGGACCAGAGTTTCTTCCTGAAGAGGCAGGGCAGGGTGGTGGTAGGAATCCAGGCGGGTGGAGAGCTCTGGCGGTGGCGGGGTGGGGGTGAGGAGGGGCTGATGGCACAGGCAGCCGTGCTCTTTTGGCTCAGGTGGAGGCGGGGAGAGCGCTGTGCTGGCAGCTGGAAGGGACGGAGTCAGGACTGGATTTCACACGGAAAAGACCCGAGCAGGCTTTGGCTGCCGACAAGCTCCACCTTATCACAGGGCCCTCCCCACTCTCCTCCTATAAAATAGACTCCCTCACCACCTACCTGCACCCCACATCTCACTTTCTCTTTTTTATTTGGCAGGACCTATGTGTTATATGCTCACTTCATTTTGCCCATCTTGCCCAGCAGCAGGCCAACCCCCTGGGAGCAGGACTTCTATCTGCTCTGTTCTCCACTCTACTCCTAGATGCTCAACGAACATATTTGTTGTGGATCAATGGGTGGGAAGTCCGTACAGAGACAGGCTGGGGACAGGGGGACAGAGGGACAGGCTCAGAAGCTCAGCTCCGCACCAAGGAGAGAAGGTTGTATGCAGATGTGGAGGAGGAAGTAGTAGTGCCTGGGACTGAGTGGGGGTGGGGTGGGCAGGAGGTTGAAGGAGGGGCCTTGGCTCAGACCGAGGGGAGGCTTCAGGAGAAGGGCCGACAGGCCTGAGGGAGCTGGAGGACACTGCGTGGGGAGTACCCAGGGGCTGATGCCTGGCCTTGGGGCCCAGTGAAGCAGACCATCAACTCCAGGGCCCCAGCCTGACTCGGAAGCTGAAAAGGGGGTGGAGTGCTGTGTTGGGCCAGGGCAGGGCGTCTTTCACTGTGGTCCAGGGCATCCAGGAAGATGGGGTACGTGCTTCGGCAGAACTGACAGGGAGGATGGGGCGAGGGGGTCTCTCTTAGAGAGAAGGGGTGAGCATGTGCGGCTCAGCCTGATGACGGTAACGGCTGACAGCCTGGAGGTCAGATGAGGCCAGACCACTGCTAAGCGGGAACCGGCCACACCACCCCCATGATCATGGATCACATTTTACAGGCGACGTTGTGCATGCCCAGGCCCCCTTGCTGTTAGGACTTGAACCCAGCCTGTCTCTTTCAGTGTCTGAGGCTGCAGTCATTTTGCCACAGTGTGGAGAGCTGAGGACGGTACAGATAGGATGGGGTGCTGGGTTCTGAATGGGAGGTTTGGGCATTTGCACAGACCAGGTGTGAGGGAAGGAGCAGAACAGGCTAACCCGGCAGGTGAGACAGGATGTAGAGCACATCCTGACCCCACCTGACCTGCATTTGACTGCTCTGCAAGGAGTCTGCACACCTGTGCTCTGAGGAGGGCGCCGTGGAGAAGGGTGGGGCAGGTGGGGGACTCGGTCCTCTCACTCAGCAAGGAGGTGGGGGTGCTGGCAGAGCCCCCAGGGCTCTCAGGTCCTCCCCTTTCTATTACTCCCAGAATGGTGCAGGGATGAGGGGCTTTCACCTCCCCCTAGGTCCGTTCTGGACATTTCTATGAAAACCCAGGTCCCGCTGTGAGAACTCCCACTCCTCAGCAAGAAACCCGAGGTGGCATCTACCTCCCCATCCGTACCTCTGATCTCCTGCCCCTACCCTTCAGGGTTCTCCTGTCCCCACGCAGTTTGGAGAGCTGCTGGGAGTCCCAGAAAAGAAGCAGGTGAGAGGATCAGAGGGCACCACAGGACGGGGGGGACTGGGGAAACCAGCTCCACCTCCCAGCTGGGCCCTGAGCACCCTCATCTCAGCCTGAGGGCCCCTTCAGCCTTAGTTACCCTACCACAGGCCGTCTGAACTTCCCCTCCCTCCCTTTCCAAAGAGGTTTTGCTGAGCACCTAGGAAGGTAGCACCCAGGAGGGTGCCCTGCTGTGGGGGCTGAACCCCACCACCTCTGAAGCCTCCACTGGGGCCTGTGCTCCGTGCAGGGGCCTGATTCCTCAGGCCCGGGGTCAGCTTGGAGGGATGGCAGCTGGGCAAAAGACGGAATATACTTTTGGGGGGCTTGCTCTGTGCCAGGTGCTGTGTAGGATGTGGGGGCGCACTGGTGGTGATGGGGGAGGGTCCTGCGGTGACAGAAACCCTGGGTTTGGAGCCGAGGCGCACTTTCCAGCCTGTTACTGGAGTGCCCCCCAGTGCAGTAGGTAAAGAGGTGAGCATGAAGAGACATCAGGGAGCGCTGCCTGGAGGAGGCCACCTATCCCCAGCCATCTCATCCAGGAGTTTGCCTTGGAGAGTGCTGAGTCTCCCTGCCCCACTGCCCCACATCCAGCTTCTTCCCAGGGGTCCCAGGGGTGCTCGGGGGGATCTCAACTTGTCTGACCTACCCTCTTCTACCAACTAATGGGACGCTGCCCTCTCCTCTCTTCCCCTTTCTGAAGTCATTCATTTCCCCAAAGGCACCACCTTCAGCTGCCCTCATCCCCTCCCTGTCCTTTTTGTGCTGCCGGCTCTCCCCCCCCCACCCTAAGCTCCCCACGCATCGGCCATCTCTTCCCTATTCGGAGCACCTGGGCACCCAAGGTGCCCCCGAAGTTCAGCTGCCCAGCCCCTTCCTCCCTCCCCCGCTGGCACACGCAGGCACCCAGGGTGCCCACCGCGAGGCCGAGCTCCGAGGGGCCGCGTCAGCGGGGCGCGGCTCCACCCGCAGGGCGCGCGGGGCCGGCGCGGGCCGCGGGGGCGGAGGCGCGGGCGGCGCGAGGGAGGGGCCTGTGGCGGCGGCGGCGGCGGCCCCAGCCCGCGCAGCCCGCCCCGGTCCCGGCTCGCTCGGCGCAGCGCCGCGCGCGTCCCCTCCCGCCGCCGCCGCAGCCGCAGCCAGGCGCCCCGGCTCCAGGCCGCCGCCGCCGCCGCCGGGCGCACGGACGCAGCGCGCACCGCCGGCCGGGATGCGCGCCCGGGCCCCGGCCCGCCCCCACCCGCGGCCGCCGCCCGCCCGCCGCGCGCTCGCCTGACCGCGGCGCCCGCCCCGGCCGCCCCCGCCCGTCCCCGGCCGCCCCCGGCCGCCGCGATGCCCGCCCCCCGGGGCCCCGGCGGCCCGCGCTCCTGCTAGGCTGCGGCGGCATGGCCCGCGCGCCCGGCGCGACCTCTGCGGATTGCATCGGTGTGCGGCGGCGGGGCATGCCCAGGGCACCGGGCACGGCCTTCAATGGGCGAGGACACGGACACGCGGAAAATTAACCACAGCTTCCTGCGGGACCACAGCTATGTGACTGAAGGTAACGTACGTGTTGTCTGAGGCCCCCTCCGGCCGGCCGCGGCGTGGGGATGCCGTCGCACCGAGTGCCCTCCGAAGGTTTGGACCGCGCGCTGTGTGTCGTGTGCCCCCGCCCCACCCCACCCTACCGCACCCCACCGCGCCCCGGGCCCGGGAGGGAGGGAGCCAGAGGGCGCCGGCCTCCGCTGCCCAGCCACCCGGGAGGACAGCGCCCTCCTCCGCGCCGCCCTCCGGCCGGCAGCTTTCCGCCCCCAGGCCTGGCGGCATCCTGAATCCGCCTTGGCCATCGTTTTCAGAAAAGCCGTCCCTGGGGCTAATCTGGTGAAGAAATGCCGGGAAAATTTCATGGCCTAGAACCCTGGGTTTGCCATTTCAGCCCGGCCCCAAGCCCGAGGAATTTTCTAGGCTGCTAAATCCCCAGAGACGCACGAAGAGGGACCCAGAAAAAAAAAATCCTTTCCCCTGGGAGGCACGTGGTTCTCGGCCCGGTCCAGTGCCTCCAGAGGCAGGGTCCTTAGTGGGTGGGAGAAAGCGGCTGATCTGGGGTCGGTCCTTCATTCCTGGTGAGTTATACCGAGACGGGAGCAGCTGGCCCCAAACTGTCAGGATTTCCCCCTGAAAGTGGGCCATGCCACCTCAGATGAGCCCTGCAGTTGAAATCCCCTAGACTGGCCCTACAGGCCCAGGTCCGCCCCCCGCCCCAAGGCTGGTGGGACCCAGAGGGTCAACACCCTCTCTTACAGGCCAGTAACTTCCAGGGTCCCTCTGCATCCACCTTGCCCAGGGACCTGTGGGGACAGCTGCCGGAGCTGCAGGCCAGGCCGGAGAGTAAAGCCTCCATTGAGGAGAGGGAGAGCTAGCCGCGGGGCGTCAGCATGCAGCCACGGGGGGACTTGTGTTTGGGGACCTTCCTGGCTTTAGGGACTGTCTGCATCTTCCCTAGGGTTTGCTGGACTGGCTGCAGAAGTGTTTGTGGGCTGTAGCCAGAGGTCCCCTGGTGGGTGTCCCAGCGGGAGGGGCCCTGGGCCTTGCATGGCGTGGGGCTCGTGTGCGTGGGTGCCTGCGTCTGGGAACCTGTGTAGGCTGGAGGCGGTGACGGTGACCCGCCTCTCGGGTGGTGTCCGCTGTGAAGATGCCCGCTCTGCCGGAAATGAGGCCGAGCTGGTAGCCGGGGCGCTGCAGCGGCCGGTGTGCGCTGGCTAGCGCGGGGCGGGCTCCCTGGCTCCTGACTTGGGAGAGGAGCGGCTGGTCTTATAAACCGGGCAGAGGGATGCTGAGTGGTGGCGCTCCCGACTCCCGGCGGAGAATGGCTGAGTCATGCTTTGCTGATGGGTGTGTGTCGGGGAGGGAAGGAACCGGGCTGCCTGTGCCGGGTGAGGGCTCTGCTCCAAGCCAGGGCTTCGGGGCCCAGGGAGCTGTAAGTAGCCCTTCGTCGCCTGCCTTGGAGAGGTGGAGGCAGGATCAGCGCGTGTCCCGGGCGGCTCCTTCTGCTGGCAGCCTGCTGAGTGGCAGAGGGTGGAAAGGCCTCCAGTTGCTGGCAGGTGCCCCAGGGGCCTGGCTCTGGCTGAGAGGGGAATCTCGGCAGGGCATTCTGGCCTGGCATTCTGCAGGAAGCCCATGTTTTCTCATCTCCACACTGAGGATGATGGTTTGGGAGCAGGGCTTTGAGATTAAAAGCGGAAAGCAGGACACCTGACCCACAGCAGACATTTGCAAACGTCAGTTCCTCCTTCATCCTGTCTCCCTACCCCCCCCCACCTTTCTTTAAGAAACTTAGTCCTCTTGGCAGGGGAGAGCAAGGGGAAAGCGCATCATTTAAGAAGTAATGTTATTAGTTCTGCGTTCAACACACATTTACTGAGCACCTACTATGTGCCAGTCCCTGTTTTCACCCTGGGGCCTGGACACGGATCCTGCCCTAGGGTGGCCTATGTTCTAGGAGGGAACCCTGTGATGTTGAGGAGGATCTCTTCTCACCGAGTCTCAGCTTCTCCATCTAAAAAATGGTAGTGAATAAGACTCCTGCCTACAGGTTCTGGGGGTTTCTGTGAGGGTCAGGTGAAATGGCAGGTGACAGGGCCACCATGGGGTTATACATTGTTACCTGGCAGCTGAAGTATGTTGAACACCTACTATGTGCCTGGGCCTCACACATGATCTCACATACCCCATTTTACAATGAAGAAACCATGGCTTGGCCTCTGTCCACACCCCAGCCTAAGTGCCGGGTGTGTGTAGGGCATAGGGCTGAAGTGCTGGGGCTGCAGAGGAACACGATCAGAAGTCCCCACCCTCATGGATGGCAGGGCCTAGTAGAGGAAGCAATTAAAATAATTACTAAAATTAAATGAGATTTCTGGCCTCCTTATATGAAAACAGACCTTCACACAGTTGCATCTTGCTTGCATTTTGTGCTCGGGGCACAGGGTAAGTCACATGTCTGGATGTCAGGCCCACCTGTGTTCAAATCTTGCTTCTGACTCTTCACATGCTGTGCAACCTTGGACAAAGTACTAAACCTTTCTGAGCTTCACTTTCTCCCTGTGTAAACGGAGAAATAATAATGGCTTATTTACAGGGTTGTTGGCATGACCAGTGATTATGCTAATATAAAAAGCACCCAGCAAAGCTTTGTTTGGTCTGTTGGAAGCATTTAATAAGTGGTTCTGTTATGATTTAAAAATCTTATTCCTGGAAGAGTTTCATGAGCAAAGAGTGGATGCTGAAAGTTTGCAAAAGACCCAGGTGTACAAATTCCTGTTGTACCTGGTCATTAGGTCCACAAACACTCACTGCACTCCAGTGGCTCTAGTTTATTTCCTGTCCCCTGAGCAGGCCCTTTTCCTTCTTGGCTCAGGGCATTTGCACTGGCTGTGTCCTCTACTGAGAACACCCATGCTTTTCTCATGGTTGTTCTCGTGGTTGACTTCTTCTCATCTTTTAGCCTCAAGTTAAATGTCATCTTTGCTGGTGGGAGTACTGGCTGCTCCAGTTCCTGAGTCTCTTGTAAAATACCTTGGGAAGGAAGAGTTTGGGTCTTGTTAGTCATTCACATCTTGGTCTGAATTAGTCACAACAGGTTTTTTCCCCCCCCTTACCTCTTGGCTCAGCTCAGCTGATTGAGGATTGGTGTGATCATTAGGTGTGGGTGCAGGTCACCTGGAGTACAGATAACTTTGCAAGGATGGGTGGGTGTTGGGGAGAGCAGTGACGCTGAAGCTCTTGGGACAGTGGAAGGGCCCAGGCCCTGGAGAAAGGGGCCTCAGTGGTCGGAGAATGCCAGCAAGCCTCTGTCTGTTCAGACTTTTTGCAAGAGCCATATGTGGCCCCAGGAAGGACTCTTTCTGGCTGCAGTCTCTTGATGCAGCCCAGGACTGAGCTTTCGGGGAAGTTAAGTGGGCGTTTCTAGGCTAGACTGCATCCACAAGGTCCATTCATGCTCCTTCACGTTGCAGCGGTCACCAAGTACATCCTGCTGTGGATCTGGTCCTGGTCAGGCAGTGAGGACAAACCCGGGAGCTCCCTGCCCCGGGGAGGAGGCCAGTGCTGGAGAGGGATATTGTAGCAGGGACTGGGTCTCCTTGGGAAGCACGGTTGCTCCAGACTTTGGGGGCATGCTTTTGGGGTAAGGCACTTTGGGGGGCATGCTTTTCTGGCAGGTCCATAGGTCCAGTGCTCCCTCCCTCCAGGGTCTCAGCCATTAAAATGTCATATGCACGTGCCTTTTTACCCATGGAAAGACATACACCTCTGTTTCCCTACCCCTACAGCCTTGCTATCCCGTGTGTTCTGTGTGATTTCAGAATGATACATTTATTCCCACAGAGGTGTCCTGAGTCTATAATGGAGGGCTGGGGGCTCTGAAGAGTGAAGTGACTCGCTCAGAAATTGTTAAGATCAGGAGAGGTCCTAGGCCTGCCTGTGTCCAGCATTTGGGCAGCTTCCACTGCATGGAGTTGTCTTCAAGGTTTGAACTGGACATGTGCTGGATACTGTCAATTTCTGTCCAGGCCTAAGCCACACTGGAGAGGGGAGCTGTTTGTGGGAAAAGCATCATTCAGCCAAATTTGCACCCTGTGGCGGGCATTGTGGCCACTCTCCCCAACACCCAGGCTCCTCACCCCACTGAGAACATGTGGTTCCCAGCAAGAGACCCGTGGCCTCAGGCTGGGTCAGCTTGGCTTAAGGGGAAGCTCGGCCCTCTTGCAGGGACCTGCCCCAGAATGGAGGTGGGGGTCAGGTCCGGAGGCTGAGCAGGAGGCAGAGACAGCTGCAGGAAGCTGGTCCCTTTTTCTCTAATAGAACAGGGAAGCCCCCCGTTATTGCCAGCAGCCCCTTGGCACCATGAAGGGAGTAAGTCTTAAGTCAGCAGCACTGTTGATGGCAGAGCAGAGTGTGGGTGGGAACTGGGGCTGTTGGTGACATCTGCGACTTCCTGGATTAACCAGGCCTGCTTCCCACCCACCTCTGGGCTGCCAGTTCCTGGAGCTGGCACACTTGCTCTTTGTTTCGCTCTTTAAGCCAAGTCTCTGTGACCTGGGGCCAACAGTGCCCCCTTTACCGGTCATCCAGAATCCCAAGACACTGCCCTGTCACCCGGGGCCGAGATTCAAGGTGCATAAAACCAAGAGGGAGCTGCCTATGTCTTCTGGGGCCTGGGGCGCCGTCCGCACCTGGTGAAGGTCCACAGGTGATGGTGTCTGTTCTTTGGGGGTCAGAGTCAGCCTGCCTCTCGGAGCTCCCATCGCCCTGGCCGGCCCGGCTCCATCCCTGCTCTGTGGGAAACTGAGGCTGAGGTGGGGAGATGGCTGGGGCAAAGCCACCCTAGGGGGAGGGCAGGGGGTGTCAGCCTTTGTTTTTTTGAAAGTTAAGACGTAGACTGCTTATATCTTTGTCTCTTTTGCTTTCGTTTAGGAATGTCATTTCCATCAACTTCCCTGGGGCCTCACACACCCACGTTGTCTCTGCTGCAGGGCTGGGGGCTGGGAAGGGGGCTGTGGCGGCGCTCCGTTGGGTGTTTTCCCTTGAAGCACGGCCTCAGCTTCCCTGCACTGCTTCCTGCCCTGGGTCGTCAAAAGGCTCTAAGGAGTGCAAGCCACACGGACTGCCAGTGTCTGCCCACGTGAAAGGGCTATTTTGTTACCAGTTTCCCCAAACAGTTGCGTGGGCCAGCCCCCACCCCCCACTGTAAGCAATGCGCTTGCTTATTTTTAATCAATCTGAACATAAAGGTTGCTGCAGTTGGCGGACAGGGTGTTTCTCATTTTCTTTCTGCAAGAGGGAAATAAAATTCTAATTAAAGTTTCCACATCATCTCCTGGCTGTTTTAACTTGCTGCAGCTTTTGCTTTTTATCCCTCAAGCCAGCAGAGCTAAGGGCTGTTTTCGCGAGAGGCCTTTCAGGTCTGGAGACCTGGAAGCCGGGCTGTGTGAGCTCCTGGGCTTGGTGCCGTCGGTTGCAGAGGAACAGCGCAGATGCGGGCCGAGGGACAGCCTCCGGGCGCCCACGCAAGATAGATGCCGTTAGCGGGACCGGATGGCTCCTTCCACTCTATTTTTAATGCCCATGTCTGCTTTTATAAAAGGTTTAATCTCTCTGTATAAGCCACATTGAAGGCTGCTTTTGTAATTAAGCACAAGAGTAAGAATTTCCTGGTGCTTCGCCACAGGGCCAGCTTCAGGGGTGCGCCATCTGTGCAGTCCCACCCAGAGCCCCACTCAGAAGGACCCCGTGTTTGGTTGGATGTCCTGCTGTCACCGTCTTGAAATTTTTAATAATTTTATCTTTGATTCCATGTGTCGTGAGTGATGTCTGATGGGACAGGGGGGTGTGCCTGTGAGCAGGGGCGACACACCCAAAGGGCATTTCCACTCTTCTTTGCGCGGCTTCCATGACACCCTGACCTGGTGCTCACTTTGCGTGTTGCTGAGCTCTCGCGTGTTGTAGGGCCACCACAACTCTTTGCTTGTGCCCCAGAGTGGCATGCCCGTGACTGCAGAAGTGGGGGCGCCAGCAGCCTGGAGAGACTGTGCTCTCCGTTTGAGCCAGGACTTGTGAGTACGGAAAGGACACAGTGACATTCTAAGAAGCACGAAGGACCAAGGATGTCTGTCCTGTCCTTCCTGAGGCATGTTACCCGCCTGTGTTAGCAAATTACTGCTGCTGAAATGGTGACACAGAAGGAAGAGGAAAGAGAGGTCAACCGTAGCTCCTTCTTCCTTCAGCCCCTGTTCACCATCGGGCTGAGGGCAGAGATGTGCATGTAGAACGTGCAAGCGTCAAAATGACTTTTCCTGCGGGGTTTCCACTGAGCTGGTAAGAACAGCATACATAGGCCTGTGGAGCTACCAGATCTGAGCTGTTTTGGTGATTCTGCATTCCAGGTAAATGCTCTTACATTTGCATTTAAAACTGGAATTGCATAATAGAATGATAGGTGGCAAAATTCATGTTAATGATTTACACTTTTAGTTTTTTCTTGATTCCAATCGGCATTAAATAGCAAATAAATAACACTGTAAGTCCTGGGGAGAAATGCAAAAGCTTTATGTCTCAGTACTCTTAATGGCACCTCCTCCCTTTTGAACACGGTGTTCTGCATTTGCATTTTGCACTGGGCCCCCACAAAATTTATAACTGGCCCTCCTTTGCTGTAGGGGGAAGGCTGAACTTCCTGGGAGGGTGGAGTCCTTGGCCTGTCTTCCACCCCCTTGGCTTTTGTGATTGGTAGAAGTGGTGAGAGCAGGTCACCCATTGGGCAGCTTTTCCCTATTGGGCAGAGTGACGGTGTTAAAGTCCCTGCTCCTCCCTCACCCAGCGGCCCCTCACCCCATGGGCTGCCCCATGAAGAACAGCTCCCTCATTTCAGGGCCCTCTCTCCCCAGGGCCCGTTGGGAGGGGCAGGGAAGTAGGGTTCCCAAGCTCATCCCATCCCAAAGTTTGCCATTAATAAAGCAGATTTTTAAAAATTTCCCTCTCGTGCTCCACCTTCCCTGTGTACTCTAAAGTCCCAGCAGCAAGGAGGACCCCCTCACTGGTCAGTCCACCCCTGCCCCCAAATGCCATCAGTTTAAGGGCTGCATGCTGTACTGGTGTAGATGTGTCATAGTTCAATCGATCAACCCCAATTGTTGGCTAATTTTTTTCTTTGCTTTTATAACTAACGCCGAGTGAATGAACACTATTTGTGTATGAAGATACCCCGCTCCCATCTCTCCCCTTAACTTTGGAACCATTTTCTTAAAAGACAGTCCTGTGCATGCAATTTTATGTAAAAATTATGAATGTGTTTCATGTTTTTGATGCATATTGCTGAATTATTCTCCAGGAAGTTTCTCTAGTTTACCGCCTGCTGATCAGTATTAGGTATTCTAATTTGTTTGACCTCTGCAGATATCATAGATGAAAAATATTTGCTTTAATTCATGTCTGAATACCAATGAGGTTGAACATTGTTTTCCCTTTTGTTCAACAGACATGTACTGATCCCGCCTATATTTCAGAGGGATGTTAGTTAGATGATGGACATACAACACTGAAGAGCAGGGTCACTTGCTCATTCATTCACTTTCTTGTTCATTCATTGGACAGATGTTTCTGGAGCGCCCTCTCTGCACTAGGCACAGAAGAAGCCGTGTTGCTGGGGCAGGGAGAGACAGGCTGGGGGTGAGAGCCCCAAGGCTCACCAACATCTAAGGGCCGGAGGGTGAGAAATCTGACACGGCGGGGGTGGTCCCCAGGTAGGAAGAAAACAGGAGGGCCGTTTCCCCAGTAGGGAGGGAGGGTGGGCAGGCAGGAAGGATGGGTGACCAGTATTAAATGCTGCCAAGTGGCAGGTAGGACACCACTGGGCAGTGTCACTTGGGCTACCAGTCGGGTGCCCGTGCCCACCTGGTGCCGGGGCCCTTGGGCTCTGCTTTGGTGGTGCTGCTTCCCCCGAGCCTCTGTCATCTGCACTCCTCCTGGTCTCCCCAACCCACTTCTCCCCGTTGGCACACAGAATCGCAGAATCCTTGGCTCTGTGTTCTCCGCTCTCCGGGATGGCCCTCACCCACCCCCACTCCTGCTGGGGCTTACTGCTTCTGGGACAAACGCTCCAAGTCCCAGAAGGCATATTTCGAGAGCTTTGGGCTCCTGGTTTCATTTTGTGGACACAGCCCAGCTGGCATCCTTCTTGAAGCATGGGCCTGCCTCTCCCAGGGTCTTGGATGCCAGTGGGAGAGTGGGCCGCCTTAGGATAGGACCTGGAGTTGCTGGAGGACTCTGCCAGCCCCACAGCACCCTGGGTAGTCCTTCTAGTTAAGCTGGGCCCTGCAAGAGAGACAGCCTGCCAGTCAGCCCGAATGCAAAGCAGCTCACATGGACTTCAGTACTAATGATTATAGAACAAACATAATAACCATTGGTATGACTAGCCATTTATTGAGTACTTGCTATGTGCCAGAAGTGATGCTAAGTGCATCATTTTATTGTATCCTAACAAAACCCAATGTGTGTGTTTTGTGTCTTTTAAAAATCCCCATTTTACAGAGGAAAAAACCAAGGCTTGGGTCCTTGCCTAGAGGCACATGTGTAAGGAGCAGGGCTGGGGATTGAACACAGGCCATCTCCCTGCAGTACCCACACTCCTGACCTCCAGGTTGCATGGTGGGACCAATAGGGCAGAGTCAGTTCAGTTCTGGTCAGGCACTTAACTTAGATGGGTCTTGGGATTTGAACCCAGGCCTCCCTGGCATGGTGCTCATGCTGGGTGTGCAGCAGTACATCTGTTAGAGCCACATGTGCACTTAAAAGCAATTGAGGTGGGTCTGTAGGAGAAGGGATGTCCTCCACTGCATAGGTAGGCAGCGGGTAGGGCATAGCTCCACAGAGGGCAGGTGCTTTGGCACCGGAGGGAGGGGCATCCCTGGGCCAGGGAGTGATGGCATGTGGGGATGTGGCATTCCAGTACATTTCAGGCACATGGGTAAAGTGACCTGCCCATTTTCTGACAGTGCCTGGGCTCCTCTGTCTGAGCCCAGGAGGCAGCTCCCAGCCCGCCTGGGGAACAGGGCCCACCCGGGAGTCTCTGTGCCGCTCAGGATGGGCACTGCCTCCTTACACAGTGGGAGCCATTGTCCTCCAGACCCGGGGCTGAATGGCCCATTGAGGCAGAACAAAGGCCGCTCAGAGGTCCCAGCTGCCCCAAGCAGGGGTGGCATCTCCAACTGCAGGCCCAGAGCCTCCTCTGGGCCAGCCTGGCCTCCTGCATTCCCCCGCCCTGCAGAGCGTGCGGCCCTGACTCCCGGAGAGGCCACTGCTGGAGGCCAGGACCTGGGACCCCAGGCCCGAGCTCGGTCCTGGCCCAGCCGCGAGCCTCTGGCAGGTTCTTCCGCCTCGGAGCCGGTTACCCATCTACAAAGCAGAGGGAGAATGACCAGCCACCTGGGCTTCTCATGAGGATTATGTGAAATAATGTACCTCCTATACTCATTTCAATGGAAGGGAGCTACTTGTGTTACCATTATCAGGTTTTTTTTTTTTACAATTTCAAAAAAAAAGTTCTGATGTAAACTTTCCAATGTGTACACAAGTAGAGAAAATAGCATGTGGTGTTGCCCTCTCTCCAGTCGCCCACTGCAGCTGCCCCCAGGACCTTGCCGTCCTCCCTCAGTTACTTCTCCCTCTTTTTGGCCAAAGAATTTTAAAGCAGATTCAGGACTGTGGTCATTTCACCCCACGGAGAGCAGGCATCTCTGAAAGGTCAGGGTATTTCTTGCATAACCTGGTACTGCCACCCCACCCGACAGGAGCGCTGAGTCCCTAACTCCTTCCCTAATTCCAGCTCATTGCAGCGATGATCCCAGTTGTCTCAAACCCGTCTTTTGATAGCTGCTTGGTTGGAAGCAGGGTCCCAAGCCCTGTGCCTGCAGCGGGTCATTCTGTCTTTTCAGACCGCCAGGCCTCCACCCCATTTCCAGGCCACCCACAGCTGAGGACGTTTGTTACTCTTTTGTAAGGATTATGGCTTCACTGCCCCCCTGTCCCTAGTCCAGGTCTGGATGCCGGTTGCTAATGGCTCTGGAAGGCTGACAGGTGGTCACTTGGGTCCTGGGAATCAGCCCCGGGGCGTGTCCCCCTTTCCCTCCAGGGTCTCTGCTCACCCCTCATCAGCTGAGAGATCCTGGGCAATTTGTTCAGCTGGTGGACTCATAAGCAAAACGCATGGTTTCTGTTTTAAGTGATTAAGTGTTGAAGTGATTTGTTACACAGCAATAGGTACCCAGCGTAGTCACGGATTCCTGGAATTGAAATTAGTTCTCCAGCTCTTTCTGAGGTCCCTTGTGCCCCTACTATGCTCTCTCCTTGATTTTGTGACCCCTTCAAAGCCTTCTGGTAACTTCCATCTTGCTTCTGTTATCCTATGTCAATTTCTATTGCTTCTACCTAAAGGACCTCAGTCTCCAGT